>NC_055695.1:25747739-26947739 GCF_017639745.1 Melanotaenia boesemani | reverse complement strand
TGTAAGTTTAATATTCTTGCTTTCTCTTTAGTTGTGTCAGATATTTAGCTACCCAGCACTCTGATATGTTAGCTAAGTGGACACTTTTGCCTTCAACAGCAACGTATTTCATAATGCATTTAGTCATCTGATCAGCTGTAAGTATGAAATATTAACTATACCAGTATTAACCTCTTAAGACTTGAACTTTGGTTCGGTTGCATTTTAAATTTCTTCCAGCTTTTTGTGGTTAAGAGGAACAAATAATATATACATTTTCAATATAATTTAGTTTGTTTGAAGCATTTTTTGTGCACATATTCAGAAATTAATGCTATGCATGGGCACGGTGCTATATATGAGTAACAAGTAGGCAGTTTAGGAACCAGTTTGACCAGATGTAAGGTTACAGGGTTGACAGTGACAGAAAGTTTCAAAGATAAGCTTGTTGACCCAAGTCTGATAATATTCCTTACCAGGGGCGCTGCTAGAGATTTTGGGCCCCATGAAAAGAAACTCAGTGGGCCCCCCCTACATCCAATTGGCAATTTTAATGCTATTTTGACCATCAAAATAGCATTAAAATAAATTAAATTAAAAGAAATTAAAAGAAAAACATGACAGGCTAGTTGGTAGAGGAAGCACTAAAAATACAATGAAGTTAATTTAGATTCAACTATTTGCTGCAAGACGGATACTTTATATTTAAAAACCCATCTCTCTTTTTTTAAATACTTAATTATCTCATGATAATTACAAAACAAATTACAAATACAAAACTTAAATACAAAATAACCTTTTCCATGAAAATGAAATGCATTAATCATCTGTGGAGAAACAAATCAAATCTCAGCTTAAACACCATCAAAAACAAAATGACCGCTCGTTTTTTATGATTTATTGTATTGGCGAAATTATCATCATTAAATCAGAAGCCAATGGTAAAATAAATTAGGTAGGCTCATAAACAAAAAATAGCAGGACCTCACATGGTTTATTGTTGTTCTCTGTGGAGATTTACAGCCGAACAACGACTGGAAGCATCTTTAAAATGAAATAATCATATTTTAAAAGGTAGAACTTTGTGTAAGATATCAAGGAGAGGTAAAGGTGCACTATTGCTGAGTCAAGCTCTTGCAATCTCATTGCTCAGCCTTTTTAACCAAGAGCCCAACGTGGAGCTTTCTCCCTGGAAAACCACTTATCAAGTCCTGAAGTCCAGCTTTCTATTCTATACAGCTGTTCTATCATATAGTATCTCCAATCATGTAATGTCATGTGTAATAAAATCACAATCATTATTTCTGGTGGCCTCCCACTATTTGTTTTACTTAAAGGTGCTTTCAGTGATTTCACCAACAATGTGAAGGGAAACTGATCTGACTACCAATCCTCCACATCATCGTCTCCTCATGTAGCAACATGAAGTCTAATTTATCTCCAGATCTGTAGACGCACAGGTGAAGCATTAGTGGGGAAACATATATGATGGTATATGGTTGTTGCTAGTTAATCTTCTGATATCTAGAAAATGTAAATATTTCTCTGATTGGATTGAAACAGTCACCCAGTCTGCTGCACTAGAAATGTCTCTGTTCCTACTGCAAAGCAGGAGGATGAGTCCAAACTACTGACCTGACCTAGAAAACCTAGAAAATAAATGCAAACTATTTTTATTTAATATTAATAATTCCAAACTTTTTTTCTATTATATAATGTTTTTTCTCCACAATAATCAATTAATTCAACACTTAGCTGCTCACCTCCTTCCTCAGGGGTCACCTGGACATGTTCAGGTAGGCGGGGAGGGGAGGGGGGGTCTGGCAGCATCTGCTTCGGCTGCTCTCGTGTCTGTTCAGACATGCGTGATGTTTTAGTAGAGCAGCTTGCTAATCGTTTGCCTGCCTTGCTTATTTGATTAAAACAACAGTGAAATGAATAAAATCCAGAGTTTTATTCAGAAATATGAGCTAATATGGAGCAAAGTGAGCTAGCTTATATGAACAAAGTTTAGAAGAGACAACAAGCTGATGTTCCACAACTTTCCATCTGACGAACTAACCGACCACCTCACCTCTGGAAGAAGTGGGTGACGTACTGTCCATCCCTCTGTTCTCTCTCCAGCCTCAGATTTTTTTTCTTTTCGTTTTAAGCTTCCTGACTTTTGAGGCATGCTGCCGTCTAAGCTTCCACTCGCTGTCTGTCTGTCTGTTGCTGCTTCGCAGCTGAAGGAGCAGGTGGACTGAACCATTTAAGGGAAATATAGAGGGGGGTTCAATGTTCAGAAATGTTTCCAAAACATAAAAACTTAGTGATACCGTTGCATTGTGACTCAATTGTTTGTATGATTGTAAGTTTATCATTAAGTATCAGATAATTTTGTCAGTATTACAGTTGCATTGAGGGCCCTTCTGGGCCCCCTGTCACTCATGGGCCCCATGAATCCTTCCCCTTTACCCCCCTTTTCGGCGCCCCAGTTCCTTACATACCATCTACAACACCATTGTTGTCAGTGTTTATTTTTTTGTTGACACCCTGAAATTCAGCAACTCTATCCCGACTAACAAGCCTAGTAGACAAGCAAGTATTCGAACGTTTTGACTCACAACAGAGCCGGTTGTGAACCCAGTGTTAAAAAGCAAGTATGTTTAAGGCCTAAGTGTTCACGTTTGTGTTCAACAGTTTCCAGTTACACTGAACTGAGTATTGTGGTGCAGACCACCACAAATATGATGTCCATGTCTGTGGATGACAGGTTGTAGGAGGTTAAGTAAATTATTTGAATGAAGCATCGCCACTGGGCAGTGAGTAAAGCTCCCTCCACGATTCGGTTATTCTGGCCTTAAAAAAAATTATATTATTTTAGCTTGAAGTGTCTTATGCAGATATGATGTAACATCTCATCTCTTAAATGCAAGGCAAACTTTTATGTTTGTTCCAGTGCAGCCCACTACGAGCAATTAAAAAATTCAGGTGATGTCTAGCACCAGCCTGATCTCTCCTGTGGTGGTTCCCAGAAGCTGCTGTGAATGGAATCCACTGCAGATTGTTAAAATGAACCCTCACCTCACAACCACTGACATCCAGATGGAGATCATTGATGTGAGGATTGGAGGTTAACCCTGTCAGGAGAGCTCTGTGGAGACAGGAAAAAGATTGGTGGAAAGAAGGGAAGCATATTTAAGTGCTTTCTTTATGCTTCCACTGCAGAAGAGTTAGGATATAAAGAGAGCAGATCTGGGTAAGAAAATGAGAGGTGACATGTCAGATACCTCAGAACATCAGGGGGCAGCTTCATTGAGGCCATGCTGACATGAGTGAGGCTGAAAGCTGAGCTGAAGAACTGACGGAACAAGGGCAACGTATCCTTCACTTTCCTGTTGTTTTTAAGAAAATAAAGGGGAATCATAGAGGTGAGGGCATGATGCAGGGAGTAGAGATAGCACAAGCCCTGAAACACACACAAGATGAAGTTGAACTGTTTACATGCTGGGTAAATATGAGAGCAGCACTGGGAGTAATGATAAAGAATGAGAAATACAGCTTTGGTGTAAGAAGACAGGGCGAGTGGGGTCAAACGATAGATTGCTCTGCTTAGATATTTATGAGTCTTATCTATGCAGGCAGCATCAAGAGAGTTCTGGGTTTAATCAGCAGACACACCCGCAGAGAGTAAACAATGTTCCAGTGATTCCCACAAAGCTCATTTTTGATGTCCCATTGCTAAAAGCAAGAGATGAAGATAATGCCTAACAAAAATAAACTTAAATGAAAAGAAAAAAAACCTGAAGAATAAATGAAAGCAGAGTCAATGATGCAAGATGAAAGATGAGACTTTCATGGGAAAGTGCAAATGTATTTTTCCAGATTTGGAGCTGTCTTTACTGTTTAGATCTTAAAGATGACTAACCTGTGGGAGAAGGTATTTTTGGAAAGATTCAGAAAGGAAAGATCAGCACAACACCCCCTCAGAAGAGCCCCAAATAGCTGCATAAGACAGGTTGGAAAGGAAAGAGTTAATCTGAGCTGAGAACTGCACGGAGAGAGAAATGTTTTTCCTTTTAACATTTGATCATAACCAGACAATAAAACTCACAGAGTCAACAGAGCAGTCTGTGCCTGACAGATCCAAGTGGACCAGACAGTTGGGCTGAGACAAGAAGAGATACAAGTTCTGCAAGCAGAAGCCAGAAGAACAGAGACGTCACATTAGGCTGGGAAAGAGGCGTTAAAATAGAGCAGTGTGTTTTCATTTCCAGATGGATTGTGCTGTCTGACCGAAGCATCCTCCCCTGAGAGGACCCCGGGGTTCTTGCTCAAGTCCAGGTGCAGGAGAGAGTTAGAGTATTCATCACTGGAGCATAGAGCCTGAGAGAGGGACACCACGCCTAAGAATAAGACAGACAGAGAAGGACAGGGAGGGGGCAGAGGGGAGAGGAAAAGAGAAGAATAAAACCCAAGAGAGACAAGAGAAAGAGTGTGTAGTATTAAAAGACTGGGAATACTCTCACAACATTTTGTGTTCTTACATTATTCATACAGATCTTGGGGCAGCAGCAGCAGGTATCACTGGATATTCTGGGAATCAGTGCAGTTCAATGTAATATTTAAATTCTCCTCTGGGTACGAGGTAAGATGAGACAGTAACTGAAGGCATGTTGCCTGCAGGGCAACATGGAACATCATACGTCAATATGGAGTCATAGCAGGGCCAAAACAAAACGGTTTTACATCCCCAAACTCAAAGTATGAGCTAGCATGGATACTACAAGAGCTGCAGGTGTGTCAGCTTATTTTCTGCTAGCTTCAGTGAAGAACTGTGATGCATGGGGGTAAGTCATGCAGACTGTGCTTTCTTTTTTATTTAGTTTGCACCGTTTAACTTAATAAAAGAAGCAATAACTAGAAAGAGATAAACCTTTGGATGTGAGTGAGGTCTTTGATAGGTTGAGGAGACGAAGTCCCTTGCTGAGGCGACACACCTGCTGGATTAAGTTGGACACACCTGGATCGTGCACAAGAGACACTTTGAAAAACTTGAAAGTAATATTCAACATGACAGGCTCTCTTACCACAAAGCTGAATTCTGTTCATTCAAATATTCTAAACATATAACTGAACATAAGCACTACAGTAAATACATATGACCTTTATGATTTTCAAAATTAGGAACTACTTTACTTTTACAGTTTCTTATGTTATTTTCTCTTGTTTGTGGTTGGTAAATAACCATGTTATTAGATCTGAAGAAATACAGAAAAATTTGGCAAAATATTATAAACTTCTCCACCTCCAAAGAATATGATTACATTATAATAAATCAGTACATCATACTGATTTATTATAATGTAATCATATTCTTTTTTTTTTCTTTTAATCTTAAACCAATTAAATCTGAACCTGTAAGCCTCCCCTTAGATAAAGTTTATGAAATAAAAAAACAATTAAAACGAAAAACAAATTAATCCCACCTTCATGCTTACTTTAGCTAAATTCCTGGATGTCTCCGGGTCTTAATTATTCTGTTTAATTCCATCATACACTACCGTTCAAAAGTTTGGGGTCACTTTGCCATGGGATTCAATAGGGAAGTGGCCCCAAACTTTTGAACGGTAGTGTATATAAGGTGAGGACAAGATAACCACAGCCAACTGCTGACATATTTAGACTTCTCTTATAGCATAAATGGCTTGACCTGACCTAAACCATTAGCAGCCATTAAACAGCCATTGACTTTATTTTGTTGGTTTAGGTTGTTTAACATATTTATATCAAAATCAGCTACCATAAATCAGACAAAAAGAGTGATGCTTCCTGATACCTTGGTTGTCCAGTGAGTTGTGGGCCAAATTGAGCGAGTGAATGACTGAGGCAGGATTCTCTGAAAGAGCAGCTGACATCTTCTGTGGAAAGTCTCTATACTCACAGACACGCAGAGAGAAATCAGGGCTACACATAACTACTTTTATTATTTACCAAAGAATATCAATACATTTATTGGTTTATTAGTGAAAAATACATTTAATAACTTCTGATATCTAAAAGTGACATCCTAAAGTTAACTAATTAAAGTTATCAACATTTATTCTTTGCACGACTGTAAAATGTTAAGGGACTGAATGCTGCCATCAAAATCCAATATTTTAACTGATAACTTCCAAGTCTTTTTATGGATCATGTTCAATGAACACATACAATTCCCATGGCTTGTTTTTGAAACTCCACATCCCATCTTCATGTCACTGGCCTTCTGTTAAAAGCCAAGAAAACACTAATGAAACGTAGAGTTTAGAGACACTAAAACTCACGATTTTAATCCAGCGTTCTCTAGGGTGATCTCCTCAAGGCTGGAGGACTTGCTGACCGTATGCAGGACCTGCTCAGTGACCTCTGATCCCTATAGCAAAACAAGATACAATGAAATCAATTTTTTTTAACCTGGAGACTTTAAGCCTCATTCAATGGTTCATTAGAAACACAACAAGGGAGCAATGATGTTGTTTATACTTACAATACGAAGGTCTTTGCAGTACAGCTTGGTGAACCAGGTGTTATACGCCATTGATGCTACAATTACTGCCAAATCTCTGGAAAAGATGAAAATAAAGTAAATGAGGCACTGTGCTTTGGAAATAATAATGTTTGCCCATTTTTTGTCCCCCACCTGCTCTCCAAGTGGCTGAAGTCCAGCAGGTTAAACTCTCGGTTGTCCTGGGAGTGATAGATGGTGTCCACATCCTAGGAGTGACACATACTACCCATAAGCCTACTTGCTGCAGTGTATGACCACTCACTTTGTGCACAGTGCTATGCAGTACGTAACGCTAAAAGCACTCACAGTGGCACAGACACAGTCCCACAGCTCTTACCCACTGCACTTCCTCCTTGCAGCTGATGCCATTATAGTCGCACAGAGCGGCGTAAGTCTCTGAGAAGCCTCCTGAGAGAGGCAGGCGGGGGAAAAGAAACAAGAGAGAAAAAAGGAATCAGAGATGTGAACAGCTGCTTCCATAAGCTGTAAAGAAAGAGAAAAGGCAGGAAAATGCACACACACACACACGTACACACACACAAATATTCATCCAAGTGATCAATCTTTTATTTTCGTGACGGTTCTAAAGGGAACATCTGGGAGACCATTTGTGAAGTATATGTGCCAGTTTCATCTGGAGCCTGCCAAACTGTGCACATGTGCTCATATCAGTGTGTGTGACTGCACTGGCATGTGCAAACTCTTATGTTTGATGATAACGTCTCTTTTACCGCAGGCTCTCTGTGTTTCCACTGAAGTCTCTGAGCTGGGCGAATACTTCCTGCTGCCCTCCGAAAGGTCACTGTCTGAGTGACAGATGGATGGACTGCCGACATAAAAGAAACACAAATACTGTAAGGAATCAGTTGTCTTTTGATAATTGTGCAAATAAAGGTCACTCTTCTTTAAACTCTATGTTTATCAACCACCGCACAGACCTGGGAAAATTTATTCAGATTTTATCTTGCGAAATAGGAACACTTACGCAAAAATGGAGTTGTTGAATATTCGAGACAGGGCAAAATTAATATGGTTGACCACATGATTTAGGTTCTCACGTGATTCAAACCTCAGGGAGTAACTGGACTTGTCAGTGTCGATGACAACCTGCACAGAAAATGTAAGAGGCAGTGTGAAAATTAGTCAGGCAAAGAGGTGGCTAAGTCTTTAAACAGTTTATAGAAACAAGGTCTGCTCTTTCATTTTCTTTTTAAATACAAATTTCTAGGCCTTGATGTTGGCATTGGAGGCTCTCTGGTAAATCTTTTTCTTTTCCTCCCTTCAGCTCCTTCATCACCCCTACGTTAAAGTTTACTTCTATTCCACTCGGTCTCAATAAACCAGAACATTATCAGGATGTACATGTTACAAGGGGAATGTAATAAATCTTTCAACATACTTCATACTGTGCAACACACTGGGGCATGTTGCATTTCAAAACAGTTCTTGCTCTGCTTCGATGAAGTCCCTTCTACTGTGCAAAGCCTAAAATGAATCCTGATGGTCACTGTAAATGTTTTGATAATTTCTGTTGTTCTGCTTGAAAGACCAAAGCAATGAAACAGCTCCACTAAACAGCACAGCTGTGACAGTGAAGCAGAGCTCATACGAGGTAAAGTATGACATAAATACTTACCTGATGGTCGGGGTGAGAATTCAAGGCTCGTATCTCCAAGAAGTTAAATGTGGTTTCCACCTGTTATCAAAGTTGACAAAAATTTCAGATGGAAAGGAAAAGCTTTATATTTTAATACCCAATCCCTTGAAAGAGCTGAAAGAAATACCTTAGCAGGAATCTTCGAAGCCAGGAGATAGAGACGCCATGTTGCGAGGACCTAAAACAACAACAAAAAACAATAAGAAAATAAAGCAAATGGAATCGAGATTGTGGAAAAGTGAAACTCCCTATGGGGAGAAAATATTCCCAAGAGTTTCCATGGTAATAATGAGAGGACATACTCCTGTATTGATCCAGCTAAAAGCCCTCTCTATCAGAAACACATGGTCTGACATTAATAGATTAACATCCTACAATACAAGCTGAGGAACACATGTTATGATATTATATTTACAATAATACAAACATGAGATTTAATTCAATTAGCATTGCATTACTTATGCTTCGGACAAATGGAAATGTGTCTCATACATTTACTGCAAGGCAGAGTGGCTTTAGACACAATAAGCAATCTCTTTTGGTCATTTAGCGTGTGCCCTGGGCTATGTGACAAATTAAAGGGTAGAACTGCAAAATAACATGACTAAAAATATCTTTCTTCATCCTTCAAGTCACTGCATCTGATTTAAAAACAATAAACGGTCATGGTCATGTTGGCTCAGAGTAAAAAATTGTCTTTTTTTCTATATTAGCTCTGCTATTTCAGAATGCCTTCTAAGCTGCGAAGGATCATTGCAAAGCTGAGGGGAGTTTGTGCACGACAGGCAAACCCTGAACTCATTTGTGAATATAATAATATAAAATAAGCAGTGCACTACGTACACTGCACTGCTTATTTTCAGCATGGAAACATTTGTCTAATGCTTCTCTCAGTTTAAGCTGATTCTATCCCTGATTTGTCTTAATGAACAGCAATTTCCTTTTTTGGCAAACCCACTCTGGAAATATCTGTTTTTCTCTCCATCAAGACAGATAAAGGCTACTGATTCTTTGGCATTTTGCTGCTCTCTGCTAACCCCTGCGTACTGCCCTCTGCTCTTTCTCTTCTCCTTGTCTGCTCCGTCGCTCCCAATCATTTACTCCATTCTCTCAGATGGCCGCACTAAAACACCCCCTGAGGACATAGCATCCCCACCATGTGTCTTTCCCCAATGAAAAACAGTAATTAAATTACTGTTCTTCCACTCTGTTCTTGTTGTTTTTAGTAGAGAGGAGCTTGACACAGGTCTGTTTGAAGCACACACTGACAGCCTCTTACACCCACACTGCAAAATGTGCATGTGAGACGGAGAAAAGGGGAGAAGAGGGAGGTGATCTTTAACTTCACTTCAAATACTCTCTGAATGAGTTGATGAGAAAGACCAGATTGTATCACATTACAGTGATGAGTCTGAGCTTTGGCTGGTAGTTAAGAGAGAGAGTATGAGTTAACAGAAGTAAATCACACTGATGCAGCAAGCGAGAGTCACTAATTCAAGTATTTCACATCAAAAAGGGACTATACATACAATGCGCTTATTGTATCTTCTAATTATGCACGCTGCTAAAGAAAAGATATTCTAACCTTTTTCTGTTTGACAGTTCAGGTGATGCCTTTGTAAGAAATAAGATAAGATAAATCGTTTCAACCCACAAAACCACAGATTGCAACCAAAATAAGTGTTGACTCAGCCAACACCTCACTTCCAACCCTTCAAAGACATATGAACACAAAACCTTAACACATTTAAGCTTCTCTTTCCCCTGCCAAATGCTAACCCAGCACGTTTGATCAAACTCCAATCTTTTTCTGTTTTTTGTGTGCACCCAGCAGGAGACAGACCCATTGCTTTCCAGTTCAGCTTTTGAGAGGAAACAGTTAATGAGACATGGATTGGAATGAGATTATTGGAAAGATGTTTCTGGCAGATAGACATATCAAAGTGCCTAAATATCAAAGGATGTGCACGCAGAAACTCTAACTGCCCATCCTCGCCACATGATGAATCATTAAAGCATCCACTGAGTGGAGCGCTGCTCTGCCAAAGCGAAGTAGCCGTCTGCAAAAGCTCATTTGCTCATTGAGGGACTGCAGAAGAAGCAACAGGAGTCCCCAGTCTGTTAAGCAATATAAAAACTTCACTGATTGTACTGCAGTTGCTCTGGGTATGATATATCATGCTTATGCAGACATGAGGTTTAGTTGCTGCACTTAATGGAGATGTTCATCAATTAAAGCTGTAGTGTAAGCTGAGTGTATGCTATCCCTGTGGATGAGCTCCAGCATGCATGAGGTGTGTGCAGCAGGAGTGCACTGCATTTAGCAAACACTGGCATCCATCCAAGGTCCAGTCTAAGTTCTAGTCCACAGTGTAAAAGCTGACTGCCCCAGATTTCATACAGACAGCTGGCTGAGTTTTGCTCACTCGCAGAGATTTCATATCTGTCCCACATTATCTGATGAAAGCACCCTGGATCAAAAGCAGTTCAACCCTCATCACCACCACTGCTTCACAAACACACAGGAATCCACAGGCACTCCCACAGAAACAGTCTATCCAATATTCATCCTGTGAGACAAGGGACACCATTTGCAACGCTGTTAGCAAGTGACCACAGAAGCGAAGCATTGCTCTCACTGTTAAATCATGAGGATCTTCTTTTTCTGCCATCGTGAATATCAGCACTGTGACGGAGATCCAGGAAGACTGCAGTGGAAGTTAACATCAAAGATACTGAACATGCATGATGCATGCATTGAGCAGAATATGTAGCAGGATTATGCTGCTCATTATCAAAGTCAGAGTTATAAGAAAGTGCCATTAAGTTAGAATAAACAAACAAACAAACAAACAAAAAAAAAAAAAACAACTTACCAGAATTCGGTCCTCTGTTTTGCCATTTTTGGTGTCAAGCTTAATGCTACAAACAAACTTTATAGATGATTTATCAATAATCTTCCTGATGCTTTCTGTGGATGAAAGCAAACATACATATATAATTAACATTATATTTCTGGATCTCTGCATATTTCTTAGCAGTTCATAACAACTTGACCATGTTTCAGTCCTTTCCAGACTAATTTATTCAGTCATCACTTGATTTATTTTGGTAAATTACATTGGTAATAACACTAATGTGCCCTATTTATACATTGCAAAGCACTTCAGTATCCTACAACAGTAATATTAATTTAATGAACATAAAATGAGATATAATGTTCACTGTGCAGGAATATTTACAGAACCTGCTGTCTGTTTTTATTTGACTGAAGGTACCTGAAGAAATACAATGGGAAAAACATTCAGAGATCTAAAACATCACAACATACTTTGAATGAAGTCTGACATGGAATAGTGAAATGAGCTGCAATATCAGGGGAAAAGTATGGAGAAGATCACTTCACACATCAAACTGGGAAGTAAAATAGGAGAAACTTGGATCCACATTTTCATCTAACATCATGTGTCATAGCTTCTAATATTATAAAACAAAATCACTATGACATATGTTTAAATATAAAAACAAAGTATACAATATAAAATTATATCAGCTGCATCATTCATTCTGCAGAAACATGGGCGTTGCTTTATGTTGTGCTCTAAATCACAAAACCGCTCAGCAGGAAATAAGTTGATTTTCATGGATTGATTTCCAACTGTCTAAGAGACATAACTTCTGCTCGAAGCTCTTTTAAAGCAGCTGCATCTCACAGTATAATAAAAACCAACTTCAGATTATGCTTCAGCATTCTGGCTCGCAGGACCAACATGGCCCTTCTGAGCATCAGCATCTGTGATTCACTAACAACTGTTCCCGTCAAACAGCATCACTGCCAGTGCTGTGACCCTTCACTCACATACAGCACAACCTGCTTGGTGCACTAAAGCTTTACTCATTGGGTGGTGGGAGCACGCGGCAGCAGCGAGTTATCTCAGAAATACGCAGTTGCTTGCAGGAATTACATGATTCAGCGTCTCAATTTCTGTGGCTGCTGAGCATCCCGACTGACGGGTTTATGAGGAAATCGATACTAAAGCATGGGCCCTTGGGTTTTGCTCTGGGCAATAACTCTCTGAGGAAGAAACATCAAGCATTGCAAGTGCTTTACTTGAGTACTTTTCTGTTCTGTTCCACCAAATTTCAGCAAAGTATTGAATGTTTTCCTTTTTACTGTCATATCATATCTGCTTAGATTGAGCTTTTGTCTGCATTAATAAATGAGAACCATAATCATTGTAACTTACAATACCTTAAAAATGATGCTCAAACTTGCATGAAATAGCCTATCATTATGACACTGACTAAATACACGAACGAACGAACAAACCTTCATTTTGAGAGCTTTCAGGGTGAAGAGCCACTGTAAATAATCTAAAGTTCACCCAAAGAAGAACTGTAACTTAAGCTTCTTCCAGGTGACCTTGTGGAGGCCCGCAGGCCACCAGGTGCGCCCCCTGAGTGTCAGTACTGGCAGGGCTGCAGGAGGCGGTGCAGGTGACTGAAGGGAGAGGCAGGGATTCCACTGGATTAATCATTACTGAGCGCCTAATAGAGCCATTAGGAGTAATTAACACAGCAACAGAGTCCCTGCTACCCTGAGCATGTGTGCAGTCATTGCTTGTGCAACTGTTCGCGCGCGTGCACGACAACATATTTGCAGAAGAGCGTTGACTTTGACGGGTGTAAGCTGTTGCTATTTGATATGGCAAAAAAACAGGAATAAATATGTGCACTCACCTCCCACCCCCCTTTTAGATTTGTCCATGCATTTTTTTTTTTACAAGATACGGTAAACATCTGCTTTATCAGCTCCCCCGCTCTACACTTTGCACGCACGCGAACACGCGTATGCACACGCGCAATCACAACAACGCTCAGGCTGGTTGGGCTTCAGAAAATAAAAAAACAAAAAACAAAAACAGAATTCAAAAAGAGCACAAGGTTAAAGTGAAAAAAGAAATATGAAATGTGAAATATATGTGCTGGTTTAAATAAATACAGAAAATAAAACGATATCAGACCCACGAGTACACTAATATTTCCACAACGCCCCTTTTTCTCGTTGGCCTAAGGCTGGGCTTTTTATTGCCTGATCCTACCCGAGGGGGCTGACTTAGAACAGGACAGGTATATTTCTCTGCAATGTAAATAATTCCTCTGCACATTAACTAATTCACGTGTGCCGTGAATCAAAGAGTCGCCCCGGAAAGCTTCAACACAAAACATGAAAGTGTAGCTCATGACAAGCATCCAATGCGTCTGCTCGGTCGCAGCCGCCGAGAGCCGCACGCGGAGGAAAAGCATCCCGAGCCCAACCGCATGCGCGCCGGAGGCGAAGGCAGGGGTAGGACAAGCCGGGAAGCAAAAGAAATCAAGCTGTACCCACCTGTGATATCCTTGCTCACACTGACAAAACCAGAGGAAGGGATCTCTTTAGAAGCCATGTCTGCTTCTCTGTCCTTTCGCCACCCCTATTCCTTTTCCTCCCTTTCACCTCCTCCCTGCTGGATCTCTCTCTCTCTCTCTCTCTCTCTCTCCCTCCCTCCCTCAACAATGGACAGAAAGGATGGCCTCTCTTCCAGGCATTCCAGCATCGCATAGATTGGCCAACGAGCTTCCTGGAGGAAACCCTGTGAAGGTTGGGAGGCTGAATGTTGGAGCAATGGGAGGCAGAGGGAGGAATAATGATGATGATGAGGAGGATAAAGAGGCGGGGATCACTGAATGAAGCTGCTGGGCTTCCTGTAAGAACATAAAAGTTAAAAATGCACAGAAACGCTGATGAAACCTAAAATGAAATGACCCATTTCAAGGCACAAATGTTACGACTCTTATATAATTTTAGGAAATATTATCCAGCACAAAAGAAGAAGAGCGATATGTACAGAAGGAGGAGGATGCTGGAATGCTGATCCTAAAATATTGTAATCAAAACAGTAGCCTACATGATAGCCAAAATTAAGCCATTTGAAACAAGTTATGATAGAAATTATGCCCCCAGAAAGGTACCAAACACGCTGGCCTATCTGGGTAGCCTACCACAACATTAGGTCATCACACACACAGCTGTTGTTCCAAATACAGCTTAATGTGTTTATTCTCTGCCAAAACTGGCCAAAATCTGCACACTCTGAACCTGCCACAATCTGGCAACCATTAGTGGAACAGAACTACCCAGGTAAAGTGAGAAAATGTCAGAACACACCTGAATGCACCATAATCCAACCTCAACTGAGTTACTAAATTCAGGGAGGTTAGATTGTTGTATTAAAAATTTGTAATAAAACACGTCCAACATCCAGCAGCTCTACTTACATTTTGGGCTCAACGCTAATGGTGCTAGTCTGCTGCTGACAAAATTGTAAACATGCTGAAGATAAAAATGGGTTACCAGATTAATCTAGTGTGTTTACGTGCAATCATTGCTAACAGACCTTTGGCAGACAGTTTGGCTTGAAAAAAAGGAATAAATACACTCACTGGCCAGTTCATTAGATGAAGCTCAATTGCTTTGAACACAAATTGATTATCACAACATACCAGCATTTAGTCATGTAAACATGGTCAAGATGACCTAAGATGAAACTGAGAATCAGAATGAGGAACAAATGGCATTTAAGTGACATTGAACGTGGCATGGTTGTTGGTCTGAGTATTTCAGAAACTGCTGATCTGGGATTTTCACACACAACCATCTCTAGGGTTTACAGAGAATGGCCTGAAGAAGAAAAAATATCCAGTGAGCAGCAGTTGTCTGGACCAGAAGGTCTTGTTGATGTCAGAGGTCAGAGGAGAATGGGCAGACTGGTTAGAGATGGTAGAAAGGCAACAGGAAGCCAAACAAGCACTGGTTCCAACCAAGGTCTGCAGAATAGCATCTCTGAACACACAACACAGCCAACCTTGAAGCAGATGGGCTACAGCAGCAGAAGACCACACCGGGTGCTTCCTGCCAGCTAAAAACAGGAAACTGAGGCTACACTGGACAATAGAAGATGGAGAAACATTGCTGGTCGGATGAGTCTCCATTTCAGCTCCACATTCAGATAAGAGGGTCAGAATATGGTGTAAATGACATGAAAATATGGATCCACCCTGCCTTGTATGAACAGTTCAGGTTGCTGGTGGTGAAATGTTGTGGAGGGCTAGCTTCTTTGGCCCACTTTGGGACCTTTAGTACCAACATCTCATGATTTAACCACCACAGCCTACCTGAGTATTTTTGCTGACCATGTCCATCCCTTTATGACCACAGTGCACCATCTTCTGATGGCTCCTTCCAACAGGATAATGCACCATGTCACAAAGCTCAATCTGGTTTCTTGAACTTGACAATGAGTTCACTGGACTCCAATGGCCTCCACAGTCACCAGATCTCAGTCTAAGAACAGCTTTGGGATGTGGTGGAACGGGAGATTCTTACTATGAATGCAGCCGACAAATCTGCAGAAACTGTGTGATGCTGTCATGTCAATATGGAGCAAAACCTCTGAGGAATGTTTCCTACATCTTGTTGAATCTATGACCAACGATTAAGGCAGTTCTGGAGGAAATCGGGGGTCCAACTCGGTACTACCAAGGTGGACCTTATAAAACTGCCTATGACTATGGATGAGTTAGCACTGGGTTTTTTACATTGCAAATTAAATCACCTGCTCTGACATGTCATTTACAAAAAGTACATGCCTGTGATTTTCCTCATAGGATGAGTTAAACATGTTCTTTTTCCCAGATATAACATTAATGGCTTCATCAATCTGTTAAAGTGACGGCACACACGTGCAACTTATGCGTTTCAGGCATAAGTCACTTTTATGTGTTATTCAGACATACCTTTGATAGTGATGGACAGAGCTTGGGTATGTGCACAATAAATATTTGCCATTTACATGGGATTGGGTAGTAAATCAAATTATTTATTTTCAAGATACTATAACAATGTCGATGTCACATTACCATTAGTAAAGTTACCTGTTGAAAAATTATATCTTTAAATTTACTTTGGTTGACCGTCTCCACCAGTACCTCTTACTTGTTTGCTCAGTTATTGTTAAATAAAAAGAAGGCAAGACTAGGTCACCAGTCCTGGTGACCTGTCCAGGATGAAGCGGTTGCCTTGAAGGTGCTGGGACAAGCTCCAGCCCTTTCACAACCCTGCACTGGAATAAGTGGGTATAGACAATGGATGGATGGTTTGGCTGCAATCACAGACACTGAAATATTGCTAAAATTCTGCATCGGAACATGGATGAGAAACTGTGGAGTAAAAAAAGATCAAACTGTAATTTAACTGGTGCATTTACTTCATAGCTTCATCTGATAGATTTCTCTACAAAAGAAAACATATCATAAGGTCCACACGATCAGCCCTGACTGTTTAGGTCAGTCTCTTTATTAGCCCGGCCCCCTTTCTTGTTACACCAGGACTACTTCCAGAAATCTTAGTGATGTCACCTCACCTCAGATCGCAAAGGTTATTCAGTATTGTTTCCCTTTAACTGAAAAATAGTGTACAAATCAAACCACTACTATCAACGAGCCAACTTCCTGGAAACTCTGGTGTTCACCCGGATTTTCTCTGGTTTAGACTACCGTTACTCAACATGGGACAGTTTGTAAGCTGTCATAAAATGTACACACGTGGACAAAATTGTTGGTACCCTTCGGTTAATGAAAGAAAAACTCACAATGGTCACATAAATAATTTGAATTAGTGAGCAGCAGTTGTCTGGACCAGTCTGGTCTTGTTATTACAAAAGTAATGATCAATAAAAATTCTATGAAATTTAACCAATGAAAGTCAGACATTGCTTTTCAACCATGCTTCAACAGAATTATAAAAAAAAAAACTCATGAAACAGGTCTGGACAAAAATGATGGTACCCTTAACTTAATATTTTGTTGCACAACCTTTTGAGGCATCACTGCAATCAAACGATTCCTGTAACTGTCAGTGAGACTTCTGCACCTCTCAGCAGGTATTTTGGCCACTCCTCATAAGCAAACTGCTCCAGTTGTCTCAGGTTTGAAGGGTGCCTTTTCCAGAGGGCATGTTTCAGCTCCTTCCAAAGATGCTCAATAGGATTTAGGTCCGGGCTCATAGAAGGCCACTTTAGAATAGTCCAATGTTTTCCTCTTAGCCATTCTTGGGAGTATTTAGCTGTGTTTTGGGTCATTGTCCTGTTGCAAGACCCATGATCTGCGACTGAGACCAAACTTTCTGACACTGGCCAGCACCTTTCTCTCTAGAATCAGTTGATAGTCTTGAGATTTCATTGTACCGGCACAGATTCAAGACACCATGTGCCAGATGCAGCAAAGCAGCCCCAGAACATAACAGAGCCTCCTCCATGTTCCACAGTCGGGACGGAGTTCTTTTCTTCATATGCTTCATTTTTCTGTCTGTAAACATAGAGCTGATGTGCCTTGGCAAAAAGTTCCATTTTTGTCTCATCTGTCCATAGGACATTCTTCCAGAAGCTTTGTGGCTTGTCATCATGTAGTTAAGCAAATTCCAATTAGGCTTTTTTATGATTTGTTTTCAACAGTGGTGTCCTCCTTGGTCATCTCCCATTAAGTCCACTTTGGCTCAAACAATGACGGATGGTGCGATCTGACACTGATGTTCCTTGAGCTTGAAGTTCACCGTTAATCTCTTTAGAAGTTTTTCTGGGCTCTTTTGTTACCATTCGTATTATCCGTCTCTTTGTCATCAATTTTTCTCCTGCAGCCACATCCAGGGAGGTTGGCTACAGTCCCGTGGACCTTCAATTTCTGAATAATATGTGCAACTGTAGTCACAGGAACATCAAGCTGCTTGGAGATGGTCTTATAGCCTTTACCTTTAACATGCTTGTCATTTTCTTTCTAATCTCCTGAGACAACTCTTTCCTTTGCTTCCTCTGGTCCATGTTGAGGGTGGTACACACCATGTCACCAAACAGCACAGTGACTACCTGTTGCCTATATATAGACCCACTGACTGATTACAAGATTGTAGACACCTGTGATACTAATTAGTGGACACACCTTGGATTAACATGTCCCTTTGGTCACATTATTTTCAATCTTTTCTAGGGGTACCATCATATTTGTCCAGGCCTGTTTAATGAGTTTATTTTTTTAAATAATTCTGTTGAAGCATGGTTGAAAAGCAATGTCTGACTTTCATTGGTTAAATTTCACAGAATTTTTATTTATTATTACTTTAGTCAGATTCAAGTTATTTCTGTTACCATTGTGAGTTTTTCTTTCATTAACCGAAGGGTACCAACACTTTTGTCCACGTGTGTATTTGTCTTGGCTGTCTTCTTTTCTACTCCCTCCTCGGTGCAGCCCTCTCCCTCGCTGACTCTGACACCCAACAGCAGATTGATCACTATTTTCCTGTCTTACTCATCCTTCTTTATTCTGTCTATGGTTGGCCTGAAATGCAGCAATCAGTGCACTAGCCAAAACTAATCTCATCAGGTCTAATTCTAGCCTTACTTCATTGGCTACCGCCCCCCCCTTTATTTCAGTGCCAGGCCACTTTGATCTTCAGATCAAGTCCTCTTATCTGTAACTTATTAAAAACCAGGGGTGCTCAAGCTTTTGAAATTGATGCTCCTAAACTTTGGAACAACATTTTTCATTTTATAAGTGCATTCTTAGGACTGCATCTCTGCAATACTACTGTAAAAACTTATTTCTATAATTTAGCCTTGTGAATTTTCTCTACCTGTTAAGTTCATATTTTTGATTTAACATAAAGGTATTGTTTGCTTCAGATGTACTTTTCTTAGATGTGTGTTCATGAATGTGTTTGTATGTATGTTTACAATGACATGTTTCTGTAGGTTCCCTTGCACTTATAAGATTTTGTTGTATAATGTGCTGTACAAATGTATTCCTCTTCTTATTCTTCTGCTTCTTAAATCACATACATCTGCTTGTGCATGTGATCTTTTAAGTGTGACTGCATGTAGGTCAAACTTAATCTATAATTGGAAAACGTCACTATATGAAAAGCTGCTCTCACAGCTTTTACATAGATGGTGACCAGGGGGCTCATTCAGACATTAAAGACGAAGCCCTTCATGCACGGCTGAGGCTGCTAGGAGCGTAAGTAAATAGCCACAAATCAAACTTGACATATTGACATTTTGACCCACTGGTGATGCCATATCAAATGTGGAAGCATTTTTACAGCTTATTTTAATGAGGTTCAAGAAAATTATACCACCTTTACAATAGCTGTCAAGACATTTCAGTCTAAACAACAAATGCCAGCCTGCTGAAGGCGCTGTGGAAAGGTCAGGGGATCATTAAGGTTATCAGGCTTCATCTGAAGGTGACAATTAATGCTGAACAAAACTGTCTCAGTTTCTGCGTTGTTTATCATTTTACAGAACTTACTTCTTGGTGGTATTTTTGGAAAAGTCTTGAGATTATCTAGGCCACTTATCCATATTTTATGCCAAATCATTTAATATTTCGTGAAATATTTCAGTCAAGACCGAACTGCTGAGCTGTACTGCCAGTGGGTAAACACTAATACACAGAGGATTCTCTTTTATGTTTTCTATTATAAAAAGTAAAAAGAAATGCTCCCTTTGAGAAGATGAGCATCTGCCAAAGCAAGTCTGAAAAAAATTGGGATGTCAAGAGAGTGAACAAAAGATGAGAAAAAAACAATCACCAACCTGAATGACTGCACAAAAATAGCTAAACGCAGGACTGCAATTTATTTGGGTTATGAACAAAAAAAGAAAAAAAAAACAAAGCTAGCAAAAGCATTTCAGACAAGTCAATGAAAAGCATTTAAATTAAATGAACATTTACAGTGATTCTGTCAGGTCACAAACGTATAACAGACTAACTTGTGTTGTTATTTGAAAACTTCAGCTGTCTGCACTCAGTTCTGCTGTCAGATGGCTCTGCTTGTTAACTTGTTCATAGAGGAAGGAAATGTCTCCACCAAGATGACCATCTCAGTCTGCGGTTTACTGTGACAGTTGCCCCTCCACACATACTGTTATTCTCTGACTCACCGCCTCTAAAATGAAGCAGCTTTCACAAAATAACTCCGGACCTTTGACACATCCATCGATTTAGATACCAAAATAAATAGCTTTTTTTTTGGCTTTTGTTCTTTTTTAAGCAACAGAGGTGTTCCACATCTGTTTCTGGACTCTCAGCCCTCAACAAAATGAACATATTCCATGTTTCCACGCTGCTGGGTGAGTACCACAGACATTACCTCACTGATAGTTACAGACAGGCTTCTGCTATTTTGTATATGAAATGTGCTATACAAATAAATTTGCCTTGCTGGGCAAACCTACAAGAAATAATGGTATTTTCATAAAGAAAAAGTTAAAGAAGCTTCAGCATTCTGCTGACGAAGCAGCACTGATAAAGACCCAAAGCTGGGCTCCTTGGCTGTATTCAGTGTAGATAACAGTAGTATGGTATGCAGGGTTATAAATTTTACTAGGCTGTTAGCGTGAAGCTGGAAATTTCAGAGAGTGCTAAATTAAAGTGATGCACACTAGCCAGAATCTGAATAGGGCTAATGGAAATGATTTGGACAGAGCTGCCAAATCACTGTGTTGACTATTCCAATCCTTGACAGCCCTGAGTTATGATTCAAACTATATGATCATAGTAAAACTACGTTGCTCTGCACTGCAGTGTGGGTGTCTAGCAAGAGAACACAGCAAATATGTGTACATTCCTTCTGCTCCCACGGGGACGATAACAGTCTAAACTGTCTCATTAAGGAATCGGAAGCTCAGCTCTCTGACACACTGAGGCGGAGCTATGGTTGTGTGTGTATGAGGTAAAAAAAAGCAGCTCAGATGGGATTCGCAGTGACGTCTTAGCAGGCAAGGGATTGATGTGTTTCACAGACACAGTCATGTTGCTGTAAGATGTATTCAAATTGCCTGTAAACATGTCACCATGTGGAAATGATCCCAGCTGCCTGCTGTGTTCATGGCATCATTGTGTGGAACAAACTGGCTAGTTATGAACAGATTTGTGTGTTTTTGTGGAAAGAAACGGCTTCTTTGTATTTCAGGTGTTGCTGCATTTATTCTCCACATTGCTGCACATCAAGGTATGAAAGATGCTCAGCGCATGAAGATGGGCTGCACCTGTACCACACATTTCTGCAGTATGTCTGACGCATGCATGAGAAAGACTGTAATAAAGTTTTTCTGCCCCTGCAGCACATCCACGGACTATTGTATCTGTGTGGCCTCCAGGGCCAAAATTCCTCCTCGGTGAGTATGTGGTCCTGCGTTGCAGAGTGGAGTCCAATTCTACTTTTGCCTGGAACTATCAATGGTACAGAGACAAACCACACAATGCTTCAACTATGGACCCAAGGCATCTGGTCTCCGGAGAAAGCTACTCCATCACAGGTTTAACAGAAGAGGATGTGGGCAACTACTGGTGCAAAGCACAGCAAAGGGAGAGCAATTTCACAGCTAATGCGAATTCGGTTAAGCTTAATGTGCCAGGTGAGCAGCAGCTACAACCACTGCAGCATGGCATCAGGTTTCAGGTATATTGGTAGTATAATCCAGGGCTGACTTCTAATGTAACACATATCTGCAGCTGCTTTTGTATTTTTCTCAAATGTGTAACAAGCAGTGGTGTAACCTCACTGTAGAAATGTGACATGTAATAGTAGTAGTAGTAGTAAAGTATATTTATTTCCTATTTAATTAGAATGTATAGATATTAACAAACAACAGTAAACGTGCTGGATTTTGTTACAGCATTAAAGTCAAAGTAACCTAATTTCACAGAAAATTTACTTAAAATTTGATAAGATTGTTGAAATTTGCATTAACTCAAGTACTAATAAAGCTTTTTAAATAATTACTGAATATTTAGAGAACATATACACACATTTACTAATTATCTGAGTAAAATTGATAATGTGTACAAAGAATTCTAATAAAGATGAGTTGGTAGGATGAGTTGGCTGCACGGTGGTGTGGTGGTTAGCACTGCAGCCTCACAGCAAGATGGTCGCTGGTTGGAGCCTCGGCTGGGGGGAGGTTTGAACAGTGGCCTTTCTGTGTGGAGTTTGCATGTTCTCCCCGTGTATGTGTGGGTTCTCTCGTCCAAAGACATGCATGTTACATTAAACTGGTGACTCTAAATTCTCCCTAGGAGTGGGTGTGAGCATGAATGGCTGTTTGTCTCTCTGTTTTGGCCCTGTGATGGACTGGTGACCTGTCCAGGGTGTACCCTACCTCTCACCTGCTAAATACTGGGTTAGGCTCCAGCTGCCCCGCTGACCCTTCATTGGACGAAGCGGCATAGATAATGGATGGAGGAATATGCTCCTTTTTTTTCTTATTAATCCAACTAATTTATTTTTTACCAAATATTCTCCCAAAAAGGGTGAAAATTCAAGTAATAATATGTCCTGTAGGATTTTACATCTATTAACTGAGACTGAGTCATTGGTTAGTTTGTTGAACGTGGGTGAACAAATCATCACACATAAAAAAAGAAAACAAGCAAACCTTTATACAGTGAACATCATTAGAATAGTTGTACCCAACATTATCTACAACAAAGTGCCAATATACAGCAATATCAGCATAAGAAAAACAAAAGCATATGTGTACATTAGGGATGTACATACTGGCAATCAATTTGTCTCAAAGATGATGAAAGTTTAATTCATTAAAGTGTCTGTATATGTAATTGTATCATCTGTGGTCCAATGGGAGCCGTTAATCTGCAGACAAACACACAGAAGCTGAGGTGGATTTACAGCCAACAGATTGATAAATGAAGCCATAACATGAACAACTTGTCAGCTGTTTCAAAATGAAATGGTCCTGACTGTGCTCTTTTCTTCTCCTTCTTCAGTGCTGCCCTCTCCCTCGCTGACTCTGACACCCAACAGCAGACAGATCTTCACAGGAGAAAGCTTCACGGTGCAGTGCCCTGCGTCTCAGACTGACTCCATAAGCTGGAGCCTGAAGCATTTCTCTGTCAATCTCACAGAGATGTGTTCATCACCACAAGGTGCTGTTTGTGGAAACAAGTGTGAAAGATGTGTCTTTAGGGCTGCCAGTGAGAACAGTGGATTGTACTGGTGCCAAAGCACAGAGGGCCGCAGCAGTGCAATCAGCATCACAGTCAGCGGTGAGTATGGTAGCACTGATGTTAAAGGCTTTAAACATGGGCCAGATGGTCACCCATCCACACAAATCATTCATATAAGGAGTCAGTCTGTTTAAGTGTCTCAACTTAAACCAGTGTAACAATATGAAGTCAGAAGTTTTTCATGTTGAATGTGTTTAATTCACAGATGGTAGCATCATCCTGAAAACCCCAGCCCTCCCAGTATTTAAGGGTGATAATGTGAACTTGTCTTGTCAGTACAGGACAGATGTGTGTCATGAAGCAATCTTCTTCAAAAATGGAGCAAAATTTTTTAATTCTTCTGGGTCAGACAAGGTCGTAAATGTGACTATTTATAATGTAACTCAGAAAGATGAAGGCTTTTATAAGTGTGCCTCCCCGGACAGAAGGATGGAGAGCCCGGAGAGCTGGTTATCGGTGATAGGTGATCGAGGTCAGCTGCATGGATTTGATAAATTTTCTCATGATAATCATTCAGTTGAACAGGATCAGTGACAGATGTTTGTTATGTCTTTCAGGCATGTTCACATCAACAGTGACACCAACAACCTCTACAAATGGTAAAATGATCTCTTATTGTTTGCACAACAATTTAACGATATTTTAGAATGATCTTTTAATAGCCTGTGTTAAAGCAAAGGATAATGCTGCATTGTAATGTTATGAGCACAAGTTTTTCCTTTTTCTTAATATATAGTCTTAATACAGTTTATTATTTTAGATAATCAGACTTGTACAACAAACAGTAATCCCATTATGGTGCACAGGTTTTTATAGAAGACAGATATTATTAAGTTATGGTCTTTATCATGATCATCATAAAACTTTCAATGACCAGCAATAAAATCAATCAAATTTGAAACCAAAAAAAAAAAAAAAAAAAAAAAAAAAAAATCAAGCCATTTTCAAGACTGATCAAAAGGCCAAAAAGGCACAAATCAGGAAACACTAAGAGGTCACGTACAATTTCATTCACAAACAAGCACCTCAAAGTATTTAAGCTGCCAGGCAATGAAACACAACTGCCACTGAATGCTGGGATGCCAGGGCTTTTCTGTATGCAGTGCATTAATGGCAGCAACTACTGGTCCAGAGGGACAAAACCAAGCGAGCCAGGTAACAGGAGGTGTGTCCTAGTAGAGCCCAGCCAGGCGAAAGCTGTAGCAGGCAACTTATAAATGATTTAGAAACATAACGTATAAGGATGTTAAAGCTAAAATTTCTTACAGTAACTTATCAGTGGAAAAAAATATTAATATAGAGTGCTTTATTACATGCAAAATAAAGGAAAAAAGTTATCATGATAGACTGTACTTGTAAAAAAATATGTATATAGGTGACATGACGTTCGCTTAACGATCTCATCCCTGAACACTAAGGGGGATCTCACGTTCTTAAAAATTTATATAACCAAGAAAGACACTCCAATGGAAAATGTTACATCTCATTTCATGTTTCTCAGTTTATAGTTTATTTTCCATGTCTCCTTTTTGAAAATCTCCTTTTTATTTCTCTTTGCTTTCACTCTGAATTCAGAAGACCTAAAGGGTTAGTCTGCGTCATGTCAGATGGGATAGAGATGTATAGCAATGAACAACTGGTGCCCACTGGTTAAGAAACAGATGTTAAAAATCCCAGTAGATCAGCAATTTCTAAAACACTCAAACCAGCCCTTCTGGTACCAACAACCATGCTACATTCAAAATCATTTGAAATCCCTTTTTTTTCTTCATTCTAATGCTTCAGCAAGTCATGTCTACATGCCTAAATGAGCTGCCGTCATGTGTTTGCTTGATTAATTATTTGTGTTAACAAGCAATTGAACAAGTGTCCCTTTAGGGGCTGGTGAGTATATATTGTCCACATTTTATTCTGAACCATATTAACAGCTTTTTTGTTTGTTTTATAGAAATCTGGAAAGCATTATCTTTATATTTACATATTGTTTGTTCTCTTCATCAGAAAGTTGGAAATGGATTGTTGTTTCATGCAGCATTGTGCTTCTCTTCCTGATTCCTCTAATTGTTTGGCTGGTTCGGCGTATCAGGTAAGATACAGTACCCAAAATCACTGTCTAATGTGTACATATTGTTTGGAAATTACCTGACATGAATCACAAGCCGATCAGACTGTTAAATTATTCATTGATTGTTTGTTTAAAGGCACCACACATTTTCCACTCAGAGCTGCTGGCCACCCTCTAAAGAGGACGTACCAGCAGTGCCGCTTCCGGAGACCAAACAGGATGTGACGGAAGTGCAGTGGGACCTGTCCTGGATGGAAATGTCCAGTTTGTTGGATAAGCAGTTATATCCCAGCACTTAGAGGAGAAAGTTGAGAGAAAATAGCTTGTCCTTTGTCAATCCGGATAAAAACACTTTTAGTATGAAATAAATATTAAAAGCGAGTCATAAAGATTTCTTCTCGGGTTGTTGCTTCTTTACTTTTACTCAATTTCCCTTATAGTTTGTAAAGGTTTGATTTTTATGCTTTACAAACCTTATGTAACCTCAAAAAACAAACAAACCAAAGTTATTTTCAGGAAAAAACAAAACACATAACAGATAAATGTTATTATATGTTATTTATATTGTTGTGTTGTCAGATTGTGTTTTACTGAAGTTTTTAGAGATTAAACAACTGCAAAGCAACACTTGTATGTGATATGGAGATGACTGTTACATCCCACTATCTGCCATATTAAATTCAGGGTAACATTTGGAGGCCAGAAATCAAAAATAAACTGAGTACATACTCTGCAATTAAGGGGTAAGGAATCCAACTAGAAGAAAGAGGTTCATAACTTCACAAACCAACTGCATGACAAAGGGTATGACTCTAGAAAATAATGTTTTTGTCATTTACTGCTAAATAAATATACATGCAATGTACCACAGGTGTTGATTTCATTTAGTTGTCTCGCTTTCTGTTTTTCTTGTGGATGAAACAGACCTGAAGAAAAAAATTAAAGAGACAAATATCTACCCGTTTAATGTTCACATCTTAGATTAAAACAGTATTAATTTCCAATGTTCTAGAAATGAGCAGATTTTGTAAACATTTGAATATATGTACAATGAGATGTAAATCATAACTATGTCTAAGATTGTTTTATCTCAGTGGGGAGATTTTTTAGTTTAACATCTTTCAGCCGGAATTTCTTTATGTTTAATAAAACCACATCACACTGAAGTTGTCATTAAGTTAGATTTAGACTAAATTCCCCACCACAACCAGCTGTTGTGCCAGGTTTGTTAAGATTTCGTAGAAATGTTAGGATGTAGTGTATAAAATGTATAACATTTGTCTAAAATAAATTGAAAAAAAAAAAACTATTATAATTTTTGAGGCTATTACAAGACTTTAAACCTTGGATCTTTTTTTCTAAAATAACAAAAGTTATACAGTAAATGGTCAGTAAAGGATGCTGAAGACTGAGCTCAGTGAAGTAGCTGGGATGTAGCCTGATCTTTCATGGTTGCTGTGAGAAACTTATTGTGGTTCTCTGATTTCATGGACTAGCATGCAGAGGCATTTTCTATGTCTAATGAAGTGTTCAAATATGGTCTTTCACCCCCAAAAAATAGGGTTAATCTTTGAATCATATCTGGACTAAATTGACCTGTTCCAAATGTTTCCAATAAGAAAAAAACAGGAGACAGGCAGGTGCAAATAAACAGGATTTAATAAACTCAACCTGCAAAGGGAATTTTATATCTCACTTTTCACAAAATCCATTTTTAGCCATGTAATGTGCACATTTTTATACATTACTGTTCATCTGGGCAATTATACATTCTTCTAGCTTATTTCCACAAACAAAACAAACTCATCTGAACTTCATGAGTCGGACAGCAAAACTTATGACTGCAGCTATTTCAAGGGACCTTCTGAAATCTACTTTAAATGTTATGTTCTCCTTGTTGTCACAAGTTTCAACAAGCATGCATTCAAACAGGTTAAACCAGTTAAACTTCGTTATTTGAACAGTTGGGTTCGAAGTCAGTTACACAGACTTTGTTTTGTAGCTTTACTGAAAACAGCACACTGTGCAGACTGGCGGTAAAGGATCTCGGTTTTAACCTTTATATTTGATCCACTTTGACTCCTGCAGAAACCTTGAAGGCAGATGGATGGATAAAAGACAAGAAAAGCTAAAAATGGACAACAGTATTGGTGAGTTCATGACGAGACATTTTAGTCTGTCAGATGGTGGAGAGTTGTGATGAGAAACTCCGAATATGCACACAGTAACAGCAGACGGGGGTAGAGAGCAACTAACTTTCTTTTCTATTTCTTTGTTTAAATATTTATGTCTTAGATTATATTAACATTCTTATATCTACTTCAGAAGACCAGGCTGCAGAGTGGAATATAAAGTTAAAATAAATAAATTTGATTTTAATTTGAAGAATGTGCATTTAAAATAAACTTACTCTTACATAACGAAGCAAAAACAAAAACAACTGAATGATATTTTATTTAGCAAAAAATGTAAACTACTTTAGCAAATTTTGAACAAAGGACTCTGCATGATTTATTGATTAAACCATTTGTTTCCCAGGGTGCAGTAACTTTTACATTGATTTTAAAATAAAAGCTTCTTGTTCTAATAAGAGTGAAAATAAATAAAAACTCACTCACTAGTTAAGGAAGTATTTGCATGTAGTGGCAAAGCAGTGGAGCAGAAAGCACCCTCCTAATAAAACCAGCTAAACCAGATTGTTGTTTGTTTGAAAGAAAGGACATATTTAAGTCCTGGCAGCTTCCCAAAACAGTCATCTTCCTTAAGAGAAACCAAAAAACTTGCTGCTGGGATTTCATAAAAATATCCATCAGAAATGTGTGTGCTGTGAAATTCTGCTTAATTCACAGATGTCAATAAAAAATATAACTTCACTGTACAATATCCTACAAGATTGTATTCCTCACTGGATGATTTCAGGCTTTAATCATGTATTCACATTAAAAAACAAGATAGATATCAACTAATCTGGTCTTTACTGGGTCTTAAAATGATGTAAAAATGACTTCAGATTAACAAAAACACATAATAATTTAGAATGCATCATTTTTATTTAACTGAATTAAATTGCAGAAACAGTGTTGATGTAACCAGGTGGTGAAATGGATTCAATAACTGATCATCAGCAAATGAGATCAGTGAGGTCAGATTTAGTAATTTGTTAGTGTGGAACATTTATGTGTGATAAGACATCAGCAATGATCTTAAAGAAGCAATTGTTGCTGCAAATCTATTTGGGAAGAGTTGAGACAATTTCCAAACAGTTTGGAATCCATCGTTCTCGAGTGATAAGAAGCTGCTCAGGAATGGACATCCCAGCAATTTCAGCCCAGGGTCAGACTGTTGTGACATGATTCAGTGAAAAGGAAGCACCAAAGAACAAGATGAGGCAGGCAGATGTAGGAATTGTGATTTAGTTTAAAATAAAAGGCACTGCAACAACAGGATAAACAAGTGCATGGTTCAAGCTGTAATAATAAAACAAAAAACCAACATGCTAAGAGGCTTTCTGGAACAATACTGTTAGACCAAAGTGGAGATGTTTGGCTGCAAATCATGGCAACAAGTTCAAGAAACAAACACAGTATATGGTCATAAACTGTTGTGCACAGTGGTGGAGAGGCCATTATATGGGCTTGCTTTGCAGCTATCAGTCAATCATGATCTTCTCTGTTTACCAAAGTATTACGCTTGACTGAAACTGGTTGATGCATCAGGACACGAACCAAAACACACCAGAAAGATCAAGTAGCAATGACCCAGTTAAAGTCCAGACCTTAAGAGCCACAAAAGACTGTAAAACTCATGCTTCACATATCATTTACTTTTTTTGTTTAACAATAACACAAAGTAATGTGTGTGTGTGTTTTCCAGGCTCCAAATATAGGTCAGAATTACCTTAAAGACCAAAAACAATCTGCATAAAATCTTACAACCTTTCTAATCACCTGTATAAAATGCATATTTAAACTAGTCACTCTTGGCTAATTTTAATTATTTATCTTTTTATTAAGGCTTCTGTTCACTTTGCTGCAAAGTGATTGGTTGTAGTTCAGGGTTGAGTCTAAAAATGCTTTTCTATTTTATTTTTGTCTCACCTTATTATTTCTCATCAGACCCTGTGTCTCTGATGAAAGAGCAAGAGGAAAAAATAGCTGCTGTGTAGAAGATTCCCAGAACATTCCTTTTGTGTCAGTCATTTAAAACAACAATGACATGGGGTGTAACAACATCTCCACTTTCGTTTTAACCTAAAAAAACAGCCTTGAAATCTGCACAACTTCTTTTCTAAAAGTTTTATTTTGTGATCATTCAGCACCATCATAAAGTCGTCTCACAAGGCTGTAAAACACAGCATCAGTTTATAAAAAAATAAAAACACTTTATTTGTTCCTTGTTTTTACAGAAGAGGTGGACAACGCTGCCTCATCAGAGCTCAGACTCATACTCATTGGTGAGAGGTGGGCAGGGAAGAGTTCATCTGCCAACACCATCCTGAGGAAAGAAAGGTTTGAATGTGGCCGAACCAGAACAGCTCAGGCTGAAGTAAGACATGAAGTAGTGGAGGGTAGGAAGCTGACTGTAGTTGATGCTCCAGGATGGAGCCATTCTCTCTCCCTCTCAGATATCCCAGAGGGAGACAAACAAAGGTTTAAACTTAACACATCCAAGTGTCCACCTGGCCCAAATGCTTTCCTCCTGGTTATTCCCATAGACACAGCATTCTCTGTGGAGCAGAGGATCACCATAGAGCAGCACATGAAGCTCCTGGGGGAGCAGCAGGTTTGGAAATTCACCATAGTGCTGTTCACCTACGGGGATTTCCTGGGGGAGAAGATGATTGAACAGCATATTGAGAGTGAAGGACAGGCGCTCAGGTGGCTGATGGACAAGTGTGGGAACAGGTATCATGTGTTTAATAACAAGGACAAAGGTAACTCGTCTCAGGTCACACTGCTGCTGGAGAAGATAGAGGAGATGGTGCGACACAATGGGGGCAATCACTACAAAACAGATGAACAGATTTTTAAGATCATCAAGGCAAAGCAACAAGAAGTGTCTGAAAAGGCGAAGGAGAGGCAGAGGAGAGCTGAAGAACAAAGACAGCACATGATGACGCTCATTTCAGGTGAATACGATGGAAATAAACACCTCCCACACCACAGAAATCTGGATAGATTTGGAAACTGACAGAATATTCTAGCTAAACATTACAGGCCATCAGGCCTTTAAATTTGGCCATAAAATGCTTTGATTTGAGGGAATTCATGTCCCAATTGAACATTTTTCATATGAGGAGCCCTCATTCTCAGGGGTTTAAATGTAATTAGACAAATGAACATAACTACTAATCATCTTTCATTTTCCAATCATTTGTCAAGAATCCCCAGCAGGTAATAACTGCATGACAGCGAGAATCGTAGTTATGGTTAAAGTGTGGCTTTTCTCCTTTGTGATGCTTCACCAGGATTCATTATTCCTGAAGCTTCAACCTAATGTGATTGTAAATATACTGAAATTAAAACACTGAAAGATCATATTTCCTATATAATTTTACATTTAACGTGTTAAAGACCTTTTTATATGCTTTTGGTTTTTCTGTTTAGTGCGGGGTGTGTGTTTAGCCAGAGTGGCTGTGTTTTTTTGTTTTTTTTTATTTACTCTTAGCTAAGATAATCACCTGTTGGCTCTTTCTGAATATTAAGCATGCAGTTACAGGGTTACAGGGGTGCCATCAGTCTTCTCATCTAACTTTATCATCATTCAGAAATGTTGAACTATCTGTTTTACCTGGTTATTGTATTTAATAAAGGAACACGTATTAAACGTTCAATCAGAAAATATTTAGACTATAGAATGAAAATATTTAACAAATGAAGCAATGTTTAATATAATGGTTTTACAAGAACAAATCTATTTTCTTTTTATTGTCCTCTTTAATGTTCATGCATTATTCATTAGTTAACTATTAAAATCTTACTTTGGAGTTCAATAAGTTCTTTGGGCTGTTGTGAGCCTTGCATTCAATTAATATTTGTTTTTTTTTTCTTGATAACAGAGGAGATGAATCCCATCCCAGAACTCCGAATTATTGTCTTAGGTAGCCGAAGAGTCGGGAAAACCTCGGTAGCAAACACCATCCTGGGCTCCAAAGATCGAGAAGATGGAAGACGAACAGTCCAATCTGTGGTTCGGAAGGGTTTTGCAGATAAAAGTGCAATAACTCTTGTTGACACTCCAGGTTGGTGGAAAGGCTTCCCTGCGTTTGACACTCCTGAAGTGATCAAAGAAGAAATTATGTACAGCATGTTTCTCTGCCGCCCTGGGCCCCACGTCTTCCTGCTGGTGATAGATGCAGATGCATCCTTCAATGCCAAACACCTGAATGCAGCAACAACGCACATGGAGCTTCTCAATGAGGAAGTGTGGAAACACACTGTGGTGGTTTTCACCAGAGGAGACTGGCTGGGAACACACACCATAGAGGAGTACATAGAAGGCGAAGGGGAGGCCCTGAAGTCTCTAGTTGAACAATGTGGAAACAGATACCACGTCATTAATAACAAGAACCCAAATGATCGTAAACAGGTCACAGAGCTGCTGGAGAAAATCACTGGGACTGTAGCTGGCAATGGTTGGGGCCATTTTCTTCCAGATGAGCAGATGCTTGTGGCTATTGAGGAGAGACGAAGAAGGGTGGCAGAAGGAGCAATGCTGAGGCAAAGTAGTGTCGAGGCCAAAAGGAGATTCCTTGGAGGTAAGTTTCAGAGTCATCTAAAATTAGTGTCACAAGCAAATTAGCTTGGAAGTGTCACAATGTCTTCACAGTCTGAGAGAAAATAGATACCTGCAGTTAACAAAATTACAGAATTACAATGCGCAAGAGTTGCAGTAAAAACCAGAAGTAATAAAAGGACAACTTACAAGTTTATTCTTGATCAAACGCTTTTGATAATCTAATTCCCAACTATTAACTATATCTGACAGCCTCCCTCAACACTAGTTTTTGGCAGCCTTGTTTGTTGATACTGTGTTTGCAGGATATAATTTTTCTCTTTCATCCTGTAAATAATAGTCATTTTCTCACCAGGCTCCAGGAATAAGTTGCAGGAGTTGAAGATTGTGATGCTTGGGCAGAAAAAATCTGGTAAGAGTGCAACAGGAAATACTATCCTGCGTAAAAAAGTGTTTGCCAGCTGTCAAACTGAGCAATGCAACATGGAGGAAAGGGAAGTTGCTGGCCGAATGATCACTTTGATTGACACACCAGGGTGGTGGAAGGAATCTTCCTGCTGCATTAAAGAGATGGACAGAGAAATTGTCCAGGGTCTGTTAATGAGCCAATCAGGAGTGCATGCTGTTCTGCTGGTGGTTGCTTTGGACCAGAAGTTCACTGAAGCTCAGCGAATCATTCTGGAAGAGCACATGAACCTTTTTGAAGTCAGTATCTGGAAACACACAATAGTTCTGTTCACACATGGAGACAAACTAGCAGACAGATCCATAGAGGAACACATTGAGAGGGAGAATCTTCATCTGAACTGGCTGGTGGACAAGTGTCAGAACAAGTATCACACCATAAATAACATGAGGGAAGCTGATACGAGTCAGGTTACAGAGCTGTTTGAGAAGATAGAGGAAATGGTTGCAGAGAACAGAGGCCAGCTTTTCTGCCCTAACCAAAGCGACATCGAACTAAGAATCTATGAAAAGCTCAGCCGGGGGCAGCTGAAACAGGTGCTGAAGCGACAACTGCTGAGCGAGTACAGGAGGAGAGAGCTGGCGCTGATGACAGGCTTCAGGGATAAACTCCTCGAACTGGAAGAAGACATTAGTCAAAGTGGAGTGAGCTCTAAACCCAAATCATTCTGTGAGTAGAACACTGTGAGGACAAGAACATATGTAAGTCTTTCTCTATCATAATATGTCATAAATGTGCTTTTGTTCTTTGTTCATATGAACATTGATAGTTGGTGAAATGGCCGAAGGCAAAGCCAACTTTGGTGGTCTTCAGGAGACAGATGAAAAGAAGAAGGAGGAAACTGTGTGTGCAAAAATCAGCAAAGAAATTGAGAAGCTGAATGAGGAGATAATGAAATCAACAGATCTTCTCTGGAGCAGCATGGACGGTTTGATTCCAGACTGTAAGTAGAAAAGGTTTCATCATTTGTAGCATTAGCATTAATACTGACAGCTACAGTTAAAAATACTTTTATTCAATTTTCAGTGAAAGATGTCTGTCCAACACCGTCCATCGCTGAGTCTTTGCCACAACGAAATGAAACCATCAGCAACTTTCACAAAGTTCTGGGTTGGCTGTCTAACATTCACATCGGCACAAATGTGGACAACCAGCTGACCCTCAACTTCAATCAGTCATCAGGATACAGATCTATGACAACACTAGGTTCGCTCATGAATGAACAGCTTTGAACGGCTGAAACACTGCTGGAACTGTGCACACGAAACAGTTAAAGGTGTAAGATTAAAGAAGTTTAAAGTTTAAACATAATGGGGTACAAGCATAATAACAATCCCATAAATAAAATGGAGCTGTAGTTTAATCAGACTACTGAGGAAACTGTATCTCTTAGTCCTCTGAGTCTGGAATATAAGGGTGCCCCTGATTAAGACCTTTAATGGGCAATTAAGGGGAGCAAAATGTTGGGGATGTAATATTATATAATATATTGTACCATTTATAAATAGGATTATTTTAGCCTGAAAAGCTCATTTTAAAGAACAAAAATCTATTCTGTTTAGCAGAGATTACTGGAACCATATGACATAAAACACACTGTGGTCTCTCTTCATTACCCATCATTAACCATTACCATGACTTAACCATTACCTAGTCATGCCCAGGATAAGACATGCCTCATCATCATCATCATCATCATCATCAACTTGTCTGTTTTTTTTTTTGTTTTTTTTTTTTTGTTGTTTTTTGGAAGTTGAAATCTCTCTTGTTGATTCATCATTGTTTACCCATTGGTACTTTCATAAATTTGTCCATGTTTTGTTAGCAATACAAGAACTAGTAAGTTGTATTTAGCCTTGCTGCACACCCCTGTTGTAACTTTGGGCCCCTCCCCAGGGGGCTCACCCCCAGTTTGGGAACCACTGTCCTAAATTTAAATAATCTTAACAAACATGAATGTTAATGTAACAGCTGTATGTGATGGACAACAGATTCTGAATGTGGCTTAGAGACAATTTCAGTGTGGTTCGGTTTTATTCTATTCAGTAAATATTATAAAAAAAACACACACACAATGTCATATTGAAAACTACATCATCTCTCCACTGAGATTAAACGAGGTTAAATCTTTTTTTTACAGTTAAAGTTATTGTATGTTTAAATTACTGCTTATTAGGACCACTTCTGTTCAGAATAACACCGTTGTACAGATATTTATGATTGCATTTTAATGTTTTAGATGAGAATACACACACAAACAATATATCATGTAACCTGATTTGATTCTGTTTCTATTCTTTTTGTAAAATGAACAATAAGAAGAAAGATGTTTATTGATATGATTTCTTGTTTCACATGATGAATTACACAATTTTATTATTTCCTTAATGCACTTCCTTATAGTTTAGGACGTCCTAAACTATAAGCTTCTCACTGTACCTGATTTCTATTTCCTTTAAAGTTAATATACAAATAATCTGTTTGTATAAATGTATTGTTTAACATTAATGATACAGTTGTTTATATGCTCTTAGTGTAAATGTAAATAGCTTGCATGTCAACAGTCTCATTTTAAAAATCTAAAATTCTCTAATATTTCTAATAAATCTAATGTTCTGTAGATTTAATATTTTGCTCATGGGGACTTTTGATGACTGTTGTAAGTGACATGTTGTTTCCTTACTGTTCAAATGCTTAACATGCACACACAAACGTAAAACCAGCCAAACAGCATACTGGTTCAGCATGTTGGTTGGGAGTCAGTTGAATGCACTTTGATTTGTTATCTCACAGCCCAGGCTGTGCAGGCAGGCGGTAAAATATGCTGGAATACTAATGCAGCAGTAACCGACACCTTGTTAACCCTTCAATCAGAAAGATAAATATTAAAAGGAAAATGACTTGCGTCATTATAAACAGAAGGTCCACAAATTAGCATGATGAATTTTTACTGACAATAATAACTGATAGACTGGCTGACAAGTATCTTTAATGAGGTCAGATTACACTAATTTAATCAGATCTTTACTATTTGTTCCAGCTTCATGGGTCAAGGTTAATTTATTCTTATTCAAGCAGATAACATACCAGGCTGTCACAGAAGATGTGACATTTTGGAATGATGCCTCCTCTTAGAATACAGTCATTACTGAGATTTCTTGACAATAATGGCTGTGTTTGTCGCTCGGGGCAGTTTTTTTGAGCAAATGCAGACCCAGATATTTGACTGTGGTCACCAGCTCTGCAGCTTCTCCTCTAATAAGGAGGCGATGAAGGGTGTGAGCTCTCCTTCCAAACAAAATCATAACAAAAAGCAGTAAAATCATTGGACTGGTGCATTAACCACTTCTCAGCATTTACTACAAAAGGACTAAACTAAAAGTTTTCAGATACACCATTAAGCACTACACAACATGTATGCATGTGTATGCTTGTATATGTATCTTTTTTTTGTTTAACTTTGGATTTATCTGTTTTTGGTCTACTTTTTAATATGCACTGTCCTTTTATGGTCCACTACAGACTGTTTTGTCTTCTCCACATTGCACAAGTTGTTTGCATCAAGGCAGCCAACATGTTCTTTCACCCCTCCTGCATATTAAGACATGTTGATAATAGAGATCAGACCAACAAAAGCCATGTCACATGCAAACCTCACAATATGATTATGATCCGTAACATGTGCAGCAGAGGGCTAGCAGAGTCAATTTAGAGTATGATCATCATCAGTTTATTTATAAAGTGCTTTAACGCCACCCACAGCTGAAATAAAGTGCTGTACAACTGAGATAAAAGTGTTAAAACATAAAAATTCAGTACAAGGAATAACAGTAATAAAACAGATAAAGTAAAATCCAAACAATAAAACTAAATACGATCAAGTCTTAAGTTGGATTGAAAGCCAATAAGTAAAAGTGGATTTTAAGACAGGTTTTAACCCGCCTGTCGAATGAGCAAAGGCAAATTGTTCCATAATTTAGGCAAACCAATGGACAAAGTCCCATCCCTTCTGATCTTCTGCTTAGAACTAGGCTGACCAGGAGCAGCTGGTCAGCTGACCTGAGGGGCCGGATGCGAGTATAGCTGGCAGATGGGACATACCCACATAGGATAGTCGAGAAAGAGACTGTCATGTAGATATGCAAAAAGAAGATTATCCAGCTAAATTGTGTTGAATTTGTCTAAATTTGTAAGACAGATTTGTGAACAATGGGCAAAGCTAAGTTCAAAACTCTTCTCATTTTGAAATGTGTATTTCTGGAAGTTTTCCTTCTTCAAATAAAATTTTTTTTTTATAAATCAGCCTTAAATAGTGAAAATATTAGGCCTTAATTATTCTAATACTCATGGTAGGATTTTTTTCCCCCTATTTGTATATTTTGTATTAATGCATATTTTAAAACAAAGTTTTTGACTTGTTTGTTGCTCAACTACTGGTAGTAGTAGTTTTATGCTGTTGTTTGCAGTTTTCTCCACTAGAGGGAGACAAAGCACCACAGCTGCGAGGAAGAGCCTCGCCGTGACGTATTATTCACGAGACGGAAGTGGCAAAATTGTAGTCGTTAACAGAATCTGACATGACAAATCAAACTGCACAGTGAAAAACATCTACAACGCCAAATAACAAAACAGGTGAGTGTTTTCGGCAATAAATAATGCGACATTCAGGTGCAGCCCTGAAAACATGTTTTTTCCCCCGGTGATTGCTGTTAATGTGTGCTGCATTCACTGAACTGTGAATGAGCCCTGCCCAGTGTTGTTCACTGACATCGAAGCTAATTAGCAAGCTAAGTGAAGACCCAGAGATGTTTGTATACAGTGTTTAAACTTATCCGAGGGCTGAATCTGTATACTGAGAGCTAAAAGTTTTTACATGTCATGACCTTTTTAGTCTCTCAGCTCTTTGTGTGGTATTTGAATATAAGTCAGGCCTAACCATGTCTGTTACCCCCCTTTTTTTTGCCAATTTAAACAGATCTCTTAAGGACTATACCCCCCTTTCAGCAAAAATGGTAAGAAATGACTTCTTTTATTTCAGATTGTTAGTGTATTTATTTCATTGATAGTTTTATACCTACACTCACCCAACACTTTATTAGTCATACTATATTAATACAAGGTTAGACCCCCTTTGCTTCCCATATCTTTATAATTTTTTGCACAAATTCAACAAAATGCTGAATATATTCGTTAAAGATTTTGAAGTATATTGGCATGATAGTAACACACAATGTCAAAGATACAGCATCTTCAAGATCAAACACTCCCATTCTCCCTTTTTATCAAAAGCATGGGTGGATTAGGATCTGGTGACTGTGGGGCCCTTGTGACTGCAGTGAACTTAGCTTAAGTTCAGTCAGTTATTCAGAGATGGTTTGAGATTTGTGATGGCCATAATTTTATGTTCAACTTTTATGTTCAGTTTTATGCTCAACTCAGAGTTATGTTAAGTTTTAGATAATGCTCAGCATTAAGAGATTGTACATACGGCAAAATAACATTACATCATGATGAGTCTATGTTGGCATGTTGTTTATAAGATTTTCTGATCTTAACAGGCAAAGCAGTATTTTTTAAAGTGCTAGTTCATGTCCATGTTAAAACTACTGTATCCTTAGTGTTCTGCTTTTTGCTGACAAGTTGCACCCAAGGCTTTTCTGTCACAGTGATCAAGTGTTTTCAAGGCTCAACTCACTTAAGAGATATAAGAGAGAACAAGTGGTTATCTGGGTTATTGTTGCCTTTTAATCAGCTGTTCTTCTTTGACATCTACCAACACATCATTTCCATCTAGACTGTCATGCTCACTGATGGTTATTTTTATTTTTCGGACCATTCCCTGTAAAACCATACAGATGGATATGTGCGGATATCCCAGTAGATCAAACCAGTACCTTAAAACCTCTTTCTCTCATCCCTGTAAAACATCCCTAAACCCAAACATCCCGCCATGTGAATAACAGATTAGATATTTGTGACCTCTGAAGTGGTTGGTGAGTGTATGTCATTTAGTTTGTCTAATCTTTCTCTGAAGGATAAAATGCACCTGTTATAGCTCCAACTCTCTCTGCTTTTGACAGCATGGTCGTGTGAAGGTTAAAACTACAGCACAGCAGGAGGAGGAGAAAAGGAAAGAGCGGGAGAAAAAGCTGAAGATATATGTTGCTGCACGCGATGCCTGCTTTTCTAAGGTCTTTTAGACTTCACCGTACAGAATTATTTATACTTTATTATTAAAAATAATATCTGAGCAAATCCAGTGAACAGACCAAAAACAGAAGTGATATTTTTCAATCTAATTAGCATCTATGTAGCCAAAACTTTCCCAGTTTACCGCTACAATGCTTATAGTATTTCATTACATTCTTTTTTTGTCTGTTTGTTATTTTTACTAAAACAGGCTAATATAGGTTTGAAGCTGCTTTTAAAGACCACAAATGGAGCATAGGAGTAAAGGAATATTAGATGCATTGTTGGTTTTGGTCTTTTGATTAATTTCTTTACCATAGCATAATATGTTTGGCTTTCTGTTTCTCTTTATATTTGCCCTCTCCACCCTCCTCACTTTCTTCTGCCAGAGGAAGGATGGCATTCTGGATGAAGAGGCTCTCCAGCTGACTCAGCAGCTCCTATCATCCAACCCTGACTTTGCAACTCTCTGGAACTACAGAAGAGAAATCCTGATGCACCTGGAGACTGTCAAGTTAGATTATTTGCAATGAATTACCTGTTGGGGCTTTTTTAGGATGTGCATGGTGAACCATGTGTGCCGCAGAAGCAGTGTGATGGCTTTGTTTTCTCCATGTCTGCTTTAGAGACGAGGATGAAGTGCAGAAGATTTATGAGGCCGAACTGTTGTTTTTAGAGTCTTGTTTGAAAATGAACCCAAAGTCTTACGGCAGCTGGCACCACAGATGTTGGGTCTCAGCCCGTTTGCCTCGGCCAGACTGGGCCAGAGAGCTGAGCTTGTGTGATCGCTGCTTGAGTCTGGATGACCGGAACTGTGAGTACAGAAAGAGGAAACAACCGCATGTTTGAAATGTAACCTAAATTGTTTTGTTATTTATATGGTTTTTATATTGATTATGTATTCTCCCACCTGTGCCAGTCCATTGCTGGGATTATCGCCGGATGGTTGTGAAAATGTCTGGTGTGCCAGTGGATCGGGAGCTGGAGTTTACTCATCGTCTGATAGGCTCCAACTTTTCCAACTACTCCAGCTGGCACTACCGCAGCACCCTACTGCCACTGCTCCACCCAGAGTCTCCAGAACCCCCTTCACCCTGTCATGGGCTTCCTCAGTCCTCCCCTCCACCTTCTCCTCAAACCCACTCCCACCGAGTCTGTGAGGAACAGCTACTCAAAGGTAAACTCCAGCAGCAATGTGCAGAAGCAACACATAGGTGGCAGTCTGAGTCTTTACAATGGTTACAAACTGTTGCATGTGATGTCTTTCTTTCAGAGTATGAGCTTGTGCAAAATGCTTTCTTCACTGATCCTAATGACCAGAGTGCTTGGTTTTACTACCGCTGGCTTCTAGGCAGAGGTATGTCCATCTGTATATTACAGATGTGTGATGGGCAAATCTTTGGACTACTTATAATTTCTGCTGTGAACAGGAAACTGTGTGGATGAACTTATCTCCAAAAGCATAAAATTAAAGATGAAATTTTCTTTTCCACCATTAAGTGTGTTCTGCACAGTAAAAGGTTGAGGACAAAGGATATGGGCACCAAGCAAAAGTTTAGGCACCCCAGAAATATTAAACTACAATAACTTTTCTCAAAGCCTCGAACTATAATTACCTAAAAGAAGCACAACTGAACTTTGTCAGATTTTGTCAGTGAGTCACCCCCTAATTGAGCCTCTATCTTGCATCCTACCTGGAATCTAAGCTCTCTCTAAGCTCTTTTAATGGCACAGTGACACATTACAGCTGAGTTTCCCTTTATACTCCTCATCACACATCACCAACTGAATGTCAGTACACTGACCGTCTTGAACACGCAAGATGGCTGATTCAGCAAAGAAATGCAAGAGGACATTGTCAAGGAAACAGAGCAAGAGACAAGACAAGAGCCAACACTGGACTTACCTTCACGAACTGGAGAGAGTTCAGATTAAAAGTAAGATGCAAGATGCCAAACTAGCCGTTGTTAAGGGGTGCGTCACTGAGAAAATCTGCCAAAGTTGAATAGTGCTTCTTTAACGTAAAAACACTATGAAAATTTTGGGCCCTAAAAAATGCAATTCTAACTAGTTTTTTAATGGCACAGGGACATTTATCATGTTCCAGGGGCTGTCGTTGCCCAGCAGCGTCCTGAGGCTGAGAAACTGCACTTTACAACTTTGTGGACCAGCCTGAAAACATCACGTTACAGCTGAGTTTCGCTCTGAAACACAAGAAATGCAAGAGGACAAATTGAAGGAAGAGAGGAAAAGAAAGAGAGAAACTGAAAGAGCAAACGATAAGAAAAGAGTAAACATCTGACTGACTTACTCACTGGAAAAAAAAAAAGCTCACTCAGAGTACAGGTAGGATGCAAGATGGATGCCGAGTTAGCCGTTATTAGGGGCGCCTCACTGAGAAAATCTGCCAGTTCAGGATAGAAGCTTTATTGTCATTGCAGTTGCCCACAACGAAATTATTTCCAGCTTTCTCACAAGAAGCAGCAAGTTACAGAAATCAGAAGTGCTTCTTTAAGAGACCTATGGTTTCTCAAATCATTTCTCAACAGTTGGGAGCCGCTGACTTATCTGGTCCAGATGTAATCAAGAAATGGTAGTTAAGAAAAAGGTGAAGCTTTTGTGCGTGGAAGAAAATAAATGTTAAGGCTAAGCTGTTTCACAGAACATTAATCAGACTCTGGAGAGGTGGTACAGTATTCCAGACAGAAGATTAAAAAGAGTGACTTGTACAAGAAAATGTTCATATCCATCAAAATTCACGTTGGATTTAGTCAGAAGATTTACAGTCATCCTTCTGGCTCTAAACATCATGGAAGTGAAGTGTATGCAAGATGATCTAAGACTTCCACATAGCTAAAGGCGTTTGTTGGAAGGGGTTAAATCATTCAACCTTTCCTTAGTGCTCTTTTTCTTTTTGAATATTTTATTAGTTAAACATTTTTTAAAGTAATCTTACATAAAATATGGCGTGTTTTGTCTTTGGTTCTCGTGTGCTCGGCTTATCTATTCACAGTAGGAGAATCTTTGAGTGGAACTTCTGCATTCAGCTGTGAACTTCAGCTTCTTTGTGCATGCGTGCGTATGTGCTGTGTCTTGTGACAAATCCAATATGAGTTCCTCTCACAGACGCTCTTTGTCTTTTTAACAGCGGAGCGTGAAGAGATGATAAGCTGCGTGTATGTCAGTCGGGAGGAGGAACGAGTCACCGTCGCCCTCTCCAGGCCTGTCAGCGTCAGTATCTTCCTCGTTAATCTCACCAAAAACACTCATTACTGATACACAGCAGGTAAAATAACTATCGAACATGTCAGCATTTTTCTAATGGAGCTACTGACATGGGATTTTCACCAGATGTTGGGAAGAGCCCAAGTAATCCACACACACACAAAGAAACTTAAATAAATAAGTTCACAAATTAAGTTGTGTGTGTTAAAATTGAATGAAGCAGAGGGCAAAAAAAGTATTGTTGAAGCTTACTACAATTTATTTGATACTCCGTACAAAAGCCTTGGCTGGTAATGACAGCTCCGAGACGCCTCCTGTATGGAGTCACCTTATGCATTGCTCAGGTTTTGGCTCTTTCTTCCACACAAATCGTGAAGGTTCAGTACGACTCTTTTATTAACTCTGATCTTTATTCTTTCCATGGATTTTCAGTAGTATTCAGTCAGGTGATTTGGGTTTATTGTCATGCTGAAACACCACCCTTGTTTCATCATCATCCTGCTGGATGGCAGCATTTTTCATTTTTTCCTTTTCATCCTTCCTTCAGTTATGAGAAGTTGATCATTACCATATGCTGAGAAACAGCATATGGCTCTTCAAAAAGAGCTTCTTGTGCGATTATACGCTTCATCAAGGCCAATGAGGTCTGCAGATCAGATCCTTCCAGTCGCTCCAAAACCCAGACTTAAAACCAGAGGTGACCGAGCTTTCAGTACTGGCACCCAGACTGTAGAATGAACCTTCCCATGTCAGTTTAAAAGTCTGGAAACTTTTAAATAGCATTAAAGCACATTTTCACTGCTTGGCTTTTATCATAGCATGGGAATCGTGTGGTCCCTGCTCATCTTTTAATAGATTTTATTCTTATAATTTCTTTTAGTGTATCTTAATCTTTTTTTTAAAGTGGCTTTAGTCTTGTAATTTCTTCCAGTGTCTTTTAATCTTTTGTTCATAGCCTTTTAATTTATTTTAGTGTATTCTACCATTCTAATTCCTTTATAGTATCTTTAATCTGTTAATTTTAGTTCATTTAATTCTTTTATTTGCGTTGAATGTAGTTTTGTTTTATGTTTATTTAGTATATTTCAGATATATGATTGTATTTTGTTTCTTTTAATGTCTACTGACCAATGTTATCAGTAGTGATCGGATGTGTGTATGTCTATGCTTTGGATGATGTTTGTGTGGGTGTGGGGGTATGTTTGTGTGCGTGCGTATGCATGTGCTAGGATGAGTGGGAGTGTGTAAGATCATAGGTGAGTAGGTGGGTGGGGAGGGATGACATGACCTTGTGGGGGGGCCTGAGTGGGCCTGGGGGTGGTGCGCCGTGGATCTATTCTCCTTCCGCTCCTCTCCATCCCCCTTGGGTGTCTGGTGGGTGGGTGTCTTCTGGGGTCGGTGGCAGCTTGTTGTGCTGCAGTTGCTGCGTGGCATGGTCGTGGGGGGCGGCTGCCTCTGGCCTGTCTTGCCCTGGGGGGCCTCCTGGGGAACGGGGGTGCCTAGTGCTGCTGGCAGCTCACCATCCGGAGGGAGGTTCTCTTCCCTTCTGACTTACATCTCTGGACCCCTCTTCTTCCCCGCTCTCTATCTCTCTTACATACACACATAGACACACACACACACACAGGGATTTGGTAGGCGTGCACGTCATGCGGGGGGTAGCCTAGGGGGTCACCCAAGTGGCTTCCTTAGCTGCACCCTGTGGCGACTCGCCTCTCGGTTTAAATTACACTTAGACCTCAAAACACCAACACAACACACAAACAACTTCTGGGGGGCGTGTCATGTGGTGCATGAAGGGTGGGAGTCGGGGGCAGTGCCCCAGTTTTACTTGCAATAAACACACTCACCACAAACAGTCATGAGCGGGGAGGAGGAGGACAATGGGGACACCTCACACCCCTCTTTCCCGGGGCGCCGCTGGGGGATGGTAGGGGAGGTGGTTGCCCTGGGGGCCGGAAACCGGGGCAGCTGCGCTGATGAGGGGCTGCTGATCTTGGGGGATGCCCGGTTGGCCACATCTGGGTGGGAGGTGATGGGGGGTGGCTGGGGATGGCCATTCTCTTGTCCGCCGGGGATGTCTCCCACAGGGCATGATGGGAGGGAGGGGGGGCTGGGGAGTGAGAGTGTGACGGTTGTATGCTGTTTGAGTGTTTATATTGTGTGGGTGGGGGTGAGGAGGCATGTATGTGTTAGGATGAGTGGGAGTGTGCAAGGATATAGGTGTGTGCATGTGTTACTGTGTGTGTTTGGGGCGGGGATAAGTGCACTTGTGGGGGGGACCTGGGCGGGCCTGGGAGTGGTGTGCCGTGGGTCTAGGCTCTGCCGCTGTCCCCATCCTCTCATTCTCCGTTAGGCATGTGGGGGGGTGCTGGGCTGCCCCGGTCTGCCTCTGACCTCCGTGGAGGCATGGTCGCATTTGCACAATCTCACTCAACACTCTTCATCACTGATCACTCCTTATTCCTCATGACACAGTCACTGAGTTGTCCAGTGGGTTTATACACTAAGAGATAATTCTTTTTATTTTTCCTGAGATAGTATCTGGTCGCTGTTATGCTACTTTCATGATATATCTTTTTGATTTGGTTATTATTTAAAAACTCTTAATGACTAGCAGCTCTGTTTATTTGTGTGTGTGTTTTTGTTTTTGTAAAAGTTGTAGGAAATTTTCTGTTGTGTTCATGTACAGGTGTAACAGTTTGTTGTCTGGTGATGGTGTGGATTGAAGGGTCGTTTCCTTCTGTTTGTGATGTTTTTTGTCTCCTTTCTTCTTTCCCTTTTGCATCTTTTTGCTATTTTCCATCATTTTCTGTCCCCTCCGGTCAGGTCCAGCAAGATTACATAGATTCCATGATTCAAAGTAAATAAATAAATAAATGAATCAGATTACCAAGAGGAGGCTTACCCTTAGGTTTCCCCTTGGCAGAGCAAATTTGTTCAGCACGATACAGCAACCAGATTATCATTTTGCTTGCTGTGATACTGGACAGGACAGGTTAAAATAAAAAAAATAAAAAAAAAAAATTGTAATGCCACCTCCATACTTTGCTATGCGTTGACTCATCGAGTTTTTTTCTCTTTCTCTTTCTTTTTTGTTAGGCGCAGTCAGTTGGCTTGCTTCTGATCCTCGACGGTCAGCCTCAGAGAGTTGAGTGGAGGAGTGTCCACCCACGCTTTAGACAGAGCCCCGTCTGGGTATCCTTTTCTTTTATAGCTCAACAGTTACACACAGCCTCAGTAGAGGAGAAAAGTGATTGTCTCCACTGTAGATTGAACAGCATACTGACTGAACGTTCTGCTGTCATCTTCGAGATGCTGATAAGATCTGCGGCAAGGGCGTCAACAGACAGTATTTTCTTGTGGGACTGTTAACAGCTGCGGAATTTCACTGATATCTCTCACAGACATGTATGATGGGAATTTGTGTCATGACGTTAAACCTGTCAGGCAGCAGTGACAGCAAGTTTTAACAAGCAGGCAGCTGAAGTGAGATATTTTTGTAAAGGATGTGTTGTTCAGAGGTGTTCTTCAGCAGGAAAATGGATATGACACAGACCCAGTTCTGCTTTGTGGTGGACTTCACAGCTTGAGTAACAAAAATTAAGCTCATTGCTGTTGTTCTTTCAAGCGTTTAAAAAGAAAAACAAACAAAAAGTCCTTTCGTCACATATCTGAACCTAAACTATTTAACAGATGAGCTTTGTGGCTTTTAAAAACATACCTCAAAATATTAAACATAGTTCCTGTCATAAATGGCGTTTGCTTTTTTCCAGATGAAGCACAACTTTGGGGAAAAAAACAACTATGAAATCACTCAATCACTACAAAAAACAATATGGATTTATAAGCCAACCTTCATACTTAAGTATTTTTCCCCCCGAAAAAAATACAGTTAGTACTTTTTGCACCTCTTTAGGCTTTTATGATAGTTTGAATTCTTTCAGTAATGAAAAATATACCTTTCCAACTGTCATATAGCAGTTGGCAGATCAGCTTTGCAGGATGGAGGGCACGCCATAGATATAGTTTATTCTATTTCCACCATGAATCATCAGTTTGATTGAAATCTGGGCTGTTTGCTGGTCATGTCATTGGTTGAAATGTCTTTCCAGAGGGAAAGCTTGAATTCTGTCTGCTCCTGTCTTCCTCAAGGACGACTTCAGCAATGAGAAAAATCTTCACAATTTCTAAGTCAATCTGTTCATTTACTGTAGAGATGGATACTACTGTCCAGTTAGGTCTGTGATTCATCACTGCAACCTTGTTTGTTCTGTTAGGTGTTAATTATTGTTTATTTATTTATTCATTTTTAGCTGTTTTGTTCTTACAGTTTATTACAACAGTTGACTTCTGTTCTTTTTCTCTTGCATTGTGCATTTTCCTTTTTGTTCAGTTATATTGGTTTTAGGTTTTTGTGTGTTTTATTTTTTAATGTGTTGTCCAGCATCACAGCTGTAGTCTGCCTGCTGTGTTCATGCATATTTGCTTTACCAAGGAAGACATCAAACTTAAGTATCAAGGGGAGCTTAATCCACAAAGCTACCCTTGATAGTTTTTTTTTTTTTTCTTCTTTTTTTCATTGTTTATAGTTGAATTATATGTAAATGTTGGACCTGGCAGTGGACCAAAAAAAAGAGGAGGAGTGAACAGAAGAGACAAGGATCGAAGAGACAGAAAACAACATCAACTATAGAAGCTAAACCAGACAACCAGCTATTTCATCTGTAAAGAAACTTAACAGAAAGCCTCTTGAGGCCAGGGTAAAAGCGTATTCAAAGTAGCATTTTTGATTAAAAACCTAGTCTTGCCTGCTTGGAAAGTCCACTTTGTTTGAAAAATTGCAAATGCGCAAATAAATTCAGATTCAAATCAAAGAAGTGGACTCAGTCCACCTACAAACCCAGATCTCAGTCCGCTTCATGTGGACAAAATACAGAAAGTGGACTACAAAGTAAAATGCATTGTGAGTTTAGCAAACAGAATTGTGGGTGAATAACCAAAACAACAAAACATGAAGGATAGGCGGGTCTGCACAGGAGAAATGGCTCGCAGTCAGTCGTGGAAGAATTCTGTAAAAGTTCGGATAGAAATCTGATCGACCCCAGACCGCCAGGATCTGATGCAGCTCCAAGTTTTGCTCTGATGTGATGGAAACCGAAGTAATTCTGCATTATACGAATGATGAAAAGGCTTTCTTCTTCGTTGTGTGTCTCGTCGTCTTCTTGAGTAAATTTTGGTGCAGCACCGCCTCAGGCGGAGAATGGAACATGTTATTTAAAAGGTTTGCTTTGTTTGAGAAGTTCAGCGGACGAATGTTTGATCCCCCAAACTGAACCGAGTCCTCAGTCTTACTGAGTCTAGCGGACTATCTTGGTGTGAATGCAGCCTAAGAAAACAAAGCAGAGAATCATCAAGAGCATCTACGGAAAGACAAATGAAGGAAAAAACACCACAACCTGTTTTTTTTCTTAAAAAAAAAACGTTCCTTAAAAATGCATTCAGATGCAGTTTTGTGTCTTTAAATCAGCATTAGGTTGAATCAGCACAATCACGCTTTCGGTCTGACTTCTTATTTTGTTTTTTAAGTGAGTAATTTGTGTCTAAATGAAATTCTGCCCTTTTGCTTGTGAAATAAACCCTTCCTGTTTTGACATTTCCTAAGCTTATTGCTTGCTTAGATTTGCGACCTCCCTCCAGGAACAATAAACAATGTCACCAATGAACACAATCTAACGGTGCACTGGACTGAAAAACACACACACAGGGACTGCGCTCTGTACACAGGTGATGCAAACAGTATATTAAACCTGTACTTGGCGTGTTCTTGTATGTGCATTTCCCGTTTTATCATGCTGGGTTCTTTTATCTCTGAAGGTCGAACTGAGAGTTGGTGTCGGGACTCTGCTACCGATCGGGAACTTTTCAGGTACTGTTTGATGCGATGGCAACATGTTTTTTTCTGTTATTTCTAAATACTAATGAGAGTATGCACTTTCTCTGTAGGAGTGAACTCTCTGTAGAGAAGACTTCAGTGTTGCAGTTGGAGCTACAGTCTGTCAACCAGCTGCAGGAACTGGAGCCACTTAATAAATGTTAGCTCATATTATTGGAATCATAAAATGTTAAAGTTTGCTGCTGTTGCTCTCGCTGTAGTCACTGACTACTCTCTTTGCCTCTGAAGGGTGCTTACTGACCATTATCCTCCTGATGAGGGCACTAGACCCTCTAGGATATGAAAAGGAAACACTCGCTCATTTCCAAACCCTCAAAGTGAGTACCATCCACACAACGCAGTTTATGACATTAATGAGGATGTATCTGTTGATGGTCTCTCTTGCTCTTTCTGCCGACAGGAAGTGGATTCCATGCGCTCTGCATATTACAGCGACCTGTGCAGCAAGTTCATGATTGAAAACACCATCTTGAAAATGGAGTATGCTGAAGTCCGAGTCTTCAGTATTTCTGATAGGGTTGGTTCGCAGCTCTAAAAAAAAAAAAAAACCTTAAGAAAAAATCTTTTAACTGAATGGATGTCCTGAAATATACTTTCTCCTCTTCTAACAGAAGCTGACTACTTTATGCCACCTGGACCAGCTCCTATTGGTCACTCATATCAATCTGTCCTCCAATCAGCTGCAGCGGTTGCCTCCTCAGTTTGCTATGTTGCAGTGCCTAGAGGTAAAAAAGTACAGCTGATATTTTATTCTAAATATCTCATACATATGCCCCCTCCTCTCTTTTCTTGTGTATGTTCTCCTTCAGTTAATATAGTACAGGAGAAAGAAGAGAGTAACTACCTATTTCAACCAATTAATTAACTTTTCATGCTTGTAGGTCTTGGAAGCTGATAACAACTGTATAGAAAACCTAGAGGGAGTCTATGACCTTCTTAAACTGGAGGAAGTCTCCTTGAAGAATAACCGTATCCTTAAATCAATAAATCTATATTCAGAGGTGCATTTGTTGGAGGAGCATAATTATTCTGGATTTGTTTGTGTTGCAGCACCGCTGTCACAAAGATCAGTTTGAATTGCAATCTCTGTACTCCTCTCACAGTGTACCAGTGACTCAAGACATGCATGTATCAGCTCTGAGTGGCCCAGTGCTGAAAAACAACCCCAGTAAGAGTGTGAAGAGCTTATGGTGTATGACATAAACAAAAAAAAAAAAAAAAAAACAGCTCCAGACAAGGGCCAGTGAGGACAGCTTTTATAAAATCACACTGTTAATGAGAGCTCAGTGCATGCATAATTTATTTTACCAGAAACTAAAGTGATTGAATTAAAAAATTATATAAAAAGTAATGCAAATATTCCCTGCAGTTTTACAAAGCAGTAGCACAATTACGAAGGGAAGAGACACTTAACAACACATCATTACCACAGAGCCCCTTTACGCTTCACTCCTCCTTTATATACTTGAGAAGATTTAATGGGGTTCAGAGGTTATGACAGTGATGCTACAATCAAGGATTTTGTTTTTTCTATGTAATGGCAGTTTAAATGAATTTTTCTTAGACTCTGTATTTTATATTTAGAAAAATGTCTTTGTTCCCCAGTGTTGTAATTAGTTTATAGATCTTTCTTTCACAACAGCATTGTCAGATCTTTTTTTCACTCCTCCTCTCCACAAACACAGAGGCAGGCTTTTTCATTAACCCAAACACACAGAAATCTCCTCCATGGCAGATCTTCAGCCGCTGGCCTCCTGCCCCAAGCTGAGGCGACTTGATCTCCGTGGCAACCCTGTCACTCAGATGGCCAGCGTTGAGTCGGAGTTAGGCGAGCTGCTGCCCTCAGTCACCGACCTTCTGCTCTGATCACACACAGGATGGGAATCACTGCCGTCGTCAATCTGTTATTCAGCTGTCCTTCTCGGTTGTTTTAGATAGTGACATGAGAAAGTGGCTGTTTTTTCTTTTAAAGCGTCTCGTGTCTGTTTTACTTGTTTGGGAGAATGTCAATCACAGGGAACCCCGAGGTTCTGAAAGCCTGATGCTTCCAGAGCAAATGTCAGAAACCCGTCTAACACTTCCACACAAAGTCGGAGTCCGTGTGTGTGTACAAGTGTGTGTTATAACCACTATTGGTTGTGTGCAGATGTTTTACGTCATAATGCATGCAGAAACTGTTTAGAAGAGTAAGCTTGTTGGAGTGCAGCAATGCTGGCTTTTAGCTTCTCTGAGCTTTAACGGTTGGGTTAGAAAGAAAAGCTCTAACTGGGTGATCGGAGCATCACATAGCTCTCATATGCATTTTTTTAAAGATTGTGAAAAACATTTAATGACACTATACTGTTGCACAGTAAGTCATCAATCCAATAATAAACAGCGCACAATGGGTCACTGCCTTCTAAGCTTCTTATTTGTTTTTAGTTTGCCTTTTTTCCCATATTGAGCAGTACAAGGTTTGTACATGTTTTTTATGTTTGTTGTAAGTCGATTATTTAAGTGCATGTGCGCACTGAAGCAGTTTTTGATCCCTAATTATTTCTCCTGTTCATACAGGTGAGTATAAAACGGAGTACAGGTGGGAAATTATAAGACTCATTGTGTGACAACATGGATTATAAATTTGAGACACAATAAGTAGATGTTTCGAAGAAAGGGGGGCACCAAAGCTTAAAAATTAAAATACACACCCCCTTTCATAAAAACATTGGCAAGTTTTCTAAAATGCAACAAAAATTTAAGGTGCAGAATGTAAATCAGATATAATTAATATAATTTAAAAAAACTATTGGCATCTAACCACTTTGCTAAAATAAATTTTATGTTTTTATTGTCCAACAATGAGCCGTTTCTATCTGCTTGACAGGGGTCCACATACATGGCAGCTGCCACATTTGTGCCACCATTTTTACTACGGTGTCTGAATGAACAAACTGTGTAAAGTGAACGCTCTCTGAACTTTAAAACCACAGAACCAGCTTTGTTTGACAGGTGCTAGAGCATCGTATAGGAAAAGACATGTACACCTGAATGCAATGCTGACGAAGTTACCTGTAGTACAGTCATTGCTACACCTGAGTCCCCGAGATCCACTCACAGATAAAAACATGATCTTCTTGTAAGACACTGAGTCACGTTGATATGATTAACTTTTAAATTATGCATTTTGCAAAGCTATATAAAAGACAGCGGTTGAATCCCATGCCATGACAGATTTTCCAGATTCTCCAATTCCCTGGAGCAGCTAGACGCGTAACAAGGCCTCGGTTAGTATGATCACGTGACTTGGTATACTGGAACAATGTATGGAAATGATGCTCGCAACGCTTCCTGTTCTTAAGATTAAGGCGAAGTCTAGCAGAAGGGGGTTGAGCATAATGTCACTATTACATGTCAGTAAGTCCTGTATACTGTACCTTTAAATCTGCAATTTGTTAATTAGCTTAAACCATTTTTGGAACATTGTATTTAACCAAATGTCTTTTAATAAGATTTACGAGGTTTTGAGCATATACAGGCTGGAAATCGCTGGTGGCTGTACATGAACCTCAGACACTAAAAGCTGTGAAGTCACTGTGGTTGATATGTAGTACCTGATCCTCAGTTTATGATTATATTTCCTCAGTACTGCATAGGTCATGACCAAATTTGGCTGTTCTAACCACCATCAGCTGTGCTAGTCTGTTATTCGTTAAGATTCTGTGAGTTCTAGGCTGCATACATGGATGGAGTTATCTGTGTCTTGGGTCCAGATAAAACTTGTCTGTAACCAGAGCTGATGCAGATGGTCAGTAGGATCTCCACAATTGGAGACCTCACAGATCCTACAGATCTGTTTCAGATTCCAGACTTTTCGTAATAAATCTTGTTATTTATTTTATTTTTTCAAGCTGGTGTCCAGAGACCTTTTTTGTCTCTCAACCATCTTTCCTACATCACCTGCCTCAAGTAATATACATCAGAAATGGTGTCACATATTTAGGGAAGATGCAGTGGGTGTTGTCTCTTCAGCTTCTGCATGTGCCTGAAAATCTGACATCTATCTCTCTGCACTGGTTTCCTCCGGTGAGGCTGAGGGGTCATCGCTCCTTGAAGATATCTCTGTGTGTGGTTTTGAGGTAGTTGTGTTTGGATGGAGGGAGGTTTAGGCTTTGTTTAAATTAGGGTTTTTAAATTGCAGGTACCACAAAAACAAGGGAGAGTTTGAGTAGTTTGATTAGATTTTGAGACAATAAGAAATTTTATAAAATTTAGAGAAAATAAAAGTAGTGAGAAGTTAATGTAAAAGGAACAGAAAAAAACTGAATATAGGTGAAAGCCTTATTATTAATGAATAGGTGAACTAAGTCAACCATGCATGTTTAAATTAAAGACGCCCCAATACTTTTTTCGTAGTAATACCCAGGCCTTTAATCTAGATTTAGTGGGGAAAACTAAAGAGGATTACCTGGGTCCATGGTGATTGGCATTTTACAAAAGGTATGACACAGAAGTAGAAAATAGAAAAAATGAAGATTAACAAGAATAAGAGGAGAGAAAGGGAAAAGAAGCTGCAGATTTCCCACAGGGCAGTGTGAGCTGGGGACAGGTGTCACCGTGCCCAGGATGTGCAGTGACTGCAGCCAAAGAGCCGCCACTCACCCCGAAATGCACCCATCCGCCAGAACATATGTTCTATATTTTACCCTGGGTGCCTTAATATCTTTATTTTGTCTGATAGCAGCTGCTAGGGGTTTAATAAAAATTGCAAACAGTGAAGGTGAAAGTTGACAACCCTGTCTGGTGACTCTCTGCTGACTGAAGCTTAATTGTTTGTCCTCATGCAGGCCTGGGCTAGCTGTGAAGTGCTTTTTATCCAGTGCATAAATGATGAACCAAATCCAAATTTGTGTAAAGTTGCTAGTAAAAATTTCTGATTTACCCTGTCAAATGCTTTTGTTCCACCTAAAAAATAATCAGTTTCCAAATTCCCATGGCTGGAACTAGGATTTTTTTTCTCTGCAGTAGCTTTGTAGTTGCTTTATGACTGTAAGGATTTGCTAATAGGTTTTTAAAATAAAAAAAGTAAATTACAATAAGAAGGCAAGCAACAACATCCCATTCATAAATAATAATACCACATACATAAGTTATTTTCTATACATTACACAGTGGAAAACTTTGAACGTTTAAACTGTATTAACTTTGTAATTTGATGTCCCAAAGCAAATAAACAAACTACAGCAAGGGAGGGTGGAGCTTACTTACCAACTGATGTCTGAGCAGAATGAAGGCCCATTTATGGTTTAGGCAGAAAACGGACCAACCAGGGTCAAAATGTGGAAGTGAACTCTGAACTCGGCACTGCCTACTTGTGGATGAACTGACTAATAACCCATGGAAACGTAAAAGACACATGGAAGTATGAGGGCTACGATGTATGACGAAACTGTCCATCTTCTGCGTCGAGTATAAACCTGTTGTTGTTCATAACAAAAGCATTGATGACCTCTTGCTCATTGTGAGCAGGTTGGCCTAAGAGCGGCTGGAAAACAGTGAGGCAGGGACTGCAGAATCCAATCCAAAAGGTTTTATTCACCAATCACAGGTTTAAACAGAAACTCACTTCTTCTGTTGCAGGGTAGTTCAGTCACCATCAGCTGCTGCGCACTCTCTCTGTCTCATTCACCCACAAATCAACCTCATTTATTCTCTGCTGCTGATTGGGCTGTACCATTCCCCCAACATGTGCATCCTCAACTATAACATACATTTCTCTATTAAAATTACTTCTACAAAAGCTAAAAGTATTTACACACCGTATACTTAATATTGCAATCATAAAGTTAAACCAAAACCCCAATATACAAATAAACTCTATAATCTTCCTGCCACATGGTCTCTCCCAAATCATCAAAAGATATCCAGGCCACCTGCAACCCATTTGCCCCCGTACCTGGAGAGGCCATGCGCCAGGTAAGTAAAAATCCATTACTCCATTAAATTACCTATGGACTTCAACTGTACACACAATGTTCTGCCTATCACTGCTAACAGCTATCGTTGCAGATATCTGTAAAACAAACCACATATCAGCATTTAATAAACAGTTCAACCTTTGTGCATGAGTGTAATTCTTTTAAAGTGCCAAACTGTCAATTAATGTTCAAATGTACATGAAAACCAATTAGTGTGCCATACAGTCTATTTACAATGTCCCAGGCAACGTAACGAACCTCAGCTTAGTTATACTCATCAAGGGCTATTGCACGTTTTGCATTGATAGAGCACAAAGCCAAATGGCTGTTCCTTGAGTCCCCGCTGTTGCTCCTCATATACAGTGCATCCGGAAAGTATTCACAGTGCTTCACTTTTTCCACATTTTATTATGTTACAGCTTCATTCCAAATTATATTAAATTAAGCTCTTACCTCAAAATTCTACACACAATACCCCATTATGACAAGGTGAAAAAAGGTTTTTTTTGTAGATTTTTTTGAATTTATTAAAAATGGAAAACGAAGAAATCACATTTACATAAGTATTTACATCGTGACAGGCGGTACGGACGAAATACACAAAAGTCTGTCCAGATCAATAAATGCATCTGTGTATGGACAGAGGAAGGAGAAAAACGCTTGCATGGTGTTGCAACAGTTTTTGTCAGATTTCCCAAAACATGTTTTGAATGTCCCTAGCTGAGAGCATAGAGGTATTGGGTTAGGAGGGGGCAACATGGTCCTTCTGTCTGGCTGAAGCCAGGGGGTTGAAGCAAGCGTGCCCGGCTGCTATGGCTGGTCACACAGTGCGAGCACCTGTTCCTTACCACCCCTTTCCTCCTCACAGTCCTTAGAGCAGACCTGCTCCTGATCCTAACTGCTGCAAGAATCCTCAGTGTGGTCCTCTTCAATGTTGGGGTTAGCTGGATCGTCCATCTTTATTGGTCGTTTTCACTTACATGTGAGATACTTCTCCATTTTTAAGCTTTGGTTCAAATGAGCATTAGTGCCCTGCTAGCCACACAAACAAAGTTCACTGCTGTACCACAAAACTCATGAGATCATGTCAAGGGTTGTTATAGTGACCCCTGCCTGACCAGGGGGTTTAGTGCCAGCATGTCTTATCATATACTTTAAGCCAACTAAAATAATATTATCAAAAACTATAATTAAAATTTCTATTGGTACATTAAATTAAAATTAATATATATATTCATTTATTAAATCTTTGCTAAGCAGTTCCTTGGCTGAATCTCGATGTTGCTATAGCAACCCCTAGCTACCACCTAGTGCCACCCCTGCAAATTCTTGATGGAGTAGTCTATAATATTACAGTTTTTCTCGATTACTAAGACATTTCTCGAAAGCTTCTGTCCTTTTCTCCAAACTTTGAACACAAAACCCAATTTTCAAGCTACATTCAGAAAACCTCAGACTCTTCTTGCTAAACCAAACTCTCACCTCAAAACAATTTAATCTGTGCCTAAAACTGAATTGTTGTCCAATTGTGCCCCAAGTCCATCAAAATTAAAAACACGACTGAGCAGACACTAAACACTGCATAGAAAAGTAGAAAACACAATGCTCTTGATATATACAAACCTGTACATACTGGAATCTTTGCTCTTTGACTCTGAGTTGCGATCAAAGGGCACTCAAAATTTACATGGTCCTCAATGATCTTCTGCTGAATTTCACACAGTTTACGGTAATAGTAAACTGTCCATATCATCTGTGGGGAGAACATACCTGTCCTCTCACCCCCATGTGGCAGTCTTTCAATTCTACGAAAATAGAACATGCAGTTGTAGAAATATACAAGGAATACTAGGCCTACAAACAGCTTGACTGACCCTCCATTACAATACTACAGCCCATTGGCACAGTGATGTATTGAAACATATATTTACTTACAGTATACTGTGGTAAAGTATATAGTATAGTCTTACAGTAACTGCTGTCAACATGTACATACTGTAATGTCAAAAAAGGTAATTACCTGTTCTCTTCTATAAATCTTCAGATTATGGTGGACACAGCAAATCTACTGATGTTTGGTAGTGATCTTACCCTAGAGCATATGACACGGAAGTGTCATGAGCATTGTTTCGATACATTGGCTGTGTCCAACTGTCCACCCCACTCCCTAACCCCTCGTTCACTACATAGGGCTGCACTATATAGCACACTACATAGTGCACTCATTCTGTTGGCAATTCGGACACGAAGCTGTCTATTTTTTTCCTTGCGCAAACCACGTGATTACAAGCCATCACCACGGCAACCACAACGCCTGTCAAGATGTCATTCCAAATCCAATCCAAATTTGTGTGTAAAAGTTTTCATTTTTATTCCTTATGTCGTATTTTATTCTTTGTTGCATATCTATAATAAAATGTTTTTTCGCCTCTTTGCGCCATGTTTCTGCCCACAATGCATTGGGCGGTTGTAGCTCAGGAGGAAGAGCAGTCGTCTTTCAACCGGAAGGTAGGCGAATCGATTCCAGGCTTCCACTGACTACATGCCGAAGTGTCCTTGGGCAAGACACTTAACCCCACGTTGCCTCCCGATGTGCCTATCGGGGTGTGAATGTGTGTGTGAATGGGTGAATGTGATAAGTAGTGTAAAGCGCTTTGAGTGGTCAAACTGACTGGAAAAGCTCTATATAAGTACAAGTCCATTTGTGGACTATATTGACCTGTCTAGTGACCATCGATGCTCACTACTTTTCAAGATGCATTGTGGGTAATTTTGCTTTACAATGGATTCACTCGCATTGTAAGAGGAGATTTGCTAGCAACCATTCATCGATTCAGACTGAAGGAAAGCCTCACATTAAAATGATATTGGTTTTGGGAGGTTTTGCGAAACAAACGTCTGGGCGGAACAGTGTTGCCAGGGTAACTGCTGAATGAGCTCAGAAAGTGAGAGTGTGAGAACAGTGCGGGTAGTGCCTTCAACATCACAGGTAGGCTGTATTTCCCTGTCTTTGTATTGTTTTTTTTTTTCTTCTTCTTTTTTTTTATAGCTTTGCGAAACATTGAGTAATGATCATGATATAAACTTCATCCAGAAGCATCAGAGGAAATGTCTGCAGCTAGAGGAGCACGGCAACCTGTGGGGCCTTTGACAGTCGAGCTGGTTTCTAATCACCATCAGCATAGATTTTTAATTATTTTAAAGTTGGTTAAATGTTTCTTTAAGATGCAACCTCAGAGCTGGAGAGGTAGTGTACCAGAACAGGAGCAGACTGACATTATTGAGAAAAAACTTTTTAAAAATAAAAATCTATGATACTTCTCCAAGTTGTGCAAGCATTTGTCTCAGAATTCATTTTAATACAACTGTATGAAATCAGTAACACAATCACTATCCTCGTTGCACAAGCATCCCTTCCCTCATTCAGTCCTGTTTACAAATACAGATGAAGCTGCAAGTAGCCTACTGCTGTCATTACAGATGGATATACTTTAAATTACACCATAATCTTCTGACCTAAACCAATGTAATGTAACAGCCCTCTTTTATCCTTTATATGAATGACAGAAAAATATATTAATACATGGTAGAAAAAGTTTCTTTATTGCAGACTTAGTCAAAAATGAGACGGGAATGACAGACATGCAGTGAGGAAACCTTGTCTACGCTTTCCCGCTGATGCACCAGACAGCCACCCCCAGCAGATGGAGCTCTTTGACGTGTGAAATGTTTCGACACAGTGAGACAGTTTCATGCACTTATGTCAAAGTTGACTCGTTGTTTCATGAGGCCTCGATTTCACCATCCCTAATGTTTGGTTGTACCCTTTGTGCCTCATGCTATACCATGGATAAGAACATGGTCAATCACAGTAGCTCTGATCTCATCAGATATTACTGTTCTTTGTCTTCACTGACCACCTCTCACACAAACTCCTCCTCCTCTCAGATTTCTTTTCATTGCAGTGCTTCACATACCAGTGCTCTCTGAACTGGCTTATATATGTTCCCTCACATCATTTGCAACAATTGTGATCAATTTTGAGTTGTTGTGTTCAACTGGTGACACCTGCGCTTTAATTTTGCTTGACTTTTGCCACCTGTGCTCACCATTATGCAACACAGGTGCATCACAATGAAAATGTGTATGCAAGTTTTGTCTAAACACGTGAAAAGTGCTAATGGATTTGCCAAAAGAGTGAATGATTCAGTCAGTGGGCTCAGGCAACTGAGCATTTGGTTCAGACAGCAGGATTTAGTGTTTTAGCAATTGAGAAAAACTGTAATTAGTCTGCATGTGTTAATGGAAGACTGTCTACTCTGTGTGCTCTCTGAGAGCAGGGCTGCAAGAGTGCTATGCACCACAAAGACCAAAATCCTTTTGTTTGACAGTATTAACAGCCAGCTCAATTCCTGTGGTGCTGAGCTTGTCCATTCTAGAGTCATTCAGAGGACAACAGACAACAGAAATTGGGAAAGGGAAACAGACTGTGTGAGCATTACAGCCCAGTTGTGAGGTGGCGTGGTTGCTGGGCTCACAGGAGCAAACACAAAGGAGGGTTCTGGGCACCTATAAGAATGTGAATGACCCAGTTCTCCTGACTAGGGCTGCAACAATTAGTCAACATTGTCGACAATAGTAAAAAACAAACAAACAAACAAAAACACTATAGAGTGAGACATCGTCTTCTAATTCTATCTCTGCTAAGGGGTTGCACAATGCACATGGGCAAAGAGGGAAAAAAAAATCCAGAGTGCGACATCGTCTTTTTTTTTTTTTTTTTTTTTTAGCTCTGCTGAGAGTTGCACATGCGCAAGGGAAAAATATGGTGCAAAATAGGGAGCAAAACGGTGTCCGAGAACGTCAAAAGTCTGGGATAACCTCATGTTAAACTTACAAAATAAATTAAATACATGTGAGATTTGTAAAGCGGACCTTGTGTACCACGGAAGTACGTCTGCAATGCTCGAACATTTAAGGAGGAGGCACGTCGGACTTACATAACCACCTCATGCAAGATTTTAAAGCTGAAAGTGAAATAAGATCCATTTATAATAATCATGAGATACATAATCCGACTGGTCGAGTAGTCGTTTTAATAGTCGGTGACTAATCGACCATCAGAATAGTCATTAGCTACAGCCCTACTACTGACCAGAGACAGAACATTGCCGTGGTGACAGGGTCGTTGGGTATAAGATCTACAGGCAGTGTTGGGGTAGTTACTCTAAAAACATAATTAGTTACTCAATTGTAATGAAATTACTTTACTAGCTACTGTGTTTGAATGGTAAATGGTCTGTACTTATATAGCGCTTTTATCCAAAGTGCTTCACATATACATCACATTCACCCATTCACTGATGACGGAAGCTGCCATGCAAGGCGCTCAACCACAACTATGACCCATCAGGAGCAAGTAGGGGTTCGGTGTCTTGCTCAGGGACACCTAGACATGAGCTCTCCAGGTTGGGATTGAACCGGCAAACTTTGGGCTACAGTATGACCACTCTACCCACTGAGCCATGCCGCCTGGTAACTTGAAAAGTAATGTTACTACTTATTTACCATTTCTTAATTCACTGTGTAGACATGGATAAACATCATAGCCGAATCATCACTGTCTGTCTGCATAGTGTTTACTGTATATTGTAAACAAAATGTCTTTAAAACCACAAGAACAACATCACTACCTGTGGAAGAATTGGGAACACGTGTCTCATAATCATTTTATCTAGTATTTTTCTAAACCTGGGCGATTCAATAGTCGACAGGGGGAGCATGTCTCCTACAATGAACCCTGCAACTAACTTGTTGATTTCTGTCTGCGTTATCAGCTGCTGCGCTCCAGGAAATGTTGAAAAAAGCTTAGCTTGTTTAGGCGGGTCGGCTGCTGAAGGACTCCTTCCACTGACCGGCGAGCAGGATCTTTCACCACAAGTTTGGACTGAAACTGGATTGACTCAAGTCACACAAATTGATCTCTATGGCAATGTGCCCAGGCAAGCCCACACAGGCAGCACCACTTAAAACAGATCAGGACTTTACACATAGGCAAACACGACTCGAGTAATGCAGAAAAACACCTTACTGTAGTCCAGTAAAGTAATTTTGTTACTGATATTTTAAGTGTAACACACTACTTTACTTCTTTACCCAAAAAAGTAATATCATTACTATAACGCGTTACTTTGAAATGCGTTACTACCAATACTGTCAAGAGGCTAATCCAGGGGAGAGCTGACCTAGAGATGGATAAGCAGTCAGTCATGTGACCACTTGACACTATGATGGTGAGACTGTTCTGATTTCATATCAAATAATTAATGATGCAAAATACTGTTGATACACTAAAGGTTAAACAGATTCTGCATCTCTTTTTAATGAAAAGAAGGTGCTAAAAGTAAACAGAGGAAACCTTCAGTCCTAGAGTAGTTCTGCATATAAAACAAGTTCACAGCTCTGTATCAAAGACAAACACACACGCCACAGCCACACAAGACACACACACAACCTCACTTCAACAAAGTATCTGCTTGCTACTGATCCACATGGTGTGAACACAGGTTGTTTCTTTTAGAGCAACACTTGAATATTTCCATGAAGCTTGTTTACTAACCCTGTTTTGTTTTCACAGTTTTAGAAAGAAGAGAACATGTTTCGTGAACTGGCTGCTACATTATTTTTTCAGTTATACATGCTCTGATTGATGCACCCTTAAAAGAAAAATAAAAACACAATGGAAAATAATATTTTAATTGATCCCTTAAGATTCATCATAATGGTGACTCACTGACACATGTATTTATATATTCTCCAGTGTGTCCTGTCTAATTGCTGGTCCAGGATCTGATGTGTAAGATTAGTGTTTCTCTCATTAATTCTACTCCTGAAGAAGTAAGAATAAATCCTTTTCCTACAAGAGGTTCAAATGCCAACTTATTGATCCTTATGTGCATTTGTATATACACCAAATGGCAGGTCCCTGGTTGTCCCTCTGTTAAGTCACTCCCTCATCACTGTGAGACACACAAGCTGCAGTCTTATTTCCTGAGAACTTTAAAGATGTGCTTGGTTTGCACAAATCAGTTCATGTGTGTGCGGGCCCTGATAGGTTTTTATTTTTTACACATTCACATAGGAAGTTTTCGGGGTTCTTTGCAGTCACATCCAGATATGATGATTAAATTATTTTCATTGTTATTAATCTAATAAATCATTAGTAAATTAAATGGGTAGCCTAGCTCTGTAGGATGACAGCCTGAAACTCTGAAGACAAACAGGAAAAAAGTCAGTAATGCTTAAACATGCATGCTGTGTTTGGTTTGAATGAAAAATAAAGGCCTGATTTCTGGTTAAATTAAATTACCAAAAGGATAATATGATTTATGGAAGTTCCAATACAGAAGATTAAATTATATGCTGAAAATTGCATTATGACCCTTTAGAATTACATTTAAAGCTAATAAAGCACATATATAAGTAGTTTTCAGAAGGATAAAGTCTACTGGACATTAAAACTGTATATGAAAAATAAATATTAACTGCACACTACTTTCTTCTTCCATGAACTTTAATAGTAGATATATTTTTTGCCTATGAGTTCTGTAATTTACCATTTTAGCTTTACCCTTAAGCTAAACTTAGACAGTTTTATTCTGATATTATCCATGTCATCTGTTATTTTCAGCCTAGTGACACCCAGGTAGCCATCAGGAGGACAGACTGAGCTGCTCTGAGCTAAATTAGCTTCTAGATTATCTGCCCTACTTACCACTGCCTTGCTCTCTTCTTTACTCTTCCTATTTTTTCTTTTGTTTGTCAGTGCCAGATAGTAAACGCTTCGTTTTTATAAACCTGCTCTCTCCAGATTGTTCCAGAAGATGCACCGTTACTCGAGGCAAGGCCAAGATGCGGAAGTGGGGCCCATTTAAGGAGTTCTGTAGTGGGTGGTCACTGTCACTCTCCACATTGTCAAAGCTACATCTTGATTCATCATCTTGATTCATAGTTGGTTGGCCCAAGCATTTGCCTGGTTTGCCTGTTGGCAAACGGCGCCTCTGCTGATAATGGACACGTGCTTAATGGAAACAAGTGACTTGACATTGACAAATTCTCTGACTCTTACCTGACGACACTTATACTGAAGGGCGATGTAACATGATGGGAAATACGCATATGTATTAGCACCAAGGCCGGCTTTACGCAGGGGCAAGAGGGGGCAGTGCCCCCTCAAACAAACATTCTGCCCCCTCAATCAAATGCGCCGAAATGGGCAAATCTCTCCAAACGCTCTCTCCCCTCTGTACTGAACTCTGTGTGTCGGAGCTTCACAGGATCCATTATACTGTCTTCAACAAGTCCTTCCCACCACCACAGAAAACAACCAATCAGTGTTTAGTATGCAAATGAGTTGACATACAGCCTGATCTTGCGGTGTCATATTTCTCCCCCTCGTAGAGAGAGCGGCTGCTGAGCTCCAGCGGTAAAACTTATAGAGTAAAGCTCTGTTAAATGTGTTGTAGCGATACTGAATAAATACTTATAATAACAGACGTATTTATTGCATCTATTCTGTCAACTGGGGTTTGTTTCTGTTCTATTTAAACGCCTGTTAGTAGGAGCAGTGATCAATCACGCACGGGCCATAGATGTGACTGCCTCCTCGGTACTAGACTGAGGGAAAACGAGCTGCGCATATGAGACCCCTCAAGCTCCGCCCAGCCTTTAGTTCAGCATGCTAGTTTGAAGAAAAAAATAACAGAAAGTTTCACTCTACATTCCCGCTGCTTTCAGCAGTTCAGCTCAGAGCTTCATGTATGCCTTGTTGGTTCTTAAAATTTTGATGAAGGATCATTTAGTTTTTACTCATTTTCATTTATTATTATCATTATTTCCCCCTGAAGGTTCACTGCCTTATTTTGGTAGGGGGTTTAATTTTTTGCTCTGTTATTGTTGTGCTTGATAGTTATGATTCTTTAATCATTATGGTCTATATACAGACAGAAACAAACACACAGATAGTTGAGTTTATTGTTATTAGTTTCAAATTTATTCAAAATGCTTAGACATCTAATGGCTGTCCAATAGGGCAATTGTTATTTTGTTGGTTGTTAAAGCTTTGATAATGGATCATTCTTTTCTTTTTTCTTACTTCATTTTTGTTATTGATATTTTCTGTTCCCCCCCTGAGGGATTGCCACCTTATTGTGGTCAGGGGGTTTGCGTGCCTCAGTGACTCTAAGAGCTATACCAGCAGGAGCTTTGGTTTCAGGTGGGACACCCAAGCTGGACAGGTCTTAGAGTAGAGGCCTGACAAAGTGCAATCCATTTCTTTGAAGTTGGACTCCACTAACAGCACAGTTCCGTTAAAGAAACACTTAAAAAACAACAACAAGAAAATGCTGAAGTATGTACTCATAATGCCCCCTTCAAATTTATGCCTGCCCCCTCATGTATGCATTCCTAGAACCGGCCCTGATTAGCACTAAACATTTTTGTTGCTACCATTGAATTCTGGATTTATTTTACCATCTTTTAAATGTGATGAAGTTGACCAGATCAGATTTTTGTGCTTAAAGAAAAGAAAAACTTTTATTAATTGTATTCTATTTCATTGATATTCCCTGGGATAAAAGATTGAAGGTGTTCCTCAGTCACTTGTGGTGAGTCATCTGTTTCAGCTTGAAGTTCGTTGGATGTTTGCTGGATTTGATTTTGCAACACATGATTTTACTTTAATGACAAGGTGTTTTCAAACAGTATAGTTTGGCAATGTTACAACCTCACCTGTAGGTAGTCCTCTGGCAGCTCATCTTAGATTCTCCACACCTGGTCCTGATTTGCTCATCATAATTAAGCCCAACCAGTCACACCTGTCCTCATACACACCAGTACATCAGTCACTCCCTGTCGGACCTTAAACCTACGCACTTTCATGGACTCACCCCTTCTCTGTTCCTGGTTCCTGTCCCTCCAACCGACTCCTTCAGTTCTATCTCAGTAAGACGTTTGCCTTGTGTTCATGGTTGATAATAAAGAGTGGTTAACCTGCCCATGTCTCCATGGAGTCCCTGTGTAACAGGCAACAACTGATGCTTGGAAATGTCTAAACCAATGTTTCCCAATCCAGGTCCTCGGGCCCCCCTGCCCTGCGTGTCTTAGATGTGTTCCTGCTCCAACACACCTGATTCAAATTAATGAACTTTTTCATCCAGTTCTTTGCAGCCTGTTACCGAGCCATTCATTTAATTCAGGTGTTAAAGTAGGGTTACATCTAAAACATGGGGCCCGAGGACCTGGATTGGGAAACGCTGGTATAAACAAAGCAAACTAATAATAAAATTACATTTTAGGCAAAGCACACATTAACCTTTAAATGTACAAAACAATTTCCGTTCAGTTTCTATTTTATCGGGAAAAATGTATCTTATGGAGGACCACAAATTGTCTTTGCAGCTTTGGGAATTAAAATCTTATGTTTCATTCATGTGAAATTTCTTTTGAATGAACTAAAATCACCATTTCTATTCTACTTTTTACATTTTAATGCATATTTTTACTTCTGGATGAAGATAAATCTATATCATGAAGAGATTGAAAACATTAGATCTGAATAGGTGTGATCAGTGAAGAAACTGAATTACAAAGATAATTACAGAAATATATGTGTTAAAATATATATATACTCTACCGTTCAAAAGTTTGGGGTCACTTCCCTATTGAATCCCATGGCAAAGTGACCCCAAACTTTTGAACGGTAGTGTATATATACATTGTGTGTATATATAGTAGAGGACTCTTCAATACATAATTCACCGAGCAGTGATTTGGACTGGAGTTCATATTACAGCAAGAGTTTTGCTGTTGCTAGGTAACATCAAGCACAGCATCTTGAGTTCTTAAAGGCACTGCCCCGTTTATGCGGGGTAACCTCATAATTCGGCGTTGGAAAATCCTCTTCAAAAAGCTGAAAAAAAAGTTAACATTGAGGAATACTATGTTAGTTGAATTGGTACAGAACCATCAAGAAACATGCATGAACATTTTACTGAAACGTCAGTGAAAGAGTTTGGAACATTAACAAAGCTGTGTTATTAATGATCATTCTTGGTTTCCAATGGTTGCAGGAATAATATTTATCAAACACACCTTTTTGGACTTGATACTTGTTCAGTATGTCTCTGACTAGAGTTCTGCTTTTGTGTAAAGTTAACACAATTAAAGAAAACCTACTGAACCAGTCAGTGTTGCACCTTCCCACTTTAGACATCATGAGTGCCACGCCAAACTAGCGGGCCCCAACTCCCTTTTAGCAAATTAAAACTTCTTGTGAACTCGATGACTCATTTGATGGCTCATCTGATCACTGTTGAGCCACCCAGCTGAGGGAAGGGCCTGTTTCACATGTCCCATTATGAAAAACATGGCTGATAATAAAATAATAACGGCTGCATCCCATTCAGCTGCTTCAGTGTCAGGGTTCTGGCACAGTACATAATAATTCACGGTGCCATTTAAATTTTCTCTCAAAATGTATTTGGTGAAAAAGCCCACTTATAAAATTATTTAAAATTTGTTTAAATTTGTTTACACACATTGATCTGGCTCTTAGTTTCTTCTCTCTTCCTCGTTTATGAGTTCATGAATGAATTAATGGATTTACAACCTTCACTAGGTGTGGGCGTGTGCTGACATCAAAGAACAAATATTTTCATTATCACACAGCAGGTTATTTGCATCATTATTTGGAACTAACTGACTGTGACTATTTAGCAGGGTTTAAATAGTTCTGCTGCAAAATTTATTTGGTTATCAAATAATAAAGTTCCAAATTTTGAAGACGGTGAAGTGACCTAAATTATAAATTAGTAAAACACAACTTTTCTGTGAGGATCAGAGAGTAAAGAAAAATCTAAAAGCTGTCATGTGCAGTGGTTATCTGAAATCAGTGTCTGTAACGGCTCAGGGGGTGTGAAGAACCACATAACGCCAAATCTCTGTGTGCTTTCTGTCACAGAAAGAAAATCACTGTCCTTCTGTAGGGGAAAAAGCAAGGTTAAACTTAGCAAAAGAACATGAAACAAAACCAGATGAATGTTGGAACCTCATACTTTAGTCAGATTAGAAGATCAATTTGTTTGATGTCGATTAGGTTCAGCATGTCCACCGTAAACTCAGCGAAATTACTTCACAGATCTAGCAGTGAAGCACAGAGGTGGGAGAATGATAATATGGGGCTACATGAGTACATAATAAGAGGATGTAATAATATTGTTAGTGACAGGAGACTGTGGTTATATGGCTACACCACTGATCAACAAGACAACTCTCAGTCTGCTGAAGCCCACAGGACGAAGAATTTTCCAGCATGATAATGAAAACAATGAAGACAAGGTATAAGCTGTGACAAGGGTAAGTATGTTGCCCAACTTGAAAAAAAAATGAGAAAAAGTGTACTCAAAACATGTGTACCAAAACATATTTTAAAACATCTCTGATAAATTCATCAGAAAAAAGTGCAACACATACAAGCTCCATGCTGGGGAGGCCTGACTGTCACAAAACCATTGTTGGAAGTGAAAGATTTGAACCTTTTTGCTGCAATTCAAACTACGAGGTTTTTCTGAAAACTGATGGTTTTAAATGTCAAATGATATACAGGACTTATTTAACTCATAATTTTATTAAAGAGTTAAAGTTTTAGTCATTTGACTTTAATAAAAGGTTGCACTAGGAGGTTTTTCTGTTCTTATCTGTGAGAATCACCCAAAATAAAAACTAGCAAACAGAAAACAAACAACTTTTTCTCTAAATGAAAGTGCTGGCTCCATGCTGGTTATAAATTATTTCTGCTATTACTTCATAAGCTATATCTGTCACAAGGAGGGTGTGTCCCTTAGCCAAGTATTTAAAGGAGTCACAAACTTCGAGCCTGAAACACAGAGGCACCACAAACAGAAGATTTCTTCCTCCAGTCTGCACTGTCACATTTCTTCTTCGACTGAACTGAGTGAGTTTTATTGAGCTTCATGTTTTCGTGTTTTATTCTGTCCCTACGCAGTAAAGTTCAACAGCTAGAATTATTATTTATACTGCTTGTTATTTATTACAAACCTTGACTGCAGTTAACTGGTGTTCATTTACATTTACACTTCTGAGTTCATGTCCATATTATTGATAGATAGATAGATAGATAGATAGATAGATAGATAGATAGACAGATAGATAGATAGATAGATAGATAGATAGATAGATAGATAGATAGATAGATAGATAGATAGATAGATAGATAGATAGATAGATAAGGAACATGTTGGAAGTCACTGTTGTACTTTGTAATGTCTGTGGGGGCAAAGGATCTCCTGAACCTCTCAGTCCTGCATAACACCGTGGCAATGAGGTGTTATGGAAGGGGTCTTTATTATTGTCCAAAATCTCCACTGCAGTTTTCTCCTCATCTGCTGGTCCACCACAGTTCTAACAGGCTCCAACTCCCTATCCAGCACAGAACTGCTGGATAGGGAGTTGGAAGAGAAGAAAACAAAACAATAAAACAAAAAAAAAAAAAAATACATGCACAAAAATATGTAATATCTTTGTTTCATGTCTTGTCACAGCAGAACATTGAAAACAGTTAAGCTGAACTCTGTGCATACTTTCATGCTGACATTAACTAGATATTAGTGAAAAAGTCTTTGTGGCTGAAGTAAATATCCTCCAGGCAAATGGATCATGGGTGCAGCTGAGAGATGCTGATCGCCCCCCCACCCCCACCCCCAGGGGGACAACAAGAAAAAGAAAACTTTTATGATTAGGATTTTGGTTCACGCCTGCTGCTACATAAGAATGAACAGACCCTGACATTAACCACAGGAAGGGTTCAGTACCAACATGTGCTCTTCTTTTTCAGGGTCACAGATGTAATTTAGCAAAAACAAAACCATTGATGAATTACTTGGTGGCCATGAAGCCCACTCACAGTATTTTTTTCTCTTTTGTAATGCTTTGCAAGGCTTTCACTGCAGCCATCTTTAGTTGTCTCAGATTTGTTCTACTTTTAGATTTTCCCTCTGCAAGTGAAATGCAGCTCAGTGAGGAGGACAGATGACTTGTCCATTAGAAAATAATTTACTTCCTTACATCCTAAAATTGTCCATGTGAAGCAAAGTCCAGTCAGTGTTGCTGCTGCAATCTGAGCAGGTATTGTATCTCTACATATTTCAGAATTCATCTTCTTGACTTCTGTCAAATTATCAGTAAACACCAGTAATCCATAAATTTGATGCTCAAGCAATCACACTGGCACCACATGTTTTAAAGATGATATTTGTGGCCACATTTTCTTCTTCTGATAATTTTTGGCTAAGGTTGAGCTTAGATTCATCTGTTCAGAGAATGCTGTTACAGACATGCTTTTTCTTTTTAATTTTAATTTTTATTTAATTTTATTTTTAGCTGATCTCGGCTGAAGTCGACTCTTGCCTTTCTATTTTGAGGCGTGTGTATGGTTTTCACTTTGCAGTGAACCCTCTGTATTTGTTCTTTGAAGTTTTCGCTTTATGATAGATCTGAGTGATGACATGTCTGCTTCCTAGAGAGGGGTATTTACCTGGTTGGGTGCTGTGAAGAGTTTTTCCTTTACCATGAAAAAAGATCCTTTGATCATCCAATGCTGCTGTCTTCCGCAGACATTCATGCATTTTACTGATTTAAAGCTCACCAACATGTTATTTTTTTCTCAGAATTAATGAAACTCTTAATCTTGCTCCTCCTGGTGTTCCTTGTTTCTTTTTTCTTGTTTGTGCAGCCTAAGGATGTCCTAATATGCACTCAAAGCTCCCTTAACTACAGTTTCATCAGCTGTCAAACAGCTGTTAAATGCAAGAATAAACTCAAGGCCTTTTACATGTATAAATAATGAAGAAATAATAAAAGAAGATCCAAAAATCCAATTTCACCAAGGTTTTTTGTTGTTTTTGGTCTCAACAGCAGCTCTAGGCAAATTAAAATGGCAATTCTAGCTGATTGTGTAAGTCGCTATCGCTAGGCTAGACTACTTCAACATTAAAGGCTTACTGTTCTGCCGCTTTTGTGATGTCAACCTCTGGTACATTTGCAAAGTTTACAAATTGTGTTTTTTCTAATGGTACAAGTTATCAGGAGACAGTCTGTTTTCAGTCCATCTAGTTTTTTGACTGCAGTATGGTTGTGTTTATCTCAGAAGAGACTGCTCCCTTTTAGTTCCCAGCTTCTGATCAGTAAACATATATTAAATCTGGTACCTGTAATCCTTTTTCAGTGTATTTTTTTGTGCCGCTAAAGAAATTGCTTAAAAGAATGAGGTAGTAAGTCTACAACAACATTTAACAAAAGGTTTGCTTTTAAAGGATTCAGCTTTACATGAATAGAATATCTCTCGTGTTATATATGTTATAGTTTTGTAAAACATGTTCTACAGCTGTAGTAAATGCCATTTTGTGGAGGGTGCAACTGCCACCGCCACACTGCAACATTGCCTTATTATTATAAAGATCAAAGTCTAATTGAGCATACTGAAGGCGTCTGACTCCTCCATACAGCACAAAAATCAATGCAAGGCTCTAAACAGTTTTAATGGCATCCATTGTTTAAAGACATGTTATGAATGATTGAAATTTGCTTTTTCATTAATATACAATCACCAGAATTTCTTTACACAGCAATTAAAATATTCAGTGGTAACATTTGAGATTCAATTAGTTTTGTATCCTTGATCATTTGGCATATTATCCACTTGGAAAAACATATATAAATATTTGAACTCCCTTGGAGACAAAATGGCTTAATCTCCAAGGACTCTTTAAATAGAGAATGTGTGTGCAATGATAGTCATTTTCTTAAGATAATGTAGAAAACACTCATTAGTGAACCAGGTTGAACCCTTACATTTTTGCGCTCTATTGCTGTAAAGAAAAAAAAAGAGTTTTTAAAATGTAATTAATTATTAAATTAGACATATTTTCTTTTTTGCACAATTAATCATTCAACGCTGAATGTTACACAGTTTATGTAGCACTCTGCACATTATGTACATAGATTACTTTACTTTACTTATATTTTACCTATAGTTTATATTTTATGTTTACTCTTTTGCATGCTCTTCTTAAATTAGTCTTTTCTATATACTTTGGATATTTATGGCATTCAGTGTGGACGGCAAAGTAAGAATTTCACTGTACAGGGAAACCTGTTTCCTTACTGTGCATGTGACAATAAACGCTTTGAATCTTTGAATCTTGAATCTTGAGTATGTAACCTGCAGTGAAGCTGCTGTTTTTCTTATGATTCACTTTCCTTTAAAAATAAGACACTTGTCATCAGATTGACGCAATAGATTAACAGTAGATGTTTAGCAGGAATCTGGTTGTGGGTATTTTGTTAAGCTACTTTTAGGCCAGTCTGTCAGCAGAGCACAATCCAGAGCTGGGAGGAGGCATCCTCTTATCGACAGCATCTGCTTGCTGATTCATTGTCCTGTGAATAAGCCAGTCAGTGAGACTATTGCGTCATCTGAACCTGTTGGGTAAACATACTATTGCAGAGGAATCTTAAGGGTGTGTGTGAAGAAAATACTTTCATTTGGTTCAAGGGTCGGTCAAGAAACAAGTCGAACTCAATAAGACACTGAAATTAAGCAATATTTGATTCTTTTTGAATATGTCATGATTCCTCTTTTTCTTTTTTTTAAATTCTTGGTTGAAAAGGCACCTTCAGTCCTTTTTACCACAAGGTGACCAAGCAATGTATTTTAAAATTTTGACCTTTAGTTTTTCATAGCAAAGTTTAAGGTCAGGGTACATGCTCAGCTCCCCAGTAACCTCCTGCTTGCTCATAAATCAGTGTGTAATTACAAAGTTAAACAGACACTTTGCGTTATGCTGCATAAATATCAGAACAGTAAATAAACATTTAACATATTTGTATGGTTATTATCTTGTTTTAGCTGCAATATTAGTGGATCATATTAGGATTGTGACTTTCCTTTTAGTAACGGATTACATTATCAAAATGCCAGTACAGCTATTTCCGTTTTGGCTGTGTCAGTACCACATATTGTACCAGCAAATTCAATATAGTTCAAAAAAGATAAATAAACATAAAAATACATTAATAATTATATCTGTTAAAAATAGAAAATAGCTACGGTGAATACGGCTTAAAAACAGCTGAACAGTTGAAATAGCTGCAGGTAATCGTCAAAATAGCTTCAAATGGTAGAAAAATACATTTATTTAAGGACAAGTGGTAGAATATCTGATGTTTACAGTTTAAGTTGACCAAAAATCATTAAAGAAGTTAAAAGATCTGCAAGTGATTAAGTTAAAATGCAGTGGGCCATGACAGAGACACTAAAACATCATAATTGTTATTCATAACAAGGCTGAACAGCTGAGTTGCCTAAGAAGAGCAGAAAGCATGAATGTTAACATGTTTTACTAATAAACATCCCAATTAAACTTTTCTATTTATTTGATGAATTAATGGTATTGCACTTTTTCCTGAATTATTGTTTTTTTTTTATACAGGCATATTATGCATAGTCTGACTAAATAAGCACTGATTTAATTAACTAAAAAGCATTTTGAAATAAGAATTCATTAAATATTGTGTTGTACGCAGTTTTTCATTTAGAGTTTCATTTATTTACAAAGATATATAACCAATCCTGTCAAAAACTGGTGGTAACAATAAGCAACAAGGTAACATCTTACATTAGAAATGCATTAAAATCCATTTCATGCAGTCTAATGCAGCCAGTGCCAAACAACATGCAGAAAGCAACATTTAAATATTGCGACATACACTGACTGTTCGGCGACCCTGTACAATTTGCTTGTTTTTACTTTTTCTTCTAAAACAACAGCTCCCAGTTCAAACGTGTGGCTGAATCGTTCTTGCATCACAACTGTGTTACAGCAGAGCCGAAGGTGAGCAGCTGCAGCCAGGGTAACAGTGGAGATGGAGACAGAATCTAATTTACATATTCATAGATATGCGCATACTAAATGAGACAGAGGTTACATTTAAGTGTAAAGAGATCATGAGGAAAACTTCTGAAAATGTAACTGATGAACTGAGAGAAAATTCAGGCTGTGGGGATTTATTTAATACTAAGAGATGAAGATCAGACAAAGGAGGAAGACTGGCAAATTGGTAAGATTTTTAACTGGAAGAAAGAACCCAATTTGGGTGACAGAATATTACTGAAGGTACATTTTGATAAGTTGTCAGAAAGCTGTCAGTTTCCTATGGGAGAATATTAAACTATGTGAAATATGATGTTGTTATTCAGAAATCTTTGTCCTATTAGTGACAGATCTTTTCCATCTCCACGTCAATGAGCTTCACACTTATATTATGAAAGATTGTAAGTTTGAAACTGTTCAAGACACTTAAAGTTTTTAACAAACTATTAAGTAAAAGCAGAGCATTCATCTAAAATAGATAGTGCTGTCACAAACATGACAAAATTTACTCAGATTAAAGTCAGACCCTCTTTACGACAAGATCAGTCAGTCAAGGTCGTGTCTAGATCTCATTTTTCTGCCACATTGTGTATGATCACAACATCCTGTCAGTTGAATGACAGTTATGGCTGAAACTGCTCCCAAATACAAGCATATTCCCTATTTTATTCTGCACACAAAACCATGTTTGTAAAATAAAATACTAAAAAAAGAATCTCAATTTCAAATGGAAACAAAAAACACAGTCAGAACAATAGTTTCCTGAGAGACAGTTCACTGCATACAGGTACTAGAGAATATCCCTTTTTCTTTATCAAAGTACTTGTAATGACTAGACAGACTCTAAAGTTCACTGTCATGCATGATGTTTCCTAACTGATGTGCGTTAACAGGAACAGGAAAGCAACCGCCAAAATTTCCGTACCTTCTTAGCATATTGTATAATTATCTGTCTGTGTGGCAACTGTAAAAACTGCTGTTAGCTCCCACTCCCACGCCACACCAAATTAAAGAGATGTCCACACACAACAATGGTACAAACATTTTGGATGGAGTTTTAAAAACGTGATTCTTTTTATTTTAGGAGCCAAAAACCATTTTCAACAAACTTTCAACAAATGTATAAAAAAAAAAAAATAATCTGTGTTTGTCTGGTTTGTTTGTTCATTCATTCATTGTTTGTACCCCTTAGTCCAATTAAGGGTCACGGTGAAGCTGAAGCCCAGCAATTAACCCGCGAGAGGCAGGTTTGTTGGTAATGCTCCCCTTCCTCAGCTACAGGCAAATTAAAATTTAAAAGAATGAATATAAATCTCAGAATTCAGCATCCAAACAAGAGGTACCACAAATGTTTTCCTATTTTCTTTTAAGCTGCACCTTTAATCCAGATATAAAAGGAAAGAAAATCCTTATTTGAGGGTAGATGATATGTTTCTTCAGTAATATTCATTCTGACGCAGCTGAAAATACAGAAAATAAGAATTTCTCACTTTGAATTAAAACATTTTGCAAGGGAGCCATCTGTAATGAGGCTGTCAGCCCACATCACAAGATTGTCTTCTGATTAGAGGCATTAAAAATTATGCTAAGCTCAGCTGTACCATAGAAGGAAAGCCAGTTTCCCCCCCTCTACTAATTAATTGAACAATGAATTAGAATAGTTTACTGTTGTATAGTAATCAAATGTGACAGTTCTTAGACATCAGCTGTGTGTTGAACTCCAGAGGAAAATATGCACAGCAGTATTCATTTAGGAGATTCTTTGGGATGCCAGTGTCATACTAATGAGAAGACCAAGGATTTCCTCATTTTACTTGTTTCCTTTCAGGATGCCTGCAGTGACACGATCAATCAGGGACGGATCTGCAGTGGGTCGGTTTCCATCTGTCACACTTGGATTTGGGGATGACAAGTTGGAAAAAGATGTAGAAGCAGAGGAAAGCAACAATAACAAAGAAACTTCATGTCAGCGGTGGCTGCAGAAGGCATGCTGGTGCTGCTATCCCAGACCAAAGGACGATGACGTTACAGACACTGTGGTGACAGGGATTGATGATGTGGATAAAGACGATGGGATCAATGGCGAAAAACCCACGACTGATGGCAGCAATCTTGATGGTGATTAGAGCGCATGTGTTATTTATCAGAAAACAATGATACACAGTAGACTTCAGTCTGTTCCGTCATTGTTTTTACAGTGCCTCTTCTCAAAGTGCAGTCAATAGACCTGATGAAAAGCAAATCTGGTTTAAACCGCATAGAACATCATACAAATCTCTACCAAAGTGAGAACTTCATTATCCGCAGAGGGCAGACCTTCCAGATGTGGATAACCCTGTCTCGACCTTTTGACCCCAACACAGACAGGCTTCACCTTGATCTTAAAACAGGTTTGTGAGACTACACTAATCACTAAAGTTCACCACTCACAAATTTAACACTTTCATGTGATAATTTTTTTTTTCCATATGAAAGCAAAACTAGCAAAAATAAATTCCCTAAAACCCCTGTGATGCCTGTGGAAGCTAATTAAGTTCTACCATGCAAGCCAGAACCCCCAAGAGACCAGTTAAACTTGGCCAATGCTGAAAACCACAGCCCCACTAGAAATAAAGTCACAGGATCAGGAGCGGAAACGGGTCCAAGATGCATCTGTTTTACTTGTACGCTCATATGTTAAATGACGGTGACTTAACCTTTTAAAACCCCATTTCCTCCAGTTAGGGGATTTTGAGAACAGATGGGGACAAAATATGTAAAAAAAAATGGCTAGTTTGAAGACTTTGTCTGACCTGTCTGTAATATAATCCCTTTATTTTTGCTCTGCTTCACTTAATGTGAATGTGTGGCCTTTGCAGAGATACAGCTGCATCAATCTAAAGAGATAATCATGTTCATCCTAAAATCCTTAAAATAATTATATTCACACATCCCAACAAAACTTTGTTACCTTTATGGTGACTCCAAAAGTATTCAAATATACCATGTTCTTGCGGAGATATACTTATTTCATTATGAGTATGCAATTTTTGAGCATAGGCTCAAAAAAAATAAAAAAAAAAGAAAGAAAGAAAATAAATAAATAAATAAATAAAAAATGGTTAAGTATTTAAATTAAATGAATAATTTCTATTAAATGATTTTCCAAATTGTTTAATAAAATACTTATTACCAGTGAATCACATTTGATTTAATTTAATGAAGTTAATGCTAACTCAAATAGGAAGTTTATAAGTTAATTCATATCATCAAAGATCCATTAAAACCTGTTGAAACACTCCAATTCCCCTCTCAGCTACATTGTTTGTTATTTGATGCATAACTGAGCTTTGTCAGTCTAATCTCCTTAAAATGGATTTGCATTTCCTCAGAGAACAACATTAACACTGAAAAGTACAAAATAATAAAAGTTCAGGACTTTAAAACTTTTAGAGACATAAATTATACTTGACATTTTACAAATAATTATAATTTAAAAATGTGTTCCAGTATATTATTCGAGACCTGGTCACGAATTGTCCCACAAAGAATTTCTGCTGGTGAGGATAAAAATCCTTTATTCATTTATTCACAATAATAGAGAGGGTCAAAGGAAATGTAACCCTGTTACCCAAAACTTGTGTAATGTAATTATACAACTGCAAATGCTCTTGCAAGAAATAGTTCATTAAATCAGCCTTTTGACTAAATCATTTTAGTCATATGACACACACTGTATCTTTGAGATATGCTAGATTAATATGGGAAGAGAGAAATAGAATCAGGGGGATTTTTGGTTACTATTGCTATGGTAACTGCCCTGTTGCTATGCTCCAGAAAGCATGCTTTAAAGCTCGTTCTGAAATCCCTCTCTAACTAAAGATCCCCTCTAGAACCGGGTCACCAGAACAACTGACGCTTCCTGCTGTTGGAGCCTCAACCCACCACCTGTTTACCTGTTCATGTCTGTCTTTGCATAGCTTCTCATTTTATGGATGACTGTAAGGCAGGGAGGACACCAACACATATAGATCCCACAATTACAGCTGTAATTAGATAATGGATGACGCTCAAAGAGAGTAATTATAGTTCTTTTACTGAAAGAGATCCCGCTTTGTTCAGCATTTCAAATCAAAGAGATAACCTAAACTGATTCAATAACTTTTTTTTTTTTTACAGGGAATCAACCTATTATGTTTCAGTTTGGTGTTTTTATATATATATATATATATATATATATATATATATATATATATATATATATATATATACATATTATCATGAATAATACCAGATAATGCAAATAATAGCAGTTTATATGATGGCTTTTGAAATCTTGAACTTATTACTGAATTACAAATCCAATTTTGACACAGGATAGTTAAACTTTACACAGCCTATTTTTCACCTCATATTCCTGTTTTTTATCTCTTTTTTTCTCCAAAAGCAGTACTCTTGAAACACTGAACTCTGAGATGCGGGGCACCCTGCATGAAAGCTCATCACAGGCCATCTTGAAACAAAACAGTTTTTGATAGCCTCTGTTGAAAATTCGAGTGAAAGGCAGTGACAGCTGAATTCTCTCTCTTAGTGGTTTGCACAGGTGTGAAGCCCTGCTAACAGCTCAGACAGGCTTCAAACTCCATTTAATACCTGATAGTGTGAAAGAGTGGGGCAAACAACAAAACTGTTAATCCTGCCTGGGAGCATGAATGTACTGTGCTCCCCAGTCCTCACAGAATATGGCCATTAGATATTGAGATATGATATTATGATATGTGATATTACTGAATGTAGAGCTGGATTCAGGGCTGTGTGTGAGGAAAGCTCACTGAGTGTCCAGGAATAGCTGCTCATTTGGTCTCTCACTGTGAGTGAGATGAGGAACTTTAGCAAGCAGCTGCTAAATTAACCTCAGCATTGTGTCTGGTTGTAGGAGGGAGGGATCACCTTCAAAAGTGTATACATTACACTTGTATACAACACTACTTCTAAACAAAGCTAGGAAACAATAAAACAAATTTTGATATAGAAAACATTCAATACCAGGCAAAGGTTTGGACACACTTTTCTATTAAATCCAGTGGGTAAATTGTGTCTTTTTTTTTTTTTTTTTTCCAAAATCTGTTTATTGATTTTCTCATATTAAATTATAAACATACAAAACATACATAAGAACTACCCAGAACACTACCTCCCACCCCCAACAAGGTTCTCAGCCAAAGTACTCAGCCCTCCAAACATAAAAAAAAAAAAAAAAAAAAAAAATTATAATAATGAAAATATAAATATACATATATACATACACACAACAAAAAATTGTGTCTTTTGACTGGTAGTGTATCAAACGCTAAAATATGGACTTCCTACCAACAAATAAGAATTATGAGCTCATCCTGAAAGTGATGGTGCCAATAGCTTTAATTTAATTTAATTTAATTTAATTTAATTTAATTTAATTTAATTTAATTTAATTTAATTTAATTTTTAAATAACCCCCCCCCCCCCCCCCCCCCCCCACCCCCACCCCCCCACCCCCACAGGGGAGACCTACAAAAGTATTGTAAGGGAATGCAAAAGAAAAAGAAATTTCGTGTCCCCTGTGGGATTCTAGCTGCTCCACAGTCCTGGGTCTTCTTTGTCATATGTTATATTTATACTAAATATTTTTTGTACATGATAGATTTGGACTGCAGGCAGGCCAGTTTAGCACCTGAACTCCTTTGTTACCAAGTCATGCTGTTGCATATGCAGTATGTGGGTTCACTGTCATTCAGTCATTCATTTTCTGTACCGTTCAGTCCAATTCAGGGTCGCGGGGAAGATGGAGCCTATCCCAGCAATTAGAGGGCGAGAGGCAGGGTTTTTCTTTTTTTTTCTTTTGACAATCTTTAAGCCACATTTGTGGATGACACAGACACTCTTTTCTGAAGCCCATGTAGTGATTTCCATTAAAGAATCATGCCTGATTTTCCAATAAAATCAGCTTGAGTTCTGACATAATTGTTGGCTTCATCAGCTTTGGTCTTACACTGAGAATCTACAGGAAATAAAGATATTTATTTACTGGATTTGAGGACCTACCCATGTTATTAATAGGGATGCTTTGGCCTCACTGAGGCGCTAAACTTAATTCATACCAACCACAGGTTTGTTCTGCAGGCTCCCCTCAGTACAGCTTCCGTTTTAATAAATTTGTCACCAGAAATCCAAACTTTAATCCTCAGGCTAGTGGAGCACAGCTGCTGCTTGGTTGTCAGCTGGTGGTTCATTCTGCTGCCCTGATGTCTCCTGGCCGATTTTCTGTTTCTCACTAGCTGTAATCCAGTGGTCTCTGATTTTGTCTTCACAAAGGATGTTTTATTTGTTGTTTTTATTTCTTTGCAAACCAGGATAAGGTTGTTTTGTCACAGCCAATCAGTGGCCTGTCTGTCTAGGAATGATTCGGATGAGAATAAACATTTCTCACAAGTGAACCTGAAACATAGCAAATGAGTTTTATTAAGGTATTCGAAAGTAGCAAATAAAGACAAGGTCACATCCACATAGGAGGACAGTAAAAGCCAAGGGCTGTAGTTTTCAGCAGTTTAGGGAGAAAGGTAAAATGTCTGTGGCATTGGAAATTGAGAGTTAGAATAAGGATAGGGATATATAAAACATGTAATACAGTTGCAAGGAGATTAAATGCTGCCCAAAAGGCCTTTTTTTTTAATTTGGTTTCTATTTATTCAAACATGCAAAGACTACAGGTGTAGCTTTAATTGGGAGGAAAAAGTATAGCAGCTTAGTTCTGTTTGGACATGTCAGTCAGTAAAACCTTTCTGTTCTTGTTTTTTCTTCTCCTATGTGTGTGATGTCTTTTTTGTCTTACCTTGTTAGGGCTGCTGCCAACAGTGTCAAAGGGAACCCATGTAATTATGCCTCTGGTGGGAGAGCTGGAGGACAGGCAATGGCGGGCTTCTGTGGTGGAGCAGGATGACAAAAGAATAAAGCTTTCAGTGAATTCATCACCCATGGCTGTCATTGGCAGATATCAACTCATAGTGGAAACAAACTGTGCAAATGGAAAACACATTTCCAAACATGACCCTGATAATGACATCTACATGTTGTTCAACCCCTGGTGTGAAGGTAAAAAAAATAATAAAATCTGTCTGGTAGAATCTAGGCTGGAATTTTTGGCTGACATTATCTACTGTAAGAGATGAACAACAAACAACAAAGTAAAAATGTACAACTTTTCTGACCAGTTTCTGGAAAATTCTACAGGAAGTAAACTGAGCACAAACAGTGAGGAAATTTAGGTTTTGTCTATTATTTCTCACTTTTAACAATACCCATTGGTGTTGTATTATTCATTGTTGGAAAGTCTGAATAGTCACCTTTACAACAAAACTTAGCAAGACAGTTAAACGTGTGGGTAGTGCCCCCTACAAATGTGCTAAAATCTCCTGCAATCATCTCCACACTTGTTTTGAGTTGCTTGGTGGTTTGGATGATTGTATTCTCCAGCGGTAAGGGAAAGCAGTTTCCATCCGTTGGATGTCAACCAGGTGCCAGTAATACATCTGTCACTGGGACACACCTGGCAACATTTGAATCTCAAAGCAAGAGTGAAATCCAACAGGAGAATGTTGTAGGGGATTTTAGAACATTTTTGGGGGGCACTACCCACACATTTAGCTGTCTTGCTCATTCTGCAAATGTACATTCTTAGAAATTATACCTCATAATGAAGGTGGCCAATCTGGCTTTCCAATTATTTAGATGTTTTGCCATTAGTGTTATAAGGACCTCTGTTCAATAGAGAGTTTGAAAGCAACCATCAGACAGATTTGACAAAAAAAAAAAAAAAAACATTGCATAAAAAAAAAAAAAAAAAGATAATTGCAGTCAAAAGATACATATGTCAGCACACCGGAGGCCATGCTTATGCGAGAGAATTTCAGTTTTAAGACTTCTGGTTTCTAAGCTGTTGCTTGGTCCTCGTCAGATGACTCAGTGTTCATAGACTCTGAAGATGAGAGGGAGGAATATGTCCTTAATGATGTTGGGCGGATCTACTACGGCACAGAGAACCAAATTGGAGCGAGGACATGGAACTATGGACAGGTAGGTGGCTGAAAGCTTGTTGTGTTGATGAGTAGAACAACAGAACTAACTTGACTCTCCACTTATCTCACATTTGTTTATGTCTTTTTCTTTTTTTTTTTTTTGTCTTTGTCTCTTTAACATCCAGTTTAGTGATGGGATTCTTGCTGCTTGCCTTTTTGTCCTGGAGAGGAGTGGAACTCCTAATTCTGGTTTGGGAGATCCAGTTAATGCTGTGCGAATAATCTCGGCCATGGTGAGAATGTACCTGATCCACTGCCCTTCATACTGGCCTTCATATTATTTAATACAGTCCCCCTACTCAATATGGGTAAATCATTCAGGTCTATTATTATCTGAAAGCAACACAAAGGCTCATTTTCAAGCTAAAAAGGTTGATTGATTTGTTAGAAAAATATATTCTCATTTGTATTTAATTTTAGCAAAACCTTTCAAAGGAACTTGTAAGGGATGACAGTTACATGCAGATGTGTTAGAGATGTACTGATTAAACTCACCAGCCACTTTCAAATCAAATCAAACTTTCTTTATAAGGCGCTTTTTATGCCAAAGGCAACATAAAGTGCTTTACATGATAAAAAAGCAATTCATGCATATTAAAAATAAAAGAAGCCTTTACACACATCAAAATAGATAACATAGCAATGAAAAAAACACATTAAAGTCTCTTTCACATACAGATGTCTCTAAACTGAATATATATAATACTAAAAGTAATAAACATCTGGTCTGACGCTTCTTTGAGGAAACAATATCATGGGGATCCATCCACACCAGGAACCAGTCCATCCATGTCCACAGAGGCCGCCGCCACAGCAACCACCCAGATCAGGGCAGGCTAGGGTCCACACCTCAGCCAGAACCCTGCAGCTCGAATGGCACCTTCAGTCATATGTCTCCCTTGGTGTTTCACTGCCTTGTGATAATGAGGCACGAGCAGGTTTGCTAGATGATGCCGGCCAAGTATGATGATGGGATGAGTCTCATTCTCACTCAGCCCTGGCTGGCCAATCCTGCCTTAGGAGTTGATCCTGATCCATGATGGAATTTAGCTTCCACAGGCTGCTGGAAGATGGGATGTTGGACCCTAAGTTGATGTGCTTCAGTTCCTCTGCATAACATTCATTCTGTGACACGCTTTATAATGCACATTTTAGCCTTTAACAGCCCCTCTTCTGAAGGATGACAAAGGTGCCACCACTGACATTCATTCTGGATGGAGTGGGCAAAAGAACGGGCTACATGAATGAGGTGTGCTATAGCTGTGAGAAGAGTGTCAAATCTGGAGAAGCGTTCAAAGCGCTGTGGGTGTGCTACATCTCTGGGAACATGTGTGAGGTTTGTCACCACCTGAGGACACTCTTCGGAATCTACGTCAGGGTCGATGAGACCGTATGTCTCTTGGGATTCAAACAGATGTACAGGTGAGTCATGAAGATGGGCTGCCAAGTGAGGCTGGCGTCATGGTTCTTGACCCAATGTTGGCTGGATTAAGATGTGTTGGAACATATTTCCGCCGACCAGGAAAAGGTGATTGGAGGATGCGTTGGACTCTGTTGTGTACATAGACATAAAATCTCCTTGACCGGTTGTGGATGTACCCCAGTACAACCTTGCTGCCCGTGTAGTAGGTGATGCAGTCGAATGTGGCGTCCATCTCTGCGACTATAGTCTCGGCGATCTTGACAGCCAGTACAGCCGCGCAAAGCTCCAGTCTTGGAATGGTTCGGCTAGGCTGAGGAGCCAACTTTGCCCTGCCATACACAAAGCCAATTTCAGCCTGCCTTTGGTGGGTTGTGACCTTGATGTATGCCACGGCTGCTATTGCTTTGACTGATGCTTCCCAGCGCGCCTGCAGTGGAGAAGGACGTATAGGGGCGCAGTATTTGGAGCCTCCTTAGGTCTTGAAGTGACTGTTTCCATCTGGTCCACTCGATCTCCATGTCTTTGGGGAGAGGTAGGTCCCAGTCCTTTGCTTGCATGGTAAGCTCCCTGAGTATAAGTCTTCCACAAACTGTAATGGGTGCCAGAAATCCGAGGGGGTCTTAGAGGCTATTTACAGTTGAGAGTACCCATCTATGGGTAAATGGCTTCTGATCGTCTACTATCTGAAAGATGAAGGCGTCTGTACGCATGTTCCAGCACAGTCCAAGACTGCGTTGGATAGGCAGGTCATCAATGAAGAGATCAAGGCTGTTGACATTCTTGGAGCAATGCTTCAATTACAGCAGGTCGATTTGAAGCAATTTTGTGTAGTCCGAGGTTAGATGCTGATAGCATCTTCTGTGCTCGTGTGACGACATTGATGGCTTCTTCGGTGCTGAAAGACTTTAAAGCGTCATCAACGTAGAACTCGCCGTCGACGAATCTTCTTGCATCACTGCAGTAGTCGGCTTCTGCTTCCTTAGCTGCCCGTCGTAGGCTGTACACAGCGACTGCTGGTAAGGGACTGTTCCCGAATAGATGAACCCGCATTCTGTAGTCAACAATATCAGATGTAGAGTCGTTATTCCTGTACCACAGGAAGCGTAGAAAATCCAGGTTATCCTCCCTCACAATAAAGCAGTGAAACGTGTTCGATGTCAGCTGTGATTACCATCTGTTCCTTCCTGAACCTCATAAGGACGCCTAGCAGGTTATTGTTAAGGTCAGGCCCGGTGAGCAAAATGTCTTTGAGTGACACTCCCTCGTATGACGCGCTGCTGTCAAAGACTATGCGGATCTTATCCGGTTTTCTGGGATGGTACACGCCAAACAGGCGCAGATACCAGCACTCTTGTCCAGGTTGCAGTGGTTGGGCTACTTCCGCTTGTGCTTTCTTGAACATTCTTTCCATAAACTCTAAAAAACTGGCTTTCAGTTTTGGCCGTTTTTCCAATGAGCGCTGAAGTGAGACTAGACGGTCGAGAGCCTGTTTCCTGTTGTTAGGGAGCCACTGTATCAATGATCGAAAGGGCAAAGGTGCAACCCAACTTTTGCAAGTGTCCTGATGGCACTCGGTTTCCATTATTCTCAGAAACTCCAGATCTTCTTTGGATGGAGTAAATCTGTGGTCGTCGGGAGTACGAGCAAAAACAATTCGCCCTAAGCTGTCTCTGGAGAATGCTGCTTGGCTGCATATAGAGATTTGTGCTGAATGGTGTTGAAGTTCATATGTTTGACCAAATACCTCCTTCACTCGGATGTGGTTGCTACACGATTGAAGATAACTCGCACGACCATTCTCTGAGATGGCTGTTTTACAACTTCTCACTTCCAGTGGTCTGTGGGCCCCTCCAAGGCACATGTCCCCCAATGATGACCCCTCCTAGGTCAAGCCTTTGAGCGAATGGAGCATCTCCTGGGCCGCTTTTCTGCTCTTGGACCTTGTGGACCCGTAAGAAGTCTATACCCAGAAGCAGGAGTATCTTAGCATTTGGATCCAGGGGTGGTATTTTGTCTGCAATGCTTTTCAGGTGGGCATGATGGTAAGCGGTGTCTGGTGTAGGAATCTCAGTGCGAGCATTAGGGATATGATTGCACTCAAGGAGTGTAGGCAGAGGGATGCTCAGTCTCCTGTCCACTGGCTCCACAGTGTAACCACTACAGTAGCTCTCCTCCATGCTGTCTCTGTGCATCCCACGCAGGTCTTGAGTGTAAAGGGGTGAGAGCATGTGGTGACCTGAAAGACATCGAAGAACTCTGATTGAGCAAGTGATTGATTGCTCTGCTCATCCAATATAGCGTACATTCTCTTAGACTCTTCCCTGCATCCATTTGGAAACACTCTTACAAGGCAGATTTTTGCACATGATCTGGTGCAAGGACCTTCCCCACATACTTGAGTGCATGTCGACTTGACCTCCTGGTTGTCCGCTTTGTCCTCCTCCCTGCTTTCCTGTGGGGAGGAAGGCGACGATAAGTGGTGTTGTGTTGTAGGTTGTGTGTGGCAGAAAGATGGCAGTAGGCAGTGGTCTTCCAAAATTTATTCACCAAGGTGCATGTTTCAACAAAAATATATACGGAAAAAAGCAAAGAAACATAATGTAACTTAACAGTTAACTTAACCAACATAACTGAAATCTAATAAACCAAACTTAAAGTAGACATGCACCCTGCTGCATCATCGTGGCCCCCCTCTAACACAGACTAAAGGCCAGCCTTATATAAGCTTGAGTTCCATCCACAAAATGACTTTCCTGGGCACCTCTCACTTAACAGGTGAGTCTATCCTTTCAACATAAATTCAACATACAATTTAAATGACTAAATCCCAGTCAACTTAAATAAACCAACACAATTGGTAATAAATGAATCCTGGTACCACCCACAGAACTAGGTAATAGAAAATCAAACATTTCCTGTAACAAAACATAATCAACCCCCCAATACCCCCCCCCCCCCCCCCCCCATACTTAAACCCTTCCAGTGACATCAGTAAATCAGGGCAAACCCTATAAATACAGGAAGTGATGTGCTTTTTGCTCTTTTTGCTCCTGGAACACATGGTAAGTATGGTGAGAAACATTCAAATTACATATTTAACAAACAAAACTGTTTTAACTAAATACACAGAACTAAAGATATTACCAGTGGTCTGAGTCTTGCTTTAACAGATGTTTATGCATGTTAGCTGAACTCAAATAGAAAGCAAAACACAAACAAGCCCGGGATAGTTGGTGTCTGCTGACCACTGAGCAATGATGAAGCTAACATTGTTAAAATCAAACAGGTATGGTTGAAATGATATGAAACAGTGGCAAATGGTGTGAACTCACCCACTTAGTCACAGGTGGGTTGGGGTGGAGTGCTGACACATGAGCAGTGCTTTCACATTCTGCACATTTTATCTCAACAGTGCAGTTCTTTGCAAGATGTTCAGTGGAGGAGCAACAGTGGAAGCAGATGTAATGTTCTTTTAGAGTTGTTTACGGTCATCAATGCTTTTCTCCCGAAAGCCTCTGCATTTCCTCAGAGGATGGGGCTTATTGTGTAATGGGCAATGTTTGTTTAAGTCAGCTCTTTCTCTATCTCCCTTGGACTCAAACTTGGCGGCACCTGAGACCTGGGTCTTTTGAACATACACAGACGTCTTTGTGGGCCTCTCCCAGTTACTCTTCCTCTCTGGTGGAGCTTGTATAGAGAGGTCAAAGCCTGGGTCTGTACGAGCCCTTGCCTCTGTGCAGACGAAGTTCACTAACACGGAAAAAGGTGGAAAACTGACAAAGTGTTCTTCTTTGAATCTCATCCTATGATAATAGCCATTTTTCTTGTAAGTTATATGGAAGTTTTTCGATGATGGGCTTAATTCCTCTTGAGGTATCCAGGTATGATAAGCCAGCAAGGTAGCCATCCTCCTTGGCTGCTTGTAGCTCTGTTAGCAGGTCTTCCAGATCTCTGAGTAGCTATGGCTCCTTTGTTGTAACCTTAGGGAACCTTTCTAGTTTGCTGAACAGAGCCTGTTCAACGGCTTCATGTGAGCCGTATGTCTCGTCGAGACCCTGCCATGCCATACGCAGTCCGGTAGTGGGATTCCTAATGTTGACATATTTTATTCTCTTTACCTGCTCTGCTGACTCCTTTCCCAAATACTTGGTTAGGAGGTCGAGTTCTTCTGCAACAGATAGATCTAGGTCAGCGATGGCATTTAAGAACGATGTTTTCCAGGACCAGTAGTTCATTGGCTGATCATCGTATGTGGTGAGGCCTGAAGTTACCAAGCGACTGCGGGCAAGATATTTAAGAAGGGCTCTAATGGTGGCAGAATGATCATGGCCAGCTCCATGGGCCATCCCATGAACAGGAGGGTGCGTGGGAGATGAGACACCATGCCTGAGGTTCTGTTGTGGAAGAGTTCCGCTAGACTGGGGAAAGCGATGTTGAGGAGTTCACCTCACCTGAGGGCCCCAAGGAGCTTGTGGCATGGTGGCATCATAAGGAACTGGGTTTTGGCTTGTGTCGAGTGGGCAAGGTGTTAAAGGGGTAACTTTGGTTGCCAGAGCGTTGTCGCTTCCTATCATTGCAGATGGATGCTTGCTGTGCAGGCTAGCTTGTGCTGATATGAAAGCTTAGTTGCGATTCTTGTATCTCCTGTTAGCTTGTTGCTGTCTTTTTACTGTCATGGACTACGTTCCAATCAGCTTAAACACTCTCAGAAACACCAGGACTCAGTCGATTAATTTCCATAGAGTTTACTGAGAGCTTGTGAAACTGCAACACAGTACATAAAATATTTGTATTACTAAACAAATAAACACAGCGTGGAAGCAACAATGTAAGTTAGCTAGGCGAGACACGTAGCTATTATCACAGCAATGCAAGCTAATAAATTAGCAAGTAGCAACAGAAACATGAAGCTTATCTAGTCTGGTAGCATGATAAATATCTCGGCAGTCTGAACATTCACACAAGCTTAAATTCTCAATAGCCCAGTAATACAAAATAAGCACTACTTACAGACGCTGCCCGAGCAAAAGGAGAAAGAATTGTCCAAACTGAGGAGCTGACAGGTATATGCGCTTACACAACAGGAGCTGGAAACTGACTGCAAACTCCTCTTCCTAGTTTCCCAGCATGCACTGCTCCCAGATTGCTTTAACTAAACCTATCATACTGAACTGAATAAACAACACTTTGTCTGAAGCATAACACAATGAGAACAACTTAGAGCAGCAATAGTAAAAAAAAAAAATTCACATAGGGAACGTCATAAAATATTGTACTTAAATAATAAATAAAATAAAATAAAGTTAAATAAAATGAAAATAAAATAACATCAGATGAAATTATATTAAATAAATTAAGATAAAATAAGGTCTAGTTAAAAGCTAAGCTAAAAAGGTGGGTCTTACAAAACTTCAACGGTCTCTGCAGCCCTGAGGTTCTTTGGCAGGCTGTTTCACAGACGAGGGCCATAATAATGGAAAGAGGCCTCATCATATGCTTTGGTCCTCACTCTTGGAACAACTAAGAGGCCAGTACCAGAGAATCTCATGGTCCAAGACCATTAAAACATTTATAAACCGTAAAGGAACCTTAAAATCAATCCTGAAATGCACAGGGAGCCAATGCAGCTATTTTAAAACTGGTGTAATGTGTTCCAGCCCTCTGGTCTTTGTCAGAATTCATGCTGCCGAGTTCTGAAGTAATTCTAAGTTTGAAATAGATTTTTTGGGAAGACCAGAGAGTAGGGTGTTACATTAATTTATTGTACTGGAAATAAAAGCATGCATCAGCATCTCCGTGCTGGCAAGAGAGAGAAATTGGCAGACTGGTGATGTTTTTAAGATGATGAAATCCAGTTTTTGTTACATTTCTTAATGTGTGCCGTAAAATCTAGCTCAGAGTTGAAAAAACACCCAGATTTCTCACACATGGAGAAGGATTAAAATGTTGTATTTTGATAAAAAACATTCTCTCTCTCTCTTGCCCTTGGGACCGATAATTAAATCTTTGGTTTTGTCCTGATAAAGCTTCAAGAAGATCTCTGCCATCCATGACTTAATATCTAAAATACAGTTTAAAAGGACATTAACTGGATCCAGGTCATCAGGAACCACGGCGATGTAAAGCTATGTATCAGCATTGCTGTGAAAATCAATGCTTTGTGTCCTGATGACATCCTCAAGAGACAACACATACAAATTAAAGAGTATTGGGCCTAAAAATAATCCTTTGGGGAACCCATATTTTATTTCATGGATTCCTGAGGAGCATGTTTCCATACTTACAAAAAACTGTCGATCTGTGAGATAGGAATAAAACCATTCAATATCTCGTCTCATCTCGTCTCATCTCATCTCATCTCATCTCATCTCATCTCATCTCATCTCATCTTTTTTTTTTTCCAGTTTTGGTAAGTACATTGTAGCTTCAGTTTTCTTGTTCTTAGCTGACAGGAGGGGCAACTGGTGTGGTCTTCTGCTGCTGTAGCCCATCTGCTTTAAAGCTGGACATGTGCATCCAAATATCGCCTTCCTTCCTCATTCTGTTAATCAGTTTGAAACATCAGTGAATCATTGAGGCATGTCCACAATTAGCAATGTGATGGACAAATTATATAATTGCATTAACAACTAATAGAATAGGTGTACCGAATAAAAGTGTCAAATGGGTGTATATGCTATATGTTATTTGATGGGTAGAGATATGACTTGCATTTGTAGCTGTAGCAAAGGACTGCACTCTTCCACATCTAAATATTCAATACTATTTTGTTGACTTGATTTTTATGTGGAGCAATTTCTGTAAAATGTTTGATTTCTAGATAATAAAAAATCCTCAACAAACATTACAATATTACTTGAAGACATACCATAAATTGTTATAGTCTGTCTAAGAATAAATGCCTCTTCACTTGAAAATGTGTCTTCACTTAAAAACAAAGCCAAAAAACATTTTATTTGTGTTACCAATTTACCTAGACAGGTTAGACAAGCCAGATGGTCAGGAAAAGGAGCTGATAAATGCAATGAAAGCTATGCAAACAAACACAAATCAGGCTAGAGGGGCACAGCACTCAGGGCTAATATTATATCCCTTGTTTTTCAGAGGGCCACTGTTGTGATTGTAGGCTCCTCTTCTCCAACCATCTGTTTGCCACCATAAAACACATGATAAAACCCTTGTTTCATCTACTCTGACAACAAAACATTCATTATTACATTCAGCAGCTTGCTGTCTGCTCTGTATTTTTAATAATCAAAATCAAGAAACAGAGATGGGGGTGAGGAACAAGAAATGTCTGGGAAATGTTACAACCAGTTAAAGACAACTCTTAATTTATCCAGATTAACTCTCCTGATGACCTTGGTGTCCTGCAAGGAAACTGGTCAGGAGACTATTCGGGGGGAACTTCGCCAACGATGTGGAGTGGAAGTGTAGAAATCCTGCTGGAATACCATAAAAACAACGGCACCCCCATTAAATATGGACAGTGCTGGGTCTTTGCTGGCATTTTCACAACAGGTTAGTCGATTTATTGTTGTTTAACGTGCTCATGTAATCTGTGCAAATGTTGCACAGATATTGCAACACAGCCTTTGAACGTGTTATCTCTCTCTCTGCAGTTTTACGGTGTTTAGGCATTCCCAGTCGAACTGTGACAAACTTCAACTCAGCTCACGACACAGACGTCTCCTTGACAACAGACGTGTACTTTGATGAGAAGCTGGATCCCATGGAGCACCTCAACACAGACTCTATCTGGTATTCCTTGTTTTTAGCCTTCATAACATAGTTGAATGCTTCAGGACACCCAGCTCTCTGTTCATACTACTTGTCTTTTCCTGCAGGAACTTCCATGTGTGGAATGACTGCTGGATGGCTCGTCCGGACTTGCCCCCTGGCAACGGCGGATGGCAAGCGGTCGATGCCACGCCACAGGAGACCAGTCAGGGCACCTTCCGCTGCGGCCCTGCTTCGCTTGCTGCTGTCCGCAATGGCCAGGTCTACCTCAAACATGATTGCCCCTTTGTGTTTGCTGAGGTTAGTAGAATAGACATTTAGTCTATTTTTACATCACAGGAATTTTAAGAGATTCAAGTGATACACGAAAAAAACCTGTGCTGTGTACTGATTATGCCCTCATCTGAATATATGACAGCTTGCCATCTGTTCAGGGCATTATTTCTTAACCTCCATCTGTATCGCTACTCCTTTGTTCCTTTTTAGGTGAACAGTGACAAGATATACTGGCAGAAAAATGTAGATGGTACTTTTAATCAAATCTACAGTGAGACAAAGACTGTGGGCCATTCCATCAGCACCAAGGCTGTTGGTTCAGATGAGCGCAGCGATATCACACACCTTTACAAACATCCTGAAGGTACGAGCAAATTAAAACTACAATCTTGTTAAAGTTTCCGTAACTCAGAGCTGTTACTGCTGTATTATTTACTGAATTAGCTCAACATTTTCATTAATTCTCAGGCTCAGAGGAGGAACGTATTGCTGTGGAAACAGCTTGTCGCTACGGCTCCAAAGCAAAGGCCTTTTCATCTCCCACAGCAGAGGACATTTCTATAGAAGTGATCATGGATGGTGAAGGTCCTAAAATGGGAGAGGATGCAGAGCTGACCATCAAGCTAAAGAACAGCGGCTCAGGGCAACGTAATGTCAGCCTGCACAGCCGGTTGGCAGTCATGTACTACACTGGAGTCCACAAAGCCACAGTCAACACAGACCAGACTGATGTGAAACTAATGCCCAACACGGGTAAGTGGAGGGTCTAGTTACTGTGACAATAAAGTCAGAATCTAAATAGCTTAGCTTACCTGGATGCAGCTGGGAAATGGCAAGTCTGGCTTCATCCAAAAGTAACAAAACCTAATTACTGGAGATACTGAAACCTCACTAACCCATATCTTTTCTTTGCTTTTGTCCAACCATACTACAGAGACAATCTTGGATTGGACCCTGGAGTATAAAGTGTATAAGGACCAGCTGATAGATCAGACTGCCCTGATGCTGACACTTTTAGGCAGGGTCAAAGAAACACAGCAGGTTCTGGCCACTCAGTTCAGTTTCCGACTCAGGACCCCAGATCTTATTATAAAAGTAAGCAACACAGCTGGAAAAAAACTACAATGTAGAAGCTCTTGTTCTAGATCAGATTATCACTGCTCCCTGTTTTTCTGTCACATAGCCCATCGGGAAGGCTTTGGTAGGGAAGAAGATGGCAGTGGAGATATCCTTCACTAACCCACTACCACAAGTGCTGAAAGCAGTGGTATTCCACGTGGAAGGCCTAGGTCTCCTACCTGCTCGAAAGATTGATTATGGGTGAGGCAAAAAAAAGGCATACTTTGTATTAGTGCAGTCTCCTTTTTCTATCTATCTATTCTATCCTGCTCTTTTCTGATTCTGATTCTTCTGCTACTATCATTTCCTGTGTCTCCCTCAGAGATATTGGCAGCCATGCAACCGTCACTCTCACCGAGCACTTCATCCCCACCCTTCCAGGGACAAGGAAATTGCTGGCTTCTTTGGACTGCAAGCAGATCACACAGGTTCATGGTGTGAGCGACATTACTGTGGAGGACAAAGGCAACGCTGCTCTATAGGGATTTGCAAACAAAAACCACTTTGAAACTGATTGTTGAAAGTAATTTCCTCAAAATAGGTAGGGTGATTCTGTTTTTATCATCATGAAGGTTTCATTTAGTAGAAGAGCAAAAGGCCACAAAGGGAGAAGCAGTGGGAAATGTGGTAGATGTCACCTACAGTATATACACTACTTTTATATTATATGATAACTGGTATTAACTTGAATGAGATTCTTACTAATTTTGATGCAGATTCTGCTTTCGTTTGAAGACAAGTGAGGTGCAAGTATGACTACTATTATAAGTACCAAAATAGTAGCAGAAGTTACACAGTATGGCAGCTTGAATGAAGGAAAGAAGCCGTTTTAAAGGCATGCTCAATATTTAGATCACGTTTTATATTTATATATACAGTATGTTTATTTTTGGTTATTTCCAGCTATGTGTTAACAATAAAAATGTTCTATTTGAATATCTATTTAGTACTGCAAATGTTTGTGTGTTATTAAAGCAGTTTTAATTAAAAATGCTGTTACAAAATATTAGGTTGTAATGGATTCCCTTTTTGACTATTCATAGTTACAAGTTGTGCCTCCTTCATGGTAAGTATTTGTTTATTTAAGTTTGTTTTCTGTTTGTTTATTTATGTTTCTGTGTCTGTTAAAAATAAAATCACCCAGAAAGTTTTGTGGTGTGTTTTCAGCATAAATAAACAAGCTCAAGCTACACAATATATGTAAATAATAAGCCATAAAATTAACAAAAAGTAGATTAATGACTGACTTGGGGCAAAAGAAAATAATCATTTATTGTTTGTATTCACAATGATTTATGTATGCAAGCTGAAATCAGACAAAGAAGAATTACAGCAGGGGAGCTCAAGTATCAAATTAAAATGAATGGCAATTTTCTGAATTATCATGGATGTGTATTTTAATAAATCAAGCAGACACTGTGCCTCAGTGCATGGATAAATTAATTTACCTAAACATGCTTAAAACATGGCCTTACAGCAAAAATATAGATGATGTTCCATGTATTTAATGGTGAACAAAAATGTTTCCATCTGTATGCAATCTGTTTGTGGTTTTCCAATTTTTACTCAAGTGTTTGTTTGCATGTTGTAGCCAGTTAACTTCTTCTTTCTTTTATTTAATTAGAATCAGCTTAATTTGCCAAGAATGTCATGAACATAGAAAATATTCGGTGTCAGTTTTCTGTCTTCTTTTCTCTCAGCAACTCTCCCTGACTTAAAGTTGTGGTGCTGATTGATCCCTCTTTCCTGTCTTCTCCACCTCCAGCTGGTTGCTAGGGAAGATGGCTGCGTTCCCTAAACTGCCCCCCCCCCCCCCCCCCCCCCCCCCTTTTTTTTTTTTGGCATGACAATTAGTAGGGCAAGACGGGACAAGAAAAAAATCAACTGAGAAAAATCTAAAAATGAACAGTAAAAAAATGTAATGAAATAAATACATAACAAAAAAAAAAACAAAATAATTCCATGTAAAGACAGTGTACCAAAATTTGTAAAAAAAAAAAAGAAATAAGACGGAACAGTAAACATACAGGATGAATATAAATAACACAGAGAGAGGTGTGTTGTGTTTACACTGAGATTATATGAATGTAACTCTACTCAGAGTCCATAAAACATACCAGTATTAAAAACAAGATAAAGGAAAACAGTATAAACAGAATGACAGAAATGATAATCATACAAGCCAAACAGAAACATATTCATGTTGTAATGAAAATAATAATGTCCCTAAACAATGAAAAATATAGACAGTATATATATTAAGTAAATGATTTTACAATAATAACTAGAATAGCCATGCCAATTATGATAAAAACAGCAACAATAATAATATTATCATTATATTTATCACCATCACCACCATATCTACCACTGCCACAAATAATAATAATAATAATAATAATAATAATAATAATAATAATAATAATAATAATACATATAACATTTCACATAAAATAATAATAATCATTATCACCATTAAAGTAACGATAATAATAACAATCCTTTTGGGGTTGGGGGAAAGACACTAGTGGTGATTAAAAGGGACTGGAATGGAGTGGGTACTAGCTGTGAGCATGTGCAGTATCCAGAGCAAGGATCACCAACCCCTATATGATATGAGTTTTCTTATTTTTCTGTTGTTTAAAAACATGCCATGGGGCCCTGGGTCAAACCCAGACTCAGGAGAGGGCTAACCCAGAACCCATACATCCACACAAAACTGCCCCAGACCCTAGTCAGCAGGGAATTGGCATTAATTGTGTTTAATATTTTCTCCCTCCTTCCACATTGTGTTCAGGTCTACCCACACACAGGTGCTTACTGCTGATTAGTAATAGGAATGACAATGGTAACGGTAATGACATAGGTTTTCCTTCCTGTTAATTGGTAGCTTATTTTTCTTTCATCCACCATCTCATGCAGGATGAGGAATTAAATCAAAGATAAAAGGCAATCTGTTGGTTTAAAGAGACTGTGTGTGGGATAAAAAAGCCTGTTATGGAGTTCCCCACTCTTTAGTTAGTTCTGGAGGAGAACACGTCCCAGTTAGGACTCAGTGACTGCCGAACTGCAGCGGCGGCTCATGGTATATGGTACATGTAGACGTACAAACTAACTTTGTTGATACCTGTTGGTAGATTTGTTCTGCAGTAAATAGGAGAAGCCATCTTTTGTACAAAAAAAAAAAAAACATTAAACCAGAAACAAAACAAAGATGGAAGAATAATAAAATGCACAAACATGAACAGAGTACTCCTCTGAGACTTGTATATAAATAATTGAATTAAAGACCATAAAAAGAATACAAAAAAATAAAAAATACATGAAAAAGATAAGTGATTATTAAAAACCATTAAAATGGCAATATAACAGGGTGGTCCATGTTCCCTTGAGAGTTGCAGGAAGAGCATCCACTGAGCCACAGCTGATGTTCTGCTCCCACTTCAGATCCTGAGAGATGTTGGTGCCCAGAAATCTTAAGGTTCCTCACAGTGGACACAGGGATGCTGAGGAATGTGAGGGACAGCAGGGCAGGGGCATGTCTTCCAAAGTCCACTATCATCTCCACAGTCTTAAGCATGGCAAATTAACATTTGTTTTTCGTGACTTGAGTTAGATTTAATTTCAGGGACCCAAAGATTCTTTCATTGAAAGATTCTTTAATTGCAAAACATTTGGCTCTTAGAATATTTTTCTAAACCACCTAGATTGTCATCAAAATAGGATATAATGAATTATGAATTAAATGAATGAATGAAAAAATCTTAAAATACTTGTAAATATGTTATTAGAAATAATTAGTAGTTAGTCAAAGACTTGTTCCAGGGATAATGGTTGCCGGTAGGAAGGATCCTGTACCTCTAAGTGTTGCAGAGAACCTGGAGCAGCTCCCTGAACACACTCTGTTGTTTCTGTGCTGTGTAGAAGGTGTAAAATGTGCAACATTATGTGCAACAGCTTGTGTGACATTCTTCTCCAGATAATCAGCTCCAGAAGCTCCAGGGTTGACCCCACAGACTCAGCTCTCTTGATCAGTTTCTTCTTTGAGTCTCTGGTTGTTGTGGCAGATTGAACTTTCCACAACAGACTTAGAGAAGATATGCAACCACTTGGTCCAGAGATCGAAGGAGCTCAGCGTCCTCAAGAAGCAGAGTCTGCTCTGTTCTTTCTTGGTGCTGTGTTGCATGCTTTGTCTAGGCAAGTGTCCAGCTGAACACTCAGGTATTTGTAGCACTCCACCACCTCTTCACCCAGGAAGCAAATAGTGCTTTCTTTAGTCCTGTCTCATCTTAAATCCACAATGTTTTCTTTGGTTTGTGCACAAGATGAGGTTTCTGCACTGTTCCACAAAGTGATTGACCAGCTCCCTGCATGCTTCTTATCATCACATGCAGCATAATCAGAGTATTTCTGCAGATGACAGGACTGAGTAGTACTGGAAGTTTGAGGTGTACAGAGTGAAGAGAAATGATGAGAGAACAGCACTTTCCAAACACAGTCAGAAAAATTGATTTCATTCCAACTTCTAAATCTGTTTTGCTCTACACTGTTGAAGATCTGATCGGTGGTTCTCCCAATTCTTCCAATTTCAGTTTCAACATTCATCTGAATGTCCTTTGCTGTTTTTAATCTGTCTAATCTGGCATTTCATTAATTTTCTTTCTTTCATTTTTTTGATACTACCTCAGCTGAGGTTCCAACTGAGTCAGTTTTATACCATACAATGATGTGGAAATGGATAGCTTTTAATCATTTGTGGGTATAAAACAACTTTTATCAGCAGTGCACATTTTTCCTTGTCCAATGAAGTAGTTAGAAAGTCCTGCAGGCAACTTACAACATAAATCACAGATTACTTATTTGTGCACACAGATCACATGTTATGGGCTTAATTAGTGTCTTTCTGCTGACAGAAGCTCAGCTCTACGGTCATTCCCAGAAATACTCAGATTCCTCTAAACTAAAATCCTGTCAAAACTCATTCTGTGCAGAAGCCACTGTGTTCCTCTGTAAAATAAATAAATGTAATAAACACACACGGTGTTGTTGTGTGTCTCATCTTTGTCCCTGCAGCTGTATGAATGCTGTAATCAAACCACCTGATCTAGTCAACACCGAGGCGTTAGTGTATATAAAAGAAAATGAAGTGGAGAAAAACTGTACTGACTTGTAATGTATTTTAAATTGTAACAGAAAAACACCAAATGATTTAATGGAGTCAATGTGATTGTTACTTAGAGAATAAATACATCTATAACTGAGATTTGCATGATTTAATGTTGAAAAAACACATTTTCTGCAATATTAATTTTCACTATGTGTCTGAAACACTCCATTTAAGCTTCTGTTTCTTTAAGCACTTTACTAGTTGTGTTTGACATGAAACACTGCATGATGCCGACTTGATGGTATAAAGCAATGAAGCAATGGGTGCTTTTTCAGCCGTGTTGCAAAATGCCACATCACATATCATCAAAATCTTGCAGGAGGAAAATTTCTGTCATCCCAACAGGACAGCTATTGAAGTTGCTCTGTGGCAGCTTTATATGCTCTGCCTGTCACATTCTCACCATTTCTTTCTGACTGTGAAGCCTGCAGTCAGCTGAAGATGTATTTTATTTGCCAGTTTTTGTTTGATGTTTAAAAATACTGGCTTCTAGATCTGCATGACTGTACATGACTGTTTCCTAGTGATGTAAATATGGAAAACTATAATTCCTTTTGATATGGACTTTAGATTTTATAACAGCAGATCATTTACATCCACACAAAGACACTGAAAAAGTATATGTGCATTTATACGTGTAAAAACACAGGTAGTATTTTGTCATCTACATCATCTATAGAAGAATAAAGGTTTAAAGCTATGAGCCGTATGTGGGTGCGTTTGTTGTTCTGCAGAACTGGCAGCCAATGACAAGTGACGGACAGATCAAAATAACTAATGCATGCCTCCATTTATTTTTCAGATCTTCTACACAGTGAAGAAGCTTTGACTGCAGAGGGGCAATGATCTTGATCAAAATAATTGGTTTTGACATTGCTGGGTTTCCATATAAGCAGTAGTGTCATCACCCATTGCAATGCCAAGCAGAGATGGTCAGAGCCAACTGAGTCACTGTTTATTGCTACCTAAAGTTTTATAGAAACTGACATCTTAACCAGCCAGTTGCTCTCACTCTTTTAATCAGTGACAACGCTTGGCGTTTGTTCTCTCTCTGACCATTTATTTTTTATTCTTACATCCACTTTTATTTCTTTTTGTTTGTTAATTGGGTAAAGTACTCATGAGTACCTGTTATCTTATCTAAAGTAGACAGCAGTCGGTCTCTCAGTTTGAAGAATCAGAGGGGAATTCTGATGAGCGAGATAAGAGCTACTCACACATAAGAGCACATTTTCATCTTCTAAATCAAATCAAACAACTCCCTTCACAGGTAGTTGTTTAGTTTGTAGCTATTTTAACTGGTATTGGGCATCACTTTTGCAATTATAAGGCAACTGTGTGTGCTTTCTGTGCTTTTTGCAAGTCGCAACTGATGAGCAGTAGGATTTGCTGATCAGCAGCTGTGCATCCAATGAGGCATTGCAGCACCAATGCTCCTCAGTTGAATGCAATTGTGTAAACACCAATATTAGCTTGCACTGCTGTGTCCTACATTCTGAGTAGCTTGTAGCTTTGCTCGCTGAAATGGTGGTCTGCTGCAGGTAAGACTTACTGATTGTAAGTACTTCAGACAGCCCCATTCAACTTTAAAAAATGAATAAATTTTCCATAACATACCTGAAGCTGACATACATATTGCATGTCTTAAAAGAAAAATAGACACTGGTTGTTTTATAGAAACCCAGGTGCAATTATTAAAATTAGTGTTAGCCCTGCTGAATTAAGTTGTCGAGCAACAGACACAAGTTCATCTATGCTCATTAGCAGGGCCCTGCAACTGCATTATAATGGAATGAGCAAGTTGCACAGAAACAGCTGTGATAAACTGGAGATGCTGATGTATTAATATGGCCATGGAACTGTAATATTAGCCTACACTGCATCTTGCATGTGCTTATTTTCAGCTCACAATGTGCATCTTAATAATTTATATATTATTAAGTAAAATAAAAGCTTACGGGGCTTTCATTGTTTTCTGAGCCAATCATAGACATAAAGACTAAATGTGCAGAAATGTGTGCATTAATGCATGAAGGCACCTAGGGTTTACTATGTAGAGATAATAAATGATGAATTAATTAATGCAAGAGGACCTGGTTGCCAAAGTGTGAAGGTTTCCTGACGATATATACTATAGGTATATCACTATGTGAGAGAAAAACAGTGGCTGTTTTTCTCTTTCTTTCCTATTTTCAATTGCATTCTATCCTCCAATTGCTTCTGCCACATTATATAATGTCTCAAGTCACACTGGTTACCCTCCATAAATATGGGTCACCAATATTTCAGACAGCTGACAGCCAGGCTGTATATGTGGGCAACATGAGAGAAAAAGTAAGAAAGCAAAACCTTCAAAGGTAAAAGCAATCTCCATATCATTAAAAGTATGCAGTCAAAAAATGGCTGCAGACTTCTGTGTGTGTGTGGTTTAAATGCTTGATGTTTCAAACATACAAAGGGTTTGACAACAACATGAGTAAAAGCCATTAAAACTCATCTTGATGCAGTGTCATCATCAGAGCAGATCAATAAACATCACATTGCTCAGAGATAATTGCTATTTGCAAGCGTCTACTTGACGTGGTTGCAATAAATATATCTGCATTGTTTGGCACATGGAGGTGATATTCTTTAACCCTGTAAGACCCACGGTTGCAGTATTACATCACTTTAAGCCATCATGGAAAAAAATATCTGCAGATGTGTGTGTTTTTTTTTTTTTTTTTACTCCAGACAATATTTACATATTTAGTGAGTCTTATTATTTGTCTTTACAATGCTAATGGACAGAAGATGTGTTTATATACATGCACTGATGTTTAGCCATTTAGGGAAAAATGTAGCAAACTGAATTTAGAGTCTGTTATATTTACGTTGCAACACTGCAGCACTGGGTTAGAGTGGTAGCTGAAATGGTCTGTTTCTGACACATGGACACACTGCTCATGTTTATTCATGGACAAATGGACAAATGTAACGCAGGACTCCTCAGAGACAAGGGCAGGTTAACCACTCTTTACTATTAACCATGAACAAAAGTAAAGGTCTTACATAGACAGACACTGACGGAGTCGGTTGGAGCCCGCCGATACCTATCAGCTGCCTCTGGAGTCCCACAGGCCAAAAAGGCCCACAGGCCAAAAGGAAATACATCGAAGACCTTCTCAATCCCACCAACACATCTTGCGATGAGGAAGCAGAGTCTGGGGTAGCTGGTGCTGGCTCTCCCATCTCTGGGGCTGAGGTCTCTGAGGTGGTTAAAAAGCTCCTCGGTGGCAAGGCCCCAGGGAGGATGAGGTCTGCCCAGAGATCCTTAAGGCTCTGGATGCTGTAGGGCTATCTTGGCTGACACATCTCTGCAGCATCGCATGGACATCGGGGACAGTTCCCCTGGACTGGTAGACTGGAGTGGTGGTCCCCCTCTTCAAAAAGGGGGACCGGAGGGTGTGCTCCAACTACAGGGGGATCACACTCCTCAGCCTCCCTGGTAAGGTCTATTCAGGGGTGCTGGAGAGGAGGGTCCGTCAGATAGTCGAACCTCGGATTGAAGAGGAGCAGTGTGGTTTTTGTTTTGGTCGTGGAACAGTGGACCAGCTCTACACCCTCTTCAGGGTCTTTGAGGGGGCATGGGAGTTTGCCCAACCAATCTACATGTGCTTTGTGGACCTGGAGAAGGCATTCGACCATGTTCCCCAGGGACTCCTGTGGGGGGTACTCCGGGAGTATGGAGTGCCGGACCCGCTTGTACGAGCTGTCCGGTCCCTGTAAGACCGGTGTCAGAGCTTGGTCCGCATTGCCGGCAGTAAATCAGAATCGTTTCCAGTGTGGGTTGGACTCCACCAAGGCTGCCCTTTGTCACCAATTCTGTTCATAACTTCTATGGACAGAATTTCTAGCCGCAGCCGAGGAGTTGAGGGGATCTGGTTTGGTAGCCTCAGGATTGGGTCTCTGCTCTTTGCGGATGATTTGGTTCTGTTGGCTTCATCGGGCCGTGATCTTCAGCTCTAACTGGAGCGATTCGCAGCCGAGTGTGAAGCGGCTGGGATGAGAATCAGCACCTCCAAACACGGGATCCCTCCGGATGAGCTGGAGAATGTGGCCGGTGAGATGGAAGTCTGGGTTTCCCTGCTTAGGCAGCTGCCCCTGCAACCCAACTCGGCAAGCGGCAGAAAATGGATGGATGGATGGATGGATGGATGGATGGATGGATGCTTGTAGACAAAAACAGGTTGTGAATATTCTGAATTGTTTCAGGAAGGATGAGTAGGGGTGCCTTTATTCAAGGACTAGCATTGAAGGTACCTGAAGATGGGTCTAATCTAAACTGCATTGTTTAGGTACATGTGATAATTGTGAACCTATAAGTGTTGATGAACATGTCTCTTTTTGTAGAGAGCATAATAGGACAGCCAGACAGCTTTGTGTAAAATTGGATCTGGATTCATTTGAAATAATTTTTTCATAGTAAATGTTCAAATTTCTGTCTTTAACTCTACATGTTTACTTTTCACCTTTTCCATTTCAGAATGCCACCAGCACTGAGAAATCCTTGCTTCTCTCTATAGGATGTGATTGCTGCTGTCCACGATGGAAACAGCAAATTTTAAAGAAATCGGATTCAAGTGATGCTAGTGAGGTACATGAGGATAAATTCGACCAAGAAAGCTGCCAACCAAATGACTGCATAGACGATGATGTGAACATCAAACCTGGAACAAATACCATGCCCTGTGATGGGTATCGCTGGCTGAAAAAGTGTTTCATCAGTCCAAGTACTGCTTTTACTGGGTCAGGCATCACCAATGATGTGCTTTTGCTCCAGACCCCACTTGACTACTTTCAGAAGTTTATTAAAACAGACGTCACAAATGAATACAGTTTGCAAAAGAATGGAGCATTAATAAACAACAATATCAAGGAAAGTGAGAAGATGCTTGGCATGTAACAACAGCAAAGAGAGGTTCACCATCTTCAGGAACCAAGAATGCATTTACGTGGGGTGAAATCAATTACAACTATTGATCCTCAGAAGAGATCATGAGTCCTCCACCCAAGAGGTCAGCAAATCACCACTAAGTGGAGGTATGTAAAGACACGATTGGACCCCTCCCAGAGAAAAAAAAAAGGAGACGGTGCAGAAACTGCTATAATGGTTACACAATAACGGGGCAGCAAGTGCAACGTTTGGCTTTGTCTGCCTATGCTCCTGTGGAGCTATTTCAATGTTCAATAGAGCCAATGTGATGGGGTCCCCAATCACAGACCTTCTGTAAATAGGCTTTGTAACTAATATTTTCATATTTTTGTATTTTTGTTAATAAGTCAGTTTTGATAACAATTTTACTAATGTGATAATTATGCACAGTATATACTTTTATAGGGCTAAATAACCAAACAAACCTACAAATTAATCCTTTAATTTTGTTTATATTTGTTGAGCAGAAATACAGAGATTTTGTTTTCATCGAAGCCCAACATTCCAATATTACATTTCTCTAAAAAATTTACTGAAAAACAAAAAATGTAAAACACATTATTTTCTGCATCTGAGACCTCATACAACAAGTCAAAAAAATTTTGCTAATTTATTTTATATGTTTTGGTCTTACAGGGTTAATCTGGGATAGAACACAAAAAAAAAGCCCTATGAGTCATTACAGTTGGCAATCATTTCACGCAATATGCTGGGTACAAAACTTTTAACTGCCTTTTAAATGGCCACACGGTGCCGCAATCATCACCTAAACCTGTAAGTGCTGACTTGGTCTATTGCCTCATCTCTCAGGAAGTAGTAGACAAGTCTGTGGAGTAGCTCTTGAGACCTAAGCAGAGGCAATTAAGCTCTCATGTCTGACACACATATCAGAGATGTGAGCATAACAGATTTGCTGATGGGTTGCGGGCTGATTAATACGAACAGCCTTCCCTGCAGAGACATACAACTGAGTTTGGTGTTTAACATGATGAAGCTCAATTTTGAGTAGTTGTTTCCTCAACTTAAAAGAGCCTAGTTTTCATTTAGCTAAAAAGAGTCACCTCCTTTTCCTGTGAGCTTAGATGGTTCATGTTCTTTAAGTTTTTGTAAGTGCTGCTACCAGCCATCTGCATTCACTAATAATTACCAGGTTTTTTCAACAACTCAGTCATGTAAACTCAGACATATTCAGTATAAAATGTTGAATAAAGTTAGACAAAAGATAATTACTCTAGAGAATTGATATATAAGTAAATAAAAAATTTATGAATTTCCTGTATTCTCAGGCCAGGGCCTGTGGAGGGAGCTGAACTCAGTGTCAGTGAATCACCATGCAGATAAACATCAAACTCAAAAATTGTTCTCATTTTTAATTATTCTAATAGTTCAGTAATAATTTCTTGTGAGTAGTAATCTTATTGGACATGCTATCAAAGTCAGGAGGGAATGAAGGTTTTAATATTTGGAATGCAGTGTCAAAACACTGGCAGTGAGTCAAGTTGGCACAAATTGATTCTGCCACTCTTCATGTATATAAATGTTCTGTGATCTTGACTGCATATGAAACGGCTCCATGCAGTGTTGTGACCCTTTTAAGTAGGCTTTGTACTTCAGGAAATGTTCCCTGGAATGAAAGTAGCAATACATGTTCTGATTAATAAATGGCACCAACTATTGTATACATATTTAATAATTTATCTGCTAGTTGACTGAACAGTCTGTGTAAACTAGACAAAATGGGAAAAGATGGAGGATGGATGTAAGGATATTCTAATACGAGCAGTTATTGTATGTCGTAAATTGGTCACATTATATAGAGTATTTTGATTCATTCAGCTCACTTACCTTATACACTTGGATTGATATATTAAACTCAGGTTAAAACATTAGTTTTCATATTATAATGAATTCAAATCAAACCAAAGTAGTACTCTATTTTCAAACCCTGCAGTGCAGTGTGATTCCCAAAAGAATACAAGAATGCACTGGGAACACCAAATCATCAATTTGAAATTTGTCTCAATTTGAATTACAAAAGGTAGACTGAAGACCACAGACTACATTAAAGAAAGTTGGGGGGGAAAGAACAACAAAAAGTAGACAAAAGAAAGAGCCTTCTTTCACTGTGCTGGTGTGAACTATGTTGGAAAAACTATCAGTTTCTTTATCACTCTCTAAAGGATAACACAGCTTGCATCAAAGGACGATGCATATTGTGGAAGCTGTGGGGATGATGAGGTAAATCATTACCATATGTTTTGGAGATGCTAATAATATGAATGTTTAGGAATGGTATCTGGAGAATTGTACAACATATTATTTAACTGATCTGAATATATTATATTGACCTACCAGATGTAATGACAGGACAAGATAGATACCAAAGACAGTAATTACTCTAACGTGGTTTTTGAGGGAATCACCTGTAGTTGACAGCTGGCTAAAAATCATTGACAAAGTTCATGAAATGGAGGAACTGACCTTCATACTACACCTACAGAAGAAATTACACTCTGTCAGGTGGACAAAATGGTTATTAATCGATAGAGGGGGTGGCTTCCTTCCTTATCACCCACACCAATTTCAGCACATTTCAGTGTTATCTGCAAAATTAGTGCTGTATAAGAGTTCTCCCATGTTAATACCAAATACCATTAGATTTATTTTTCACTGTCTGATGATGCTGAATTAATAAAACACCTGTCAACAGACTTGTATTGTGACAGTTTATTACTTTAATGTTCTGTTTGTTCTTTGTTCATTGAATCAGTAAACAAATAAAAACAGAATGAGAATGCTCTATGCCAGTCCTGCAGGACAATACCTGTTTGGTCATGGCAGCAGTCAGTCGATGCATTCATCTTTTTTGTGCGTTGATAGATGGTTTGCAGATCCTCTTTGAGAGGGTGGCTCAGATTGCAGCAGGATATGAAAAGGCAGATTGCTTGCACTTTGATCAGCTCTGATTTTTCCTGACAACAGCTTATCTTTATGTCTGATGTTGTTTTTCTGTGCAATAAACCAATCTAGTCATGACATACGTTTTTGTCTCTGTGTCACAATGGCACTTTGTTCAGCAAATTCCCTTTAAAATGTCCTTTGTGGTTTTGGAACATTTTGATTGTATATTAACACTGGTTTACCATGTAGTTTCATACATATCCTACACCCATTATCACAGGAAATGTCAGTATATGTGTACATTTATAAAATAAATATTAAACTGTTCAGTTTCTCAGGTGGGCAGCTGAAGCCTTTGAAGTGAATAAAGATGGAGGTTTATGCTAAAGGAGCTACATTGTGCTGCTGCTTCTGCTGCCTTGATCACTGCACATTGCTTGATTCTGTTTAAGCCCCTCCACCACCCTAGCATCCACCCGTGGGCTTCAGTTAAAGCAGAAATTTTTGTTTAGCATTCCCTCCAATATTTAATTGATTAAAAGACATGCATGTACAAGGAGTGATAAGAGTCTAGCCAAACTACAGTGTATGATAAAGCTTTCATCCTGACTGAATTGAGCATATGATTGTGAAAAAAAGGTGATGATGAAGCAACGACAGCTTCAACTACCCAACATACTAGCTGACCTCTGGAAATGTCACAAACCTCTGGTACTCCATGATTATTGTGTGGCTGTATAAGTTTGAGATCCTGCTTTTGAGTCTTGCATGAGTAGGTCACAATTATATTGCCACCATCTTGGTTCAATCAACATAGATGGCTAAGTCATAAGCAAGTGCAACCCAAATTTGGACTAGATCTCAAGGTTTAAGGTGTCTTTTAGATGTCTTTTCAACCAAAATCAGGCAATGCTCAGAGCGCACCAGCTCAAAGAGTCAGACAAAAAAACAAGCCTGGTACCCTGTTTGGATAAATCAGCATCTGAAAATATGTCATTCAGCAAGCAATTTAGATGTGTAATGGAATTCTACATCAAACTCCCAGTTCGGAGTAGAGATATCCAGATATCCTCTTCAGCTATACTCCCTCCAATTTTATGCTCAAGTCATGCTGCATTTGCTGTGCTTCAGAAGTTGGAAGTTTATTCTTTTCACTCTACTTTGTGTTTTGCTATGATCAATGACTTCATCTTAGCTGCTCCTTAACTTAGAAAGTAAAAGGCTGACAATGGTTTTTGTTTAGTATCTATATCCAGACTTGGAAATTAGACTTCCGGTTTATGTTCTTTTATCTGTTTTCCACCATCAGAATTAGAAGGTTCTGATTTTTAGTTTGTTGTTTAATGCATCGCCTACAGGCCATTGCAATAATTTGATTAAAAGTAACCAACATATGCAACAACAGTATTAGCTGCTAATAACTTAAAACACAGAGGTACATACATAGGTAAAGTATTAGTTTGCCACCTGGCCAGTACATGATTTTAGGATTGCTGAGTTTTAAAAACATGAACCAGTTCAGTGTATGACTGGTGATGACAGCAGACAAAGGATGTATAATTATATATATATATAAAGATACACAAGAATAAAACAGCCAGTTAAGTGTTTCTTTGTCAGTTTGGTGTGTGAACTGAAATTGCAGAATGTAGGGGCTGAGTGGGATCTTGATAAATCTGGATTGCTTTTTCTCCATCTGAAGTAGATGTTGGTTTTATTTGTTAGTTTATAAAACTCTCAATGGCCTTTGCCCTTTTAATCAAATGTGGTTATATTCTATGACCCTTTTAGGATTCTCAGACCTTATGGCGGTCGATGCTTAATTATTTCCTCAGTGAGACCTACAGCATATGGTGATACTTCTTTTTGGCACAAAGGCTCACATCTGTGAAATGGCCTCCCGAAGACATGAGGATAACTGACAGTGGGGAGATTTTTAAATATAAACTCACCCTTTTTTCAAAACTATTTATTACTGTAGCTTTAAGGCTACATTGTGTAGCCTAGTTTATCTTTCCTATTAATTTCCTATTATATATTGTTTATTTACTTGTTCATCTTTGCATTATTTTGATTTTAACCATTTTTAGCATTTTATATACTGAGGACAAAATTCTCATTACTCCTGTTTGCTCCTATTTATTGCTGTTTGGATGTATTATTGGTATATTTATATGGTTTTGAACTGTGTGTCAAATTGTCTTGGCAGTGTCTCTGTGCCTGGATCTGTTGGCTTGCTACCATGTGATCGTCTGGTAGAAGATGGATGTTTGCTGGTGATATAATAATAATAATAATAATGGATTGGATTTGATATGGCGCTTTTCAAGGCACCCAAAGCACCTACGGCCTCTCCGACCATCACCGAACATTCATCCACATTCATTCACCAGTGACGCCAACACTGGAGGCAAGGAGGGTTAAGTGTCTTGCCCAAGGCCACAACGACAGATGACTGTGGGAGTGGGAATCGAACTGCCAAACTTCCGGTCATTGGACGACCTGCTCTACCGCCTGAGGCACTGCCGTCCCTCGTTATGTTATTTTATTCATATTATTTGGTAAACCACTTTGTGTTACATGTGTGATTTGAAAAAGGGCTTTACAAATAATGTTTAAACATGCTGTTTGTTTATACTGTACAGTTTATGTGTGAGCTAAATTAGTTGTTTGTTTGTTGGCCTCATGCATGCAAGTGTGTAATGGCTCATTCTGAGTTATGACAGAGTCAAGCAACAAGGCAAAGTCTGAACAATTAAAAAAAAAAGTGGTTTAAGGCAGTTAATGAGCAGTGTGTTATTTGTGAGAGAGAAAAACTCCCTTTGGTGTTGGACTTTGTAACATTGCAAACCTTTTTACAAGCAAAAGCTTTACGCTACACACACACAGTGGAAAGGGAATTCCTCAGAAGCATGTCCTCTTGAGGAAAAAAACAGAAGGTTTGTAATTAGATTACAAATGGATTTACCTCCAAAAAATCTTTTTGTACACATTAGATCACTTGCTTGATTGTTTTAGGCCTTAAAATATTACTCAAGTTAGTGTTTTCTAGTTCCTGCTGATGGAAATCTGGGAATAATGTAAATTGTTATTGGTCTTTGGCAAACACACTTTCAAAAGCTAAATGGGAATAGCTTATTACTCTTATCCCATAACAGTTTATTTGACTGATACTGTAATAGTTTCTCAAGCTCTACATAAAAAATAAACAAATAAATAAAATTAAAAATACAAAAACAGTCAAGCAGAAATTAATTTTTCAAAGTCGAGGCAGATAAAAACCCGTTTTTAAATCCCTGAACTGATACTGGTTGAACTGGAAAATGGCTGATAAACAGCTTTTGTGCTTTTCAATGATAAAATGTTTGCACACACACAGTAACAGTAGCATTCATGCTTTGACTGGTACAGGAATCAATCAAGCCCCTCAAGGGATATTGGCTTTCTTCTTCTCTCTAAATAGTTGTTTTTCCTCTTTGAAGACTACCTGTATCAGGACTTGCACTCTCTGGCTTATACTGGATGTTTATTGACAAATAGCATTTGGTCGCTCAGCTGCTCCTGTCGTCTTAGTTACAGCCCAAAAATCTTTAACACGGTAACTTGCTTTCAATTATTTCAATTTCATGTATGATTTTATCATAATTTAATTGTGATTTTTGCTATTTGTTGGCTTTTTTAATGCTTTCTTTGCATCAGTTGTAATGCTTTGTTTAATGTAAGGTTTTATGTAAGGTACTTTGAATTGTCTTGTACATAAAACGTGCTATACAAATAAACTTGTCTTGCCTTCTGCGCTTTAATACTGACAAACAAAACCTAAAACCTCAGGAGTTTTGAATTCAAGATGCATTACATTCCCCCAGACATTGACATGAAACAGCACGGGTATATTTGATGACTTGAGGGTCAGTGAACAGAAAGAAAGCGACTGCAGCCTCAGGACAGCACCATCAATGTCTGAAAAGGTTGTGTTTATTAGTGGCAGACACTCAGTGTGCAACACTCAATATGGTCTAAACCCACTCCTCAGTTTGTAATGGTTTTGAACAAGCTGTAAAGCTGCACTTCAAGAGGAGAGACTCAGCTGACAGCACAGAGAGCGCATCAATATTTACTTTCTTTTTTTACAACTGGTAAATAAATAATAACAAACAAATAATAGGGACATGACAAACTAAAGTATGTCTTCTAATTAGCATCACAGGTGTCATCAAACTTGTAATCAGTCAGTCTGCCTGTTTAAAGGGTGACACTGTGCTGTTTGGTGATATGGTGTGTACCATGATGAACATGAACCACAGAAAGTGCAGGAGAGCATTGTCTCAGGAGATTAGAAAGAAAATCATAGGCAAGCATGTTAAATGTAAAGGCTATAAGTCCAACTCCAAGCAGCTTGGTGTACCTGTGACTGCAGCTGCACAAATTATTCAGAAGTTTACAGTTCACAGGATTGTAGCTGACCTTGCTTGACGTGGCCGCAAGAAGAAAATTAATGACAAATTGAAGAAACGGATAACACGAATGGTAATCAAAAAGCCCAGAACAACCTCCAAAGGTATTAAAAGTAAACTCCGAGGTTAAATACATCAGGGTCAGATCGCAGCATCCTTCGCTTTTTGAACCAAGGGGGACTTCGTGGGAGACGGCCAAGGAGGACAACACTGTTAAAAGCAAATTATACAAAAGTCAGGCTGGAATTTGCCACAATGCATATTAACAAGCCACAAAGCCATTGGGAGAATATCTGTTAGAGAGATGAGGCAAAACTGGAGCTTTTTAGCAAAGCACATCAGCTCTGTGTTCACCGATGCAAAAATGAAGCACACAAAGGGCTGAACCATGTCCTTACTGTGAAACATGGAGGAGGCTTGGCTATGTTCTGGGGCTGCTTTGCTGCATCTGCCACAAGGCAGATCATCAGTTTTATGAGTTTCTTCATTAATATTGTATGTTTGACTTCAGCCATCATATCTGGTGCATGCTCGTAGAACTGTATATTCTTTAAACTATTTTGAGTTTTTCATTATTATATAATATGTGAATCTCTTCATTCAGTAATCTACACTGTAGATTACACCTGAATAACTTGCTCTATAAGGCAGCATACTTTGATGAGATAATTTATACTGTCAAATCATCCTACCTGCATTAATAATGTAGCTTATTTTTATAGGGTAATTTAGACTTTTAAGACATCCTACCTTCATTAATTTATTCAAAGTTCATTTTTCATTTTTCATTCATTTTTGAACAACCATGACGTTATTTATTAAAGTAACAACCAGTGCCGTTTGATAAGATCATTGGAGCACTCTGGTTGTACTTCAGTTGGTTTAAAGATCATTAATCCACAAATATGTGATATTTAAACTAACTATTTTTGAATGGACCAAACTGTGAATACGCACTGTATTCTATTCTGATAGGGTAGCACAGACGGATAAATTCAGCCTGCGGTAGCACGTTTTGACAAGGTAGCAAGTTTTAATAGAACACATGTCTGCCTTCCAGCAGAGGAAAGTGATAACAGGTTTAAACTCTTTTTCTGGAGACATGGTCTGGTGCTTGTAGAAATTTTGCGACTTTGGCTCTTTGAGAGTTATAACAACTAAAATGAACTGAACTAGTTTAAAATTGAAATGGTGAATTATGAATGTGAACTATCTATTTGAAACTGAATAAACTGAACTTTGAGCTAGTTTATGAGACGCATGAAGTCACTCACCAGTGATGGATCCTCACTGGGGAGTCGATTCAGAATTTATGGATGAGTTTGTGGATGGATGAACATGTTGAAGGTAAAGAAAGTATCTTTTTATCCACTGATTGTTTTTTCCCGATCATTTTTTCTCACCATGTATTGCACTTTGTGATAGTAACCTGGTACCCATTAATTACTATTATTTAAACATTGATTTTTTTTTCATTCATTCATTATATGTACAACTTTGTCCATGACGGGTTGCGGGTAAGCTGGAGCCTTAGTGAGAAGCAGGGTACACTCTGAACACTGCTCACTCCTAGGGAGAATTTAGAGTGACCAATTAATCTAACATGCATGTCTTTGGACGGAGTACCAGGAGAGAACTCACGCATGCACAGGGAAAACATACTAACATGACACAGAAAGGTCACAGTCCCCCAGTCGAGGGAACCAGCAACCTCTTGCTGTGAGGCTGCAGTGCTAACCACCACCCCACTGTGCAGCCATCAAATGATTCTTTTACATTTTATTTATTTCTTTTTTAGCTGTGTATCACATCCCCCAACAGTTTTCTTTTTCTTGACTGACAGTTACAGCATGGTTTGATTATTGTACATGGCTTGTTGCTTAGAGAAGATAACGTCTTCCCCCAGCACTCGCCCGATTAAAATTCACAGCACAATCAATTCTGATAAACCCTACAGTGGAGATACACAATAATGTTATAGGAGAGACGCTAAAACTCAGCAGAAATTATGACAGATTAACAATTTCATAAAAAAACTATTACTCTTCCTGTCTAAAAACAATACATATAAGCTTTTTATCTTTTCTTCTGTGATTTACCATTTTGAAGGCAGCATGTTATCTCTTTTATGGCACTCTTAAAAAGTTGAACTCATGATCGCTTATATAAAACAAAGTCACAATGTTTTACTGACTCCACCCAGTTTATGCAATGCCACTGCTGTGAACAGCAGCTATATGGTTCAGGGAGTAATCAAGGAAAAGAAAGCTCCACCATTACAAAGAAAACAAGTTGTCAGATCAAGTTGTCACATCGCTGTGTTAAATACAAGAAATTCTCCTAAATAAAACAAATCACATGGAAGGTTATTTGAGCTGCAGCCCTACACATACCAGCCTTTTGTTTTAAGAGCTCAAACTGGAAAAGATACATTCAAGAGAAATTATATGTCTAATCCACCACTTGGTAAACTCATCATACTCATAATAACAACATTCACTTATCTTTGTAGATGACACCGTCTAAATTTGAGAATTATATCAGAGCATTAGTAGTATTCAGGACTTGCTTTCTTGAGCTCTCATATCAAGTTACCTGTTTTTCCTTATATGTTATCTTGACTGGAAAAATACTTTTAATGAAGTGAAAAGTCCCAGGTGTTGCTACTGTGAAGAAGGTAATGAGGGTGAACAAAGATCATTTTATTGAGAACTAGTGGTTACATTACTGCAGATACTGATGTACAGCCTAATAATGTGTGATTTAGTGGCAATGCATTTTTAATCCCTTAAAACACTGAAAGCAGTAGTCTGTAGTTTTGTTGCAGAGGTTTGAATATACCCAGTTTAATAATGAAAGTGCTTAAAGCACTTTAACGTAGATGATGCTAAAAGTTAACATGACATTTGGCAGGAAAAAAAAAATGATTATTAAAAATTTCTCTTAGTGCCTTTGGGTCCTCTCTATGTTCAATGTACTTTTCGATGCCACTCATCCTTCATTTGAACCAGCACTTGGCACAAAAAATAATGACAAAAATTCTATAATTAAAAGGAGTTTTGTGCAAAGGAAATGTGAAATGCCTTTATCTTGTCAAAGCATTGAATGCTGACACTAGATGCCAAAATCTGACTTTCCTCAGCTTTTTGCCGGAGATACTTCTTTGCAGAAAGAGCAGGAAAACTGTTACTGAAACAAAATAAATAATATTATAAATGGAAGTTGGACTTATAATAAGTTCAACTTTGACAAATAATGCATTTCTTCTCCATTTTCTTGTTCTCACCATTTCAGAACAGGCTTGTTAATGTGTTTATGAATTTGATGGGTATTGCTGATTATTTTGTACTTTTGTATCATTGTGTGCACTTTGCCATGTCAGCCTGCATGAATGGGAAATGCAGTAACATTTAATAATGTTGATCTATTCTTTTGCACAGAGTAAATAACAATGGGAGACATTTGAATGTCATGTTGCAATCAATGAGAAATTAACATTTTTGTTTGGAAGAAATCAAGAAAAACATCACCAGAAACTAGATTCCTGTTTACAAAACTCAAGGGATCTTTGTCAAACTTGACTTTACATTTTACATCATTACCCATAAAGTTTGCCTTCCAGGTAAACACATGAACTTGTTTTTTTCTTGATCTAATAAAACAATTAGCAAAGTACAGGTAGGACATTATTTGCTTATTTCTTTTTTTGAAGTTCACCCAGCATGATCCTTTTATTCTAGATGAGTATAACACCCTTTATAACTCCAGTGGTATTTATATCTGGAGGAGCCTTGTCCTTATGGAAATGTCTTCCTGAAAATAGAAGGATTTGGGGATGGTATCTTCTGATTGATCGAATTCCTTGAGACACATCAACAGGCCAGGCAAAGGAGTAATGGTGACTCGTGAATGTGCACTTCCTGCCTAAAAGTTATAGCTTTATAAAATGTGACATGTCTGTGACAAACACACTATTTTAAAGTGCTGCTGCAAAGAAAACAGCTGCACATCTCAGTTAGCTATGTATGTTCATTACCTGCTCTTATGCAACATTATGGATTAATTACATCCTTTAGTTCCTCACCATGTAGCTGACAAATCTGCAGCAACTGTGTGATGCTATCATGTCAATATGGAGCAAAACCTCTGAGGAATGTTTCCAACACTTTCTTGAACACCAGAAACACCATGAATTGAGGCAGTTCTGAAGGCAAAAGGGGTTGAACCCAGTACTTGGTGTAAAGTCTTTAGAATGAAAGCAATAAAGAACACAATACAAACAGTAAAAATAAAGTTAAGAGTTAACTAGTATAAAAGCACCTTGCATTAAGAAAGGATAGTATTAGATTGTGATAAAAGCGAGGATTTCACACAAATACGTTAAAAAAGAAAAAAAAAAAAAGACCAACCAGAAAGGCTGAGAGAAATGAATTAACAGGAGGAGTTTATAAATATGGTTCAAGTCTTGTTTTAAAATTGTCAAAGTTTCTGTGTCTCACACATAAACCAGCAGCTGGGTCCATATCAGAGGGGCCTGAAAACTAAAGTCTCTGAAATCCTAGGAACCACAAGGAGACCAGCATTCTAGGAACTAGTGATGTGCGGATCGATACTGAAATATTGATACCTCCAATGCTAGCTTTATATGTTTTAGAATTTATTGACATGTTTTAGTAATTTGGAATGAATGAGGAAGAAGAGGAAAGGGACAGGTGCTACAAGGCCTTTGATGCTGCATGCAGGTACTATCAGTTACTATCAGGTACTATCAGGTACTAACCACCATTCAGGTATAGAGGGAGAAAATGTGGACCTGATGCTACTTTTTGTTAAAGTAATTTTCATCTGCCTGCAAGGTTCAGGTTTTTGTGTTTGATGTTTAAACAATAGGAGTCCCTCTTATTCTTAAGGGTTAGGCATCCTGTTTAGTTAATTACAGTATTAATATGGTTATAAAATAAGTAAATACTACAATAAATATTTATGAGTCCACCTTGGAATAATATGTGTCCCTGTGATCAGCTCACGTCAATTCAACAGACCTAGATTTAGTGGGTAAGGATCCTGCAGAGGCTGGTCATTAAATATTCAATAAAACAGCTATTGCGTGGTTTTGCTTGAATTTTACTTGTTAACAGATTGGGGGGAAAAAACGGTGGTATTGCAAATCACTACTGGGAATGGAAAGGTTGTTGTGGTTGATGGGATGATGTGACAGTTTAAATAGGATGGAGCTGAACCATTAAGGGATTTGTAATGAGAAAAATTCTACAATATTCATTAAGATTCCTTTATTTTCCCTGTAGGGCAGTTCTTTGTGCTATCTGCAATCACTGAATGAATCAATAATTGTCTGATGAAAAAATTATAATGTCAGATACAGGAAACATTTTGCTCAGGATAACCAACAAGTTATTCAGGACATCTATGGAAGTCAGAAAATTCCGGTTAAGCGAAAATATGTCAACACTGCATATTGTAGGCAGGTAATGCGCTGGAACAATGTGTCTTTACATCACATTTAGTACATAGCTGCAACACCTCACACCATTTTGTTGGCTTTTATTTTATGCCTGCTATGGCTTTTTTATGTGTTGACAGAGTGGAATGATGGAGGTACAGAATCTAAGAGCAGCCATGTTCCGTGTTTTTTAGCATCATTTTCTCGTGATAACAGGATCATGAGGAGAGGACTGTAGATGTTCCTGGTCCATCACAGAAGCAACACAGAGAAACAAACATTCAGTCAGACTCACACTCACTCCTAGCGAGAATTTAGAGACTCAAATCAGCCAAACATGCAGGTCTTTGGACTTTGGAAGAAAGCCGGGAGAGAACCCATGCATACATGGGGAGAACATACAAAGTCCACACAGTTTTCTCTGGAAACCTGCTAGTTGCTAATATATAAGAAATATAAAATACTTTTTAAAAATTAAGTATGTTCATTAAAAAATGATGTTGGCTTTTACTGAGTGTGTTTGTGGTCTACTGGGAGACGTGCTGGTTTCCAGTCTAACTGCTGCAGGAATCAAGGACCTGCAAAAGCTTCTTCACGCTGTAGATGCAGCAGTCTGGTGCTGAACGAGCTCTGCAGGGCTGAGGCATGTGGGGCGGTGGGGAGGGGGACTGTCCTTCAACATGGGTGAGAGCTCATGAGGTTACAGAGCTGCTATGAACTGTGATGGCGTATTTGTTTGCTTTTGTTTTGCCCTTAATTAAATTTTATGTGTAAGGACTGAGATCTTTTTAGCTACACTAAAATTAATTGTTTTACTGTTTCAGTCGTTCTAGCAGTATGAATCAGCCTGAAATGGGAGCAGGTGAGGCTTTTGTGTTCACAAGAAGATTTTTATGCTCTGGGTAACTGACTCAGTGACTCAAGTGACTTAAAAACGCGATTCCCTTTGGTGAGGGACTCATTTAAACTTGATTCAGTAAAAGTTTAGTTTACCATCACTAGCGTCCATACAACTCCCTCTCGTTACATCATATGAAGCGATGTTGGGGAGAAAAAAGTGTTTTTAAAGCCTTTGCTCAAAAATGTCACTTTTTCAGTTAAATTTGTGCCATTATGCTTTCTAAACATTTTAACTTTGAAAAAGTAACGTTTAGACAAAACATTGCCAATGCATTTAGTAAAAGTTTAACCTGCAACATGCTTTTTAACCTGTATTTGGGGGATTTCAAGGTGAACTGTGTTCACAGACAGTGATTTCTGGAAGCTGAACCCATGCAGTGACTTCCAGAAGACAATCATGTCCGGTTTTAATGCTGCCTGAAGGCCCCAAGATTATGAGTTCTATAAAATGGGAAAGAGAACATGTTGTTGACATTTTCATGGAATAAGACGTAAAATGAAAAGAAACACGTAAATGCATTCAGTTGCCCTTATAATATGCCTAATTTTGTCAGAATATAGTTGGCTTGTGGAAACTCTAATTGGCTGGTAAGGTTAGGAATCTATATTATATGGACAGTAGTAACAACAAATCAGTAATAATGAGGAAAACCAGAAGACAAAATGGACATCAGCAACTGTCTCAGAAGGTTTTGTTTTCTGCTTTTTTCTCCTACATTGTCCAGTGTTTTAGAAAATAGCCACAAATTAAGTTGCATTGCTGAGTCAGCTTTCAGAACTTTGGGGCTAATAGGATTACATTACATGTATCATTCATTCATACATTTATTCAACATTTATCAAAGTCAGGTTTCTGCCATATACTTGCTTAAAGGGAATTGTTCAGTTTCTGGATTTTTTCATTATATTAAGGTTCTGATATATGAATAAAACTGTATTAAACTAAATTTAATATATCAAAATATGGAGTAAAAATACCTCTAGCCTCAATTTTGCATGCCATTATAGAATGCAGGTGCAGCAGCAATGAGGGTTTTATATAAAAGTGAGAAAGCACTTGACAAATGAATAAAAGCCTGTGTCTGTCAGATCCTACAGAGAAGGGGGGGCCATTCAACCTCGGCATCCAGCTTACAGCGATGAGGATTAGAACGATCACCTGCCATAAAGTTGCAAACATCATCCAAAGGCTTAAGAGTTACAGCTCAAGCGTGCAAGTACAAAATGTCCCAGAAATCAATCACTGACAGAAAAACTACCTCACTATGTGTTTTTCAGCAATACCTAAGAAATGATTTATACTTTATTAGAAACCCGTTTTTTGCCTTTATTTGCTCTCCCCTGAAAATTTATTATAATAATAAAGGATTGGGCTTTGGTGATAACCCCTACTTTAATTCAGTCTGCATTTAGGAATATTTTATTATAGTTTATTTTTAAAAAAAGTAAAGAAAAAAATAATAATTTTCATGCGTGGTGAGTGAAATACACCATGTGCTACCTAAGGCATCTTCTACCTCTGTTGTGATCATTTCACAACCATTCTATCAAAAACAGGAAAGAAGCTGCAGGGGGCAGATTTGCTATTGCTTTTTACTTGATGCAAACTTTGTTTTGCCATTAAAGAATTACAGTTGATATTTATTTATGGCACATGATGGTAATTTAGCAGCTGAAAGGCATGAAAACAGTTATTTTTGCACCTGGTTCATTTCAAATGTTTTACTGGCATTCAGGACTGCAGGTCATCCCATCCTCTCCACTCCCAACTTCTGGAAGTAGTCTGATAAACTTGCTTTGAGTCATCTTGGATGATAGAGCTCAGTGCGAGACTGTGGAGATATGGGATTGCTCCTGGTTGCAGAATCTCCATATCTCCCTGCATTGAGATTGCCTCCAATGATGACCAATGAAAGCCTTGTTTATCCAGGAAGGAGATGCCACCCCACACCATCACACGGTCTCCACCAAAAGCTTATCCTGCAAGCCTTAACTGCAAATCTGTTGGAGACTGCATTCAGTTCCTTAGTGCTTACAGGGTGAGGAAATGGTCTTCTTGTGGTTTCGTCTTCTTTGCACCTGTCTCTGTCATCCCCTGTTTTAAGCAGCTTGGCCTTCATTGTGGAGATGCTAAATCCAAATAATGCTACAACTTGGTTTTGTGGAACACCAGCTTGAAGTTGCTCTATGGAATGGACCCTGTCTCGATCAGTCAAGTGCAGCATGCTTTTGACACCACTTTTTATTTTAAACTTGTGTCTACTCTCAGGAGTGGACAGTAACTGTGATGAAAGATGGTTGTTAAGTAAGTACCCAAAGTTTACATTATTATTTTTATTTGGCTGCATGTTAGGATTGAATCTCTTCCTCACTCATGTGTTGTCTGATCTAAACCACAAAAATAGAAAAGAATATCTTGAATTTAGTTGAAGTTTGTAAATTAATTAATTGAATTTAGTCCACTTGCAGAGAACATGTTCAAAAAGCCACATATTTACACTGTTTTATACAGAGTGAAGAAGAGAGTGTAAAGCTGAAGGGACATTGTGTAACACTTTCTTTTTTTTATTGGCCAAAATCAATGTGTGCATGTATATAAGTGTTATCATTGGTGTATTATGACCTCCGCTAATGATCTGAAATATTCTTGTATGCGAAAAACTTTAGATTTGTTTATACATATGACGGTCAACATATGAAGTCAACAGTAATAACTAAATTAACCTAAAGCTAACTTTTCATTTGGTGTTGTTATCGTTGCTCGTTACCATGGGTAGCACAGCTGTAGTTTCTGCTAAAATACATCAACCTCGTTGGTACAGAAGTGTATGTTTATGTAGTTTTAGCTGCTTTCATAGTCATTGTAAACGCCGGCTTTAAAAAAAAACGAACTAAAAGTCGGTGGGAAAGCTTTAAAAGCTGGCTCTTACTGGGACAAACAGCCAGTGTTGTGTCAACGTCAGTTTCCCCGTAAAGATTCGTTCCCCCTGTAAGAACCATTCTTTCTTCTAAACACAGAGGAACGATATCTGACAGTTTGACAGGATGCAGTTTTCAGTATTTATGAAATCATAAGCCGCTTCCCCTGAGTGAAAACTCCATGACACACTTTTATCGGCGTTGCCAAGGCTTTTTCAGACACTCTGACTTCCGTTGTTGTGATACGGTTTTGAGAAAGTGAGGCAATACTTGAATGCGATATACGATTCCAGCATTAGATGGAAATAATTCTTACACCATACTCGACTGAAATAATCTACAATAATAATATATTAACTAAGGTCAGTACAGCCTTAAAGACCTGCCAGTATAAGGTAACTTGTCTTGTTTAATTCACGCTGAAAGATTTAAAAGAATAAATATTAGCTGTATATAAAATGTATATAATTTCATATTCTAACTGGCCAGGAAAAGGGTCTTAATCTGAATAAAATATTTTCATTAAACAGCTGGTAGGTATCTCAGAAAGTACAGTATATTTCATATCTTTGTCCCTTAACTTCCTATCGCTTAGTATTACAGCACTACATCACAAACCATGCAGTTAGAAATCCACTTTTCTTCAAGGGAGAAAAACATGCAAGTTTTCTCATTAAAACAAATGTGAAAAATGAGCGTTCACATTTTCTAAATTATAAGGTTGGAAAAAGTCCAGGTTGATTGATCTCATGGTAGGCGGACATGTGTGGTCCATTTCTCAGCAAATAAATGTGAGTTAATCAGGTATTCTAGTTTGGTGATCTGAAATGTTTTATGTTTTCCCCACAATTATTTATAAGCCCAACATGCTGAATGCTGTTATCCACATTTTCCCTATGTGAACAGTTATTCCACATGAACATCAGCAACAGCAGGTGTTGAAGAAAAATAATAAAAAATGAATGAAAAATCAATTCTTTGCTGATTCTTTTATCATTTTTTTCCCTTACAGTTGTTATATTTTCAATAGATATATCCAAACCAGATTCATGCAATATTCAGTAGGACAAGCAGTTGGAAATATGGCTTAAAACCTGTCTTTCTGTGTATTCCCTCCAAATGCCTTGTATGTACCTATAGCTTGTCATTTTTAAGATGTTTATGGCTTTTGTTTGCTGAGCAGCAGCTACAATTTGAACTCCCTGACTGTGCATCCCTTTCAAGCATTCATCAACTTAAAGAAAACAGAGATGTGTGTTCCCAGGGATTTTATCTGGTTTGTGTTCACTAGATCCTTGTTTCAGTAACTATTACATTACTGTCACTGTATTTGAATCATGGAGCAATCCATACATGAAGCTAAGGATGTGAACTACTTCCAATTTTCTGTTTGAAAGGCTGTGAATATTGGTTCTTAGGTTTCCCACAGCGCACAGAAACAATGTCAACACTCTTGCTGAGCAATTTGTTTTCTATTTGCAAGTCCACCTGCGTCACTGCACAGGTCACCTACACCACAGCCTACTCATCCCGTTCTCGATTTACCTTTTATTAAATGCCTTGTCACCCACTTTTGGTGGGGAGGGGGGCTGTTACTTGTACTTCTTATCCCTGTGTAGCTGATGAATTTTTGAGGCACATATGACAGCTTTGTCTCCTGTGTCTCAGTTTGTAGGATGTGTACTGGGGAAACATTTTTATGTCTCAGCTGAGATTTTCATAAGAACAAAACATGTCTCCACACACTCACTCTGCACTGAGCTCTGCATTTAAATTACTATTATTAAATGGGTCAGTAGGAGAGCAACAGCTCTACAAGCTATTTATTCTCTAGAGTCAGAGAGGACACACACATACATATACATACATATACAGATATATATATATATATATATATATATACAATTTTTTTTTCTGCATACTAGTTAAAATGAACGAACAAACAAAGCATCACTTAATGCGCCATGTTGTGCTCACAGTAAGAGGTTAAGATAGAAAATCTAAAGATGAGGAGTGAAGACAGATGTTGCTGAGCATAAACACACAGAAATAAAGTTTAACGGACTGCATCACTGATTACATTAATTTCCGTGTAGAGACCACTGTGCCCACCAGGAGGGTGCGGTGTTTCTCAAACAACAAGCCCTGGGTGACTGGCTGAGAGCCTTGCTGCTGGAGAAAAGGAGGGCTTTTAAATCTGGTGACAGAGAGGAACTGAGGAGGATGCAGAGGGATCTTAAAAGAAAGATCATAGAGTGCAAGGACAGCTACAGGAGGAAAATGAAGGACCACCTGCAGCAAAACAACGCAAGGGAGGTTTAGAGAGGACTCCAAACTATATCAGGGCAGGGCAAGGGCAAGAGGAGGAATCCTGCATCTGGAGACAGAGACTGGGCTAACAAGCTAAATCTGTTTTTCAGCAGATTTGATACTGGGCCTACTCCCAACCCCCTCAGCTTGACCACAGACCAGCCTACCCCCAGCTCCCTTTGCATGTTTGCCACCTCACCACAACCACCATCACCATCATCTCTGGGTCTCTCACCCTCCCCCTGTCCACTACCACCATCTCTGGGGCTCTTACCCTCCCCCTCACCTCCACCACCATCTCTGGGGCTCTCCTCTCCATCACCCCCTTCTCCCCTAACACCGACAGTGGATCAGGTGAGAGTGCAACTAAAGAAGATCAAAGCCAGGAATGCCACGGGTCCTGATGGCATCAGCTCCAGACTCCTCAGGGACTGTGCAGACCAGCTCTGTCAGGTGGTCTGCTACATCTTTAACCTGAGCCTAAGTCTGGAAAGAGTTTCGATCAGGTGGAAGACTTCTTGTGTGGTCCCAGTTCCCAAGACCTTGTGTGCCAAGGAGCCCATCCACTTCAGACCCGTGGCCTTAACCTCTCACCTGATGAAGGCACTGGAGAGGATCATCCTTAACCATCTCCACCCACTGGTAAGCCCAAGCATGGATCCCCTACAGTTTGCATACGAGCCTGGCATTGGGGTGAATGACACTGTCATCTACCTGCTGCAGAGATCCCTGTCTCACCTGGAGGGCACTGGAAACACTGTGAGGATCACTTTTTTTATTATTATTTCTCCAGTGCTTTTAACACGATTCAACCTTCACTACTCAGGATGAAGCAGAAGAGGGCAGGGGTCAGTGACCATCTGGCTGCATGGGTCATTGACTACCTTACTGACAGACCCCAGTATATGAGGCTGCAGGACTGTGTGTCGAATATGGTGTTCTGCGGCACAGGGGCCCCCCAGGGCACAGTACTATCACCTTTCCTCTTCACCCTGTACACATCTGACTTCAGGTATTCCACAGACAGTTATCACCTCCAGAAGTTCTCTGATGACACTGCCATAGTGTGTCGGAGGGGAACGCCTGTAAGTACAGGAAGGTCATCATGGACTTTGTCGACTGGTGTGAGCAGAATCACCTTCTAGTAAATGCCAGCAAGACAAAGGAGTTGGTGGTCGATTTTCAGAGAAAATCCTTCTACACTGCACCGTTAAACATCCAGGGACTTGATATCGAGAGAGTGAGGACATACAAGTACCTGGGCGTCCACCTAAATAATAAACTGGACTGGACAGATAACACTGACTCTATTTATAAAATGGGTCAGTGTCATCTATACCTGCTGAGGAGGCTGGGATCCTTCAGCATGAGCAGGCAACTGCTGAGAACTTTTAATGAGACCGTGGTGGCATCCATGGTTTTTTATGCTGTGGTGAGTTGGAGAGGGGGAGGTTCTGAGCGGGACAAGAACAGACTCAAGAGACTGGTAAAAAGGGCTAGCTCAGTCTGTGGCTGCCCCCTGGACTCCATTGAGGTGGTGGTGGAGAGGAGAGTTCTGACAAATCTGTCCGCCATCATAGACAACACCTCTCACCCTCTGCATCGGACTGTGGGGGCCTTAAGCAGCTCCATCAGTGATAGACTTCTACTCCCCAAGTGTAAAAGGGAACGCTTCCACAGGTCCTTCATTCCCACAGCAATCAGACTGTATAATACTGCATTACAATCTACTGCATCACTGTAACCCACACTCAGATGACAGTATGACTAACAGCTAATTATGCACTTTAGGGTCCTTCTATTTTTTATTTTTTTTATTTATTTATTTATTATATTGTGTATATAATGTTTCTTTCATTTAACTGTTTTTATTTTATTCTTGTTATATCTCTTTTTGAGCTGCTGTAACAGTGAACTTTCCCCACTGTGGGATCAATAAAGATGATCTTATCTTAAATTAATGTTTTTTAAAAAAACAATGATCTTTTACATGTGCCCTTTAAAAAAAAACAAAAGGAACTGCATATATGAACTTGACACTCAAACTATTTGCACACTGGCTGGAGGTAGGTTAGGTAGAAGCCAACATTTTTATCTCAGCACCATAAACTGTTATCTGTCCCATGTTCCAAAAATCCCAGAGGATTTTTTCTCTCGAGCAAAATATCTCACTTTATTCCCTCGGGGGAGAATAATGCTGCTGTTTCATATCCATCTGACATCTCCTAAGACAGTTTTCCAGACATATTTTGATTCTGTCCTTTTTCTGCTGGATATGTAACAAAGGTCAAAGCTCAAGAGCTTTCTTACACCTTTCAGTAATGTCATCAGATAAGCAAAATATCCAGTTTTGGCTGCAACGTTTACTACAGTGATGTGGGCTTTGGATGAACTTTTCTGAAGCTGCTTCTTTTATTTTCTTTCCTTGCAACTTACCAGATATGCATCATATACAAACAACACGGGAACAACTCCTTCTCTGACTCAGCTACTATTTTTCTTACGCTGTACCATCTTATAATAGAAATCACAAACAACTACAAGCCTTTGCCCTGTAATGAAACATGAGGTAGTCTGGGAAATGTGTTCTTGCCTAGAATCAGATGGGAAATGAATTAAATAGCCTGCATCTTTGATGGTATGAGAGTGCATTTGTGCCTAGGGAACTGGTAACTCAGTACTATAAATGCTGAAATGTTTATTTCCATGTGGATGACATCTTTTTCAGGACTGGCCTTTTATGTTTTAGCGAGACAGTGCTAAACTGAAAACTGCATCATTTACAGTTTTGTAGAAAAAGAGTCCAGGTGCTGGACTGGCCTGTTTGCAGTCAAGACCTGCAAAATATAAAAAAGACCCAAGTCTGTTTAATCCTTTATCAGACAAGAATGAGACAGTCCTCTCCAAAAGGTCCAGCAACTGGGTTAGGGTTAGGGAATGTCTGGGCTGTAAGAGGGTATGATTAACAGGGAGCAGTACAGCACTGTCCAAACTCATTTCTATTCACTTTAATTCAGCTTTATTTTTATAGCACCAACTCTCAATGAAGCCACCTCAAGGAAGCTTTTAAAGATTTAAAAAATGTTCCTGCCACGAAATTAAAGATGAGCTAATAACTGTCATAAAAGCAAATTTTTCTTTTGTTAATGTTTAAAAAAATAAACACACATGTATCTCTTTCTCTTTCAAGTCCCATGATAGATAGATAGATAGATAGATAGATAGATAGATAGATAGATAGATAGATAGATAGATAGATAGATAGATAGATAGATAGATAGATAGATAGATAGATAGATAGATAGATAGATAGATAGATAGATAGATAGATAGATAGAAAAGAGAGGGTAGTGGATTGATAAATAAATATAGGTGAGATTTGCAAACCATTTCATGCTGTTTTTATTTACAAGCACAACCAAGAAATTTAAAATGAGATGCTGTAATAAATAAATTTATTTAACGGAACTCAGTGAGGCAAAAATTCTACATTATATACAACTGATTTAGCTATTGATCAGATGAGAACCTGCATGTTATCAAATGTTGGCTGTTTTATAATGTAAAATTATTGGCAAAGAACAAATACATTGTAGCAGCAATGTATTACCTGCATTATACTTGATTTCTTACTTTGAAAACAGACCAGATTAAAAAAATGGCTTTCAGCTAGGTGTGTTATGTACAAAAATCCTCACCTTACATTATAAGTACATGTTATTAAAATGGATCTAGCCTCCATCATTATGGAAGACATGCAGCCACATCTCCAAAGTAAAGGAAGCACCTCAGTTTCTGTACCTGTGATATAAAGAAGCCAATCCTGTAGCTAATCATTTCTAACTTGAACACAATCAATTAGTCTGGCATTGAGCTTATTTTACCAAAGGTTTAATGTTTTCTTTCTATAGAGATTTTTAACATCTTGAGAACATGTTTTCAAATAGAAATTCAGTGTTGGCAGTGTAAAACCACATAAAATATCACTGTGAAACACCCAGTTCTCTTCTTTATTCTCACTTTGAATTTCAGGACTCATCATTAGCTATGATGAAAAGCTTGAATTGTTTTTTTAAGGCAAATGCAAAGGGGCTTCATTTTCTGATCAACAGCTCTGTAGAAAAGGTAAAGCAAAAGGGTTTCATGAGCAGGGAGATTTAGAACATTAAGAGACCATTAAATCCTTATTTCATTGTGTTATGCAAATGGGACTTGAAAGGTTTTTCTCATTACTGCTGCTTTCACAAAAAAAGATGGTTAAAGCTGTCATCTCCATCTCTCTTGTTGCTTCCTTTCAGACAGACAGTTTAGCAACTTTGGGTGCTTTACATCAGGCTTAATGCAAAAAATCTAAAATCTAAAAATTACTCTCTATCTGGATACACAAGTCAACACACTGCAGCTTCAACACATGAAGATGTTCAAGTTTATGAGGCTAAAACATTTTTTTCTGTCCTACTTAGAGGGAATGTAAACATGCATTTTTAGAAAATAAACATATACATTATTTGAGAAATGTGACACTGCCTTGCTGGGGCCATTTAATGAAGGGCAATGATGTCGACCAACACTTTCTGTACGCAGTAGAGTCCACTGCTCTACACTATCATTAAAAACAAAAAATATTTTGATGCATGTGGTATTGCTATCAAATATGATGTCACAATGCTCACTAAAATGTAAACTTTTCTTCTTAACTTTTTTTTTTCCATGGAAGAACATATATGGATTTTTACAGTGTTGACATTTACTGGCTTTGTGGTTGAGTTCATCTAGCAGGACTGAGCCTCAAACTGAGGCTGCACTGATTGTCTTTTAGGACACAGAATTTTTGAGAAAGCCCTTCGAAAGCTGTTGTGGCACAGAGGATATAAGAAAGGGTTGATGGCAGAATTAAGCCACAGAAGCCAGAATGTGATCTCGTACCAGTAGTTTGCCACACATTCGCCGCTACAGGCGGCACGAATAATTATTAGGAGAGTGTACGGAGCCCAGCATATCCCAAAAATGCAGACTATAATGGCCAAAGATTTGGCGATCTTCTTATCTCTAGAAAGACGAGATCCTGGAGTTCTACGGCCAGGCGCCATGCAGGAGGCCGTGTGCTGAAACAGCCTGGAGTCATTTCTGTTTGGAGAGAATTTCTCCCTCTGCACAAAGATCTGACTGGTGTCGGGGTACACACTAGAAGAGGGGGACAGGACATTGTCGTCCTCTATGACTGCAGACACAGCAGCGGGCTCGCTGCACGTCACCTTCCGAGTCTTGACAAAAAACACAGACCAGCCTCCTCCGTCTTTGTGCTTTTTAGTTTTCCTCTGTGGCTTGGCATCCTCTTCCATGCAAGCATTCCTCTGATGGATGTTCAGGTAAATGCTGAAGTTAAAAAAGGCCACGGACACAAATGGGGTGAAGAACTCAAAAATAGAAGCACTGAGGAGGAAGTACCAGGTAAAATAAAACTCTGCGTAGCACTCGTGGGCAGGGACGACGCTCTGACCCACAATCGTCTCCCAGAAGATAATGGCAGGGCCATAAAGGAGGAAAGCCAACACCCACACTGCCAGCATCTTCAACACAGCTTGGCGAGTCATGTTCCTCTGAGCTCTGTATTTAACCTGTGTGAAAAGAAAGGCATGAATGTGAGTCACAGTGGTGCTCCGAGAACAGAAACTCTGCACCATAACATCACAATTTGTGACATTTCAACAGCCCCAGCTGCTCTCACACAAACAGGCTGACAGATAAACTGGCTTTCACTCAAAGTCTCTGCTTCACATGAACCTCATATTGTATTGCATCAGAGCGGCAGAGAGATGCTGTAAATAAAACCCACTCACAACACACAAATTCTACGGTGTGTTGCCACTGATGCTGAAGAGAGCAGGAAAATGTTGGGCTGAGAGCCGCATTCAATGAAGCAACATGGGTTTGAAAGAGACATCTGCTTACCCAACGTTTATTCTCTCTGAGCTCACCGTATTTTTACCTTCACCTCCTCTCAGTCTAAACTATCATTTAGAATGGTTCCTCTCTTTACCACTGTATATTGTGTTGATTGTCTGATAGTTTCTTTGCCTCAAATCATTTCTCTGTGGTTGGAACAGCTGGGCATGTATGTCACAGAGTGGTGCTGCTCACATTAAAGGCTAGCCATAAAAAAAGAACAGAAAAATAATAATGACAGAGAGCCTTTTCATGATCACTCATAATTGACTCTGGCCTCAATCTCAAGTGTTCACTTCAAAAGCAAAGACACTTCAGCTGTAAATTAAAGAGATGCTGCTCTCTGTGGGCTTGAAATATAGAATAAAGAGAAAAGATTTCATTCTGAGCTACTAAACTGTCAGTCAAAATGTAATCTAAGTAGCCAAGGCAAGGATATTTGGTTGCTTAAGCCAATGGGAGACAGGCTATATAAATAGACTGATCTGTAAGCATGTCATCTAACACATAACAGATTGTGAAATTTGTCTTTAAAAAAAGATGGATGTATTGCAGAAATAGAAATAGAAATAAACCTGCCTGATAGATTGACTTAAATATTTTTCTCTTATCCTGAATTAAAGACCCCTTAAAAGTCTCTTCACGATTTAGTGTTCTACAGTAGTTAACTTGGCTAACTCAGAAAAGACAGAATTTAAAAGGAATTATTAAAATAGAATGTGCAGGAGGACAAAGAATAATCTCAAAAATAAGACTTCATTTTGAGTCATGCGCTAAAAATTTAATAAATGACCCACCCTGCTTCCTCAATGCACTCTTCATGAATCTCTAATCCTTCAAAAGATGAATGAAAATAAATCCTGAAGCCAGAAAGACTCTAATTATATCACTATGATATCTGAGTTGTTGAATATTGCAGATGTTGGGAGGTCTAAACTCAAAATCATATCAGCTTTAAAAAAGGAAAAAGAAGACATGATTTCTTTGACATGATTTGTTGTTTTTTTTCTACTCTACAAATAAGACTTGTCAACACACAAGTTGTGCAACTAACGAAAAAAGAAAAGGAGCAAAAAATGTCTATATGTATTTGTATGATAACAAATACTGAGAAGGATTGCGTGGATTTTTCCTGATCAGATATTCAAACTTGCAAGATTCCACCACATTTCCTGCATCCACAGAATAGAAAATATGGATACACTAAAGTGGTTGATCAATATGGAAAGGGTGATGCTGGTTGTGTAGAGAACAATGGGAGCCGATCTATAATCTGAAATCACATCTTTTAAATGCTGCCATTGTTTTTTCCATCTGGCCAATTGAAATAATTATTCTTTAATTAACATTAAATCCTGTATTGCTCACTTCAAATAAAGATTTATTGAAGACTCTAAACTTCCTTGCAATAGGCTTATTTTAGATTTTAAATAATACTAATAATTATAATAACAAGAAAAAGAAGAAATACAGTTCAGTTAGAGAAATGTCCACATTCTTCCGCAGTCACACTAATCAGGTGCCTGCCATCATGTATCTGTGTTTATTTAAATTTTCTTTTTGTAAGTCATCAGCAGCATACAGCAATTGCTTGATCATTCACCCAGCTGATTAATGAGATGACCATTTAATTGGTCTATCACTAGAATGTTAATTACAGTACTAATGTTTGCACTGATAATATTAATGAAGAGTTAAAATTCAAATTAAATTGATACAATCGTGAATGAAAACCACACACAATATGATACAGCACAGCAGCAACTGCTCTGGGGACTGACACATCTAAGTTGACTGTGGCCATGTGTGTGTGTGTGTGGTAATGAGCATTTCCACAGCCTGTACTTACTGCCCTTGTGACTGACAAGAAGCGGTCATAACTAATGAGGACAATGTTGAAGACCGATGCGGTGCAGAGAAGGTAGTCCATGACCAGCCACACTTTGCAGAGTCCTTTTCCCAACATCCACCTTCCAGTCAGGTTGTAGGGGATATACAGTGGGATGCAGAAAGCACCTGGAACACAAAGCGACACACAAACACACATACACATTGCATGACGATGATTCAACTCCTCCAACCATTAACACCCTCTTCCCCACAGTCTGGATATGAGACCTATTAGGCTGCATGTGACAAAGAAATTACAGGCTGCTACATACCCTGAGAGGGGAAAAAAAACACTGCAGGGAGTAAGTCATACACATTTTTTGGGATAAGAAACATGCTTGTTTCAGTAATGGGGAGGGTATAATTTAGTGTGCTTCACATGATAGCTGCATGCATGAGGGGTGTGAGTGGCCAGCTGATGTTCAATAAAGGGATGCGACAATTGCGCTCAGCAGTGTGTTGTAATGCACATAGATTTTGTGGGGGGGGGCTTCACCGAACAAGTTGTAGAAAATTATATTTGTGGCGAAATGTGTGGGGAAAATAGCGAAGAGAAATAAAACCCCAAGAGAACCAATATAAGCGAAGTAATCAACCAATTTATCAATCAAATTTATTTGTATAGCCCTTTACAACAATTAAAAGGTACTCAAAGCGCTTTACAACAAGTAACACAAGAGGCAAAGAAATAAAGAGCATCAACTTACCCACAAGAAAATCGGATATGGCAAGGTTCAGGAAGAAGTAATTGCTTTGAGTTCTCAGGGTTTTATCCACAACAAAAGCCATAATGACGAGCGCGTTCCCTGCCACCACAACAATAACCAAAGTCACCATGAGGACCGACAAGATCACAACCAGGTAACCCGGGAAGACGGTCCCGGTCTCCGACACCGCAGGCGTTAAGTTGCCGCTGGAGTTGGACTCCAGGATGAGCGCGCCCATAGTTAATTCACAGCCTGAACCATAGTAGACTTGCCATAGCACACGCTGAAACACCGGACAGGTCCAGCAACGCTTCCACACGTCCTGCTCCACTTCAGCAAGGAGGTGAGCGCAGACCTGTGGCTGAAAGAAGACATTTTCCCCAAATTTCCAATTTTCCCCCCTGGCATAGCTGTGACCATAGGGACACAAAGTTGAAGTTAAATGTCTTTTATTTTTCTCCTTGATTAAGATAATGACAATAACCATAAATCCTCTGTGTGTTCTCCGTCTGGACTCTGGGTTCTGAGCGCGGATGCTGGATGTGCGGCTGCCGCAAAGCGCACATTTGATTTAGTCACCAGCATGAGCTTCAACACAGTAGACAACAGCTGATATATCCGGTCGTTTCTAAATAAAGCTTAGATACCGGAACTGTTCTAATAGAAAAAAATACCACTGAAATTTTCAGTTATCAAAAATGTAAATTTAATGTAATGTTTAATGTAAGAAATAATGAACACATACACATGTAACTGATAAGGCTATTTCTTTGTAAGTTGCTTAATATGTTGATTATTTTAGCTTATGGTCAGACTAACAAAATCCTTTCAAACCACTTAGTCTGTAAGGCACAATAGCTGTTATGTTGAAAGCGAGATAACATCCGACCTTCCTCTGTTCATATCTTCCTGCTGGAGTCACAGTTCAGCAATTTAACTTATTCTTTCTACCTGATCGTTTATTTAGTAGGCCTATAGAAAAGGGCGTTCAGTACCATCCGTTAAAGCATGAAACCGCGGTGAAATCATTTTTAACCAGCGTCTGTTTTAGGGGCCATCAACAAATTACCTGTTTTCCGTAAAACGGAAACGAAGTTAAACAATATTTTCAATGAACTGTCCATACCCACATCTCTAAATTAATTAATTTGCTGAGGAGGTTGAGGCCAATATAGAACAGTAGCAGGGACAGAGCATCGCCTTGGGATATACCACATTTGAGAAAGATATACCGGTGATATATATGATATGATGATATATATATATATATATATATATATATATACCTATATATACCTGACTACCGTATGTGTCACCTGTATAATTGTTTTCTCATCCTCACATAGTGGTTCATGGGGTTACACCGTCACATATTTACCCCAAAATATTGTCTCTGGCAGGACTTTCTCTAACACAGTTGGCTGGTGGTAGACAAGATTTCTTTCTCAGCTATACAGGGGGGTTCTGATAGGGGGCCAGGCAGGAGCACTGACCAAGAAAAGGAGGGCACAAATGAGACCTATTTTTAATTCTAGATTTTATGAAATATTGAACTGATTAGTAAAACTAAAGTTATGATCTAATGTAAAAAAAAAAAAAAAGTGAAGAAAAACTAGTAAAAGTTATCTGTACAGGTTCAAGAGCATATATTTTGAGTATGATTTTTGTTGCTTTAAAGTAACATTCTAGCAAGCGTTTAAAGGATATGTACTTGTACTTTAGATTGCAATCTCCAAACACTACAGTGGGGGGTGGAGAGTGGGTGGGTCGGGATACACAGGTAGAAATGATTGACAGACAGCAGCTCAGCTCACTGGCAAGATGCAAAGTGAGATTCACAAAGCACCTACGCCACAGAGCGGTCCACACATGAACAAGGTGGTCCTGAACCGTATCAGTCTGAGCCATTAGCGCTGTTGTGCTGGCCTGTAAGCAGCTCCAGCAGACTGGAAAGCTGTGGAGACTCGTGGCAGGTTGTAGCAGCTGCAGGAAGCGCTGCCGTAAGTTGCCGCTGCTATGATTTGAGCTGCTGTCTGTCACCAGATGAGGATCAGCAAGTAAAGAATAAAGTCCAGTATTACTTTTACACCCCCCAAAAGCACTTCTCTGATGTGAGCAGCCAAGGGTACGTACAGCGTTATTACATTAGATTGGCGAGTGAAGAGCAAGTGCCTGCTTCCTGGTTATGGGCAAAGCAAGAGTCACACCAACCAAAATAGTCACCATTCCAAGGGTGGCGCTAACCACTGCAGTAACCTCTGCAGTTTGTGGGCAACATGTTGAAAGAGGAGCTAGAGCTCAAGATTGAAGAGGAATATTATTGGACAGTTTCACAGGTGGTGCTTGGTTATATCAGCAATGAAGCACGATGGTTCCGTGTTTTTGCTGCAAATCGGGTCCAGTAAATCTGAGAAACCGCCAACATAAGACAATGGCACTTTGTTGACACAGAAGAAAAGCATGCCAATCATGCCTCGAGAGGCCTTAAGGTGGCTGACCTCATCAACTCAAAGTGGTTTTCTGGTCCCAAGTTTTTGTGGAAGAGAGATAGCCAATAACCAGGTGACAACAGAGCTGCAGGTGGGAGATCCGGAAGTAAGAGATACACAAGTGTGCACAAGTGTTGAAAACTGAGGCTGCCAGACAATTTGACATCCCAGGGCACCTGCTACGGCTCTCAAATTGGACCATGGCAGTCAATGTTATAGCTTCTATACAATATCTGGCTATGAGGATCAAGACCTCAGAGCCTTTGAGTGTGGAAGAAAGAAGTGAAGCCCCATTGAATCTTGTAAAGCTTCCAGAGTAGGATGCCTTTCAAGATGAGTTGAACGTGCTTAGCCAGAAATCAGCAAAACTGCATTGCAATCACCAATTTTATCAGCTTGATCCATTCCTCTGGGATGGTACAATAAGAGTAGGAGGAAGATTGAGAAAGGTATCTGAACCTCTTGAGCTGAGACACCCAACAATCCTTCCTAAAAATGGTGCTGTCAAAAATCTCTTCATTGCACATTATCATGAAAAAATAAAACACCAAGGCAGGGGATGGACCCTCAATGAACTAAGGGCCAGTGGGTACTGGATTGTAGGTTGAAGTAAAGCTGTAGCTCAATACATCAAGGAGGCCATACGGTGCAGAAGAGCTCATGCTCTACCAGAAGAACAACGGATGGCAGATCTAGCCGGCGACCGTGTTGACCCCCCACTATTGTCCTCTTACTGTGGCATGGACTGCTGTGGTCCCTTCCACACCAAGCAGGGACACAAAGAACCAAAACGTTAGGGCCTTCACATGCCTTTGATCCAGGGAAGTGCACATGGCGATGTTGGAAGATCTGTCGACTGATGCCTTCATCCCTAAGATGCTTTATCACACATCAATGATTCCACAGGTTTGGAGCCCCTTACACCAAGCCACTTGATCACCATGAGGTCCTCTGTTCCACTCCCTCCACCTGGTCAGTTCATCAAGGAAGACCTGTAAGCAAAAAGACGGTGGAGAAGAGTCCAAAATTTATCAGAGCAGTTCTGGCACAAATAGAGAAAAGAGTACCTGGGAAACATCACTCTGAGACAACAACGGCATGCCCCTCGGCGTAACATGGATGTGGGTGATGTTGTGATTATCAAGGAGGAGGATGTCCTGAATGAATGGAAACTCAGTAGAGTTGTTGAAGTACATGCAGATGACGACTGTCTTGTACGAAATGTGAAAGAGAGAACAAAAGGTAGGAAAAAGGGCTGAATGTCTCAAACCAACATCCATCGTTCAAAGACCCATTTAGAAGTTAGTGGTTTTAGTGAAGAGTAGCTAAAGGGTGTGGGAAGAGGTCAGTTATTGATTAAATATTTCCTTTTGAGCTAAAGGTGGTCCTTACATTGTAGTCCATCCATTCAGTGTATTATTTTTGAGTTGAGATGTAGTCAAATTGAGTCTTATAGAATTATCATCGAATGTCTAATTCACGAGTGTAAGTGTTTAAAAATCTCCATTTATACTTACCAAAGGTAAATGGTGGAAGTGTAGCTGGCGCAAGTGTGATTGTTTATGTTTTTCCATGACGATGCTGGAGGTTAGTATTGACCATTGTGAGTTTTCTTTTTATGGGATGCTTATAATTAAATTCTTGCACTGTGCCTCGTAAGGTTTCTGCCAGAAGTTGTTAAAATTACTTGGTAAAAATGATTGGAGCTGGTAAGTTTACGTGAGTCATGTGACCCAGAAGTGGCGAGTGGGAGTCCAGCAGAGAGAAGCGACATCACAAGAGCAAAACAGAGGACTTTTATGCTTGTCAAACTTATCTGCCGCTAGTTTACGTGGCGTACACGGTACAGACAGATTTTTTTTTTTGTTCATTCTGTGAAGGCAGACATGTCATATGTTGTTATTAAAACATTTCATTGTTTCTAGTTTTCAGGGTGTTCCATGAGTCTTCAGAGAATAAACAGATTGTGGACGTCAGTACGGAGCATCCTTTTGCAACCAGGGCAGATATAATTCCCTTATTATTGCAGCAAAGACCTACCAGTCTTCCATAGTGACAAATTTTGGTGTCAAATGCAACCCCAATCAGCTGCAGGAAATGTACAGGTGAAATGTGCAACCCTATGCCAGCTAATTATTCTGCTCGGCCTTGAATTTGAATAAGAGTTCTTCACAACCCAAAAATGTATGATTAAGGACTCAGATAATTGGGTTCAGTGTGATGACAGCTTATCTCATAGCTTTAATTATTCCAAATGACTGAAATGAGCAGACATGGAGGAAATTTTGGAAAATTGTGCTGTTGTCATTTAAATGAAATATTGCGCTACTTCACCCTCCCTGTTTTACCTCCCCATGCTACTGATGCAGATTTAAGTCAACATTTTGGTTTTAGATCGTGATTGTTGGGTTGTTCCAGTGTAAAAAAAAAGTTAAGGTATTTATAGAAAACAGCTGTTATTATGCAGCCGGTGTCTTCCAAGATGCGATGGAGTGTCACCAAATAGAAAGGTGAAGAGAAACCCCATAGGAGCCAATGTGAGGTGAACACTCTGAGAGAACAGGCAACTGTGAAAAGTTGAATATTTAACAGGCTTCAAGTGGATGTCAAATGCTTTGGGGAAATTGGACATATGAAAGATGTGAGTGTTTGTGTGAGTGAAACTCAGTGAACTTCATTTCCTCGAGCAATGATGTGTGAGCATATTTCTTGGAATTTTAAATGAACTGAGTGTGAATATTGTTCAGTTGCAGATTCAGCTGAAAGATGAATTAGAAGGGGGGAAGTGCAAGGGCGCAGAACGATGTTGGCTTAAGGATAATAATCAAAAGTCACATTCTGTTGATATGCTTTAATAACAATTTTGTACTGTAAACGCTTCATGTAATGCCTTCAGATAAACAATGGAAATATCCTGCAGCTAAAGAAATATTCTGAGACAAGTCCTAGCTGACAATTAATAATCTTAATTAATCTAAATAGATTGTTTTTAACTGAGGGAGATAATGTTCCTTTGAGACACATCTAAACTGGCTAAAAACAGACATTTTTCTTTCTTTTAAAGCTCATTTAGTCTTCTTGCTTTTTGTCCGTTTGGTCTTTGATTTGCTGGCCTCATCCTGCAAAACAAGACAAAAAAATTAAAAGAATGAGAAGACTAAGATTTATTTCATCTTCGCACTCCATTTAATGGTGGAAAAGCTTTCCTTGTGCAAAATATTTAAGTGCTCCTTTGTAGCTTCTGACAGACTCTTTTTCCTAAACTCCTGCTGTGCAAATTACAATGTACTGATTGACATGCACCACATTCTTCTAATGTATTCCAATAACTGCATCAAACAAAACATTCTTAAATACTTTTATGAAACATCCCCTACTAATTATTATGATCACAAACCAGGCTCCAAGTTTCTCTTATCTCTGTTACATGCAACCAGGTGACAAATAGCTTAAAAAAATGTAAAAATATTCAAGATTCAAGCACTTTTTATGTCTTGTATTTGCCTCTAACAATTCCCTTTTGTTTACACCACCAAACAAATCTCTTTTAGAGTATATTCAGAGTTTCAACAGAAAGTAGCCTTTTAATAAACAGCTCATATCCTGCAAAGTAACTGGCAGCAGCCTTTTGCTCTTCAGGTGTAAAATTGGTGGTTCAGCTTATTATGTACACCATAATTTTCTCCCTACGTCCGATCCAGGTGCAGAGAGATCTTATCCAATTTTAAATTTCCTTCTTCACAAAGTTATTCTTCCAGACTGATGGAACATGCCCTGTTTCATGTCATACTTTTTATAAATTTGTAGCTCTCAGAGCATATGTGAACTTGCCACCGGGGTCAGTGGAGTAGAGAACGAAAGAAACAGCTTTCAAAACTTTCAGCTTGTCATTTTGTTGTTTGCAGCCAGGGACCTCTGCGTGTTTTATGCAGTGCACGTTGCCAGCATGGATAATGCACCTGTCCTGTGCTAAAAAAAATAAATAAATAAAACTAGCACTACCTTCCAGTAAAAAAGAAGAAGGAATTATATGTGCAACCACACACCACAGAGGTATGTCCTGCTCTCAAATCATTGTCTTGTTGGGGCAGGAGGGATCCTCACAAAGTTGTGCCACATAATTCAGAGAATTACACAATTTTGCCTTCGTTACCTAAATGGATGTCTTGAGTTTACTTTTTCTTGACTATAAACAGTAGTTCTAGAGAATAAAATCTTCAATTTGAAGGGTTTTCGGGTCAGAGTCTTCTTTTTTTGCCTTATATATATATACACAACCACAGTTAAAAAAAAAAGTCGGAATGATGTTTAATGCAAACCAACATAATGATTTGCAAATCTCACAAACTCATATTTTATTCCCAGTAGAACATAAATAACATATCAAATGTTGAAACAGATATTCTACCATTTCATGAAAAATATGAGCTCATTTTTTATTTAATGGCAAATGATAAAAAAAAAATCAAAGGGTTGGGGCAACAAAAGGCTGGAAAAATAATTAACATCAATCAAAAACAACGAGAGGAGTATTTGAGAAGTCAGTAACATGACTGAGCATAAAATGAAAATATCAGAGAGGCAGAGACTCAGATGTAAAGATGGGCAGAGGCTCACCAGTTTGTGACAACGTGCATTCAAAAATTCAAACCCCACTATCTACAACTATTTACAAAACATTCAGAGAATCAGGAGGAATCTCTGTGAGCAGGGGACACAACCCTGTTTACAAAGACTGAGATGTGCTGCCATCAAACTCAAAGTGTGCAAATATTTTAAAGAAAATAATAAAATGTCTCAGTTTCAACATCTGATGTTATTTATGTTCTAATGGGAATACAACATAGGTTTATGTGATCTGAAAATCATTGTATTCTGTTTTTATTTACATTTCACACAGCATCCATTTTGGAAATGGGGGTGTAGTTTTTTTTTAACTATTTGCCCGGCTACGACTTTGGTCCTGGGTTGAAGTCCCCAGTGTCCCAGCAGAGGTGGACCACTACGGGCCCCACAGCCCTTAATTCCCCAACTGCTCCCCATGTGCTGAAACATGGCAGCCACTACTTTCCAGTAAATCTAGAGATGGGTTAAATACAGAGCCTAACTTTCCAAATAAAGGGAAAACATATTAATATTATTACAATATTTGATACGTTTATCATCCCCAGAGAACGAGCCTGACTGTTGTGGTCTGACAACCATTAGGGGCAATTTGTAAAAACCTCTCCAGATCTTCTGACTAGATTACCATAACATTCCCTTCTGAATGAGCCGGGATCTCTTAAATGATCTTTTTGACACTTCCACCATCAGATCAAATTTGGTATAAGCTGATGACCCAATACCTGCAAACAGCCTCATACATTCCAATCAGCCTCAACCTGGATGCAAAGCTTGTGCAGACTGACAGCCTGATAGCACTTATCATCATCATCACAGAGCTGCAAGCATGGCCACAGGGTTGTCATTTTAGCAAAACAAAGATAAACCTTGCAGTAACGCCTTATGGCTGTGGGGGCTGTGATGGACAAAGAACCCCTCTGTGTTACTGTCCTTCAGATTAGATCAATTATTTGTCGTTTTAACAAAACAGGCACAGGCTGACTGTTTTAAGTGATGAAGAAAAATGAAGTCTGACAATCAGCAGAGCTAACCACCTTTTCACAGTAGCTGCTGTGACATAATGTTCTTGACTAGCAGAGGACCTTGGTTTAGTTAATTTTTTATGCATGCAGACCAGAAAAATAGCAAAATAGTGTTAATACTATTAATACTGTTTCTAATCATTATGTGAACTCACTTTTTTAAAGGGAAATGAAACTTTTCTTTTTTTACTACTTTTATCAAGATATCTATCTGATAATTGCACTGCTCTTTCGACCTACTCCGAGCTGCAGACTGGCTTCTGATGGTCTGAGTACCAGCTATAATGAAGATGAAGAACACAGTTCGTTAAATTTCTTGTGTTAATGTTAAAAGAAACCTGTGATCCGGAAACTAGTTTTTCTGTGGCGATGTTAAGTTCCCACCTCTAGAGAATGCGAGTGTGAAGAAACTGTGACAGTTTGGGTTTGACAACCAAAGGAAAGTGAGCCTCTGTTTTCAAGAAGGGAGTGAAATTAATCGCTTACAGGAGTTTACTACACTTTTTTATTCCAATACCTATGGCTGCTGGCCAACAATAGAGCAGAATGATTGATCTACAAAACAAATAGCAACTAGACACCTCAACTTATCTAATATCTCTTACGTAATATCCACTGAATATTTACAAGTGGGAAAAGAGCCACATTGAACACTCTCTTGCTGTGAATTTATGCAGAAGTAGAACTCTCTGCCTTATATGCCAGGAAGCCAAAATAGAGAACAATCTTAAATCAATCTGCTGTAACTGTTTTGTGCTAATTAGAAAAACAATACGGCCATTTAAACCATGACATAACAGGAGCTTTCGACCAGCAAATTAGCCAAATCTGACAGATGACGTGTCAGTGGGAGGCTGCAGAGCGATGCAGGATGCCTCACCGTGGAGGCAGTGTATCCCTCCTCCACCAGGATGTTTCGGGCACAGTTGTTGATGTGCTTGAAGCGGTCAGGGCCCAACAAAATGCCTCCGTACCACCGAGACACAACCACCAAGACATTACGCACGTCCAGGATCTGTGGTGAGAAAAAGACACAGGAAATGAGTATGAGTTGAACAAGAGACAAATATGATAGCCCAATGAGTCACCTCTTCCTCCCATGAGTTGCGTATTTCACACCAGATGTGTTGTAGTGTGTGAATCATCATACAATGTTTCTGTCTTAGTTGCCAATCTAAATTTGATGCTTTGAAATTTGAAAGAGATCAACTGTTTTACTGACTTAAATTTTAAAATGCACATCACTCTCAGCTTAGGAAATGTTTTAGGCTCAATCCAAGGTATGAACTCCATAAACTTTTAGGGGTGTAATGTGAGTGCTATGTGTATTGGATTGCAAGGCACTTGCTTCAACAAACGTCTTAATAGAGCATCAACTTCTGACAGGAAATGACAAGTTAATGAAATATTTCTGTCAAGTTATTTTATTATGATCTAATCGGCTAGAAACACTTAATTCAAAAACTCATCAAAGTAACAAACATTTCTTAAATCGGCTTTCAAGGATCTAGCTCCACCCTCTTGTGCAAATCAAGCCACTTACTGCTCCAAACTCAGATGGAAAATGTGACATCAGACACATGGCAGCTCCATTTATTTTAAAATCTATAGCTTTACCCTTCATTTGCAGACACAAAGCAGCTGACTATCCCACTGTAACTGGACTGGTTTAACACGTCTTTCAGCTCATCCTTATGGGACACTGATTTATCTCCTACTTGTACCACTCCAAGTATACTGAGCCATTTACATGAAGAGCTCTCTACTTAATCTAGTTTTCTTTTCAAGCCTTTTCACCCATTTCCTCATTTAGATTTGCATCCTCTGCCAGTAAATGTGGAAATGGGGAATAAAAGAGGGATCTGATTCAGGCTGGCACGTTTTCAACCAGATGTTGTTGCGGTCCCTAAAGTAACAGATTATGCTTTTTGCTTGTGTTGTTGTGCAGAACCAACATTGCCTCTTTGTTTCTTTTCCATTCAGAGGCTAACATTGCTGCAGAGCAGCTTGTATTCCCCTGGTGGCAGCAGCCTTTTTCAGGAGGATAATACTCCCGGCCAAACTGCAAAAACAGTTCAGGATCAAATGTTGATGAGGAACATGAAATAAAAAAACCAATGTGTTGAATTTGCTTCCAAGTTTTTGAAGGGTATAAGCCTGATCCATGATATTTAAAACATTTCCAATTTGGCTTCAGCTTTAACTGCAGACAACCTTGTCCATCGTTTTATCCGGTCCATGGGCAAAGCTGATTTTAAGATACTGTTGATACAGCCAGTAGGGGCTTATTATATTATTTAGAGTTCATTCTGCAGGGGCCGCATACGCTTGATCTTTTCTTGGAAAGATTGACAACCGCTGCTTGAGCAGTGTCTCTAGCCACCAGATGAATTACTGTTGAATATTAGACTTTTCTTTGTTCTGTTTTTAGTCCTTACCGGTACTTAATTTTGATTCTTTAGCCGCAATGTTCACCAGTAACTCACCGTCTACCTGGCAACTGTTCAGCGTCGGGCAGAAAGAAGGGTTCAGTTGGGTTTTAGAGCTTCTGTATGATTACAACTTAGAGAACATCAATATTTAATATTTCAGTACTTTTACTTGGCTGACACAGAAAACACTAAAATAACAATGTTAATGTTTCAAACTAATATATTTTATAGAATTGTTTACACGATGAAGTAAGGATACCGGAGCAAAGGGCAGTTGAAGTGGGCTGACTGTTTTGGATGAGAGCAGTAGTATCTAAATCTAAATCTAAATTCCGCGCAGCAGATCACAGATTCTGACATGTCCGCAGCCAGATTCCAAATGCATTATTTCACACTGATTTTTCTCTCTAACAGGGTCCCACTGGCACAGATGGCTGCCGCCACCTTATGAATGAGTATGAACTTTAACACGAGTCATGGATCTCATCTGGAAAAGCTCTGACACGACGTGGCACCTGCTGGTAATGAGTGTGACAGAGCTACTCCAAGTCTCTGCCGGGCTTTTATTACAGCAAACTTTCTGTTTTGTCACAAACCACTCGCTGGCTTTCATTCAATATTACAGGGAAACAAAAAGTGTGAGGACAATTGCATGTTTGGGTGTGATGTGGGTGTGTGTGTGTGAATCATAGTGCCATCTGACTGCATTACCCAGTGATTACTGTCTCTTTGATATTTGAAATTAAAAGATTAATAACAGTAAAAAGGGACAAAAGTTCTGATAAAAAAGTCACATAAATACAAATGAAGTGTAATAGTTCAGCTAAAACCACAGGCTTGATTTATGTTTAAATATGTATTTTAATCTGAATAAATATTTGACTCTGAATACCAACCCCTTCTGGCTCAAAGAAAACACCAAATAGTTTGGCTTGTCTCATATATTTTACACTTACAGTGTAGAAGATATTAGAATAAAAATATATCACCCACTGTGTATGTCAGGCAATCCTCCAGCCAATCCTGGCAGGGTTGTAAATGACTGGCCCTTATTTCAATAAAACTAATTTATATGGCATTTTTAACACAATTTTGGTTTTACAAAGCTCTTTACAAAACGTTTCTTGTTCACTGGTCCACCTTGCTAGTACCAGGTTGGAAACTTTTCCCTTCAGACCTACTTGAATTTTGGTTTTATAGATTCAACAATGCGTTAGAAACATTCCTCTGAGATTTTGCTTCCTATTAACATGACAGAATCACACAGTCCCAATCCCAAAGCTGCACTGCTGGATTGAGATCTGGTGACTGTGGAGGCCATTGGAGTCCAGTGAACTCATTGTCATGTTCTAGAAAACAGGTGGAGATGATTTGAGCTTTGTGGTGCATTATCCTGCTGGAAATAGCCATCAGAAGATGCTACACTGTGGTCATAAAGGGACGGACATGGTCAGCAACAATACTCAGGTAGGCTGTGGTGGTTAAATGATGCCCAGTTGGTACTAAGGCTAAACATGGAGAAGCATCATTTAGCTGTTATGCTGCAAACAAGTGGAACAAACTGCCAGTGGAGAATAAACTTTCACCAAATGTAGACATTATTAAAATCCAGGTTAAAACCATTTCTTTTCTCATACGTCTACGTATGAATTCTGCACTTATTTTTGCTTTTAATCATTTAAATGTAATTTACGATTTTATTGCGATTCTTGCTATTTGTTGCTGCCTTTTACTATTTCTTAATATGTAAGGCCTAAGGGGCCAAAAGTGGGCCAGGAAATCCCATCTGCCCGAAGGTTAGAAGATTCAAAGATGGTATTCTGTATGCATAGTTGGAACCAGCAGTTTTTTTCAGTTACTGTTGTCTTTCTACCATCTGACATCAACAAGACATTCTGGTCCAGACAACTGATTCTCACTGATATTTTCTCTTCTTCAGACCCTAGAGATGGTTGTGTGTGAAAATCCCAGTAGATCAGCAGTTCCTGAAATACTCAGACCAAAAGTAGCAAAACAACCAAACTACAAATCTAGCAGCTGAGCCATGGGCTCCTCAGGGTGAATCTCATACTTTCCCACAAAAAAAACCTCCATGTGGAGGAAAGCAAAAGGATGCTTCCAATGAGTACAATAGAAATCCATAACACCCTCATTTTGGTGCAGTTAATGCAGACTAGAGTTGGAACCTGCCCCTGACAGACTGTACCAGCAACACCACTGCAGTGGTTCTGAGACACTCAGTGTTTTACATTAATTAATGGTGCTTTTCTGTAACATTTTAACATTTTAGCATTCCAACTAGACGTGACCTAGTAACATATATCATTTTCATCAGTGGTACATATCTATAGTACATATCTAATGTCTGAAAAGGGCTTCAGGCTGTCAGAGGTGGTGCAGCATCAGTTAGTGGCTACTGTTAAAAAAAAGTTTTTTGTTTTAATGGCTAAATGAAAAGCTGGGTTTTATACCAAAACCATTTAATTAATTTACCCAGTTTCCAGGTTTTTGGAGAAACTGCTGCCAAGCAGATAATCTCTTTATCAGAGAAGACATTGACTGTTTTAATCAAGATTATACTGAAGCACGTCAGCACAAGGACTGAGAAACAATCTGCTTATTTTAGTCATATAAACTCAGAAAAATGATTGTTGCGCCTTTTTCATCCCACATGGGAACTCATATATAATTTCATACATGTCTTTCAACGCTAACAATAGTTGGGATACTTTACCAACACCCTAAGGGTTATTTTCTAGGGGTCTCTGAAGGGCTGTTTACTGATAACAATCTCAGTTATAAGTCACAGCAGATGTCAAATTATGCAGCCTGTGAAAATGAACAGGGCAGCTTAGAATAAATTAAGTATGCAAAAGCAAAAAGAAAGCTGAAGGCAGCCAGCAGGGTTAACAATGTGGATGTGGTATCAATACTGAGCAAAAGCTTTGTTTCTTTTGCACTGAATAATTTCATCAGATCTTTTGGGATTTTCACCCACAAAACACACAATTTAGTATGCAGGAAAGAGGCATTTATTCAAAGAAATGATAACCTGGAGTAAATGGAGCAATCTCCCCCCTGCGGCTGTCTCACCATCGTCCTCGCAGTCCTGCAGGAAGCTGTGCTTGTCCTCGCAGTAAATCCTACAACAGACACAGTCACAACGGCTTGGCATTAGGCGGGACAGCATTATATTTTAGTCAAATGAGTGAAGCTGCAATACCGGCACCCTCTTCACCAGAAAAGTTTGTTAAACGGTCTAAATGTCAACATCTCCTCCCCGTGAGTAATGACCACCCAGGCAGTGCCTCAGCAGCTTGACATTGACCTCATTAGAACATGCTAGAAAACCCACACAGGAGATTGCATGAGCAAATACACACACAGTATTTTGCATAATGCCAAGTAGTCTTAAAAAGTCTTCATTTTCTCATGTGCTTTTTTGACCTTTCAATGCAGCAAAGTTCCTTTTTTGAGAGGTTTGATGGGCCCCGAGTTTTAACTCATCTTATTTTCCTCCCCACTAATGAGACACACTGTACCACAAACTTAGATGTAGGCCTTATTTGAATAATAAAGTGACCACAGATGCCAGATAGTAAACTGTGGTGTATATTTGCATCAGGGGTTAATTTGGGATCTGTCATGTGAGGGAGCTCTGTGGTTTTAGAGCTGCCATAGGTGCACTTGTGGAGGCAGCAGGGAGAGAGGCAAAATATCTCTGCATAATAAGATCTAAACATGATCTGAAAACAATTTGCAGATATTAAAAAGCAGCCCCATGATATGCACCAAGAACCCTCTGCTCTGAACGTGGCAGTTTAAAGCCAACACAACCTTTCTGTAAGTGCATTTTAATCATATAAAAGGGAGTTATTTTACATTCTTCAGCATGAAAACAAGCAAAAAAATATAAAGCTGCATTTGGAAAATAGTAAAAATATCTAAGTGTTTTGTTCCAAAATATTCTGCATGTAGGATTTCAGTTCATCAAATATTTGGGTATTTAATTTTTCTGTGGAATATTTAATTTGGGTTGTTTCTCCTCTTTAGATCACTGAAAATCTCAGGCAGGTTTGATGAGTAATTTCTCCTGTGAGTTTAATTAAAGGGAAACTACTTAATGAGGTTGTTCCACATTATTAAGCAAGTCACAGTTTCCATTCTGTCTGGGAAAAAAAGACGAGTTTCTGTAAATAAAATGAGTGAAACAGTTCAATGATTTGTGAAAGGAATGAAAACTTTGAACATTTCATAGAACCTTATGTGAGATCATCATACTGTTTAAAAAATGTGTGTGATTCAGAAAGCAAAAGGTTTGTTCATAAAAAGGCAAATCAAGGAAAGTCTCCATCAGGCAAGTACATTGTATTAAGAGAGCAGCTGTTTAAAAAGACCGCTGATGAGTCAAAAGCAACTATTTGAAGCTGCTTAGTGTCTCTGGAATCCCAAGAGCTTCTTCATGCAGGATACTCCCTAGGCTGCAGTTATGCATAAAACTGTATTTCTGTCACAAATGCTCAGAAAGAAAAACGTTTGCAGTGGACAAACACATGAAAACTAATTTTCAAACCATTTTATTCACTGATGAATGCTGTGCTACACTGGATGGTGCAGACTGATGAAGTTCTGGATAGTTGCTGGATGGCCACCATGTCCCAACAAGGCTGTGACGTCAGCAAGGTGGTGGAGTGGTGTTTTAGGGGTTGGGATAACGGAGAGTGAGATGGTAGAGCCCTTAGGGTTGCCCAAGGGTGTAAAAATGACTAGAAAACTCAGAAATTCCTGTCAAAAAATGGTAAATGGACTGTCCTTATATAGCTCTTTACTAGTCATGTTGACCACGCAACTTGCTTTTACACTACATGTTACACTCACCCATTAACACACACACTCACACAGCATTTCTACTGTTATAAGCTAAGTACTTTCTCCTGTTACACACAATCATACCCCGACAGACACATCGGGAGGCAACGTGGGGTTGAGAGTCTTGCCCAAGGACACTTAAATCCACCGATTTTCTGGTTGGTAGATGAAGGGTAGAAAAGGAAGAATCACGCCTTCTGCAATAAAGACAACGAACCATCCTATGCTGCAAAAAAATACCATTAAATATCTACTATGGGTATAAAGGGACAAAAACTCATGGTGTGGCTGCCATCATCCTGTGACCTCAACCCTATTCAGAACCCGTGAAAATCTTCAAAAGGAAGATCTCTGAGTGTTGGCGCGGTGTACCTTCAAACAGCAACTTCTATTCTACAATTCTACAATCCTCAAATGAGATCCAGGCTGAAATCATCCATAGGCTTCCAAATTCAACGAATGAGGGAGTTACTGAGTTGATAACACCTAACCTAGAACCCCTATGTTAACATGGAACTGTTTTTTATTAGCTTTTAATAAAATTATCTGCTATATAATGGAAAAATATACCAGGTGAACATTTTCATTTGTAGTGTGGAACACAGTAATTTGAAAGATTGGCATAAAATGCTGTTTTTATTATTGGTAGTTGTGTTAAATAAAATTCCGATTATCATAGAACTATAAAATATTATTTTTGACAATTGAAAAATTGCCTTCATTGTCATTCACATTGGTTATTCAGGAGAAATGATTAAAAACAGCACATGCAGAAGAGTTTGAAACACACTATCTATGAGGAAATGACCAGAATATGAAGGTGGAGAGAAACTTTAAATATTTAGCTGAAAACTATCAAGAGTGAGTCACTGCTCTCAACAGTTTACACAGTTAATAGCACACATGGTGTGTTTGAGCAACCATCAGTAACATCAAAGAGAAGGTGTGAAGGCTGCGCCCCAGGCAGCAGCTGGTCCAATTTCACCTCTGAATATCATGTATTTATATATGTACATGGGAAATGTTCCAACCTGTATGCATAAATATTATGTGTGGCACTTGCAATCTTCTTGTTTTCATAAAGCTTCTCCAGGACCCTTTTAACCTGCAACACAGAGATCGTTGACCATCATAAGTTAATTACTAACACAAGGCAGTTTGTCTCTAAATACTGTATTCTACATACAAAGGAAAAAACACAACCAAATAAAATAAAATTTTAAGCTGCACTTTTGCAGAAGACAAGGACATGAGAAGCAATTACAAAATATTCCATTGCATTACAGTGACCTTTTAGTTGCACAACATCAAGTCAATGTGATCTTTTATGGCCTGTATGTGTGTGGGGTGGAGGTGATGGAGGCTAATGCTCTAGGATTTAGAAGTATCTGAAGTTTGTAGTCTGGGTTTTTTAAAGTGTACTTTCTCCTCCCAGATGGCTGTACAACAAACTGAGAGTAACCTGGGTGGTTTCTGTCTGTGCTAATAGAGCTCGTCCTCCACTGCAGGAATTGACAGTGTTTAATGTGGGAAGAGCAGCACCAACAATCCTTTGAGCTGCCTTTATCACTCAAGACAGGTCTCCCTTGTTTTCCACAGTGGGATGTCCATGCCACACAGTGCAGCCCTGGCAAATGATGCTGTCTATTGTGCTCTTGTAATAGCTGGTGAGTTGAAAGGAGGGCAGACCAGCCCTGTTCAGCTTCTGCAGGAAAAATGTAATCTTCGCTGGGCCTTAAGAATTTGATCGAGTTCACTCTTTCCACCGTCCCATTGATGGTGAGTGAGGAGAGCTGTGGTTGTGGAAGCTGTTGTGTTGTTGTTAGGACACCACTGTGCCAAATGTTGGACCATATAATACAAATAAAGCTGAGATACCAGAGACTAAAAGCATTTCTTATCTTATTTTATTTTGCCTTGAGTTTAATTTTATATTAGTATATTTTAGTTTTAAAAAAATCCTTAAAGCAAATTAAGTCAGTTTAATGGAAAACCATTTTGAGTATTGAAGAAACTAAAGAGAATTTAACAAATTGTAAAAGAAATAAAAAAAAACTATAAATAATGTTCTGCTGTCATTCTCTGTAAGGCTGCTCATTGGAATCACAGATCATGCTCATGTTTTGCTTCCAAGCTTTCAGTGCTCCTTTCATTTTCAGCCAATCAGAAGTCACGAGCTTTTAACTTAGCATGCACCACTACTGTTTCCAATTTTAGCTTTAATGTACTGTAGATATAAAAAATGTATTTACCACTGTTAAAATGCCAGGGTTATATATTGTTAAAATATGAAACCCCAATAAAGTGGCAGCTGTAGCTCAGGAGGAAGAGCAGTCATCTGCCAACCTGAAAGGCGGTGGATTAATTCTAGGCTTCCCCTGACTACATGCTGAATCCTTTAATTGGGCAAGACACTCCAGATGTGTCTGTCGGGGTATTAATGTGTGTGATGGAGCAAAGCATTTAATATGTACCAGTAGAAGTGCTGTATGAGTGTGTATGTCAAAAGGTGAATGTGAATGTGGCATGAATCACTTTGACTGGTCAATATGACTAAAAAAAAGAGCTATATAAATACAGTCCATTTACCATTTAAATAATTTCAAAACTTCTTCCACCGTTAATGTGCCCTAGAACAAAAAATATAAAAATAAAAACCATCCAATCCAATGGTTGCTTAAAGGGGCAATAAGAGGAAATGAATCATTTCTTGATTGAAGGAATTAAAAAATCACTATGTGAAGAACTAGAGGTGTAATTTGACCGGGACCATAGCTTGACGTCACACACCGTCTCTTTGTGATGATCTCCAGCCTCGTGTTTACCAGCCGGTCCGGCCGGGCATTCATGACATGACATTCTAAAAAAAACTACAGTAGTTGGCGAAGAAGTTGTCGGACAAAGAAAGGGACATAACCCAGAGAGCACTGGAAAGCTAAAGAGGCCACAGTTTGACTCGGAGCTAGCTAAGTAACAAGTTACTTCAACATGTTCCACAAAATGTTGATATCGTTTTGCTTGACGTGTTTGCACTTTGCTCATTCGTTCGAAGACAAGGCGAGTTAGGGGGGGACGAGGTAGAGGGAGGTGTGGCTCATGACAAACTTTGTTTTGGTCTACAGGCAGTGCACAGCAGCAAACCTTGCAGTGAAATGATTTTGCTTGTTGCTCCTTTGAGTGTGAACACCCTTAAACTCTGTTGATGCACCTTTTAAATTAATCACTGTATTCAGTCTTTCACTTTACATTCCTCATCAATAAAGACCTTGATTAAAGTTCAGCTTTCCTAGTAGGACTTGTTGATATAAACTACATTAAGTACCTACAGAAACAGCCAGGATTCACAGATTGCTTACAAAGCATCAACAGATAATGAAGATAACAGCCAGGCAGAGGGTACAAACAAAATTTCCTCAGCATTTAATAAACTCTGAAACACTAAAGGAAACATTAAATGTGGGGATTGTTTTGCATTGATTTGGTGTGGTTTCATGTTTTAACTTTACAACAACTTGGTATTTGAACAATGTATCTGCTAATGTATCTGCTAGTGCTGTAAATAAAAAAGTAGGCAAACATAATACTATTAATAAATTCTGCTTTATGCATATTTAACTTGCTGTGCATGTTCCTTTACTAAATAATTAACCTAAGTTATGTTTTACCCAACAGCTGGGAGGTAATCAGCTGACATTTAACCAGGTAAAAAAACAGGAGGTGACTGATGACAACTTCACTGTCATGAATGTGATGGAAAATAAGAAAATGTGCCAGAAAATATGATGTAAAACAATTGAGGTGTTAATGCACCTATACACCTATACAGGTGAAACTAAAAAAACTAATTTATTTCAGCAATTCAACTTAAAAGTGGAAACTAATATATTATATAGAGTCATTACATGCAAAGTGAGATATTTCAAACATTTATTCATTACAATTTTGATGCTTATGGCTTACAGCTTATGAAAACCCAAAAATGAAAAACTCAGGAAAATTAGAATATTGCATGAAATCGATTTAAAAAATAAAAGGATTTTGAATACAAAAATGTTGAGAATCTGAAGGGTATAGTCATGCATATGAACTCAGTACTTGGTTTGAGCCCCTTTTGCATGAATTACTGCCTCAATGCGGCACTGCTGGGGTGTAATGGAAGACCAGGATGCTTCAACAGCAGCCTGCAACTCCCCTGCATTGTGTCAATCTTATCTTTTTCTTGGCAATGTCCCATAAATCTTCTATGAGGTTCAGTTCAGGAGAGTTTGCTGGCCAATCAAGAACAGTAACCCCTTGGTCATTAAATCAGATTTTGGTTCTTTTGGCAGTGTGGGCAGGTGCCAAGTCCTGCTGGGAATTAAAATCAGCATCTCCAACAAGCTTTTCTGCTGAAGGAAGCATGAAGTGCTCTAAAATCTTCTGGTCGATGGCAGCATTGACTCCTGACTTTAACAGTGGAACCAACACCAGCAGATGACGTGGCTCCCCAAATCAACAGACTGGAAACTTCAAGCTGTACTTTAAGTGTCTTGGATTGTTGCCTCTTCATTCTTCCTCCAGACTCTGCTGATGCAAGGTCCCCAGTTTTGACTCTGGGACCTTGATTTCCAAACGAGATGCAAAATTTGCTTCATTAAAAAATAGCAATTCTGGCCACTGCTCAACAGAACGGTTCTTTTTTTTTCTTTTTTTTAGTCCAGGTAAGACGCTTCTGATGTGTTTTGTTCAGGAAAGGCTTGACAAGAAGAATATGACATTGAAGTCCATGTCCAGGATCCATCTGTGTGCGGTGGCTCAGCCCAGTCCTTGTGAAGCTCCCCCACATTTATGAACAGCCTTTACCTGATGATCCTCTCCAGGCTGTGGTCATCCCTGCTGGTTGTGTACCTTTTTCTTCCACTCAACTTTTTATTGATGTGCTTTGATGCAGCACTTTGAGAGCATCCAACTTCTTTGGCAATTGCCTCTTGAGGCTTTCCCGCCTTGCAGAGGGTGTCATTGAAGGTTTTCTGCACAACTGTCAAGGCAGCAACCTTCCCCATGATTGTGAATTCTACTGAAATAGACTGAGAGACCATTTAAATGCTCTGGAGTCTTTTGCAGGTGTTTTGGATTAATTAGCTGATTAGAATGTGGCACTTACAGGCTACAACATTGAACCTTTTCACACTGTTCTAATTTTCTGAGATTTCGATTTTTGGGTTTTCATAAGCTGTAAGCCATAATAATCAAAATGATAAATAAATCCTTGAAATATCTCATTTTGCATATAATGAGTCTATATAACATATTAGTTTACCTTTTAAAGTTGAATTACTGAAAAAAATTAAGTTTTGCATAATATTTAAATTTTGTTTAATTTTTTAATAAGGCAGTAATATATCATCATTGAGGTAGATTTAGTTTTTCTTCATTACATCTTTAGTTGAACGCTTCAAATATATAAAGTCCATTCAGGTCTTCATCTATTCAACTCGTGCCGTCTCTGCAGGACAGCTGCATCTGTAAATATTTATATCCAAATAGCACTTTGCGGCAGGTGGAAGCTTTCAAGATGAGCCATGGGCTGAGATTAGCATTCAGGAAGGAGCCAAATAAAATCTCACTTTATCAAGCTGAATAAATTTGCAAATTTATATCCTCAGTTACATGATGCTAATCAAGTCATTTGTAATGAATCTCTTAGGAGATGTGGTTTCTATGGATTGGAAAATATCTGAATAGCTGATATAGTTGGAATTTTCTTCTTATTTTCATTGTTATTTTTAATTTTATTATTGCTGCTTGGGAAATGTCTACAAATAAAACAATCATGCTTACCTGTCTGGGACTGACCACAGGTGCTAAATGAGGCTGGAAGGTGCTGCGACGATCTGTGATGGCATTTCCATGTTTTATTGGCGGTATCTCTTCATCTACAAGATGACAATGTTATGCATACTGAGACATGAATGATTTATAAAAGATGAAGCAGGTGCAGAATAAAATGAGCCTTACCATTTGCCTGATCCATGAAGAGATGTACATTTTCTGTATTCAGTCTGAGAGTCCTGAAATCAGGAACATCCTCATCATCATCCACTTCCTCCTCAGCAGTCACATTCACGTTTTCTGGTTGATCCACTAAAGCAGATCAGAAGAAAGATTATGTTTTACTAGAAGAATGTTTGTTGTTTTTAAATCCCAAAACTAGTGTCGGCAAACATCTTTGCAGAGTGGTTTGATGTCTAGGAGGATTATCAAAGAACAATAAACAGCCAAGTATCTCTGAAAGTGAAATTACAGGGAACAAAACTAACCCAAATGAAAACGCATCTCATAACAGCTGATAATCTATTGCATGTTTATTTATGTGTATATGTCATGTGTAAGAAGTTCAGACACTTTCAAAGCTATAATATCATGCATAAGGTTATAACAAATAAAAGGAATAATCATTTTGTCCTTTAAAGGTCTTAAAATGAGGTAATACACCCACAGCAGAAACACAACAAATGGCAAATTTTCACAAAATTGAAAATGTTTATTTAACTAAAAACTAAGATAAAATCTAGGAGTGGTTAAAGAAAAAACTAAGTAAGCCTCAACAATTAGGTGGCTTACTGATGTGTTTTAATGAATTATGGAAGACCATCTGGCACAGAAAGGAAAGATGCAAACCAACATTATCATAAAAAAAACACAACTTTTGAGGCAATAAAAAAACACACCTCAGCACATGTTAACAAAGGTCAGAGAAAAAGGTTGTACCAGGTTTGCATATTCAATAAGGCAAATAAACTCATTGATGTTTTTCTATTATGACTTGAAAGGAAAAAAATACACACACACACACTCACACACACCACTTTATTATGCCTTGCTAGTACTGGGTTGGACCCTCTTTCCTTCAGAACTACAGTACCAGTCAAAAGTTTGGACACACTTTCCCATCAGACTTATTGGAAAAGTGTGTTCAAACTTTTGCCTGGTAGTGTACCTTAATTCTTGGTGTCATAGATTGAACAAGGTGTTGGAGATTTTTCTCCTCAAATCCAACACAGTAAGACCAATAAAAAATATGATCAAATAAACAAATAAAATAAAGAAAATAAAAGTCTTGTTGAGGCTGAAAGACAAAGAAAAAAGAGTTTTAATACAAGTTTTAAAAGTTGGTACAATGTGGTCATAAAGAGACGGACATGGTCAGCTACAATACTCAGGTAGGCTGTGATGTGAAAGCAATCCCGTGTGGGTACTAAGAGGCCCAAAGTGGCCAAGAAATCATCCCCCACACCATAACACCACCAGCAGCCTGAAGCACTGATGGATCCTCAGATGCAGGATGGACAATGTCTCAGTTTGCTGTTCTTAGCAAACAGAAGTGGAACACGGTGTGGTCTTCTGCTGCTGTCGACCATCTTCTTCAAGGTTAGCTGTGTTGTGTGTTCAGAGATGCTATTCTGTATATCTTGGTTGCAGTGTTGTGCATGATCGAGTTCAAAAGAGTGCGTTCATTGAACGCGTTAGTTTTTCTGTACGTACTTTTCTGTATGTACAAATAAAGAAATTTAACGTGAACTCATTCAGATTCCGTGAGGTCTATGCCTACATTTTCCTGGTGCTGCATGTACTTCACACTACGTTTCCCACAATTCATTGTTCACTCCAGCATTAAAAACTTGTAATGTTTTAAGGAAACGCCTGTGCAGAGAAACTAAAGACGCAGTGTGCACATCAGACGCCTCATCTGCTTATGATTATTTATGGGCATACAGGTGCTCATCATAAAATTAGAATATCATGAAAAAGTTTATTTCAGTAATTCTATTCAAAAGGTGAAACTTGTATAATGTAGACATTCATTCCTCACAAACTGACATATTGTGAAGAGGAAAGTTGTGAAAATTGTGAAAAGTGTGAACATGAAAAGTATGAGCATGTACAGCACTCAATACTTAGTACTTTTGCCTGAATTACTGCAGCAATGCGGCGTGGCATGGAGTCCATCAGTCTGTGGCACTGCTCAGGTGTTATGAGAGCCCAGGTTGCTTTGATAGTGGCCTTCAGCTCTTCTGCACTGTTGGGTCTGGCGTCTCACATCTTCCTCTTCACAATACCCCATAGATTTTCTATGGCGTAAAGGTCAGGCGAGTTTGCTGGCCAATTAAGAACAGGAATACCATGGTCCTTAAACCAGGTACTGGTAGCTTTGGCACTATGTGCAGGAAGCATGAAGTGCTTTAAACCATCCTGGTAGATGGCTGTGTTGACCGTGGACCTAATTAAAAACAGTGGACCAACACCAGCAGATGACATGGCACCACAAACCATCACTGGCTGTGGAAGCTTTGCACTCCACCTCAAGCAACGTGGATTCTGTCTCTCCTCTCTTCCTCCAGACTCTGGGACCTTGATTTCCAAAGGACATGCAAAATTTTCTTTCGTCAGAGAACATAACTTTAGACCACTCAGCAGCAGTCCAGACCTTTTAGTCTTTAGCTCAGGTGAGACGTTTCTGATGATGTCTCTTGTTCAAGAGTGGCTTGACACAAGAAATGCGACAGCTGAAACCCATGTCTTGCATACGTCTGTGCAGGTGGTTCCTGAAGCAATGACTTCAGCTACAGTCCACTCTTTGTGAATCTCTCCCACATTTTTGAAAGGGTTTTGTTTCACAATCCTCTCCAGGGTGCGGTTATCCTTATGCTTGTACACTTGTTTTTCTACAACATCTTTTTCTCCCCACCGCCTCTCTATTAATGTGCTTGGACACAGAGCTCTGTGTACAGCCAGTCTCTTTAGCAATGACCTTTTGTGTCTTGCCCTCCTTGTGCAAGGTGTCAATGGCTGTCTTTTGGACAACTGTCAGGTCAGCAGTCTTCCCCATGACTGTATAGCCAACAGAATTAGACTGAAAGACCATTTAAAGCCTTTGCAGGTGTTTCGAGTTAATTAGCTGATTAGAGTGTGGCACCAGGTGTCTTCAATACTGAACCTTTTCACAAAATTAAAATTTTCTGAGATACTTAATTTGGGGTTTTCATTAGTTGTCAGTTATAATCATCAATATTATAAACATTTGCAATATGTCAGTCTGTGAGGAATGAATGTCTACATTATATTAGTTTCACTTTTTGAATGGAAATACTGAAATAAATCAACTTTTTCATGATATTCTAATTTTATGACGAGCACATGTATTATGTACTGTCTCAAAAAAAAATTTACTAAAATTTATGCCTGCTCTAAAAAAACAAGTCAGAACCTCAGCTTTATTAATTGCTAAAGCATCTGTCCTGTGTGATATGTATTTACAATATGTCTATACTTTGCAGCCTTTAATATTTAGGCAAGAGGTTAAGATGAAAATAGCTGTTTGACCAAAACAAATTACTTTCTGTTCCACTAAAAAAGGCAATTGAGGCAAATAAAACAAAAAATACAACCAATTCTTGTCCTCTGTTCCCACATCTGTTCCACATGCACATCTATTTTGTGTGAGAGGATTTAAGATCTAGTATAATTGATTTAATGGCTATAATTTCTTTTCTTTCTCAAGTCCAGTCTTTCATTCTCACTTCTAACCTAAAAAATTAAATTAACTGAACTTTGTACTAGTTCCAAATTGAAATGGTGAACTATGAACGTGAACTTTTAAGCTGTGGGAACTGAACTTTGAACTAGTTCATGAGAAGCATGAACCTCCACATCACTGCTTGATTGGAACCAGTAGTTATTTGAGTTACTGTTCATCTCCAACCAGTCTGCCCATTCTCTATTGAATTCTGACATCAGCAAGAAATTCTGGTCTAGACAACTGCTCACTGGATATTTTCTCTATTTCAGACCATTCTCTGTAAACCCTTGATATGGTTCTGCATGAAAATCCCAATAAAGCTGCAGTCTCTGAAATAATCAGACCAACAACCATGCCTCATTCAAAGTTGCTTAAATCCCCTTTCTTGCTCATTCTGATGCTCAGTTTGAACTTCAGCAAAGTCGCCTGGACTAGGAATGAATGCCTTAATATTCTTCGCAGGAAGAAATTTTGTATTGTTTTTTAGTTAAATCTGCTAAAGTTTAGATGACTGCAATAAAAACAGGAATCTGCAAAATTGAACTAAAGATTTTCATGCTCACTGTAAAGATGTCTGACAGCTTATTCTATGTAGAATACACTAACAGAACTTTGCAAGCTGTCAGAACCCATCTGTAGTCAGTGAGTTTATATTTAGCTGAACAAATAGTTAATTTTCTGTTGTGTTTTATTTTCTATCTTCTGGGTTCCGTGTGGTCTCTTTCATCAAAATTTCATCATCGCACCCATTATTTCTCCTCATGTCTCAGAGTCTCCTGCTGCCTCTACTCGGTTTTCATTTCCTTTTCTGTGAAATATGCATCTTCAGCCTTATCATCATCTCTCCTTATTCTTTACCATCATGTGCCAATCATTTCAATGAATTAGCAGTCAATTCCACCCCTGGGCTGAAGCACCAGTTATACTTGTTATCACACACACCACAGAAAGAGAACTTATGACACAACAATAGGGAGAATAGTTCATATTTTTCATGCTCATTGCTCAAAAGAGGAAATCTACCTCGTGAGCCCGGTGCTAAATACGTGGAATGGAGTATACATTACCCAGCCACCCACCCAGACAAACCTGATTCATTGTAATACAAAAAGTCTGTAATTGTGGCACCTTTTAGTCTTTTTATCCTCAAAAGATTCAGCTGAAGAGAAAGCTTTATACAGATACCAATCTTAATTTAGTCATTCAGTCACTCAGAGTTAGAGGGATTTCTTTAAAGCCCTTTGTGCTCATCTTTTTATAGCTTCCAACTACACCGAGTAATTTCACTTCTTACAGAGAAGGATCTCTGTGGAATGTAGACAAAACACAGGTTTAGATGACGCCTCATGTGCACCTGTCATTTTAATTTGATCCATTACACTGAACTGATAAAAAAAAGAGGGTTTTTCTCATTGCCAAGCTCTGGATCTTGGCACATTTTTAATCATACTGGAAACCATGGAGCTAACAATTTGCAGAACACAGCTAGAAAACTGCTGTCTGTTTGTCTGATTGTCCAATCACAAATGGTAACTGTTAAGTGAGCTTGGAAAGCAGCAACACTCGTGCCTTGCTACAGAGCTTTTGCAGATTTACTCATTCACACACCCCCTATCGACGGCCAAATCTGCATCCATCCTTTATCGCTCCCCAGCTAGTAAAAGATTGTCTTATCTTGACTCGTCTTATCACTTGCTCTGTCCCTTTCTTTTTTTCTCCTCTCTTCCTCCCAAAATGTCTGTCTTTGCTAAATCAGCCACGGCAGGCATTCAAAATGGCCGGTGTGTTTATATCTGTTTGCCAGCATGTGGTGCGATGCATATTAAAGCGAAATTTTGCTGCAACATCACGCGGCGTCCCAGATGAAAAATTAGCGCAGGACACTGCTGGGCAGTGACAGCTTTAGAAATGTACATAATAAATGTCACTTTGCCATCAAAAGAGTCAGAAAGACGGCTTTTTATGGTCGGAAAATTACGTAATGCATCTTTATAGCCAGTGTGTAAGTACCTTTAACAACTAGATCAATGAGTTGTCAGAAACAGCCTCATTGGATTCCTATTTTTAAATAAAAACATTAATTTCACTCCCGAAACACAACAAGTCCATATGATGCCTACAGCTAATTTCCCTCCTGATCAATCCCGTGCTTCTTTTAAAACAATATGTCAGTAATAAGTTGATATCTAGCTTTAAACACAGGTATGTTTGGAGGTGTGACGAGATTGAGTGACATGCCTGGCAGGTTATAGGAGCAACTGTCGAGCTGTTTGGGGGGGGAAACAGACCGGGAGGTGTGTTCACCAGGTAACTGTGGTGGCATGTGTATTGTTTTGATATAATGACTGTTATTTTGTTGTCATTTGTCTGTAGAACATCCGATACAATTTCCAAAAACAGCTTTGCTGTTGCTGAGCTAGTTTTAAAAGCGAAATCCATGTTGTACGAAAAAAGTCGAGCCATCTGTCATCTCTTTATATAGGCTACTGGCCTGAAAACACTAAACAGGTGATGTAATTTACTGAAACATGCACATATAGATGGAAATTATTGTATATAAGGTCAGGCAGCTTTATTCTTCAACATCGTCTGAGGCCTGACAAGCTTCTTTTAATTTCTTTAGGTAGTCTTCAAGAATAGCTTCTTGACAGCCACCCTTCCATGGAGGCCATTTCTGATGAGAAAAAGGGTTTGATAGAAAAGGTAGATGGATCAGAAGCATCTCTCATGACGTGCGACAGGTCTTTGCTGGATTTTATTCTCGTTTTTTAATGACATCGCTTTCAGACGCTGTTCCTCTGTGGGAGATAATCTTTCAAGCTTCCCACTTCATCTGTTCTTCATGGGTTCTTTGTGACATTTTCCTTTACGTGTCGACACAACACCGGTTCTTCCGTGGGGCTACGACCCTTTTTCATACTTGAAGGATTCATGGGTGATTTCTTTGTCAATGCTCAGGTAGAAAGAATGGATTGTAAATTGGTAAAAAGCAGCCAATTTCCAAAGAAAAGCTTTTTAAGACCGTTGGTAAACAAGGATAATTATTGTTCAAAACCACTTTAAAGGATAACAAGAAAGGCCGGCAGCTTGCAAGCAAAACATAAAGAATGCATATTTTTTAGACTGTCTTTACATGGCACTTTTCTGGTTCTACTTACTATTATCAACCCTTTAAAGCCACCATAACATACATTCATCCAGCACATTGATTTTATTCTTAATGAAACCTCTTCCATTTCCAATAATACATCTGAGGAAATTGTAGGTTCAGTATCTTATCTGAGGACACTTCAACATACAAGCCTGGGCAAAATTCAGCTATTTCTGCACTCAGACATAATTTATTTAATTATGAGTGGCTTTAAGCTCCTGCTTTAACTGCTCAGGAACTTGTACATCAGCACCACTAAGAGCATCCGGTGTGGGAGCATCACTACCTGGACAGAAAACTGCACAAGCCAAGACTTCCTGGCCCATAAAAAAGTGGTTTGTTCAGCTGAACAGATCATCAGAACCACCTGCATGACATTTAAACAAAATGTTGCAGGTTAAGAGCTTGGAAGATCCTCAAACAGCCCAGCCACCCCAGACACACTTTAGATGGAGGAGTTTTCCTTGTTTTTCCACAACAAATAGGAGAAAGCATGTTTCGGAAATGAGTGGTGGTCAAGCTGTCACACTGGAAAAAAGGATGCATCAAGATGCATTAATAATAGTTTTATAATTGTACTGCATCTAAATTGTAGTCTAAACGAATTGTGATGTGCTTAAAGAACCCCACCCCTATTATCTTTATTCTGTACGTTATTTCTACCTTGGTTGCAGGTACAAAAACACTTTTGACTGCAAATTGCACTTCAAAGTAAATTGTATAGTTGTGCAAATGAAGCTTAACTTAAAACCATAACATGATTGGACAAAAGGACCAAGACTGGATTTTAATGCTGCAATCAGAAAACAACTGTCAGCTTCCCTGAACTACCCACCTGTCAGTGCTGACCTGGAGGGGCGGGGCTACGCAAAGAGCCAACTGGTACAAATGAGAGCAATAAAAAATGTGCACAATCACAGTAGTAACAAGCAACTGAGCAGGCTGACGTCTCTCTTGAGTAATTTCAATTCATTATAACAATGAAAGTGTGGCCTCAAGCATGAATTTCATTTTTAACACCTCACCTGTTTCTGAGCTTTGGGATTTCTCAACAAGGAAGTCTCTAATTTTCTCCACCCACAGGTAGAGGATGTTCTCCCCGGCATGCTCCCTGTTGAAATTTTAACATTTTAATGTGATGGCAGCAACTCTAAGACACAGACACTTCACAGCAATTTTGCTCTGCAGAAAGAATAATGTTGCAGAGGCTGATATATATCTACAGCATCTCCTTGTAAAGTCAGAAATTATGAAAAACACTCACACATAGATGTCTTCCAGGCTGTTTGCCAATTTGGCCCTCTCAGAGCCTCGCAACCACGCTGCACTACAAAAGCCGAGAACAAACACATGGTTATTGAGTGGGGAGAGGAGTGGGATTTTGAGTGGGTTCTTTCAAATCAGTAGATCTCCCCTATATTAAATCTGAAAGGAAAACAGACTCACTTGATCTGGTAGATGGGTGGAGCTGCACTTGGATAATCAGGTGGGAGAATTATCTGATTATTGAGGAAAAGATTAAATTAGAAACAAATTGCAAAGAGGGACACTTGTGATTGATATGCAAGATTTTTCTTTCCTTTTTTTCTATTTCCTGCACCTGCAGACATGCTGTCAGTTTTGGCTCCTCAAAGTCGCTGGATATTTTGATGCAAAATATTCTGGACGCTTCATCTATTACACACCATTCATCACCATAGATAGAAGACAAAGCCTCCACCTCTTCAATCTAAATGAGAAGAAATTATAACAAATTAAAAACATGAATCGTGAGAACCTGTTGAACAATCAGCCTCAGTTTGTGCCTGTAATGTCGCTGCAAAGAGATAGGCATCCATTAAAAAACACTAACTAAACTTGGATGGATGGATGGATGGATGGATGGATGGATGGATGGATGGATGGATGGATGGATGGATGGATGGATGGATGGATGGATGATTTGTTGAAAAATACTTCTTATACTGTTGAAAAGCTTATAAATTTCTATTTTAAATGGAGCCATATTTGTAAGGAAAAATCATTTGTGGGATGAGCAGCAGAGTTGTGTTTGTGGGTTGTGCCCATGAAAAACCAAATCTTCTCTGCCAACGTCAAATAGTTTATTCTGATACTGACTCTTGCTTAATGTCATTTGTTGTATTGAATTATTGGGATCAAAACAAATTAGACATAATGTTAATTTAACAATTTATTCATTTAACAAACAACGGCTTCAGTAGCATGTGGAGGAACCAAACACAGCCACTCTTGCCTGGTACCTCCTCCTCGGGTCGGTCACTAGCTTGGGGGGGGGTCTTCTCCTTCCCTTCCTTCAGTGTGTTATGAACTTTTTGTGCATTGTAAAACACTGTTTTCCATTAGTACTTAGGGTGCATTCACACCAGGATAGTCTGCTAGACTCGGTACGACTGGGGACTCAGTTGGGGGGGTTGCAACATTCTATGTAGTCTGCTTCCTGTATTTGGTTCACTTAAAGCGCACGTAGACCTATGTTTGTAGGTGGACCAGAGTTTGCTTCTTTTATCTGCATCAGAGTTTGCGCACTATGTTTGTGGATTCACACCTCCCCAAATGAAGTGAGCTTTCTGAACAAACAAACCAGGATTCGAATCAAAAGGGATGATATGAATGCACCCTTACATACATTAGCACAAACCAGATTTGAGCTAGACTAATGGCTGGTTTAGTTCAACCTTTTAAAAAAAGGATTTAGTTCAACCTTTTAAAAAGAGTTTCTTTGGGATCCAAAAGTCTTTCTTTTCTCAGGAGGTTTCCTAACTGAGCAAAATGACTAAGAAGTAATCTCAGGTCCATATATATTTGGACACAGACACAGGTTTTGTTATTTTAGCTGTTTACCAAAACATATCCAAAATACAGTTATCTAATCAATATGGCCTTAGGGCAAACTCTCAGCTTCCACATCCAAACTGCAGGGAAAATTAAGGGATTACAGCTCTTTAGTTCTCAATAAATGTGAAACAGACCATCCTGAAATCCAACAGACAGACAGTAGAAATGTTAGTAGAAATGTAGCCAAATCAACAGTTTGGTACAATATGAGAGAAAGAGCTTAGGAACTCAAAAAAGTCTGGATGTCCATGGAAAAGTATAAAGGTAGATCTTTGCAGGATCAAACCCCTTGACAACATCCACCCAAGTGAAGAACACTCCTGAAGTTGGTGAACCAGTTTCTAAATCCACCATAAAGAGAAGAATTCATGAGTGCAAACACAGAGGGTTCACCACAAGGAGCAAACCATTAATCAGCTTCTTGAATAAAAAAGTCCAGATTAGACTTTACCAAAAACCATCTAAAGAAGTCAGCTCAGTCCTGAAACAGCATTTGTTGGACAGATTAAACTAAGATCAACCTGCCATTATGGGAAGAATGTCGTATAAAGAAGACTGGGAACAGCTTGTGCTCTAAAGTACAGCATATCTTCTGTAAAACAGAACAGAAAAGGAAGTTAGATGGCATGGACATCCATGGCTTCCAACAGTTCTGGGTCACTGGTGTTCATTGATGATGTGACACCAGAAAGAAGCAGCCAGATGAAATCTGATCAACCATGAATTTCACTTGCTTAAGATAAAACTTAAGGCAGAAAGACCCACAAACAAGCAACAACTAAAGACAGCTGCAGCTGCAGGACGAGCATCAGATCACAAAGGAGGAACCCCAGCGTTTGGTGTATTAAAAATAAACATTTTATTTATGGTAATGTTAATTGTCCAATTACTTTTGAGCCTCTGAAATTAGATTTCACATAAAAATGGTAATAATTCCTAAATGCTTGACAGGATTTATTTTTCAACCCTTTTTAATTAAACCAGAAAGTCTGCACTTCAGTTACATCTCAGTTGTTTCATTTCAATCCCACTGTGGTGGCATGCAGAGCCCAAATCATGAAAATTGTTTTACTGTCCAAATATTTCTGGGCCTAACTGTATGTCAGTGCCAGCCATGAGAAAAGGTGATTAAATTCTTTGAATTATATGTAAAGAAGCTTCAATGCTTCCTTGATTACCTCTTTCAGCCCAAGAAACACAGAATCATGTTACGACAGGAAAAGAGATTATTCTGTCCCACCATCCCTTTCAAAATTATGCCTGATTATTTTATCTAGTCATACAAACTGGAGCTTATGAATATAAAGACGGGGTGGTGTTTGATCAGCCTGTGATAATACAGTCATTTAACTTTGTGATGTTTTCTTTGCAAGATAACCTTGATGAAGAGTCTACAGTGTTATATAATACTAATATGATTAAAATGATGTAGCCTCCGCAAAAACAAATAAATAAGATTACATTAAATGTAGAAGCTAAAGCTCTTTCCTCAAATATTTTTGAATAACTCTATTGTCATAGCTGCAGACACACAGCAGAACTCAGTATAAGTGTGGTCAGATTGTTGTTGTAGTAGTTTGGTTATCTTTTCTTAAGTCCTTAGGAATTTTGCAGACATTTCCCTTTACATCTTAAAAGGTGATGGGGGAAATTTTTTTAATATGAGATATTCAAAGCTGACTTTAAATCTTATTTTTAATGTAAATTTAAATATTTGTTGCCAAAATGTACATGAGATCAATGTCATGCTAACATCAGTGCAGTTAAAGGCACAGGCAACCTAGCATTCCAGCTGTAGTTGTAAGAATTCTTTTTGATCAGACAAAGAGTTTTTAAAGGAGTTGTAATTTTACATTTTTGACGTTTCGACTGAAGCTTCAGTTTTCTTCAGAAAATGTCATTCAATGTGTGTCGTGATGTGTCTTTATCAGCTGATGGTATCCCTGAGATATCCTGTAGGCGTGACCAGCTCAGCAATCTGACAGATTTTTGCCCCCTGGTCACGCCTTCTGCCGCTGGATGATCTTTGCAGGAGAGAGTTCCATGTGTGGGATATCATGAATGCCCCCTCATTACAGTTGATGGTCACCTTGGCTCGCTTCCTGATAGGCTTTCTAACCAAACATAATATATAATATAATGTATATCAACCCATGAGAGAATGAACTAAATGTTCTCACTTGTCATTTTTAACAGCCCCCATAGCATGTGTATGTCAAAGCAATACTACATCAGTTCCTGACTTTAAAACTCCATGCTTCCTACTCATTTTGATGGCACACTGACATTAATTATGCACATTCCTGGGTCTGTCATTTCCCTGTAGCGTTCCAGGTCTAAAAATATGCACTTCAATACTTTTTTTCCAATCGGTCACGTGACAGCTGAATTTTGCTTTACGTTGCCATGGCATTCACCAGAATCTGATATCAACACAATGGCCGCTTTGAACATGCATCATTGCCGATTCAGCAAAGAAATGTAGGTGGACATTATCAGAGGAGACGAAGAAAAGAGGTAAAGTGAAAGCAAGAGTCAACATTGGACTGACTTTTACTGGCTGGAAAGAGCTCAGAGAAGAGATGGGATGCAAGACAGATGCTAAACTGGCCATCATTAAGAGGCGTCAAAGTCTGAAAATTTCAGTTCAGTAGTACCTCTAACCCAGTGGTTCCCAAACTGGGCGGCCAGACGCCCAGGGGGGGCCCAGGGTTATGACTTGGTGGGGGGGACAGCAAAGCTAAATAAAACTTAATAGTTTTTGCACTGCTACCAAAACATGGACAAATTTGTGAAAGTGTCATTGGCTAAATGATGATCAATCAACAACGAAAATTTCAACTACTGAAAAAAGGACATAAATATGGTAGGACATTTATTCCCCTAGGCTTGACCAGGTAATGGTCAAGTAATGGTAATTTTCAATGCTGGGTAATGAAGAGAGACCACAGAGTGTGTTTTATGTTTCAAGTATGAGTATGAAGCCAAACAAGTTACGCCACTTGGGGACTTCTCATCCTGAACACAAAGAAAAGCCTGTTTATTGTTTTAGAAACAAACTACTCAACTGGATTTTTTTTTTTTTTTTTTTTTTTTTTTTGGTTTGTTTGTTGTTTTTTAAGCAGCATTCGTCTCATTGAAAGCTCAATTCACCTGAAGTAGTTTATAGTTTCCTGGTTTTAAAAATCTCACACTATAGCAGAAGGAATTGATAATTCCTTCTGCCACTGACATAGTTTTAAGTAGCAGCCAATAAACTAAAGACTATTTCGTGGCACATTTCTTTGTACGTTTGTAAGCATCACGGTGCATGTGGTTGTGGGGGGACTTGACATTATAGAAAAGGGGGCCATGCAGAAAAAGTTTGTGAACCATTGCTCCAATCTAAACCAACAGGTAACTAGCTTGATATTTATGTTCTCTTTTAACTCTGGAAGAAAATGCATTTCTTCGAATACTTAAGTCCTGTTTTCACAGTTTTAACAGACTTATATTTGTGATGTGGTTAACTCGGGTCCATTATTTCCCTTTTTATGTTGTGTTGGTAGCACATTATAATGTGGTAATCTATGTCTTCTGTGTACCTGGTGAGCTTTATTATAAGTAAATCCTGATACCGTGGGAGCAACATGCAATGTGTTTCTGCTCCTCCGTGCGCTTAACACCAGCAGACCAGCAGCTATTTTCGCTTGCACACTTTCTCCAGACCAATTTTAAAAAGTTCTACCAACAGAGACTGAGCACATGTCTGTCAAGTTTTCTTTGGTTTATGTGAGAGGATGTCAGAGCAAGAACTTTACGCTTACTTGAGCCTGAAGATCTCCTTCATTCTCCGGATTTATTAAACCCGCCATTTATTCATGTTTTAAAGTGTCAGCTACTCAAAATAAGGCACAAAAGTAATTGCCCTGCTGCAGTATAAGTGAAACCCACTTGTCACGCTGCTTCCAGGGCAAAGCGGATCTTTTGCGCATGCGTGTTTTGTTTTCCGGGTTCTACGGTAAACATTTAAACACTGTCAAAGCAAAAGTCGAGACAAAATTAACTGAAGCTTGTATTGATTAAAATAGTTAATAAATGCATCTATGTATTTAATAACTTTGTATAAGTCACATACCAATATATTCCTTTATGTTTGTGCGTTTGAATAACCATTATTTCTTTCTTCTTCTATATTATTTTTTAGTTTGGGCTGCTCGAAGAATTTCGCTCGGCGACTTCCGCTTAGCGCAGATCAGCTGATCTAAGTGTAAACAGTCCGCAGCGACAGAAGTGTGTGAGGTGAAGACTTTGTCTGGCATGTACTTCGCCGTGGCTCAGATTTCAGAGTCGGGTGAAAACGACAATGGGAAGTGTGGTGTGTGTGTGTCAGTGACAGCGTGATGTGTGGGTCAGCGTGCGTTGCGTTTGTTTGCGCTGTTGTAAAAAAGCAGCAGGAAGCGGCTTAAAACATCACATGCAGCTCCACGGAGGGGCCTGAGCGAGAGCTGCCCTGACTGAACACTGGATTTTACCCCACGGGACTGGAAAACAGTAAGTGTCTCTACTGTTCTCATAGGTGAGGCTGTTTCATCTGGACAGACCTGTCTCAGACATCCACACCACAAAATTCTTGTTTGGTGTCTAACAAAAATAGAGCAAATACACTGAGATTTTATCTTTTAAATGCAACGAAAAAAAAGAAACTAATGTAACTATTATTTAACCTGCACCAGAGTGTAAGCAGCCTCTCTCTACTCTTGAGTTGACCAGTAATCCACTCAGCCAAAAGGGTCACAAGATGAACGCGAGGGGTTATCAGATGGTTTGGGGGGAAGGAAACTACACAGAGTCCTGCTCCACAAATGTATTTTCAGTTTTCTAAGTTGTCAGCAGTCATTGATTCATCCTTAAATTGTCATTAATTGGAACCATCTGAGAAGTTAAGGGGGAGCTTTACAGAGCTGCAAACAGCATATGCACACTTAAAGGGGCTCTACACTGGTCAGTGCTGTGCTCTAAGGACTTGTGAACTTTATAAGCCTACTTTTTTTCCTGAGATCTACCATAAGCCTATTAGCTCTAATTGATAAAGCTGTCTTGTAATAGATACATTTATTCGTCATAATTTACACTTCACTATGTTAAAGTCAAATATAAATCTAAATAAAATATTCTTAAAATGATACTGGAGTAAATAATCTTCATTTTGACTGCCAGTCTTTATCATTGAGTGGAACAGAAATAAGAATAATGTAATGTTTTAATATATTCATTAACTGTGGCAACAATCTAAAATTAAACAAATGTGCGATTCATGTCCCTAAAGCAAGGGATGACATAGTTTATACAACCATAAATCTTAAAGTAAATAATCATTTTATATATTAAAGTTAATAAACAAAATTTAAACATTTTTTTTAAAAGTTGTTTATATAACAAATTATAACCATGTCACAAAAATTTAAGATGTTCTTTTTACGTTGTATAATACATTAATCATAAATGAGAAATGTTGAGACCATATTAGAACCTCCATCTATGAATGGGAAATATGATAATGTAGAACTCTCATGTCATGTGATGTGTCATGTCATGTCATGTCATGTCAAGGTGCTTTACTGTCACTGCTGCACAAAGCAGCGACTCAGACGGAAATCGATATTATAGTTGGAAGGAAACAGATATTGTCACATGCTCTTCAATCCCAGATAAACCTGTTTCAGTGGTTCTCCAGCCTTTCCTCTATGCATCATTCACACAGTCAACAATCAAGGTTCTGAAAGGTCCTGAAGAGGTACCAGTGCATTGTCACTACAGCACACCCTAACAGAGATTAAGTACTACCATTAAAAACTGGTATATTTTGTGTTGCTTTGTCTGCATCTTTGAAAGAATAGTTCTACACCTGCAGGGACAAGACTGTACCTTGTAAGAGCCAATTGTGTGTGAACTTAAGGATATACATGTATAAGAATCCTTTATTTTACACACTGAAACCATTTATTTATAGCCCCGTCTATGTTATAAACCCACTTCATCCTGTGCAGTGTCACAGGGAGCTGCAGCCTATCCCAGCTGTCATCCTGTGAGAGACGGCATACACGCTGGATGAGTCATTAGTCCATCACAGGGCGGACACTGAAGCAAACAACCAGACACACTCACACTCTGTCAATTTAGATTCACTAGTGAATCTAGCATGCATGTTTTTTGGACTGTGCCCAAAAACGGACATGCTAAGTCTGCCAAGATTCAACCTGGGGGGGTTGAAACCGGTGGGTCTGCATCTTGCAGTCACATGACACACCATATCATTGCCTTGTGAGCTTTTTTTTTTCCTGTTTATGCATGCCATTGTGAAAAAACTGTGTGTGCATGTTTTCAGTCTGATTAAAGGGGAAGACTCATTGCCTTCCCGTAAGGCTGGTCTGGTGACTGACGGCTTTTTGAAATGATTTGGATTTCCTTCTTCTCCTCTGTAACTGTGGCTTTTCTTCACATGTTTTAATGGTCGAAAGATCAGGCCTTTCCATGCAGTGTAAACATTTTAAGAAGGGTAATCAGATGATTTATCAGATGATTGGTGAAAGTGGTGACAGCTTTTAAGCATGATGTGATGCTAGTGTCTTTTTTTTTTTTTTTTTGCTTGCATTTGGAGGCTGGATTGTAATATACATAAATTTCCACTAGATGTTTAGTTTCCATTGGTAGTTCTTCTTTGAAACCAGTGGTTCCTAAACCTTTTGAGCCACGTTGGGTGTCTGCGACCCCTTCTCATGACAACTAAGTGGTTAATTGTGTGATAAATCAGGTGGGTCATCCAGGATAAATTTAAATTAATTTTTGTTGGGTTATGTTAACAGCTGTGACAAAGCACCCATATGCTGAAAATCAGCTTCTCTCGCAGAGATAATGCCAAATTCAGATTTTTAATAGTGCACGAGTAATAACTTTGTTGTTTATGAATTAATCCATTAAAAATTAACCCATCAATTTCAGACATTAATCTTTTTACATTTATGAGTTAATTTTGAAAATACTAATAAAATCCCACATTTTTTGATAAATACATATATATATATATATATATATATATATATATATATATATATATATATATATATATATATATTTTTTTTTTTTTTTTTTTTTTTTTTTTTTTTTGTTGTTGTTGTTTTTTTATATATATAATCTGGCGACCCCCTGAAATTATCTTGGGACCCCCAGTTATTGGAAGACTGCTTTAAACATTTGTTTGATTACAGTTGGTTTGCTGTACAGGGGTCCATGGAGGAGCTGGAACCAGAGGAGCAGTTCCTGCAATACGCCCGGAACGGAGATGTTCCCGGTCTGCAGAGACTCCTCATGTCCAAGATTAGAGAGGAGGTGCAGCTCAACATCAACTGCAAAGGTATGTGATAAGACATGAGTGTTGCATCAGTTACAGTGCCTCGGTATACTGCAGCCTATTACGTGATGTTTTGTCAGGTAAAAGTAAGTCTAACCTGGGATGGACGCCTCTTCACTTGGCCTGTTATTTTGGCCACAAAGATGTAGTGGAAGAACTGCTCAAGGTAATGTTTATTTTCTTACAAAAGGTGGAATTCTTTAGTTGTATCATAGGTAACATGTGGTGTCACACCATGTAGGCAGGGGCGAACGTGAACTTGCCCAATAATATTGGAGATACGCCGCTGCACAAAGCTGCCTTCACAGGAAGAAAGGTAAAAAATTTTGTACTTGTGTCAGAAATGGCCATTCTGATTTTCTGTTTCCTTTTACTCTTTGCATATGTTTGTTGACTGTAAAATTTGTGCATGCAAGTTCATTCATATATTCAATCAGTCAAACAATCACTCACGTATTGAGCAGGAGGTTGTCATGCTGCTGCTGCACTATGATGCATGTGCTACTGTCATCAATGGGACAGCTCAGATTCCCAAAGATGTCACTCAGAATACAGAGATCAGAAGCATGTTGGAAGGTGAGGGAGACATATTGTCATCTAAGAGTTACAATTGAAATATGTTTTTTGTCAGTTCTCATGTTGACTGTTTTAATGTTCATTCATGCAAGATTGCAATGTCGTGCATGTGTTTTTCTCCTGTGAATCCTACTATGTGGCGGACGCCAGCGGCTGAGAGAACAGAGGAGAGGAAACTGGAGGAGAAACTTTTAGAAGCTGCACGTGAAGGAGACCTTTTAACACTAACTAAGCTGGTTAGTGTCAGATCTTGATAAATATTGCAATACCTGCTAAGATGTGTAGCAAAAGTCTTGAGTTTTACATTTTTTGTAGGGAAATTTTGCTTAACTCTTGTGTTTTCCTCAAATTTACTACTCTGGGCACCTTTGTGGCAAGAATGTACATGAACAAAACAACTACTATAAAAATTACCATACATCAATATTTTCTCTTTTTTTCATAAATCATTTAAAGGTAGGTAGGGGAGACCAGGTATGGTTGTAACTTGGGGAGAGTTGTAACGCCACCTTTTCCACATGCATTGAAGTTACTTCAAATGTTTACATAAAAACACAGTTGTAAATGGACGGTGGCTGCCAGTGGCCAAAATCCTTCCAGACATGAAAATGTTTTCATCTGTTTTCACTGTGTGATAAAACTGTGTACATGTTCCATGTGCTTTTTTAAGCCGTTACTTATCCAAAACGGTTCTGATCTAACATCTATAAAAATGGTGCTATGTTTGTGGACCCACAGCAAGAAGATTGAAACCAAGTTAATTCTGAGAGAATAAAGAAATTAAAAGTTATTTTAGTAAGGTGATTAGATAAAAATAGAAACACAGTTTTTAATAATACAGTATACTACATTTTTCTGTTACACTGTACCTGTAAATGACTTAAAACTTAAAAAATTTGTACTCAAAACTACAAATTACTCAACCACTTCCAGGATTTTAACCCTTTAAATCCCAGTTTAATTATTTGAATTATTTTATTATCTATTTAAAAAATGTAAATGCACGACTCCAAGATGATTATTTTCCATATGATAAATAGTAGGTGGGTGAGGCTTTGGGGGTAATCAGTCTTGGATATGCCTAAGATTAGCAGCAAAATGGATTTTATTGCATTGAATCTTTTTATGAAGTGTCAGATACTCCCTGGTAGCAGCTGCTCAATCCGTTGAGCTAAACGCCGCCGCATGTACAGAGGCTACTGCTTCTCGGAGCAGCCGGCCCAGGTTGGAGTCCCGGCCTGGGACCCTTTGCTGCATGTCATTCCCTGCCCTCTCTGACCACCTTTCCTGTCAAGCAACTGTTGAATAAAAGCAACTAGGGCCCAAAAAAAAAAATTGTTAAAACAAAAAAATTAAAAACATAACAGAGTCTGGGTGACACCATAAAACAGGCAGTTACAGTAATCTTTACTTGAAGACTGCAGTAACTGCCTTCAGGTCATTGGTGGAAAGAACTTTATTTTAGTATTTACTATGTATAAAATATTTAGTCTTGGGGGCTACACGGTGGTGTGGTGGTTCGATCCTCAGGTGGGGAGTTTCAAACAGGTTCCACCAATGCATGTTCTTCCATTGGTGACTCTAAATTCTCCTGTGGAGTGAGCATGAGTGGTTGTTTGTGTCTCTGCGTTGGCCCTGCAATGGACGGGCGACCTGTTCAGGGTGTACCCTGGCTCTCGCCTGTTAATTGCTGGGATAGGCTTCAGCTTCTCCTCAACCCTGAATTGGATTGAGTGGTATAAAAAATGGATGGATATTTAGTCTTGGGTATTTTCTGTAATAAAAGGTGAATAATTCAGATAAAGAAACTGACATTTAAAGGGTTAAAAATCCTGAAAATGAGTAATTGGTTGTTTAGAGGGAGTCCTAAATTGTTCAAGTTATTTATGGGCGGAAAAAGAGAAAAAAATATTAAATAGCTGGTTTTTGCACACAAAGGTGTCCAGAGGGAACAAAAAAATAATGTCACAAGCTGTTACACAGCCCAAATGATAACCAAATAATAAAAACAAAAAGTTAAGAATAAATTTACAGTTAGTTGACAGCGTGATGCAAAGAGGACAGGTTACTCTCCAAAATATGTAAAGAATGTTGAGTTTTTACCAAGAAGAATTTACATGTTAGTGGTTTAACTCATATTTTTTTATGCAGCAACAGAAATGTTGCTGTGATTTCCACAGCTGATGTAAATCTGTTGTTAATACGGTGGCTCCTGAGGGCCCAAACATCAAAGCTACTCTCTTTCACAGTGGTTGATATGCTGCTCATATTAGCTTTATTTGACACCCACATGCTGCAACAAGGACACTTATGCTATAATCAGCTTGAATAACCAATGAGGCTTGTTTCCCCAGTATGCCACATTATCTTCCACCAGTGATAAAATCCTTAAACTGTTTATATTTGTTAGGTTAAAAGTTTTAGCTTTGTTTAATATTAGCTTACATAATTTTTTACAGACTGATGAAAACTTGTTTCTGCCTCTAAAATACTCTTTGCATCTCTAATTATGTTACTGAGCTGAAGCCAGTTCCAACAGAAATGTGTTTATTTACTGAACTCCACACTTATTTCAAGTCTTTATTAAAACTATTTACATGAAATAAAAAAGAAGCAAATATTTTACATGATATACACATCCCTGCATTCAGCTGAAAATTAATGGTGTGTGCTGGTGTGGATTCTCAGTGATCCAGGTTAGGAAGATGTTTAACCTTTCATCTGAAAGGTTTCTTCAGTTGTAGCTTATTGGTGTGGAGTTTCTGCTTATATGTTCCTGAAAGACCATTCACATTTGGAGGGTTTAAGGTCTCATTTGTGTAACCTACTTATTTGACCAGCCATTTAAATCATTATCGCCTGTAAGTTCTTTACCTGCCTGACCAAAAATGATTTGGTCACATACTTCAGGTGTGATTGGATATGAAACGGTGGAAAATAGTCAGAGCTGCATTATAGGTGGTGGGAAGGTGATACCTGATGCCACCTCCTGTGTTCAGTTGAATATGTTTGCCTTCCTTGACTCCTCTCTCAAACTGTCTTATCAGTGCAGAGTTCCTCAAAAGAGAGTCATTTATCTTTAAGACGTAGGTGGACTGCTGAGTCTTGGCCTGAAGAGCTGACTCTCCTCTATTGTGCCATGCGTTTATAAATTCTAAGCGTTGTGTTTCCCATATGAAGATCTGTCCCCTCCTTACTGACCTGCATATGCGATGCCACCCAGATTTTCTTTGAGCATTTTGTCCTTTGTATGCACCAGCTTTTGTCTAAAGGGCTGGGTTTAGGGATGACGTGTTTTGGGGCAGATCCTTCTAAGTTTCTCAGACACTCCTGGTGAGGTTCCTGGTAAAAGTCTACTTGTGATAATGGTATCATAATAACATATGATCTGAAAATTCCCCACCAACTTGTTAGAACTCAGGATAAAAGGTGAAACATCTTCAAGAGTTGCACAAGTGTCAAGGAAGTGGTAGCTTACCATGTTCAATCTCTTGATCAGTATGTGGGAAAGTAAAACAACAAGCATAATCTGTTTACTGATTAATAAAAAAAACTGCAGGTCACACAGGCCCAGAGATCACATCTGTTTCTGTTCTGTGTGCGTTGCTGTAGCTCAGCAGGAAGAAGCCTCCAGATATCAACTGCACAGATCTGCTGGGTAACACTCCGCTGCATTGTGCTGCCTATCGAGGCCAGAGGCAGTGCGCCCTGAAGCTGCTCAAAAGTGGAGCCAACCCCAATTCAAAGAACAAAAATGGTGAGGGGCATCCACCAAAGCAGGCAGCCACGAATGAATGGTTATATTCAATACTGGTTTTTTGTTTGTTTTGTGGGTTTGTAGCTATTCAGCTATGGCTGGACCCTATGATAAGTCATGTCTGTTAAGCCAAAGCTTTAAATTTATTAAAATGAATCACAAAACCACAATGTCACTCACACTCTGATTCTGAAAAAAATAGAACACTACATCATAGGACATCTTTCCCAATTTTTCCTCATATCCAAAAATGTTAATTCATGTTGTCAGTGACAGTTTCATTTCACGAGGTATGTCTCAGGCCTTTCGCTGTGACAAAAATAGCAACTGCTTTGGCATGCAGTTTCATTTCTCCAGGAAAGCTTGAAACTGTAATTATTTTTCCCAACACCAGTCGGTTTCTGTCATTCAAGCTGAATCATCAATGCAAATAATGTTACAGCTGTGAATCCATTAGAGGCTGATATGATACACTGATTTTTATAACTGCTTTCACTAATAGTTCCATCAGGGAGTATTTCCCACCCTCCATTTGGATCTGCTCTGTTGTGTTAAAGCTGCACTTGACTTGTGTGTCTGTAACTCACAGGCCAGACAGTGTTTGACCTAGCCAATGATACAGCAATGAAGCAGTTTCTGGAAGGCAACCTTCATCGAGTAAGTGTTCAACAAATGGTCGGCTTCCTTAGGTTATTTTGATTTGTTCTTTGATTTGTTTTGTTCTTTTTTTTTTTCTCTTACCTTTCTCATCTCTCTACCCTGCAGGGTTTGACCCGTCGTGTCAAGAAGTATGAAGGGCTCCTTTGGAAGGTAGAATCTGGGGATGTTTTCTTTATTTGTGTTTAGACCTGTTTGCAATGTATAACCACAGTAAAAACTTAAAGCGTCCTTGCATTATCTAGGACAGCTTTTTGTTCCAGTGAACATAAATACAATTATAGTGATAATATTGCATGGACAAATGGATATGGTTAAAAATTTGGTCCTCAGTTCTGATTAAAGAACATGCCGGGTTGCATGTTTAAAATTACTTCTTGTTTTTTTCCCATGACTTAATTCTGCATGCTTGTGCTATTTTTAGCTCGTATAGCATGTGGATTAACGTCACCTGAGCCAGCAGGAAGCATGCCCATCAGACACGATGTCTGGCTGAGCGAGCAGATTTCCCGTTAGCGACATAAAAGAAAGAAATCAATTTGCTTTCTGCCATTTAATTGATTTGTTAGAAATACTCAGTAGGTATGAGTAAAAAAGATTACTTTGCAGTGTTTGTTATGCCAATAATCTTCCCTTGTTCATTGATTGCTTATGGAGGAAATGCAACAGGTGATGAATGTATATTCCAAATCATAAAAAGTTTTAAAGTTTTCCATAATGCAACAAAAACAAGAACAAGAAATGCCAGAAAAACTGGTTGTTTTACAATAAGCAAATAAACTGAAGAGATTCAGGAAGTCTGGGGAAACAGCTGTTGGATGTGGATGACTTTCCACAAGTCCTCAGGTGGCACTGCATGAGAAAAACTGCATACTACTGTGACAGTATATACAAACTATTGTGACTGGAAGCCATATATGAAGTCTGTAGAAACAAACACCTCACAAGCTCATCTCATATGGACAGAAAGACAAAAACAAGTTTCAGCTGCTTTTAGTAATAAAGGATTGTTGGGTCCTACGTGACAAAAATAAGAAAAAAACATCAGGGCTTGAGTGGCCTGTCTGCTGTCTAGATCCTCTTATTAAAAATGTATTACACATCATAAAGAAAGAAATCTGAAAACAATAACCATGGGCTTTGCAGCTGTTTTAATCTTTTATTCAGCAAGAATGGACACAGATTCCTCTAGAAAACAAAAACTGCAGTACACATCCAAAATTCCCAATTAATTTAAAACTAATGAAGGGTGGTCTAACTCACTGATTATTAACATATCTCCCAACTTTTTGAGTGTGTGGTCGCCACCGAATTCTACATTTTTCTTTGGTATTTTCTGAATATAATTTGCCAACAGACATTGACAATAATTTCCTTTGTAGTTATATTTAAATCCACCAATTCAGTGGCTTATTCCCTCTTATTCCAGTTTAGGGTTGTGGGGGGGCTGGAGCCTATCTTAGCTACTATACGGCAAGAGGCAGGGTAAACCCTGGACCGGTCACCAGAACAATGCAGGGGCAAGCAACTATTCACCCTCACACTTACTCCTTGGGAGAGTTTGAAATGAATGCATGTTTTTGGACTGTGGGAGGAAGCCGGAGTACCCGGCCTGGGGAGAACATGTAAACTCCACACAGAAAGGCCCCAGCCGAGGTTCAAACCAGGGACCTTTTTGCTGCGAGATTTATATTGAGCCAGTTGCAATATATCAAATTGTCACAAAATCCAGTGTTGTTCCTGGGGTCCAGGACTAAACCTCTTTCTTTGTCTGCTTCCATCTACTTGTACTTCAAAACAAAACACATCACTCCTTTTTAGTTTTAGGCCTTTATGGTCTGTCTCTTTAGCAACGTACTCTCTACCACATTTACAGCTAGCTATGAATCTGTTGTTGGCTGCCAAGCAGCTTGGGTATAAAGCTTTTTTGAGTTTTCCTCTTAAAAAAGGACAGAAAACTAAATTAATAAGCTCAAAGATTCTAAAATGCTCTGTAAAGCTAAAGGAAACTGCAGAGCCACATAATAACTCTCTGAGGGATCATTACTAATAGCAAACCAGAACACATAACGAGTAGATGTGTCACAATCAAATATTTACTAAAGCATTTTTTATTTGTTTATCATTGCACAGGGTGGCATGTCTTTTACAGTCAGTACAACCCTGTTTTGTTGCATCAATAACATCATATATGGTTCTCAAAATACGTCCAGATGTAATTATCTCCACGTTGTTTATGAGGGTGCTATTTAACAGTCAATGACGGCAACTTCTGATTTTTGTACAAAAAAAACGTTACAAAACAGAGTTTGTGTTCAGTAGCCGGCACTAATAAGTTAGAAAATCAAACCCAGAAGCTGCTGCTATGTGGTTTGTGTTTTTTTGCATGTAAATGTCTGTTTAGCTTTTGCAGCATGTTTTTCAATGAAGCATGAAATACTACCTCTTGTGTTAGTCATGTGTTAGAAATGACTGTAAATCTGACTGCTAATTCATCTCTTATGTCCCACCTTACAGAGTTCTAGATTTTTTGGCTGGCGCTCCTACTGGGTCGTCCTTCAGGACGGAGTCTTATCCTGGTACTCCAAACAGTAGGTGCACCTCTCACCTCTCACCTTGGCTGCATGCCTTGAATCAGGCATGTGAAAAGATCTCAGGCACCAGATAGAGAGGCCTTGGAGGTGATAGATAAATGTGTTAAAAATAGAAATAGAATGTATGCTGTACTGATAATCTTTCATCTTTCATATCCATAAGAAAAGAACTCTCCTTCTCTGTCATAAAGGTCAGATGCCACTGCCAATGTGAGAAGACAAGGCTGTAAGTCCCTCACAAATGCTCACTGCTTGGTAAGCCAGCTTTTAAGAATTCTACTTTCTTTTTAGACTGTGTTGAATCTGCCTTTGTGTGTGAATTTAGCACAAGGGAGTATCTATTTTCCTATTTCCAGATAAGAGCCAAGGATAACTGCTTTTTTACCCTCAAGTGCTTTGATGACAGCGTGCATCACTTCAAAGTATCACCTAAAACTGAGCCAGAAGCAACAAGAAAAGTAAGATTAATTTCTCCTCTTACTGTTGCCAACGTCAGGTACAGTAAACTTAATCCCATCAGGGAAACTGCTTATTAACATCCCTCAGTTATTTTCTGACCTACTTTGACACATTAGACATTTTAAATTTCCAATGAATTTGAGAAAAGTTAAGCAATTATCTTAGCTAAGGCATTCCCTGATGTCTTAAAGTGTCCACTTTTATAACACTGGCCACTGGTTCTGACAGAAAACAAGTTCAGTTTAGGAACGATGGAACCAGTTGCTTTGAAGCAAACCAACACTTTTCCACTGTGGCAGTACTTAGAGTTACCACTACACGTTCAAGCCTAAAAATTCAGCCAATGTGGACATGAAAAACTGCATTTTTTTAATTTCCAGCAGTGGCCGTACCCTTTGTAGGGACTTGACTGGTAATATATGGGAATTTAACACAAAATCTTATAGCTTCATTTAAAGTAAAATGTACAGTCCTCGCTGTACTGTAATGTCTAGTTAAAAGTTCTGGTAACAACAGTAATGCTGACATTAAGACCTCAAAACTGGAAAAAAAAAGTCTCTGTCATGGTTTGATGTCGATCCCATTAGCATCTGGCTCTTTCTTTACTTTCTTTGCCAACCCATTTCCAGAATATTCTGGCTTCTTTTTTTTGGCTCCCAACTCTATATACGCAGTGCTAGTAAGATCTTTTCATGATCAGCTAGCATGCTAACTTCTTACTAATAAATATTGGTTATTTAAACTGACACATTTTGTTATGTCCTGGTTCATGGAACATTTTTACATTAGTTATTAGTTTGTACCAGTTTTGCCAATTTTAAGGATTTACAAAGTTTTTATCTGCTAGTCACAGAATTCCTACATGGTTGTGTATTGTTCATAGCATAGCAGTAAAGCTAACAATCACTAGGTGCTGCCTGTGACAGGGTTCTGACAAACAGCAGCAGGCTTCATAGGATGACCTGAGGGGCCACAAACAAACAGGGTTTTGTTTGTAAAGGGTTTTGCTAATCGTGAATCGTGCAAAGCTACTCCAGTGGAGTACCACAGTAAATATACAGAGAGGGAAATGAGCATAACAAACCCTTTGACTGTGTAGGACCCAAGACATACTCAGCTAGAGAACCAAACAGGCTTTTCTCAACAGTGCCATTGTCTGTTCTGGAAGAAGCCGGTTTGGCCCAACTTTTTGATTTTGAAACACCAGACAGAAAGACACTTGATCAGAATTTATCTTAAAGTGTTTTTCCGTAACTCAAATATGATCACCCTAGTTTAAGCTATTTGTTATTAGTAATAATGGTATAATACACTGAACATGCACAGGTGTGGAGTTGATTTGGTTCTCTGACTTTCTTGTAAAATGTTTTCTCAGAAAAGTTTTAAAAACTCTCCAACTGCTGATATTGCACATTTGGAGTGCCACAATGAAAAATCAGTTTAACTGTCATTTTTATTTATTTTTTTGTATCTTTTTTTTTTTTTTCTAGGCTTGGCTTGATGCGATGGAAGAGCATTCAGCTTATAGCACACATTACTGCTCCCAAGAGCAAGGAAGTGAAGAGGAGGAAGAGGAAAAAGTGATGTCACTCGGGGAGCTAACGGACTCACTACAGGTGGCTGTATAAAAATAAATAGATGAATTCTATGCTTTGTTCATCTGCATTCTTCTCATGTCTCTCTGATTCACCAGGCAGCAGAGGTCAGCCAGAAGAAGCTAGAGAAGGAGGTGGCGGCTTTCTTGTCCATGCTGAAAAATGATGGGCTGTCAGAACGTAAAACCTGTTATTATACTACCATCTAAATTTGTTCTTTTTTTTTCTTCCTCTACAGCAGGGCTACTCAATTCGGTCCTACGAGGGCCGCAATCCAGCAGGTTTTCCATGTATCCCTGCACCAACACACCTGAGTCAAATTAGGTAGCTCTAACAGCCAATCAGGTTCTACACAATGACTCATTAATTTGACTCAGGTGTGTTGGTGCAGGGATACATGGAAAACCTGCTGGATTGCTGCCCTCGTAGGACCAAACTGAGTAGCCCTGTTCTACAGCATTGCATACAATTTGGTGATACATTAAAGGGAAGGCCAACATATATTTGCTCAGCGTTGGTCTATCATGTACAGAAAGGAGAAAAAAAGGGTTTGAGAATACCCTGACCCCAATTTTACTAGTTTGTTCAACTCTCCTGGAGATATATATTTAAAACATATATATTCATTATTTTCCTGCTTTATTAATGGTGGAAAATAATAAAGTCTAACATGTCAGGCCAAAATCACCGCGAGGTTTTGAACTAGACTGAGATGTGGTGACCACATACTGGCAATTACAGGCCATAGCATGTAATTTATAACATTTTCATGCTCATCAAACTGATTAAACTATTCAGTGGCCTCTCATGCCCTATGGATAGGGTCAGTGTCGATTCATCAGGAGAGAAGTAATTCATCATAGACTAAAGACAGAGTACCATGGAGTGCGCTGATATGAAAACCTCTTCATTTCTTGTGTTTCTGCACTCATTTATTCTGATTTTTCCTTTAATTTTTCCCTAATCTGCATTTAACTGTTCAAGTGGGGAAAAGAAAACATAATGATTAAAACTGCAAGCACTGTAACAGAATTAGTGTTGAGGAATTTTTTTTAAATAATTAAGACTGTACCTTCTGTTGATGTCATTGGGGATTTTAATTGTGTATGCAGTTTGTTTGTGGCTTTTCTGAGAACAGGAAAAAAAAAAAACTTGGACTTGAAATGTGTCTCTTGTTTTGCGATTCATTTAATTTTATTCATATTTACATTTCATCCCCTCAGGATTTCCATCAGGTGTACTGCAAAAAATGCAAGAAATCTGTGAGCTGTCCAGTGAGACCACCTCCAGTCTTAGTTTATGTCTCAGCCTCTTCTCCAAGCAAGAAGGGGTAAGTGTGTTCATCTGAATTTCCAATGGCTGCAATGTGTCATATTTAGTTTTTTTTTTACAAATGACAAACAGCATTGTAAGTTTTTATGAACTGGATTTAATGAACACTTACTGGCCACTTTATGAGGTACACTCGTTCAACTGCTTGAAAACACAAATATGTTATCAGCCAATCACATGGCAGCAACTACATGTATTCAGTCATGTAGACATGGTCAAGATGTCTTGATGACGTTCAAACTGAGCATCGGAATGAGGAAAAGACAGGATTTAACTGACTTTGAACGTGGCATGGTTGTTGGTCTGAGTATTTATCAAACTGCTGATCTACTGGGATTTTTTACACGCAACTATCTCAAGAGTTTACAGAGAATGGTCTGAAGAAGAGACAATATGCAGTGTCTCGACCAAGACGTCTTCTTTATGTCAGAGGACAGAAGAGAGAGATAATAGAAACGCAACAGGAAGTTAAATAAGCACTGGTTCTAACCAGTGGAACCAGTTCTGAATGCAGAATAGCATCTCTGAAGACACTACATGTCCAGCCTTGAAGCAGATGGGCTACAGCAGCAGAAGACCATCTCCTGGTCTGATGAGTCTCCATTTCAGCTCCACATTCAGATACTAGGCTCAGAATGTGGCATAAACAAGATAAAAGCATAGATCCATCCTGACTTGTATTAATGGTTCAGGTTAGTGGTGGTGTAATGGTGTGGGAGATATTTTCACGGCACACTTTGGGCCCCTTAGTACCAACTTCTCATAGTTTAACTAGCTGAGTATTGTTGATGACATGTCCGTCCCTTTAAGACCACCTTGTAGCATCTTCTGATGGCTACTTCCAGCAAATCAAGCTGCTTTCTTGAACATGACAATGAGTTCACTATACTCTAGTGGTCTTCACATTCACCAGATATCAGATTCTCATCATAGCTGTCACATAACTGTGCTATGCCATCATGTCAAATGGAGCAAAATCTCTAATTTCCAACACCTCGTTGAATCTATGACACCAAGAATTAAGGCAGTTCTGAATGTAAAAGGGTGTCCAACAAAGTACTGCCAAAGTACAACTAATAAAGTGACCAGTAAGTGTAGGTTTACTCACATAAAAATGATTATGTGACTAAATCTGAACACATTTGATTCTGGAGTAGATTAATTGGTTCTCTGTGACATCTTAAGCGATCCAGTTTCTTTTAGTATCTGTGAATTATGTAGCAACAACATTTTTTTGTAAAGAAAATGATGAGTGTTTGTTTAAAAATCCCTGTAGAGAAAGAACTAAGGAAAATGTTTTGTGGTTTGGGAGAATTGAAAGTTAAACTATGAATGCTGTAATCATAAAGATCCTTGTTGGTTGTGACCTTTAGTTATGTTGGGCTATTTTTCTTCAGACTGGAATGTAAGAAAAACTATGCTTCATGAGAATGTGCTGACACAGTTTGCACCTTATGACGTTAACTCAGACATTAAAAGCTGTAACAAGGATGTTATTGTGTGTGATTCAAGAGATTTGATTATAATGGTAGGATTTAGTGCATTGAATCCATCCCCCACAAAGCAGATATCACCTCTAATAGAGCTCAAACTTGAGCATCAATTTTGTAACACTGAACATCTTGATTCATTACAAAAAAAATAAAAAATAAAAAATCTGGTGTTAAGTTGTGGAGGTGGTGTGGGTGGCTGTTAGATGTTTGTTAAGTTATGAGTTCCTTTTACACTCATTTTTATTTAGTTGATAGCTGAAGGCAGGATGTTGTGAAATTACATTAGTGGCCCAGAGACAAACAGTGTTGAAGCCAGTTCACTACACTGGCCCCGAGCCCAGCAGCACTGAGACTCAGCTGTTGTCTGCAGACAATCAGCACTCAGTGAGGCCAGACCACATTTGCGATCCTCCATCACAGCATATTTAAAATGTTAAATTGTGAAATTGATATTTTGATAGTAGATTTCTCAGGATAATCAGATGTGATAAAATGCCAAGTTAAACAAATTGTGCAGATTTAACATCCTCTCTTGCAGATCTGTTAGGCTGCATTATAGATAACTCTGCTGCTTTGAGAGAACAGAGTCCCAAGTGCAGTGCTAACTAGCAGGTTTAGCTTGAAAAGTTCTGTTTATTAGCATGTTAGCAATACAAATGGTAATGCTGAACCTCAAAGAAATTCACTTTTTTAAAGATGTGTTGTATTGAAGCAAACTGAAGTTGATACTGTTATTAAAGGGGGACGTTACAGACAGAAGTTTTTGGTGATACATTTCACTTTGCATCAAAGACCTGTATTTGCAATTCCTGAACTCACATTGCTAACATTGCTGAAAGTGTAATATTCCTCATTTATATGCTGTCAGGCTCACCAAATGCCAACTGTTGCCATAATCCTGCTGATGGCCTTTTACGCTGTGCTGCATTCTCCGCATTCTGCTCTCTGGATGTCACGTTTTTTAAAATCCCCCCTCACTTCAAGAAGCTAAATAACTCTCAGGCTAACAACCACGGTAGATGCTTAAAATAGCAAGTTTTCTCACAGATTTTGATTAGGTGGGCTTTGTTGTTTCAGGGAGTGGAATAAAAGATCCACAAAGAATGTGTTTATGGCATTTGCTGTGACATAGCAAACCCATTTTTCAGGGACATGGCTGTTGTTTTCTGGAGTTTGTGCTGAAATGATAAAAAATTAAGTTACAGCCATTCACTAGGACAGACTAAATTCTCCAATGATGACTGACAGTTCTTTCAAATTCTGAAAATAATTGGCAGATAGGCCCAGAGAATAGGGTGTCCAGCTCGCGAGAAATCTCTGGCAATAGGCAAAATTATATTTTCCCACAGTGACATTTTCCATCACTTGTACTTAATGTTGCTTTTACATTACAGGTTATCTGTGCCCATGAGACAGGATACACCCTGGACAGGTTACCAGTCTATTGCAGGGCTAACACAGAGAGACAAACAACCACTCATACCCACTCCTAGGGAGAGTTTAGAGTGACCAATTAACTTAAAATGCATGTCTTTGGATGGTGGGAGGAAGTCAGAGAACTTGCTTGCAATGCACGGGTTTAACTTGCAAACTCTGTACAGAAATGCCCCTGCACAGTAGTGTCTGCGGTCATTGGAGCACTGGGGGCCATGTCCCCCACACTGCAGAAATGGCTCTAATAGATATCTGGAGAAACATCATACATCTCAGTCCAGAAGAGTGCAGTCCTGGGAACAGCTAAGAAGCTGTGCAGGTGTGCAAAGCCCCCAGCTCCCAAACCTCTGGTAGAGAACCCAAGGTTGAGATACAGATGTTAGCGCAGATATGACCAGACTCACCTGGGGAAAATGGAGTTAGGAACAAATAGATAATTCACTGACAACTAGAATGAGATTAAATCTGTAAGCTTGAGCTGAATTAAAACTGGTGATACATATAATGTACGTTATATATATGAAAGGATTTATCTGATTTCCATCTGGATAAGAATTTCCTTTGCTTTGCACACTGTAAAGTTTGACCACAACAAGGTGTTGACAGCACTGAAGATCTGAGAACTTTTTCAGTTTTTACTTTGTATTGTTGCTTGTTACAGTTGGAGATAATTCACAGCATTATCTGAACCAGATTTAAACCAGAATGAAAATTAGTCAATGTTGACACATCTGATTGAGCAGACTGATGTACATTGCTTTTGCTTTCAATGCACTGCTGTGATAAATGCACACTTGAGCTGTTTGGATATATAAATCCAGGCATATTCACCCCTACGTGATAATGCATAGGCTCAGTCTTTTATTGCATAACATTATAACTGTCTGCTGTCTTTCCATTTTCTGCAAAAAACATGAAGATGGAGAAAACTGATTAGTGCCACAGCCTGATTTATTAAAAATAACTCCATGCATTTGTGTTTATATTAACTACCTTATTCTTTCTAACTCAGCATCACCTCTCAAACAAGACAGTTTGAATTCTTCTGGAATCTTGGCCAAAAACTGCACTTTCTGGGTTCAACAGCTAGTCCATCTTTCAGTGTTTAAACCTGGGCCGAGCTTTCGTCGCTCAGCTGTGCAGCCTTTTGAACTGTGATTTGCAGCAGCAGCACACACAACAAAAGGCTCACAGGATCTCAGAGCTCACCATGAATAGGCCTGTTTCAATGGGAGGAATTCTAAAATGTACTGTGCGGCTCACTTTGCATATGATGGTTTTTAGTCTGAATGAAGCAGCAATGCCTGCGTTCAATCCCACCCTCAAAGAAATGATACTGAATCACTTCCAGCCCCTGCAGCTCAGCTTTTTAGTGCTACACTACAGCGGTTTGCTGCCAGGATTTCTTCTATGAAGTTCCTGTTTGTGGAGTGATGGCAAGTGATCTGCAGTGTCTTTATGCAGCAGTTCCACCATCTTCCCAGCTTGTCACTCTTATAATCCCGACTATAATCTGCTATCAGTCATTATGTTTCTGACTACCTTGTCAGTTACGTCCAGCTGGATTAACACACTGAAATGAGATCTTTTAGAAAAAGGTACAGCTCTAAATTAAGCTCCTATTATTAACACTAATATTTTGTATTAAAGGCAGGTTTAGCTAATGGTTAATTCAGAGTCCATTACCCGTCATTTGATCTCCTCTGCGGGAATCATGTTCTCCGACAAGCCATTTGAAACTGCAACGTCAAAGCAGCTGTCCTCTATTACAGAAAAAAACATGGCTCGTCCCTCTCAGCTCCATCTCTGTCTCTCTCTGTGTGTCTGATAATGAGGGGATAGAGTAGAAGGGAGGATCAGTCAGTCAACATGCTGTTTATTTACAGACCTTCTGCCATCACAGCCCATCTGACAGTCACACACATTTTGTTTTCTGTTTTAAATGAGAGGTGGAATATAATTTGGTGTTGCCTCCTGAACACTTGCACATCTTTGTGGTTACTGAACACACAGGACAGAATTAATGTTGGTTTGTCTTTCTGTAAGTGATTAGTCTGTTCTCTTTTGTCTGCATGTGTGTGTGTGCATGCGTGTGTGTGTGTTTGTTTGTGTGTGTGCGACGAGCTCAGGTGCGCAGTCTGAAATTGGAGCAGGAGGTAGAGAAGAATAAGATCCTCTCTGAAGCGCTGCAGACTCTCGCCACAGAGCACCACGAACTTGAGCAATCCGTCTTCGAGGGATCTTCACCGCGGAGTGCCCTCAGTGAGGATGAGTTCCACGACGCTGTGTCTGGTGAGTTGACAAGTTATCAAACACACTCAGGACGTTGAGGAGATTCTGTGACAAGCTCCCTGTTCACGCTCGCTACTCTTTCATTCACCTGTAGGACACTGGAATACTTTTTCCTGCCAGTGAATGCCTTTGGTATGTTTGCTGCTCCTTGAGCCTCAAGTGTTGCCTGGTTGTGTCAAAATTATGCATCCGGCAGATGCTCCCATGATTTTTTAAAAGTGGCTACAAAATTGAAATAGTTGCACTTGTTGTGGTTTACTGTAATGTTTAATTTCACATATTTGACACCTTATATGACAAGTTTTATAAATGGGAGGAAGTGAGCATGGCTGCATTACAGCTGAGTAAAATGAAACGATAATTTAGATTTGCACGAGGGATTTATATTTATTCTTGTAGAGCATGTCGATTTTCAAAACTGATGAAGCAGAGAAAGAAATTAAGTTGATTTATCGCACTTAATCATTTAATTTTCATTGCTCATTGTCAAGGCCTGTTTATAACACCATATAATTGCCTGACCAAATTTATTTGAGATTACTGGCATGGCTTTGCATGATCATAAGAATCCTTTTTGTTCACTATTCATTTGTTACTTTCACTAAGATTTTCCACCATCTGTGATTTCTTCTTCTGCCTTAGGTTAACGCCAACTGTTTATCCCAATGTGCTCAACCTTTTGTTTTTTAACCTACTGAATCTCGATGGGTATTTTATAACATTAATGGGACAGACTTCCATGCTAACTCAAAAGAACGAAAACAGTATTGGTATGGGAACTTTTGGGGTTTCAAGTTACACATGAAGTAGAGCAGATTTGGAGAAGGCGATTTGTAGGATTAGCAGCAGAAAGGTGGTGGTCAAAGGTGCTAAATACTTGCATGATTGTGCTGGGACTAGTCTGTAGCCTCTAGAGCTGATTGTGCAAGAATAATGTTGCAAAAGCTACTAAACATAACAAAAAACACAACTCATCAGCTATTCAGCATTGTAAATAAACAATAGTGTCTTCAGTCAGAGGCTTCTTCAGCTATGCTACAGTAAGGACCAGTATAGGATATCACGTCTGTCCACAGCAGTAACCTTATATAATGTCTCTTTACATTGAATATTCATATAATCGTATAATGAATTTTTAACTCAATAATTCATTACAGTGCAACAATGTTTACTATACTTTTTTCTTTGGAGATTATTTAAGTATTTATGTAATCTATTCTAAAACCAATATTGTCATAAAATGAACCAAAAATAAGAAATAATTTAAATTATTTTTGTGACAGTAAATCGTTAGTTATTAATAATTGATGGGTTGTAATTGTATACTTAAGTGTTCCTATCTGACCTGTACTAAAACCGATCCTTTACAGACAGGAGTCACAGCATTTGTAATATTATGTGACCATAGGTGTTTAATTATTATTATTATTATTATTATAGCTTAAATGAAAACAAATTGTCTGTACAGAAGAAGAATAACAATGATTTGTCCTAAATTTAACATTTTGCACTAAAAAGTAAACTCATTGACAAATGCTTAACAATCTGTTATAGAAATCAAAAGTTGGACTCTTGTGAAATTACTTTTAATTGTTTATTTGTTTGCATAAATAGCTGAAGTGCTGGCTGAAAAGGACTTGCCACATTAATCATCCTGTAAATTGGGCTGTCCATGACTCAGGTGCAGGAGTAATTTGTAAAAGTGCTTTATGGAACTTATAGGAGATTTAAGTTAGTCATATTCTGTAATCAAAAGAAACTTGCCTTTATTGTCAGTATTTGTACACAAAATGATTGCAAATGATATATTTTTTAAGTTAAATATCTTATAGGCATATATTCACCTTTTGAGAGGAAAAGGTATTTAAATAAAACTGTTTTGCTACCTAAAGCTCAGTATCCACAGACAACATATGACAACTGACAATTTTCTATAAATTTACATCAGCGCTGGCTTTTCTATCAGACTGTGAGGTATATCTTCATTGACTTTTCAACAGCTCATGTTATCAACCTCCTCGAAAAACAAAAATCTCACAAACATACTGATTGATCTCCTTGCGTTCATTTCTGTCAGAATCAGACTCAGAGCTCTCACTGAGCGGCTTTGAGACCGTGGCCAGCCATTCCTTTGAGGAGGACGAGGAGGACGAAGGCTCTGTCATGCTAAGCAGCACTTGCAGCAGCCCCACCACCAGCATGTTGCAGGAGGATCACCATGGAGACGGGGATGAGACTCAACCCAATGGGATAACAAAGCATAGGTCAGCAGTGTAATAAGCTACCACAGTTTCCTAAATTGGCCGCTCACCTCCTGTGCCTTTTATCTCTGGTTTAGAGATTAACTAAGTCAGCAGAGAGCCTTGTCTTTCCAAATTAGCTGTTTTTGTAGATATTTCAAACTGCGCTAAGAGTTCAGTTCTTTAAGAGTTTTGTTTTTTTTTTTGTTTTTTTTTCTTCCTGTCTTCTGTTCGGTCTTTCTATTTCATTGTGTTAATAATTTAAGGTGAGGGCCAGGCTGGTAAAGGCTCAGGAAAGGGTTGCATTAACGGGGCTGAGCTCTGTGTCGGCCCTGTTAAATATTGATAAGGTCACAGTGTAATGCATCAATCAGTTAACAGTGTGATCCCATGTTTGCTGATCCCTCAGGAGCTTCAGAGTATGGCTTACATGATATCACCTTAACTTTGTTATTAGTAATTGGCTTATAAACTTCATTATAATATTTTTAGTTTTTAGAGCACTTACACAAACTAATTGATTAGATGCCCTTTACAGAGGACATATAATTGTGTATTTCAGGTCGAGCTTACCTGCGCCGATGTTTTCAAGAAATGACTTCAGCATCTGGAGTATCCTGAAGAACTGCATTGGAATGGTGAGAATGATATTCTAATGTTATTTTATTGTTCTTGTCATACAAGTGGCATTTACTTATCTCTTTTGATGTATGATAAGACGAAGAATCCTAATGATCTGATGATCTCACTTTTCCTCTAATGCAGCTATGACACTGACATTCACTAGGAAAAATATCTCTTGCCATAAAATCCAAAGATTAATCTTGTCTACAATTTTTATTTATATCCAAATACCAGCTAAATAAATGGCAGTTGTCAGCCTGAGATCTGTCCTGTCTTCTCGACCCCGAACCGGAAGGCAAATGTCTGCCGTTCCTGAGTCTAGTTCTGCTGCAGCATTTCCCTTCCTGTTAAAAGGGAGTGTTTTTTCTTTCCATCGTCGTCAGCAGCCCTGTTCATGCTCAGGATGGAGGATTAAATGAAAGTGAAGATTCGATGCAATCTGCTGGTTTCATTAGTGAGACAATAATATATAAACTGGCTTTTATCAACTCCATTAAATTGGACTAATGTGGATCATATAATGGATTTGTTTTAATTGGATTATAATTGAACTATAAAGGATGCCTTTGTTGTGAAATGGTCTTTTGAATTGACTAGTTTGTGAGTGCAAACTACTTAATTACACCATCCTGAAACAACATGAACGATTTATTAATAGTTTTATAACAATTCATTAACTGAAAATATTGAAAACACAATTAAAATATTACAAAGGAATGCTGTAGCAAAAGTGTAGTTAGCCCAGTAGTTAGCTTTTGGGCTAGCTACTGGGCTAACTACTACGGGGGGTTAGCTGACAAAATAAAGACAAAATAGAACAGGTAAAGATTCTATTTGGACCTGCATTAGCGTGTGTCATGCACTAAATCAATACTAACTGCGCCATAACTAGCTTCATTTATAAATCAGCTCTCTCTTTGCTAAAATATTCTCTATATCAGTTTAGGTATCAACAGTATGTAGTATGTCAGTGTTAAGTCCATGAATTTACTACAGGGATTAAATTGCAAATATACAAATGCTGATAATATGAACCATTCTGCCATGCTAGCATTAGCATTTAGCTCAGAATGTACCTCACAGAGCCTGTACAATGGGTGTGGACTTTCTGGAAAAACAATGCAATGTTTGTATGTGTGTAATATTACTACTTGTGCCTAATCTTCTAGATTAGGCATCATAATCCTGACATGGCATGTAGAAAAGAACAAAGAAAAAAAATCCTATTAATCTTGTACTTAAAGATTATATTTACTTTTCTTTGGCTACCAGAGGTTTTAGTATATAAATATTTCATCCAGAGCAAAATGCTTATAAGTGCATATTCACCCATAAATAACTTTTGTTGTTGAGCTTTTCATCAGTAAGCATGAATATTTCTTTGCAAAGGGACTCTGTTTTTGTTATTGTTCTAAAACCATGTTCCTCATTTCTCTTTCTTGTGTCTCTTTTAGGAGCTCTCTAAGATTACAATGCCAGTTATTTTCAATGAGCCACTCAGCTTTTTGCAGCGTCTGACAGAATACATGGAGCACATGTACCTCATCCACCAAGCCAATTCTTCCACAGATTCAATTGAGAGGATGAAGGTAGAATGCATTGTGATATTGTGTGTTATTTAAAAATCACTGAAATGGCCCCATCAAAGTTTAGTGTGTTTGATTCGATGTGTGGGTGTGTGTGTGTGTGTGTGTGTGTGGGTGTGTGTGTGTTTTCCTTTCAACCACTGGCAGTGTGTGGCTGCATTTGCAGTATCTGCTGTGGCTTCCCAGTGGGAGCGGACAGGTAAACCCTTCAACCCACTGCTTGGAGAAACATATGAACTGGTCAGGTGAGTGGGATTATACATTGTTCAATACAAATTGTAGAAACTTTGGGACATTTTAAGATTTAAAGCATCAAAACATTTGCAAATATGACTTAATGTTGGTCTTGTATTCACACCCATTGCTTCAAAGTCATTAGAATATTTACAAACCCAAATAAATCTGGAGCTTGAGGGTACTGCATAGGGTCTTAGTTCTGGCCAGGACTGAGCTCTTTTGTACATAAATCTTTATCTTAAGTGCCCTTAAATTAAAAACATGAAATGTGTATATTTATCTGTGCATTTATTAATTTACTTACTTATTTATTTTTCTTTTATTCTTTCCCCCAGAGAGGATCTCGGGTTCAAGCTCATATCGGAGCAGGTGAGCCACCACCCTCCAGTCAGCGCCTTCCATGCTGAAGGCCTGAAGCAAGACTTTGTGTTTCATGGATCCATCTACCCCAAACTTAAGTTCTGGGGAAAGAGCGTGGAAGCTGAGCCAAAAGGCATCATAACACTGGAGCTGCCCAAGTAAGCACCTAAAAGAAAAAAAAATTAGGGACTGTTTTTTGTAAGGTCATATATCACCTCGCTGAGCTGCACTTCAATATGTTTTCTGTATGAATGATCTGCAGATGTTATCTCATTTTATCCCTGAACCTTCACAACATTCTCCCTAATTAATTATTTTTTCCTGCAGACACAACGAAGCTTACACATGGACAAATCCTACATGTTGTGTTCACAACATCATTGTAGGTCAGCTGTGGATTGAGCAGTATGGAAATGTGGAATTGATCAACCACAGGTAAAAGGACAAAACAGTCTACAGCTAAATATTTATTGAATTAAATAAAATTTCAAATCCATGATATACAGTGAAACATAGTACTTGTTGTTATTGTATGTACCTGGATTGTCATGATCAAATGGAAAACAGCTTCTTGTCTTAAAGAAGTGAATTAATTATTTTTCATTATGCCAGATCACATTAAAATCAAATCAGAGACAACAAAGTGAGGAGCTGTGATGCATATTTGATAGTCTGTGTTGTGGAGAGAGGCATCGTCTTCAATATTAAATATGAATCACTGTCATTAGTTTTCACGGGAAGTCTCATAAGAGCTTTTTCTATTTTGAGATTAAGTTTCACAATTAATAGCAAGTTAATCCGAAAATGAAAAACAAATAAATAAAAATACCATGGATATTTATCATGGGTTTGAACCATGACTGACATCTTCCATTAACACGCCCATATTTAACACCATAAAAAAAATCTTTTTATTTCTTTGCCTTCCATTTTTTGGGGTATTTTTAAACTCTGCTACTGATCTCATGGATTAAATATATGAATATCTGACATGTGGTTCAAGCCTGAAACAGCTGATATATTTAGAAAAATTTGATCACTGAGTTGGAAAAAGGACAGCGTGAATGAGGAAGTTTCCTGTGATTCAGCCAGCTTAAAGTGAAAGGATAGTTTATGAAGTTTTCTTTTTCTTCCTTTTTCCACAGAACTGGTGAAAAGTGTTTTCTGAATTTCAAACCGTGTGGACTTTTTGGAAAAGAGCTGCACAAAGTTGAAGGTTACATACTAGATAAAAGGTAAAGCACCAGCAGAAAGCCTTTTAAAGTGAATCTGTGAACAGACTACGTGGCTGGAAAGAAAAAATCATCAGTTTTATCCTGGATTAAAGTTTTATTTCAGATTCACACCACACACAGGCGTATTGATCACTCTGAATACATTTATCATATTGCAGCATTTGCTGGAATGATGTGAATTCGGAGAGGGGGATAACTAGTTCCCCTGTATTAGATGGAATAACATTCAGTGTCAAAATATTTATTCATCCATTTGTTAATATTTTAGAGCAGATATGATTCACTGAGTTGCTTAACCCTTAAAGCCTGATCGCCTACTGTTAAAACAGCACATTGGAGTTCATTTTTCACTGATGCTCAGTTTTTTTTATCCTAATTTTTACAAACTAAAGCTGAAAGTATATTTTAGTGCAAACACTAATGTTTAGAAATGATTTTGGCTGCCGAAGATAATCAGTGCCATCTGCATTCATGGAATTATTGTTAATAGGAGGTATAAATATGGATGACGATGATAAAAATTTCACATTTCTACTTTGTTTTTATCATTTATTCAGGGTTAGTAACAGACACTATATTTAAACAATGGGAATGTAGTCTCTGAGGTCCTTAAATGTACTTAAACACCAAGAACATAAATACGAATCTTGTCATTGTGGAGAAATTCCTTACTTGCTTTGTCTTTTTAGGGGTGTTTTTCAGAAAATCTGGCTAAAGCTTAACAGATTAAAGCAATTTAAGCTTGAATTTCAAATCAAAACTTACATCATGAAGAAGCAATCATGAGAAACACAGTGTTTTAAAGACTGGATCTCCACCTCTCAAAGTTTAACTTTTTGTGTGTGTGTGTGCGTGTGTGTGTGTGTAATCTGCTGTCATATAAATAAACAAATCAAAACTAAAACAGTTCTCTGTCGACACTTACCCGTGCTTGGCAGAGGAGCTGTTAACACACTTTTTAAGGCTTTACAGCAGTGAATGGCTCTTGTGGGGTGCGTGTACTGGTGCAAAATAAAAGCCAAAATACACAAACAGAAAAGTGCACGAACAAAGAGGAGCAGATGGTTCAATCATAGAGGAGGGCACCAACACAGCCAGTGACTCAACATGAATGAGTGGACACAACCACAAGAGCAAGGCTAAATATACGCCACATGGGCAGACACACAACATACAAAAGTTACACAGAAGGAAAAGTTTTATTTTTCTTTTTTTTTCTTTTTTTTTTTAAACATGGATAATCACTTTGACATTTCCAGAAATGCTGCACACATAAAAGCACCCACATTGATTCTTGAAGCTTTGTTCACAAAAAGATCTTTATCTCTGGAAGCTCTAACGCTGACTAAAGTCATCACTAGCATTTGTGCCTGAGGACATTTTGTGTGTGTACGCAGCAAAAAGAAGCTGTGCGCGCTCTATGGGAAGTGGACCGAGTGCCTATATGTTGTAGATCCGGCTGCCTTTGAGGCCCACAAGAAAAATGACAAAAAAGCGGCCGAGGAGAAGAAAGCAAGTAAAGCGGTATGAATTACTCACTACAGGTGACAAATTGTGTGAATAATGTAATTTATTGAAAAGGTGGCAGAGTGGTAATGAGATAATAATAGTGAATCTTGCCAAACATCCACACTTTGCATCATGATGAGAATTTGGTTGTCAGTGCTGCATTTGCGATGCTTGTTCAGGGTTGCAGTGTGGATCAGGAGGCGGTTCCCTCACAGGCTGCAGACACTGTGGAGGTGATTCCTGGCAGCCAGCTGTTGTGGAGAATCGCACCCAGACCAGTCAACTCTGCCCAGGTCCCACTGACTTATGCATGACCAAGTCTCCATCTGTTCAAGAGAATTAAGATTAACATCCAAAATCATTCTTTTAAAACAGATGTACAGCTTCACGTCCTTCGCGATGCAGCTGAACGAGCTGCGTAAGGAAATGGAGGGCGTGATTCCCCAGACGGACTGCAGGCTCAGACCAGATATAAGAGCCATGGAGAACGGCGACATCGGTAAAGATCGTTAGTAGTTACCTTGAGCTGAATCCTCTGACTGCAGTCTGAGACTTAAACATGTTACGATTCAAACAGACCTCGCCAGCGAGGAGAAGAAGAGACTCGAGGAGAAACAAAGGGCTGCTCGCAAAAATCGCTCCAAATCTGATGAAGAGTGGAAGACAAAGTGAGTTTTCTCTTCTTAAAGTCAGCTAATGCATTGAAGAGTCAGCTAAATTCATTACAAACTTCCTCACTGGGATGTTATTCTCATTCTTAAATCCAGGTCTATGGTTAACACCTGTTTCTGCCTTAAATACTGCAGTTTGGTCACACTCATCTTTGCTGTTTCACACTTTTTTTTAATGTGTAATGTTCAAGTTTAACTCCACTTTATCTCCACTTGTCATATATCTCTGCTGCGTCTACACTTTGATGTTAAGGAACCCTCCCCTGGGCCCGAGGTTAGAGCTGCTCACTGTTTTACTGATATGTTTGATGTGATTCTGTAGCCATCAGTGTATCCAATCACCCTCTATATGCGCATTTATCTGTAACTGTCACATTTTCTATTAAGATGTAATAGAGTGGCTGTTCATAGAACCCCAGTTTGAAGTTGATAATCTGCTCTTCCTTCTGCCAGCATGACAGCTCCACTCACTGGCACTAAATGCAATTACTCACACACCACAGGTCCCCACCCCCCTACCCCCCACCCACACCCCCACCAAATCCTTTCTTACCCACTTAATTGCTGTTAATGTTAGATCAAAGCAAACAACCGGATCTGTCTACCTCCATTTAATTATCTTTGACCTTGAGATGAATCTTGCCTTCCCTTCATTCCTCTCTTTGTCTGATTTGTTGAAGCGTTTCTGTTTGATCAACTTCCTGAATCCTTATGTATCTTCACTGCTTTGTCAGGTGGTTTCAACAGGGGCAAAACCCCCACACCCGCTCCTCGGACTGGCTCTTCTCTGGTGGATATTGGGACAGGACATACAGCCAGCTCCCAGATATTTACTAATGGTCATTTCCTGCACAGAGTAGTTAGCACCTGTACCATGAAGAGCAGCATTAACTGTTTGTTTTTCTGTTTTTTATAATCAGATTAACTACAATGATTATGAACAGTATGAGAAATATGTACCTAAACAGTGTGGCCTTAACCTACTTTATGGCAAATAAATCTGTGCAGACAAATGTCATTAATCAGTAGTTGCTTGATGATGCTTTGAAATATAGCATTTGTATTTCCACTGAAACCAGTTTGTTTCAGTATATTATGGACTTTTGGCACCTGGACAGTTTTTTGTTTTTTTGTTTTTTTAGTGTACATCTATCTTCTTTTAAATGTTCATAATTGTATATCTGTATATATCCTTTCCACAACTTGAGCCTCATCTTATTATTCACTACTCCTTTATGGTCTAGAGTAAAATTTACAAAACCATGACTTGGTCGTAAGTCTTTTTACCTCTTGTATTTTTCTTTGTAAAGTAAAAAACAAGTATATTTTCTGTGTTAATAACACTCTGATGACCTGACACTAGTTTTATTTCTTTTTATTTTTTAATCTTACTGTCTCTGTTGTGTTCAGTACTGCCCAAACCGTGTAAAAAAGATTTGACCTTTTTTTTTTGCTGAAGATTAAAAAAAGTAAATATGTACAAACTGAGAAAAATATTAGTTGGGTTTTATGAGGTTACATGATTGAAAATATCATTATTTAAAATTATTTTGCCCCCTATGGAACACCTGAAGTATTTTATTGTAATCTAAATAAAACATTTCAATGTATTCCTGCATGTTTTTCTCTGAAGAATGTTTCCAGCAGCTTGTTGGATCTATGGTACCAAGACTTAAGGCAGTTCTAAAGGAAAAAGGGCTTCAACCAGTAAAGGCTCAGTATACCTAATAAAATAGCTGACTATGTTAATTTATCTGCTTTACAATAATGTCCACTATGAGGGTAATTCAATATTCCATAAGTGTCATATATGATCATTTAAAACAACTGACTATGCATTATTCTAATATATTCTGCATGAAAATGGTGCTTTATATGCTTTATCTTTACCAAACCTAATTTTCTCAAAGTTACTTTCCTCTAGAGTCAGTAATCTTTCATTTACCTGCTCTGGATTTGTGTGAACTGTGTAGAATCTACTGTTTAGCTGCAGACACACAAAAAAAAATCAGTCATCGGGAACCGTAGATTAAAATAAGCGGGAGAAATTTACACGAAAGACCCAAATTTAACATAAATCTTCTTTCTGTTCCTGCTTTCTGACTGCAGACTGGGTCACAAGCAGGTCACATAATGTGAAGTGTAGTACTCCATCTAATGGCCAGTTGCAGAGCATCAGATTAAAATTGTGCCTGTTGGATGGCGAGCATGACATTTTCCACTGATTTTTTAAGGCTGACGATTGATGTGAATCTGCATGTTGAGCAATGTGCTGGACTGAACTGCAGCTGTACATGAATATCAAATATGCTGATAAAATGCCATCTCTTGGGGTTTAACTGGCTGATATTTAAATGCCCGTGTGCCTCTGCCATATACAGTGGAAAATACACAAAAATAACAAAACATTGTAAGGTACTATCTGGATTTGTGGACAATTTTATGACACCAAATCTCTAACTAAATTTATCTTACTCATCTCTTAATACTCGATCAATTAATCACTTAAGATTAAACAATAAAAAATCTCAAAATGCAGATTTATTTTATAAATAACAACAGTTTTTTTATCAAATTAATTTAATTTGAAGATAATGTGGCAAAGCACTTCAGAGGTCTTTGAGCGTTTTCCTTTAGTGGAGCTGATGCAATATTATTTGTTCCATTTCATGTCGTTATTTATGTTTCAGCCCAGATTTTTACATGCATGGTATTTAAATGCATTGTATCAAATGGAAACTTGGATTTTTGCAGGCATTTTAATTAATTGTCTATAAATTTGTTATTCAAATAAAAATCTTTTAGCTTTGAATGGGAAGTCTTACATTAATAGGTTGTTAATAAATGTCATTGATTTTTTATATATACATTTATCAGTATCAATACATAAATGTAATCATTTTTTATTAAAAACAGAAACACAAGAAGCCGATTATATCAGAAGCAGTACTCGACATTCAAATACTCAAACAAGTAGTTCTTATTCACTTTATAAAATTAAATAACAAGCATGATTTGTATCTCAAAATCTAGTTGCAGGAAGCTTGATTATTTTGAGGAGGATACAAAAAACATCATTCAAATATATAATTTTAGCCTGAATTTATTCAGTTTAAGCTTTGTTTGTCTCTGTTGATGTCAAGTAGTTGGTGTGTGACTTATCATGACTCGGCTGGGCATTTGTTGACGCTAACAGGGCCAAACACCCTGGAATTCATCTCAAATCCAACAGACTTCCTGTTAAACCTCACATTTCGCAGGCAGCCTATAAATGGTGACGACACAGGTGCTATGTGTCGATTTGTTGTCCCTGATTGGAGAAAAATAAAATATATTGTGATCAGGTTATCTAGGAAGAGCTGATTATTGATTGAGTGTGTATTGACAGTAAACATATCAACCTCCGATGTAGAGTCTTGCTGCTGAGGTTGAGCTGGATGTAGAGGGGCCTTCTGTGGGGTCCACCACTAGTTTGATCACAGCATGCTGTTTGGACACTAAGATCGGATGATGACCAAATTTTAAAATGTGAGCATAAGCTGTTCATGTGTAAGTAAGGGTCTTGTGTAAGAAATCTTACCCTGAACCACATGAAATTTTCCATCACACAGGTTTTTGCGAGGCTTCACTGAAACACTGACAGCACCATCACCATCTTTCATTTTGACGCCCACCTGGTAAAGAGAAATTCCATATTTAGTCACTTCACACTGTGTTCCTTTAAAATTGCTGCGCAATTAAATAAATAAAGGACAACTTAAGTGATTCCACCTTGTTTTCCATTAAGTACACATTAAGGCTGGTCTTGCCACTTTGTAAATGGAAGAGGAGACCCAGCAGGTGTTGAGGACGGAGCTCAAAGGACAACTCAAACCGAGAACCAACAGTGAAGAAATGATCTGGAAGAGAATTATTTTTGTTCAAGAAACTTCTTTTTTCTTTAATAGAAAAAAGCAGCACATCAGGACCCACTAAATACAACGACTAATCTAACACAATATGACCACCACTGAAGTATGTCCCTATCTCTGTGCGTCCATCGAAGCAGGGTAAGATTTTGTGTCTGGAATTCGGTTGACTAACAGCAACGTCATACATTTTGAAATCCCGTATACATCCGATTACACTATTTGTGGGAACGTTGTGTTCCTGAGGACAGGAAGAAAAAGTAAAAATGATCTTAATATAAACAACACAGTAGATTGAAATATATTGGCTTGGCTTGAATTTGGCACTGACTTTACTGTAACTTCTTTCTGGATCACCTCCCAGATATACGGGGTTATGAAAGTCTAAAGATGATCCCTCATCTTTGGGTAAGCGACCATCAGTCACACGGATCTCATCCACCAGCAGGTGAAAAGTGCTTTTTTCAATGCTGAGCTCAACCTGGACACACATATATGTAGACAATCTGTTATTAATTCATTTGTGTGACAGATTTTGAGGTGCTATGTCTGTTATTTTTAGTTGAAAAAAGATCATTCTTAAATTCCCATTCCTAAATAATTATTGGCTGCATGGTGGTTGCCACTGTTGCCTCAGATAAAGAAGGTTCCTGGCTCAAACTTGGGCTGAGGCCTTTCTGTGTGGTTTACATGTTCTCTCCAGGTACTCTGGCTTCCTCCAATATAACATGTTATTTTTCTAAATTCTCCCTAAAAGTGAGTGTGAATGGTTGTTTGTCTCTCTGCGTTGGCAATGCAGTGGACTAGTGATCTGTCCAAGGTGCACCCTGCCTCTCACTGAGTAGCTGCTGGGATAGGCTCCATGCCCCCATGAGCCTGCACTGGAATAAGTGGGTAAAAATGATGGAAATATGGATGGAAATGTTCAATGTTTGATTTCAACTGAGTTTCTGTCTAGAAGAGTTATTATTTAACAAGTTGCAATGGAAGCATTTATCTCAAAATATATATAAATATAGGTGATTATGAAAATCTTAGGCAAATAAATCAGTCATTCTAGTACAAACAGATAATACCATTAGATCCTATGCTCATGAAGATGGCTCATGAGAAACATAACTAGTAATCTCGAGACATGAAGCTTATTGTTACTGTCTTTGACTGCTGTGACCATTTACTGGTAAAAAAAAAAAAAAAAGAAAAAAAAAAGTTTAGATTTGTATTTTAAGTTATTTTCTGTTGTGATGGTTTGATCTGGATCCTTTTCTCAAAGAAGCCATCACTTAAATTCAGAAATTGGGTGTGTTGTTACACCAGAGTCAACTTCCAAAAAGTGGCATCAATTTTGTCCAATATAATGCTCAAAAATTCATTCAAATACCTTAACAGAGCTGCAGACCTATCCAGGGTGTACCCTGCCTCTTGCCTCGTAGAGGCCCCTACAACCTTGAATTGAAATAAGCAGGTATATTGAACGAATGAACAATGCGTCTGCAGTGATGCAGACTCTGCATCGGTCTGTTGTAATGAAGAAGGAGCTGAGCCAAAAGGCAAAGCTCTCGATTTACCAGTCGATCTACGTTCCTACCCTCACCTATGGCCACGAGCTGTGGGTAGTGACTGAAAGAACAAGATCGTGAATACAAGCGGCCGAAATGAGTTTTCTCCGCAGCGTGGAGATAGGGTGAGAAGCTCAGTGTTCGGGGAGGGGCTCAGAGTAGAGCCGCTGCTCCTCCTGGACGCCTCCCTGGTGAGGTGTTCCGGGCACATCCTACCGGAAAGAGGCCCAGGGGAAGACTCAGGACACACTGGACAGACTACATCTCTCGGCTGGCCTGGGAACGCCTCGGGATCCCTCCAGATGAGCTGGTGAATGTGGCCAGGGAGAGGGAAGTCTGGGTTTCCCTGCTTGGGCAGCTTCCCCTGCGACCCGCCTACGGATAAGTGGAAGAAAATGGATGGATGGATGGATTGAACGAATGGATGGACTTTAACCCCATTTACTCTTTTTGGCCAGAAAGTAGAAGCCTGTTTCACTTGTGTGATATTGTGGACCTGATGTTTAAAATGTTACTGTACATCTCCTGTGGTAAATTTGTTCATTTTATCTCTTTATAAGTTACAGTTACTGTGAGAGTTTGGCAGTTATAACATGAGTGTGTAAAGCAGGCCTGGGCTTAGCAAACATTTCATTTCTTTGTGCCAGTTCCCATCATTGCTCTTCTGTTTGTGCTGAATGGTTCTGTTGGGACCGAGTGACATCTTGATCTTGCCGTTAGCTATGTACAGAGCCAGTAAGGGAATGACTCCTCTTCCCGCCACATGGAGGATCAGCCCTTTGGATGTCTTGGTCATGAAGTGAAGAGAGAAGTGAGGCCTTGAGAGGCACAAAAACATTACAGAAGTGACATCCTTTCAGATATGTTATCTCTATGAACAAATCAATAGATTGACAACACAACTGAAATTTCCACATGTTCAGTAGCCATGACAGAGTATGTTATTTTGGTAGCATACCTGTAATCAAGGTCCTGTTGAGGCAAAGTGTAACTGAGCCAGCTGTTTGCTTCAGAGAGCTGGTATTCATGCTGGGTTTGCTGTTGTCTACACTGGCTACCTGCTGTTGTCTGAATCTAACACAGACAAATGACTACTGTAGTGATCTTACAGTAAAATCAATAAGAAAGCAGCAAATGTAAGTGGGTGGAATTGTTGCCTTGATGTGCTTACAGGTTTGTGTTTCTGAGGCTTCTTTGGCACAGATTCTCCATGTGAGGGGGGATGAAGCCTGCACTGACCAGGGAAGATGTCTGCTGTCAGTGATAAAACGCTAAGATCAGCAGGGGTTAACGCATGGTCAGGCCTGTGTGAGATAAGACAACGTTATGGAAAAATACAATATGATTACAAAGAAAGACAAAACATATTGTATATTGGAATTCAAACTGTTTATTTCTGATGTGCTCCAACCTCCTTGCATAAATGTTTTCAATGCATACTGGGAATTTCCCTTCTTGTTGACTGATAAGAGATGATTGCCCCAGAGTCACATTAACATTATCAATGCTGAGCTCCACCCTGAAAAAATCATGACAGGTTCAACAATGTGCCATTTCTTTCCAATTTAATTTAGAATTAATTCTGCATATTAACAAAAAAGGTTGGCACAGCTTACCCAGTTGGCATCCACTCTACAGACAGATAATGCCAGACTCCATCGCTGTACCTTTTATCTGACCACAGGGTACAATTATAACTCTTGAACACTAGAAAGCCATCTGCCAGGGACAGCTGGAAGTCCTGATCCCAGAGCAGAGAAATGTTTAAACAAAACAAACAAAAAATGTCTTTTTTATTATTATTTGGTTGTATTGTAAAGCAGGATGCAGTGTGTACCTGAGAGCTGCTCTCGAGAAGAACAGCATGTCTGTATTTGCTCCTGAAGCTCAGAGAGACTCTGATGGGTGGCTCGTTCCAGACAAACAAGGACTCAATAGCCAGTGGTGAAAACAACGTAGCTGCATGAACACCCTACACGAGCCAGACACACAACTGTTAGTCTCCGGTGTGCAGATCCTGTTCTCTGAATGCTTTGAGGAAACAATGTGACGTGATCGAGAAAGAAAAAAAAAGAAAGAATAAAAGAAAAGAAACACATTCTCACCTAAATTCATGAATAATAAAAACCCACCATGGCTCAAGTTTAAATATACAGTACTATGAAGTCTTGCTGCCGCGTCTTCACTTAATGGTGTATGACTGATTGATGGAGCTCACCACCGAATTTAGGGTTCATTGTACAGTATCCAAGTTGGTCTTGTTTTGTTGTTGTTGTTTTAATTTGCAAGCAGACATTAGAAGTGAGGGGTGGATATTATTCAGTATTGTTGAATGAATGGAAAGCAGCATACAGGTTAGCTAAAAAGACCATGAAATGCAAATATTGGCTGACAAAAATTTAGTATTTTAGCTGCTATACACACACATTAGCAACCTCTGTGATTTTCTACACTTCTTGCCAGGCAGCATCTATTTCTTGCATGAAGTCGGGAGCTAATGTTAGCGATATTTGCATTCTTAGTTGCAGCTTCAATTACTGGAAGGGAACATGTGATCTAAATGGTACACTTTTCAGCCACAACCTAGGACTTGTTACAGCATCTGTAAGTTCTACTCTAGATCTGTCGCTGCCAATAACAAGTGGAAACATTCCCATCAAACATTTGCTGTTTTATGATATTATTCATGAACTGTTTGCTGTTGAGCAAAGGAAAAAGTTACATTAAAAATCATAAAACTCTTCTTTTTTGTAATTTACCAGTACAGACACTGGACATCCGCCACTAACACCAAGTGTCCTGTTGTACTCAGCAACCTCTGCATCTGCTGTCAGATGATCCACGCATCCTCTGAGTGGTGCAGCTGTGATGTTGTGTCTAACATTCAGACAGAAAACAGTTCAGAAAGCAGATCTGATGCTGATGCTGTGAAGGGTGTAGGTAAATATAGTTCTCTTCCTACCTCTGTCTAAGCTGTGCTGGCAGGCCTCCAATGTAATACCTGGTATACCTTGTCTTGATGTAATCTGTGGAGATCTCCTTGGACCCATAGTGCACAATAAATCTGTCCGCAATGATGATTGCAAACTGTTTGTCCTGAAACAATAAATGAAGTCAGAAAGAGTGCACATCTTTTTGTTCAATTTCCAAACTCACTATTCTGTGATGACCTTACAGAGAGAGACACTCGGTCTGGACTCTGGACTCTGACTTCTCGATCTGCTTGTTGTCCTCGGAGAACCAGGAGGCCTCTCGCCACAAACACACAGAAGAAAGATTCCTAAAACAGATAAAAGGCATTAGTTGTTATATTTTGATATTACTGAGTGATGCTACTGTGGAATGAACATTTGATTTTCCTCTGCTGATCTGTTCACCGTAGTAATAAACAATATAATTCATTTTCGATGTAGAATAACAAGGCGTTCATCTCTGGGCTGTTCGTGTGAAATTTAAACAGTCGTCTCGTCTTCTTTTCTGGGTGCTTTATGAATGCCATGCGGTACCCTGTTCCCTCATAATAATCAGACACCTCCGTCTGGGAAATTCTGATCAAATAAAGTATTAATCTTTATTTTACCTTCTCTTGTATCTAATCAGCCAACTTTATCTTTAAAGTTTGACATCACTTACTTAGCAGCAGGCTGCTTTAAATCCATGTTGACGGCACGCTTGTAGTTGAACAGGGAAACAGGACTGTCGTTGATATAAGAGAATTTTATTGCTCCTCTGTACTTGTGGTAACGTAACTCTTCCGGGGGCTAAAAGAGTGACAGAAGACTGAAAAAAGGGTCTGAAAGTGTTAACATGTTGGAGATGAGGTTCACTAATGTAGATGATTCACTGAGGGCATTTTTGGTATCTGGAGCACAAGTCTCTGTCCTCACAGGAATTTTTTCATTAACCGTTTCCCTCAAGAAACAGTGATGGGGACTGCGCTCATTCCAGTGACAACACCACAAACATCTGCCCTAAATTGTCCAATTTCAGGCTCTAACTGAAGCTGTTATAGTATGTCAGACAGATACCAAAGTCTATTTTTCTCCCAAAAAACAATTGAAAAAAAAAAGGAACCGCTATAGACAAGAACAAAAGCATTTGCAAAAATTGCCACAATACAAACTGCATGAAAATCCTGAATGACTAAATAAAAACAAAGATATCAGGGCTTAAGACTTTGACTGTTTGGTCTCTTTTCCTGCCATTTATGCAAACAATGCAGTTAAAGTTTATCACTAGGAGTCAGTGGAAATTTTTCCCCCTGATTTTTTTTCCTTCTGATTTAGCTCCATTTATTTTTCTGAAGAAAAATAAGAAAAAACACAGCTATGTTGTAGTAGCTCAATATCTTTTTATTTTAAGGTGAATTTATTGACTACTAATTCTGATTTATGAGCTAACGACTCAATGTCATAATTAAATTTTAAGTATTATAAATTGATATTTTATTTTAGTATCATAGGTTATAAATTTTAGTATAACAAAATTTTGTTAAGTCTTAGAAACTGATTTTTTTAAATAAAGAAATCTAGTTTTTGAAAAATATTTTAGTATTATAAATTTCAGAATTAAGAATAATTTAGTATTGTAAATAAATAATTTATCACTTCAGCTCTAGTCAAATTAAATTAAATTAAATTAAATTAAATTAAATTAAATTAAATTAAATTAAATTAAATTAAATTAAATTAAATTAAATTATTTTGTCTGGAACCACAAAGTCTTTAGTGTAGTCAAACCTGTTTTGGTTTGAAGAACACAATGATTTAAGGGATTTTGTAATCCCTTAAATCAAAGTTAGATACACAGTAATTTACTTGTTCTGTGGCTACCAAACTACCAAACTTAATGAAAACTAAACACAGTCAGTCTAAATAAAATGACAGCAGCAACCACTTACTATAAAGTCCTCGGGATAGCCTCCCACATAGAAGACAACACTGTCTGGATTCAAGCTGAGGACACCAGTCGTTGTGTTTGGCAGATTACGTACTGGAGGGAGGCTGATGGCTGTCTGTGACGTATAGTTTTGAGTGATGTTAACTTCAGCATCTTGGTAAACTCTGAGGAACAATCAACATGTTGGTTAGACCACAGAAACTACTGGCTAGATCATCTGTCCATCTCTGCCATACATACAGAGTACCTGCGGAAGAAAACTCTGTCAAAGTTTGAGGAGTTGACATTGGTGACTGTTATTTGACTGGTTTCCACTTTATGAATGATTCCCCCCAGCTTACAGACACAAATCAACACTGTGTTTCTGATAGCCATCCCAATGTAGTCTCCTGATGCCTGGACAGAAAAAATAACAGCATGAAAGGCAACTCAAAAATAATGTTTATATAAAGGCTCTTCATCACTTTTTATTTCCACTCACGTTCTTGTTACCCAGATAGAAAACAAAAAGGTTGTCCTCTCTACATCTGTGCTGGTGTCTCTTTCGTCTCTGGTCACTCTTGGGGAGTTTGGAGTGATGGTGATTGAGAGACAGATCAACAGCTGTAAACGCTTTTATGTCTTCCAGCTTTTTTGGAGGGTGAAGCTCAACATGACCCTTTCCATTAAAAGTGGTGGCAGCAGAAATCTATGAGAAGATACACCAAGGTACAACTTTTTTGTATACATCCCTGTTAAATCTAGCATCTAGGATCTCTTCACATATAAAGCTCTCCATGACCAGGCTCCATTGTACATCAAACATCTCCCCGTTCCATATATTCCCAACAGAGGACTTTGCTCTCAGACTGCAGGTCTACTTGTGGTTCTTAGAGTCTAGAGGTCTAAGAGTCTAATGCAGTGGTTCTCAGACTGGGGGACGGGCCCCCCTGGGGAGGGGTGCAGCAACATGACAAGGGGGATGCATGGGATTGGGAAAATGTAGCAGACAAGCTAATGTTTTGACAACTTGGGGTTTTGGAAACATTCTGGTCCACATTCCAGACCACTTGGTGGCAGTAATGCACCAATTTGTTTTTGCCAACTGCCAAAAAATCTAAAGAAGAAGAGGCACGGTAGAAAAAGTTTGAGAACCACTGGTCTAATGGGAGTCAGGCCTGGTTAGCCATCCCTTAGTTATGCTGCCATTGGCTTAGACTGCTGAGGGACGTCTCATGATGCAATGAGCTCTTCCTTTTCATCTCTCTGCTCTCTTTCTAATAAACTGTATAAACTTAAGACAGTATTGGTATCATTAACTTTTATTTCTTCTCTTTCAGCACAAATCCCTAGCTTATCATTTCAGTGCCTGTTGGTCTCTTTTTCCTGTCCTCTCCACCCCAGTTGGTCGAGGCATGTGGCCACCCTCCCTCAGCCAGGATCTGCTGGAGGTTTATCATTCTTGTTAAAACAAGAGGACAACCTTTTTCCTGTCACCCGCTGCCCTGCATGCTCAGGATGCGGGATTGAATCTAAGTCATGATTCAATGGCATCTGTTTGTTTCCTTAGCTAGACTTTAATTTATTGGCATCGTTAGGATTTTAATTTATTATGAATTTATAATGAATGGGCTTGATTTGATTTGGCATCAACAAGACAATTTTGTCCAGACAACTGCTGCTTACAGGATATTTTCTCTTTTTCAGACCATTCTCAGCCTGTCTGCGCCAAGAACCATGCCATGTTCAAAGTCACTCCCTCATTCTGATGCTCATTTTGAACTTCAGCAAGTCATCTTGACCATGTCTCCATGACTAAATACACTGAGTTGCTTTCATGTGATTGGTTGATTAGATATTTGTGTAAATGTGCAGGTGTACCTAAAAAAGTAGCTGCTGATTGTTTATGATACTTTCTACAGAGAATGCAGCAGATGATGCAAATCAGTACTTAACATTTTCCATTCAAAAGTGAATAAATGGGCTGTCAGTAAAAATGCAGATTTCATCAAGCCAAACACAGTTTTGACTATCATAACCTATATTATCATTTCTGTGCCAATACTGGCAGCTAGAAATGCACTGAGGGTCTGAACAGACTCCTGCAGACTCTGAGGTTGGGCTTTTCAAATGCATGTCTGTGTTATAATATTTGGCTGCAAACTGGCAGCAGCATCATAAATATGTAGATGAATCTGAGCCGGTAACTGGTCTTTGTCGTGTTTTAGTGATGTTTGTTTTTATTTTTCATCTGCTGTGGATCAGAGGGTAATTTCACTCAGAGAGTCGGCATGTATACAGCTAAAAGATACTGCAAAGGTCCATGGAGATAAGAAGCTGTGCTATCAGTGGGTTTATCTGACACAATGCAACTTTTAAAAGGATGTGGTCATTTCATGAGTTATCAAATGATTATTGAAGCCTTCTTTGAAGCTGAGGTGCGACTCCTCAAATAAAAAAAAAACTTACCCTGTTAACAAAGTTTCTTGCCTCGTTTATGATATCTTTTATTCTTATGATGCTCTCCGTTATGTTGGCAGAAGTAGGTGTCCCCCCACTGAGAGCCTTGATTTGTACGAGCTTGTTATTCAACACAGGGAGTGCTCTGTTGAAGCTTTTCACTGTGACATGCCAAAAAAAAAAAGTCAACAAATTAAACAGTTAAATTATGTTTTCCTAACTTCAGACTGTTTTATAAGGAATTAAAAGCTGTGGAGCTACTTACAGGCTCGGTTTGCATCACTCAACACATTGTCTATATTTAGAATAACTTCAGCTGCATTTATAATGTTCAGACATGGTGCATTATGCCTTTTCTTTTCTATTCTTTGACATGTGTCATGAGCTTCACAGACCTCTTTTGATCTGTTTAATGTCATCTTCAGCCGTCAAGATGCCCCCTATCAAAGATTTTCCTTTTTCACTTAGCTTTTTCACTCTGTTTTTGTGAGAGTATGCAGTACGTGAAAGCGCTGCACAGACGAAAAGGAAAGGAATTTCATTTGTGCATTATCAGACATAAATAATAAAAAGAAATCACATATAAAACAAATGATGCCTTTGACAGAGTTTTAAAGTGATGCTTTTTACAGACTTGTAATGTGGCTCTGAGTGTTGTTGGCTTCTGTGTGTAAATCAGTTGAATTGTCTTTCATCTCCTCAGCGCTGATGACCAGACCTCCCTCCATGGCCTAGTTCCCAATTTCAAAATTACATGAATGTTTTCCTGATAAACATTCAGGAGTTAATTCAAGTATAACTAATAGCACTTCTGCTACCTTTAAAGCCTGATCAGCAGCCACTCCAGACTGATTTGCTGTTGACTCTGCTGTCTCAAGGGCTTTGATGATGTTATCATAACATCCTACACCCTGAATCCTGAGCTGCTCAGTATTGTAGGTGGCATTATACATCACTCTGCAACAATATTCAACATGGCGTTTTAGTAAGAGACTTTGCAGACTTCACTGTATTATTTCTTCAGAGTCACACTCACTCTTGTAATACTGATGCCATGGTACTGAGCTCCTCTACGTGTTCCTCAGCCTTGCCTACGGTATTTACCTTTGCAATGGTCAGAAGGCTGTTGTTTAACCTTTTAGACAATTCCAGCATTGCACCATCCATCTGAGCTGCATACTTTGCAGATTCCTGTCATTCATACTCAATAAACTTAATGTCGAGCAGTTTAAAAATGCAAATCGGTTGAGAAGATGTCTACTTACTTTTTTTATTTCCTCAAGTCCTGAGAAGATGTCAGCAATGTTGTTATGCAGCATCCTTTGTTCACTCTCAAGTTGAGCTAGAATGTGCTGGAAAATGATGAGCAAAGGGAAGCATCAATTGCAACACTGCATTAATAACCAACCGTACATCAGTGATGTATGATCTGACTAGTGACAGGTGTGTTGCCATTACCTGCAGATGTTGTAAAGCTGCCAAACTTTCTTTGTTAAGGTCATTTGTCCTGTTGACTACATCATCTGCATAGAGCAGCAGCTCAGCTACTTCTCTCAGAGAAGAGCCTGAAGCCATCAGTGAGTCTGTCGTCTGATTCAGAACGATCTGTAAAGTTTCTGCAGGAACTGACATGTTGTTTCTGATGATGTTTAGTACTGAAAAACATCCAAATGTATCCATCCATCCATCCATCCATTATCTTGACCGCTTATTCCATTTCGGGTAGCGGGTGAGCTGGAGCCTATCCCAGCATTTTAACAGGTGAGAGGCAGGGTACACCCTGGACAGGTCACCAGTCTGTCGCAGGGCCAACACAGATAGAGACAAACAACCATTCACACACACACTCACTCCTACGGAGAATTTAGAGTGTCCAATTAACCTAACATGCATGTCTTTGGACGGTGGGAGGAAGCCGGAGAACCCGGAGAGAACCCACGCATACACGGGGAGAACATGCAAACTCCACACAGAAAAGCCACCACCCTCAAGGTTCGAACCTCCCCCCAGCCGAGATTCGAACCGGTGACCTTCTTGCTGTGAGGCTGCGGTGCTAACCACCACACCACCGTGCAGCATCCAAATGTATGATTTTACTAAATGAAATGGAAAAAGTATTATATATGTTCACTCTTTATGCAATATTCTGCTCTTTTCTTTCCCTACTGTAACACAGCTGAGTTTTTTGGGGGTAATGTGGCTTTCATTGTCTTGCTCAGGAGCAATAATGAAAAATTCTAAAAAAGTTTATCTTATGGAAAATGTGCGCTTTTTGCAGGTCAGTAGCATGCATGATAAGTGTCCTTCAATAACTTGAAATCATATTATAGAATCTTTAACTTGCTTTTCGCTTCCGTATTTGGACCAGTTCTAGTACACACAAACATTATGAGCTTGTTTCCTGTAGCCAATACTGCAGAATAACAGTCAAAATTATTTTGGAGGTATAAAGCCCATCATAAGCACCTCATTAACACTAATTAATGACTAATTAATATTAAGATTATTTTTGTTCTTCTTTTCTTCAACTTTTCTCCAACCTACCACGTGCAGGTACAACATAAAGTTTTTATAATTTGTTCAGGAGTTGTTTAAATGGGCTTTTACATTATATTAAATTTTTTTTAACCTTTTTCTTCAAATTTATTTTTCAGATAGGAAAACAGCCCCAGCAAAGGCAAAACATTTCCTATACTGCAGTAAGGTATTGTTGTGGATGTGTACATTAGCATCACAGGTTAAGAGAGGTATTGTCAATAGAAGGGGATGGGCTATGTTTCTGCTCATCACCATTCCTGGTAAATTATTGGCTAAATATGAATCTGCATCCTCTAAAAGTCTAAATAACATTTCCATTTTAAACAGAAAAAAGGTTCATATGGTCAGAATGAAGACAAGACTTTTCATTAAGATAATTTTACAGCTCTGGAATGTGACACAAGATCAACCCTCCCATATTAGCACATTTAGTATGAAGCCATGTCCAGTAGTTGGATAGCTTGAGTTACTATAACATAAAGAATGGAAACAAACAGCTTACCAGGCTGCATCTCAAAGCCAAAAGATCTACCTTCTTTCCCCTTTAATAAGCTACAGATGGGCTCCTTTTGGATAAGTGACAAGAATTCTTAATTCTGTATTAATTACATCTAACAAAGAAGCATAAAGCTGGCTCACTACCATTTGCAATACTGTATGTTGTTCAGGTTTTGTGGGGACTAAACATGGAGACATGACACTGTCAATGAGATTTTTTTAATTATTTTTTTTTCCTTTGGACAGTACAGTCCTAGCTGTCTGACTTCAGTCTTTATAGTAAGATTGCCAAGCTTAAATAACAACTACTGAATGTGCTTTTTATTTATTGAACAAACATGACTATTTCTATATGCAATCATTTGTTTTGTTACTAAAATGGTCTGCGTTTTAAAAAATGGTTTTAACTTTGAATAGATGGAGTTTAAATGAGGAGCCAAACCCCTATTTGTTTGGGTTTTTAAGTTACAGCCTGTTGCCCCCGTCTCTGTCTTTGTCTTATAAATGGAGCTGATAGATAACTTTAAATCTCTCACATTTGTGGGTCCCTTCCTGCGTGTTGTCAGCTTTGTTCTTCTGAGTTCTGCAGCCTCCGTCTCTAATTTCCTGCATGATTTGCTGAGCCTCCGCCATCATCTCGCCTTTGTCATTTTCAGAGAGGACAAAGTTCCGCTCTTCAGGTTTCATATTGGTTTGCTGCTTTATCAAATATTCCAAACCATAAGAGCACAAAATGTACTGTTAATGATATATGTGGGGCCAATGCTTACTTTGACAAGCTTCATCATTCTGTTTTCTTATGAAGTCTCACAAAGTCTTGGAGGCAGGTTACCTTGTACCGCTTTGAGGAGACCTTCAGCTTTAGAGAGAAGCTCCTGCACCTGTAACATTGATCCATTCACTCTCTGCAAAAACTCCTCCAGATTTGATGTAGTATGCAGAGTCTAGAAGGTTGATCATAGTGTTGAGAAAAGTGACAATATAAGTTGAAAGAGTTACATTTAATTTTCTTCCTCATGTGACATAAACAGTTTATGAAAATGCCTCCTGCAGAATTCATAATAACTGACATTTACAGTTTATCACAACAGCTATTTTTCTGAACTCCTGACTGAGTTTTACTTTAATTAACCAAGAAACCCCTAGGTACCTCATCAGTCAGTTGACTCAAGTCATTTTTGACAGCAACAACATCTGCCCCCAGCTGTGTGTCTCACAGCAGCACTTTGCCTACCAACCTTAATCTGGTAGATATGAGGCAAAAGGTTCTCAAATTTGTGAAAAAATATTGCAAAAATGTAGTAAAAAGTACATTTTTCGATAAATAACTTCATGACCCTATAATACCTTGGTTTCCAAGGCATTAGCCTGCAGATGGTTCAATTTGAATGTAGCAAGACCATCTGCAATGTACTGCTGCTCTGTCCAAGTCAGACCACCATCCATTTTGTCCAAGTCCACTAGCAGCATGTAGGCACATGTGTTCAATTCTGTCAGTAAGCAGGGCACAGAGCAACAATGATGCACAAGAAGAAAGGATGTCATTCTTAACAGTTCAGAGATTTTCTCACCACTAACTCACCTTGGCAGTTACCATTACAGCTGGTGTTATCACATCTGATGCACTCTGGAAAAAAAAAATATTACAGTGGATCTCTTCACACTAAAATTGTCATGACAAGTACAACTCAGGCTGTGAGAATTGCTGTATAATGTCTGCTGGTATTAGAAATGTGATATTGTGAAGCATTTTTTCTTGGAGGGTTTACACACTAGAAAAGGAAAGTTAGAATTGTCCTGGTGGTTTATTAGGCATAAAATGTCCAAAGATTATATATACATACTATAGGTTACATTATGGGAAATGTAGATTTTTGATAGAAATTGATTCTTTTTAACTTCAGTTTGTGCTAAGGCTCTATTTTTCTGTATTTGTGTGAAAGTGAATTCTTACCTCCAGTAAGAGGATCACAAATGTTCAAACTTCTATCTGTGCAGTTGCAGGGTTTGCAGATGCCTCCTTGCATCATTGGATTGCCATAGTAACCAAATGAACATCTTAACAGGGAGAAGTGCGAGAAGTTAATGGCTGTGGTTGGATGCAACATTTTGTTGCATATATAATGATGAATTTGAAATTAGATGTGTTTGCTTATGTCTCTCACCTCTCACATCTGGCACTACTATAACCTCGTTTGCACAAACATTCAACTACTTCTAAGCTGATTTCCAGACAGGCTGATGCAAAACTTAAAAAAAAAGAATAATAATAATTAGAGTATAAAGATGTTTATATTTATATTTTTAAAAAGTAGAGGAAATAGAGCAGACTGTGCAGAAGAAAGGCAGATAATCAAGAGCAACTGACTTGTTCTGGGTAAAGGGACATGGACAAGCACGACAGGTCCTGATTGCAGCGTTTCCATAGTAACCCTCTTTACATCGTTCACAGTGGTTCCCGGTAGTGTTGAACTGACAGTTCTGGAGGTCAGTCAGATCAAACTTAACAACAGCAACACAATATTCATCTGGCCCAGCAATGTTGCTGCAAATGCCACTGCCCTGAAATCTAATGAAAATTTACATCTGCACCTGTACCTCAATGCATGTATGGGGTGTGTATGTGTGTGTGGCACCAACCACGCAGTGCCCTGTTTGTTCATCACACTCTTGTAAGAGTCCATTACAGCTACACGGCACACACTGACCCATGTGTGATCCAGCCCACTCTTTGTAGAAGCCAGGGCTGCATTTCTGTAGAGAAACAGGGAGCTTAGCAGCCGACTGGAGGACAATGATCACACGCAAACACTTTTAATGCCTCATGACCTTAATTAGACAGATATGTAGCTTATTTTTCACAAAGAATAAAAGTCCATTCAAGGTTTGAAATGGAGATTAAAAGAAAATCTTGGGGGGCATATGAGCTTATCATTCTGAAAATAGACATGCACAAGGTTATTAATGCATTTTGCTTAAATACGTATGAAGGATTTAGCTTATAGAATACCTAGCACATAATAATAGTTTTATCTAACAGTGACTTCTTTAAGCGTGTAATAATGACTTTATCATACTCTCATATATGTATTTTTTACCTTGTTTTGCTGAATGATAGCACCTGCTGTCTGGTAGTTGAGGGAGGGCTCACAAAGCTTTTTCATGCTGTGTCTCTTCTGATGGATCTGAGTGTGACTGTCATGCCTCCGCTTTGAATGTTTATAACTAAAACAATGAATCAGAGAAAAGCAAAGCAAAGACAAGCACACAGCAATACAAACCAAAGATGTACTCCTCTTCATTTTGAGCATTTTTAACCCTGTGAGACATGCAAGAGAAAATGCTTTCACCCCCAGCACTAGTTCTCCTCCTGCCAGTAAATCCCACTGTAGGTGAACCTTGGACCTTTTTGTGTTTGAGAGAAGTAGAAAATCTGGATTATTAGTATCTACTTGTCTATCATAGGTTCAAAGTTTATTGAGTTGTGGTTGAACTTGTTGGCATTAAAGTCTTTAAGACACAGTAGATCATGTACTCTGGAAATAATAACACATTCAGACAAAACTTGTCTGAGAAGCAATATAAAATATTTTATAAATGTGGTTAATTAAAGAAAAACTTGGAGAACAAAATAAGGACACCAGAAAGAACATCACTGATGTAAAATGTTTATTTGTAGTTGCAATATAAAGATGAATGTTAAATTCAAGTGGAATCCTGAAGCTGGTTCACAATCCTGTTTAGGTCTGAGTAGTTTTATCCCTCTCACTGTCTATTAGTTAACAGAGTTGCTAAAATAAAACAAAAAAATAAGTTTTGCAGTCTGAAAACATTACATTAAACTGTCGATAACATTAAAGTTAATTATTTAGTGTCCACTCACAGGTTAACCTGATTTACTTTATTTAGCACAGATTACAAAATCAGTGTGGTTGTATAATGGTAATGAATAGATATCTTACACTTACAGAAGGAAGACTATGTAACTTGCTGAATGGTGAAACACTGGACTATAGTTAAAGTCATTTCTAAAGTCTAAAGTCATCATGAAAAATATTCTAGGTTTGGTGAGCTTTCAAACTGTTAATGCTGAGCTATTTGCTCATCAGCTAAAATGTTAGCTGAAGTTGTAGAGCTACAACTTCAGCTAAGGAACTACAACTTCAGCTAAAACGTTAGCTGAAGTTGTAGAGCTACAACTTCAGCTAAAGAGCTACAACTTCAGCTAAAACGTTAGCTGAAGTTGTAGAGCTACAAGCAAATGCAGCTTTGTAGCTGTTGAGCTAATAGCTAACACAACTTTGTTGAACTAGTAGCTAATGAAGCTATTTAGCTGTTGAGCTAATAGCTTAGGCAGTTTTGAAGCTGTTGAGCTAACAGCCAACCCAGCCTTGTAGTTGGATGCTGCTAAACACTAATTAGCTTCTCTCTCATTTTTCTGTACTGTATTTCCTCCCATTTGACCTAAAAATTAATAATAACCATCAATTTGTCAACTGAATATAAAAGCCAAAAGTCGATAGCAGTGGGAAAGGGCTTAAATTATACCTTATATTAGCGTTGTCCAAAGTTACATTTTCTTTTTTTTTTTAAATATTATTCTTTTTTGTGTTAAACATTTTTATATATTTAACCCATAAGATATGTGCTTACATTCCTGAGAGACGTAATGTGTTCACTGTAAAAGACTCATGTTAATCTTAGCACAAACATTTATCTACACTGTACTACACTTTTTTCAAGACTTCTCCCCCACTGGAAGAGCAAAGAAGTAACAGTCAGCTTTATTTGATCATAATCATAAAATTGGGTACAAGGCATAGCTGGCAATGCCACAAGTGTTCTTGCCATTCCGGGTTAACCGCATGTAGCCGCCTTCACCCCAGCTGGTTCCCCAACTAATGAAACAAAAAAGTAAAAGATTCAGATGTTGGTTTATCAATCGAAAAATTTAAACATGAAATTGAACATTTTAAATTAGTTTTCTTGGATGTGTGGCATTAAACAGACCTGTTTTTGATGATCCAGTAGTCTTGACCATCATCTGAACCATAGCCAACCAGCAGCACCGCATGACTTAGATGGTTTGGGTCGCAGTTGGGCTCATCATAAATTCCTGTCAAGAAATTTCAAAGTATATAGGTGAATGAGATTAATGTTTTAGCAATATTTGCATTGAACTTTCACAGTTGAAAGCAATTAGTTCTTTTTGTCTCAAATGTTAGTAATTCTAAAGAGCTGTTATCTAATTATACTGATTAGCATAAAATAAAAATAGGAAGATAAACATGAGTGACAAAGAAAATATTGGTTTTACAAAAGCGCTAAACAGAAATCTGACATTACGGCATTTTGGGAGTATTTAAAGACAGTCCACCTGAGCTATAGAACAAGAAACTTGAATGATCGGCATCAATGGCTACAGTGATAGGGCCAACAGTTGCCACCGCATCAGCCAAAGCCTGCTCATCTCCTTTAGGTATAAACCTGTAATCTTTAATGTGAGCAACTGCAAGCCTGCTGTCATAAAAACAAGGTTGAGTGTCCTGTTGAGAGAGATAAACGTTAGCAGGTTGGATTCAGAATTGTTCCAACTGTATTTTTGTAATGATTTAGGCTGAGCCAACTGGTTGGAGCCTCACCAGTGAGGTGTATGGGTAGGTGTCTGTCGCCTGCAGCCCATTGCCGACCACATAATCATAGGCATTGGCCATCCAGGCACCATTGCACCCGTGGGTACCGTACGGTCTGGAGCAGTCCACCAGGTTTTGCTCACTCAGTGATATAAGCTGACCTGTTCTTTTGGACAGTTGTCCCTCAATGGCTCCTGTAGTGCTGAAAGCCCAGCATGAGCCACAATAACCCTGAAAAGACAGTTTAAAACATAGATCTGATTGCGATTCTGTCCCACATGACTCAAATGCCTAGGGTTGTCTTACCTGATCTTTAACCTCAGTGACATATCCCATGTTTCTGTAGTCAACAAACCAAGTATTTAACTTTTTGGCATTGTAACGCAATCTTCGAGCGGAGACATCTTTCCCTCTTTTTGCGTATTGGGCGTTTATTATGGCTCCTTGCATAACCTGGTACTCTTGTCTTGTCTACAAATGGAAAACAAAGGAAAGGTTCATACTTCATAACAGTGATATTTAATTTTATAACAGTGATATTTAATTGGCAAACCACATTTTCTAAACAACAAATTTAATCTTTAAGTAAAATTATTAGTATTACTTTCATATCTATGTGTTATTATTATCTATGTGTTAAAAAGTAATTGGTTGTCTTAGCTGACTACAAGGACTGGAGGCAGGAAATTATCCAATCTGTTTGTTCAAAAGGTAACAAATTCAGCTTCCGTTATTTCTAAAGCTCACATGGTTGTAAAATAGGACTCTGTTTGGTGCTGTTGTCAAAACAAAACCCTAATCCTTACTAGGTCTCCATATTTATTCATGGCCATAACAAATGGCCTTCTCCCCATGAGAAAACCTTGATTGTGGTTTTCAATCATCCTCTTATTGTCTTCCCAGATGACTCTTCTCTGCACGTCATCCTGAATGGAAATAATAAAAATAAAATAAAAGAAGTTTTTCAGAGCACATGTACACTTCTTGATGATGTTTACAAATTTCAAACATGAAGTCTGTCTCACTGATTCGTCATGGGTTATGCCATGGCTGCTTTTCCAGATCTCCCACTCAGTCAGAACCACCTCGTCCGAGTCTGACTGCACGCTCTGTGGGCCGCACAGCAGGACACACAGCAGGACAGCTCTCAGCAGACAACTGGTCTGCTTAACTACCAGAACCAGAGCATGACTGGGAGTTAAACCTACTCTTCAAATGTGTAATTGTATGTCATATTACACTGGCATGAGTTCTCTTATCCAAACTACAACATCAAAGCAGTGGTTTATCCCTCCTGAATCTACACTGAAACCACAACTGGAGTTAAAATACAACATATCAATTGAACAGATATTATCTATACACCATTTAAGTTTAAAACTGTTACAAAAAGAACCCTGTAAAGCCTACCTGCACAAAGGTTACTCTGTTTTCTTCCCATGTTCTGAGAGTGAGTCTGACCAGTGACACAGAAACACGTTACCAACCTGCCTTTTATAGCTTTCCAGTACATACATGTTTCTACTATACTTTTACTTAATCCCCAAATCAATACCTATGCCAAAAACTGAGAGAGGCATTAGTCCACAAAAACAAGTTGCTTTGCCTGCTCAGGCTCCAGAAACCTGTGGTTATCATTTAGAAACAGCTAAAGCTGCAATATTTCAAATCCTTCAAATACCAGTTTATGACTGAGCACAACACCTGACATCTAACTTTCCAAAACCAGCAATGAAAGAAGAACCTTATTTAAGAAAAAGTGTCTGTACTTTTATGTAACCCTATTCTATTCTGAATAAAATTCAGCATTCAAATTGCCACTAAAATCAGGTACAGAGGAACACAAGGGTCATTACAGGATACTGCTAAAATTGTACAAGTCTATATAAGCAAATCATCATGCAGTTAAAACAGTGTTTGCAAATGTTAATGAGCTGTGGCACCTTGCTGATTGACAGGAAACATGGTCCCAACAAGACAGTCATCAGCTGATACAGTGAAAAAGTTATAAACTTCCTTCAGGAAGGTAAAAAGGTGCAGAGAGGGGCAAAACATGTTAGCTTTTCCCTGCTGTGTCTAAAATTTAGAGCCTGTGCAGACAATATTGTGAAGTTGTAAAAGGGAAACATACAGGCAGAACCAAAATTAAACAAGTAGAAACTGGAGTCAATATCTGAGACCAAACTTTAGGAAAATGGCTGAAGAAAATATCATGTAAATGCAAAAAAGACCAACTTAATCTTTTATCATCATTTAAACATAAGAAAACAAGGTTCCAGTGAGCCAAAGAAAGGAAGACACGGACTGTACATGATTGGATGAAAGTGATAGTCAGTGATTATTAACATCTCTGCATGGAGCATGATGATGAAGCTGCAACTTTGGTGCAGATCCAGTGGAACATGACTGCCTGTGAAAAACAAGCTCATTTTCTACAATCACTGATGATATCAGACTGATGTCATGTAAAGGACCAGAGAAGATAACAATTACTACCTCTTCAGTAAATACACGGTGTACTTTCTCATCAATCAGAAGGTTTGGTGATGCTAAAGTCAGGGTGAGAATGTATCTTGCAACAGAGCAGATAGCGTACTAGTTTTCTATTAAGAAAGACATAAGCTGACCATTCAAGATTCATCACAAGACTCATCCTCTAAAGCTCATCCTGGAACTGCTAAATATACAGGGGTGGGGGATTACACAATTTATTATTACATCTTTAGTATTATTTATTTATTATTCATTTGTACGTTCATTCATTCATTAATTTTTGGTGGGTGGCTATCCCTTTTTCTATACTTTTTTAAAGTTTCTATTACATACAACTCTATATGTATTTATTAATTTGTTTGTTTATTCATTCATGGATAGATTTTTGGTGGGTGAGTTATCCCTTTTTTAATATTTTTTCCATAATTCTTTTACAGTTGTGTTGCCATTACCTAGCTTGCATTATTTATTTATATAAATTTTTATTTTTCCACACTTTTTCCAGTGGTTTGATTTTCTCAAAGCAATAAACAGCCTGCGTGTTCAGCAGCGACCCCTGGTGGCCACACCTGGACCTTCGTGTGGGACTCACTGCAGCAGATGCGCACTTCTGACCGTCCTGTCCTGTTATTATGTTGGCGAAAGGGCGCCGGCAACACCCAAATACGGTGCGGCAAAACAGGCAAGTGGCGCTCAGCATCGTGTCTAATGATTGAGTGCGCCAGAAGGACAGTCATGAGTCACGACTAAGGTCCGCAGGATGTCTTTTAAGGTAAACCTGCTTTCTCCTTCCATCACTGTCGACTCGCAGCCTGACAGGGCCTTGATTAGAAAACAGATCACATCTGCTTCCTCTTCAAGTGGAGACTAGTTCATTGACGGGGTTTTAAATGATGATGATGATGATGATGATGTGTTTAGCTGTAAAACACAGAGGAAACAGTAGAGCTGGCAATAGACTGCTGCTATGCAATCACACAGTCTAGCTCTGCGGTTGCATGTGCGTGCACGTGTAGTTAAAATAAGGTATCATATGGCTTACTTTTACCAATGTTCATTCTGTTCTGCTCTGATGAGTTTGTGTTGTTGATGTTGTGGGAACATACCTAAAAGTCACAATGTAGAGACTTGACCCTCTTCAAGTTCCCGCAAATCATTAAATTTTAGTCTGAAGAATTTAAGATAAAAGCTTATTGCTTATTGACCATTATGTATTCTTAATGGGCACTCACCTGCCATTCATACACAGACAACGGCTTGTGTCACCTTCACATCATGAAGACACCTGGACACTCTTACTGTCTACTGTCAGCATGTGTAATGCTATAATGGTGGTTTCAGTGTCAGTATTGTGTGTATTTACCCTCCAGAAGGAAACACCCCTGGCTAATGCTGTGTTTTGGGCAGCGAGGAAGGGAAACTTGGCTCTGCTTCAGCTGCTGCTCAACAGCGGGCGAGTGGATGCGGACTGCAGAGACAGTGTACGGACGCTGCATGTCCTGGCTGCTCAGCTGCACGCTTTAACCATAACCCACCTGTGGTAGGGACACAGAGAGTCTCAAGCCTTACCTCTGTGATGCATGTGTTAGAGTGTGTGCCCTCACTGTAGACAGATTATAAAAATAAGATGTGTTAAAAGTCCCTAAAGACTGAAACACCAAGTCTTTTGTGTCTCCAGCTTTATACATGATTTGCATAATTTTCCTAAATGTTTGTCTGTCAGTTTGCACCTTTTTATCCACATGGACACGATTTTGTTCACTGTGTCTCTCATTTACATTTATAATCTTAGCTTCCTAGTTCCTTTGTAACCATTTTGAATCATATCTTTTCAAGTTTTTTTAAGTATTGTTGTTCAGTTTTGCGTCTCTTGTCACATTTTACTTATTCACATCTCACTGATCTCATTGGCAAATTTCCATCTCTGTGGCCATTTTTCCAATGTCTCATTGTAGTTTTGTACCATTTTTAGTCATTTGGTATATCTTTGTGGCCAATTTTTCTATCTCTTCAGTTCACTTGTCTTTAGCAATGTTTTGTTAGTTATTTTTTGTCATTTCTTCTTTCTATATACTTTTATTGAAATAAGAATAGCAGCCCTGATGTCTCAGTCTGGCAGACACATTTCTCACCTAACCACTATCATCACACTTTATGTCTGTATGTTTTGTTTTTCCTCCATGATAATAAAAGGTCATGGTTCTTCATTCTGCTGGAAACCTGCAGAATTTAGATAAATCATGACCACATTTTTACCACTTTTGAGCAAGCTATGCAAAGTAAAAGAGGGAAAAGGGGTGCTGGCTCAGTGTCTGCATGTTTCTTTTCAGTATGGAACAACAGCTCTGATGGTGGCATCGTACAGCGGCCATTATGAGTGTGTCAAAGAGCTTATCATGCAAGGAGCGGATATCAACTACCAGAGAGAGGTAAAAAGAAAAAAATATTAAAAATGACCTAATGGGCTGCATCTAGAGTTGCATTGGCCTCCTGGACTGCAACCCATAAAGGTTGTGTGATTACAACTTCTAAAATTTAAACAATATTTGTTTAGTCTTTTTTTATGTCAAGATTAAGCTAATTTGAGAGAATTGCAAAGCTTTTAAGTTAATTATTCATACCTACAGGCAGTGGGAAGCAAGAAGTTAAGTCTACGGACATGTTTGAGTCTGTTCATAACATTTCGGACTGTTTCTTTAAGATACAAGTGTCTGTAATGTCAGTTTTATAATTGAAAAATATCTCTAAGAAAACATGCCAGTGAAAACGTAACAGCACCTTGGAGGGGCAGATGAGCACAGACGGGAAAACCTTTGATCATTGGCATTAAATTAATTAAAAAAACAGATAATACAGCATGAATAGTTTTATAACTATATTGCTCATTTTGAATATGTAAAAACATAATTAAAATGCAGTGTAGATAAACAGCTTTTTATTGTTGTTATTTCCAGACTGGTTCTACAGCTTTGTTCTTCGCCTCCCAGCAGGGATACCATGACGTCGTCAAGCTCCTTTTTGAATTTGGTGCCTCCACCGAGTTTCAGACAAAGGTATGCGACAGTCTTCAGAATAATGGCTGTGATGCTATCTTCTCTGACTTCAGAAAGCACCCTGTGGTGAAAACAAAGCAGTGATGTACAAGTCTACCGCTGAGTTTGGCACCTCTTTAGATTCATTGTGCAGCTCTCAAAGACAGCATTTAGCTAATTTTCTTTCTCTTCCCCCGCTGAAGGATGGTGGTACAGCTCTTACTGTCGCCTCTCAGTATGGTCACTCCAAGGTAGTGGACATCCTCTTGAAGAATGGAGCCAATCTGAATGAACAGCTGAATGTGAGGCCCTTTGCATCCACATCTGCATCCTGCCGTTAGGCCTCTCTTCTCACTGTCAGTACCCCCTCATTGTCATGTGTTAAGCCTCAATGCTTGTCAGGAACATGATGGTTAGTTGCTCAGTGCAGCAAGAATCCAGCCTCTCAGGTTTCTGCAGACTGCTGAGTCAGACATGAATCACCTCGGGCAGGATTGGACTATATTTAGGCTTTTGACAACAATCTGATTGTCCACATGTGCATTTATAAATAGAAGTGACATAGCTTTATGAGCTATATGTTGTCAAGAAAATTTTCCTATGTTGAAGAGTTTTCTGAGTGTTCTTAGCAGTCTTAATTACCATGAAACACTCTTAAATTTTCAGGATGGTGCCACTCCTCTCTTCCTTGCTGCCCAAGGGGGTCATGTGACTGTGATTCGTCAGCTTATGTCATCTGGTGCCAAGGTTAACCAAGCCAGAGAGGTAATGTAATCTCAAGCGTACAGTTCTGCAATCATTTGTCTCCTGCTTCATCTTTAAGCTTGTTTATGCTTAAACACAAGATCAATACAGAACGTGCAGGATGATGTGTGCTTTCACTGTTCTGCCAATCAGTGCAGATCGTTCCAGAGGTTCTAATCATCATTGCCCCTTATGTTGTCACTTTCATTAGCATTGCAGAAGCTTCAGTTAATGATACTGCTATTTGACTTTGGCCTTTTCCACACAAATGTATTGCAAATTTTGATGTATCTTTAGTTTAATGGCACAATAAGATATAATGCAAATATATGGCTGTTTTCATCCACTAATATGATTAATAAGAGTAGTTTAACTGAGGTAAACAGTAGGTGGTGCCAGTCCTCCAGCCAGGACTGCAGAAGAAGCTGTTGCATTAAGGTGACTGAATCAAAGAATGACAGTGAAGCCTCAAATAATGGAAAACTAAAGCCTGACTAAAGAGAGCACACTGGATGATGAAAATGAATACTTGAGACGTTCTTACGGCAGTGTTTTGTGCCCTCACAAGTCTGCACATTATGATTAATATACTGGGGTACAACAGCTCCATCAATTTAACATATAAATCAAGCTTCATGCCCTCTGTCTCTGCAACCCCCTCCTTATCTATGTTTTCTCCAGGATGGCACTGCGCCTCTGTGGATGGCAGCTCAGATGGGTCACAGTGAGGTGGTGAAGGTGCTTCTCTTACGTGGAGCAGATCGGGATGCAGACAGACAAGTATGCTGATCTTTTTAAATGAATAAACTACATAAAAGTTTGAACATTCACATTCTCATATTGGTAGGTGCCATTCAATCTTTCTTTTTCCCAGTAAAGGTATAAAGCAGCCTTATTGTTGGCACAGCACCAAACGGGAAGCTTTTTAGTTTATGTTTATTCAAACGATCTGAACTGATACTTAACTGTACAAGTAAAGTAAGAGATTATAAAGAGACTTGCTGATGAGACGTTTGATATAGTCAATAGGCTTTAATGTTGCTGAAAGTGGCTTACGGTTAATTCTGGGTTCTGTCTGCTGTCTTCCGAGGATGGATCAACAGCTTTGTTTAAAGCAGCTTTGAAAGGACACAACGGCGTCATTGAGGAGCTCTTGAAATTTTCTCCTTCGCTTGGGCTTCTCAAGGTAAAACATGCTGCTGTAGTTGTTGCCCATTCTGACAAAGTTACTCAGAAAAGTACAAAATATACTTAGAAATACTGCATAAAGTTTTTCATAAACAGGATTTTTATTTGTATTTTTTTTTACTCTCCAAGAATGGCTACACACCACTTCATGCTGCTGTCTTGGGTGGAAATCTTCAAACTGTCCTGCTGCTGCTTGGGGCCAATGCAGACCCCACACTACCCAACAAGGTATTGTGCTTAGTTAAGATGATAAATGGTAAAGTTACTGCAAGCAGATTGCCTCAGCTCATTAGTTTTTCTCATGTATATTTTGCAGAACAATGAACTCCCTGCAGATCTTACAAAGAGCGATCGCATCCTAAAGGTTTTACGTCCAAAACTCGTAAATGGACACAGTTGATGACAGCCCAGGTTCCTGCCTTCGTACCTCTCTTAACCATAAAGAAAATGTGTAGAGAGGGAAAAGAAATACAACAATAGTGTCTAAAATACTCAACTGCAACATGTACTGTTCACAGTTCTTGCTATCTGGACTAAATATAGAGCAACACAACATGTTTGTCTGCCATCATCTTCTTTATGTTCTTGGTCTACACTGCATGCATATAAATTTAGCACAAAATGAAGGAAATTTATGTATGGTTGATACCAATTGTTGTTGTATTATATGTTGTTGGAAAGCCTGATTAGTCACCTTTGCAGTGAGGTATTTCTTGTAAGGACTGTGCTTCTGTGGAAGGAGCACCACAGCTATATGTAGAAAAGGCCCCTAAAAACATGCCAAAATCCCGTGAATACTCCAGAAGTGAATAAAGTTGCTGCCAGGTGTGTACTTGTCACCAATGTATGACAGGCAACTGAATTGATAGAGATATCAGAATTATGGTCAACAGCAATTCTATATCTCTAGAATCTGAGATCTAATTACCTCCAGGATGACAAAGCTCTCCCTCTGCAGAGCCAGGATCATCACTGAGTACCTCCAGAATTGGGAATGGAGAGGATGGAATGACCTGCCATGAGTCCAGACTTAAACCCAACTGTGAGATCAGTTTGAACATGCTTTATGTGCAAGAGTGACCAACACAGTCATGCTGATTGACCTTCAACAACTCTTGGTTGAGGAATGACATCTCACAGTAAAATGTTACCAGACTGGTGACCATGAGGAGGCGGTACCAGGCTGTTGTGGCTGTGTATGGGTCTTCCACGTGCTACTGAGACGGGTGAATAAAGTGTAAAAATACCCAAAATATTTATTTAAAGGTTTATTTTATTTTAATTTATTTGTTTATTTATTTATTTATTTGTTTGTTTATTGTATTAACTATGGGAGAGTACAACTACCTAGTCTACAAAGCTACTTAAAACAGGAGTGAACATCAAAAGGAGAATGCAGGAAATTTTGGCACATTTTAGGGGACACCACCCAAACTGTTAGCTATATTTCATATATTTCTCACAAGTTATACCTCTGTTAAGATGACTAATCAGGCTTTCCAATTATGTGCAATACAACACCAGTTTGTATTAAAGTGAAAAAAGTAAGTTTCTTACTTTAAGATTTTTTTTTCCTGGTATTGTAAATGTTTGATGATATTTTGCACACTATATAGCCTTTTTAATAAATGTATGTAAATGGAGAGTCAGTGTGCAAGTTTGTCATGGTAAGATTACGCAGTTTTATACAAACTAGGTTGAGGAATATATGAACAGTTTCGATAATTAAATATCAAAACACTGATTTATCACAGACATTTTCTGTGGTGAAAAGTATAAATGCACAGAATTCATTAATTTAAATACTTTCTACATTCGTGTAATAATCAATGATGTATATTTAAATCTATTTTTTCAAAGCCAAAAAGGCTCAAACCAGAGTGCTGTAATGAGAGTGGCGACACTCTTTGAAATCGCCGACAGGAGGTCACGTGGTTCATGGAGCTCTGAATAGTTCAATACAGCACAGCGTTCTTCGTTGGGTTCAGCGGATTCTGGCGGGAGGCAACGCGGACATTACAATTTTATTCGTCATTTTCGGTAAATATTTACTGATTATGTTTAGTGATTACGTTATTAATCCGTATTTTATCCAAAGCTTACTTTTGGAAGGAGCAGAGACACATTTATCACAAATTGTAGATCTAGGAGGGAAGATCTGTATTACGAATAGCCTTCATTTAAAGATACTTAGTGATGAATAAAAAACCTGAGCTCATGTACGGTGAGCTACTAATCAATAAAAATCTAAATCAGTTTAAATGTGCATGTAATGAATTGATATGTCTGTTTTTTTTTGTTTATGCTAGCATGGGGATGCTAAATCTCATCCTCTTACACAGCGTGGAAGAGATTACATGTTCTGCTTCTTCTTACCTTCACATCAACGTCCTTCAACAAAGCCTCAATCAAAACTGTGGAAGATCTCATTCAGTTTGTTTTCTCTGCCTGGTATCAGGTGGAAAATGTACTCATGGCAATGTTAAATGAATAATTTCAAGCAGGTTTGAAGGATAAAATGTAGCTGTAGATGCTAACTGGTGTCTTTAGATGAATTATTTCCTATAACAAACATTACTATTCTATTATCATATCTGATCATATTTTCCTGTCATATGAGCTTAATACATGCATCTGTATCCATGTATATTGTATTTCTAACCAGAAAACTACCGTAAAATGGCACTGATCTGACTCCACTAAATGTTAATTCACTGACCCTTTTATAATATTAGCTAACAAGTATCCATGTTCAAAAACAGCTTTTTAACAAAATATTTTTATTAAACAATGTTATTATTGAAAGTGTAATAAATGCAGAAATAAAGAAGTACTTTTACTAATACTTGTAATGTTTAATAGTTGAATCTGCAACAATTAATTGTTTAAAGGTTCATTCAATGAGGGTTCATCCTTCTCAACTTGGCAGTTGCTTCATTTGGTAGTGACCATCTCTTCGAAACATCAGTGGACTCTGGTAACAAAAAATACAGAAATAATTCATCATCAAAAGCTCCAAAGTCAGACTGAAAAACTGGTGGTGTGTTCCTTTCATTTCACTTTTCATTTATTCATCCATATCAATTTTCTGTACCATACAGAATTACATAAAAAATACAATAAAGCCCTAACATGGATGAAAGGAGCATGTAGAAGATGTCATATATTACATGCCCTCTACAAAAAACAGCTTGAATAGATGACCAGTAGCAATCTTTTCCACAGTCCATGTCCAAATTACAAACATTGTTAATTCTGAAATAAAACTCTTAAAAAGGTATTGTTTAACTGATATATTGTGGATCATTTTAACATCACTTCTAAGAATTTCCATAATCTCACTCCTGAGACCATAAATCCCCTGTCTTTGCTTCTGTTTTTATCATCTGTTATCATGATAAATTTATTAAAAAATGTGCTTTGGTACTAAGATTGTTCATAACTTTCCACATGGTCAATATAATTCAAAGTTTAACAAATTCTTGAAATTTAACTATGTTCAACTTAACAAAAAAGAAATATGTCATCGGAAGAAAATTAAATAAACTCAAAGGGAACCTTAAAAACACTCAGGCTAAAATTTAATAAGTGATCTTGATAACAATGTAATACCCAAATACCCAGGATTGCCAATTTTTTTTCAAGTGACTGCTGCAGTTCCATTTCCATAAATAAAGGTTCTCAAAATCATTGCTTTAATTTACATTACAATAAATCTTCCAAATGTGAGAGAGTTTATTATCTTTACACTGTATTCATATCACAAATTAATTATACATATTAAAACCTCTTTATAGGTTGATTCTCTTACCATGGTAGGCTGTGCTGCATTTGGGTGCACCAGCCACTCTGAAAAAGGGACCAGAATGTATGGCTTCCCTAAAGACACAGAGAGAAGAAAAAAATGGCTAGTCCAAGTCAGTAGGAGCAATCTCTCCATCTCCAGAGATCATAATAACAGAAAACTGTGTGCGGTAAGTTTATACTGCACACACAAAGATTCTAAATCAGGGTTTAACATGTTGTTCTGTCATATGCTTCAATAAAAATGCAACATGTATGGAAATTAAACTAATGAGATACTCTGCAGGCACATTTTGAGGGAGATCAGTTTAACAGGACAAAGACGGGCAAAGTGAGACTGAAGCCTGATGCTGTTCCAACTCTTTTTGTCCACCGCCGAGCGCCAAGGAGAAGGAAGGGTCCTGCAATGAGAAGTACACCAGAACTTCCACTAAATGTTAATTCACTTAGAAGTGACCACACATATTATTCTACAGTTAACTTTGGTATGAGTCATAGTACTGTTGAGGAATATTTTTTTACATTTCTTAATTAATGACTAATCTTCTTACTAACAGTGGCATATTCATTTTAGATGTTGAGGAAGGGAGAACCAGAAATGAGGCAAGTGAGATAAGGGAAAGAGAGAGACAGAGAGAAGATGAAGTTGTGGACTCAGAAGAGAGGGACAAACCAGATACAAATGAGCCAGGATCCAGTGTGCAGGGGTCAACAGTGACAGGAACCAGTGAAAAATCATTTGAGGAGGAAATCAGCATCCAAAACCTGAGAGAAGAATCAGAGAGCCAGAAAGATCAGTTGAGAAAGTTACAGAGAGCATTTAGCAGACAAAAAAAGATGAATGCAGTCCTGCGCAAAAAAGTTGTCACTATGAAAAAAAAATTGGGTCAAATGTTTTCCAAGGATCAGATGAAGGCAATTGGCATGAAGAACAAAAAAGGTATTAGGTGGAGCAAAGACACTGTAAAAAAAGCCATAAAGCTCCGTTTTTCAGCCGGCTCAACGGGTTACAGGCAGCTACAAGATATGGATTACCCTTTACCTGATATCCGAACCTTGCAAAGAAGACTGGAACACATCAAACTGCAACCAGGTGTGCTAGAAGAGGTTTTTGAGATGCTTGAGCTGAAGGTAAACAGTCTTGGAGCTTTGGAGAAGGAATGTGTGCTGACTGTAGATGAGATGGCCATCACACCAGGTGTGGAGCTGCACCTTGGAACCGGGAAGCTTTTCGGGGATGTGACACTGCCTGGGCATACAGGAGCAGCAACACATGCATGTGTTTTCATGTTGGCAGGAAGCACACTGAGATGGAAGCAAGTAGTCGCTTACCATTTCAGTGGGAATTCCACCAATGGGGCAAGCTACAAGCCTGTCATCACCGAAATCATCGAGAGAGCAGCTTCCATAGGGCTTCATGTGGTAAATGTCACCACTGACATGGGCAGTCCTAATCGGGCTATGTGGAGGTCATTTGGAGTGGACCACAACCAAACATCCATCCCACACCCAGCGAGACCAGACAGGAGGCTGTACTTTATGCCAGATGTCCCACATCTGGTAAAAAATTTGAAGAGTGCACTAGTGCGTGGACAGACATTTAAAATTCCACCTGAGATAGTTGAAAAAGAGAGTCTCCCTCACAACGAAGTTTCCATTAGACCCTTGAAAGATCTGGTGGATTTTCAAGAAGGAACACCATTAAAAATTGCTCCAAATCTGTGTCAGAAAACCCTTCAACCCAGTCATTTTGAGAAAATGAAGGTGGGGCCTGCAATGAATGTTTTCAGCATGTCAGCGAGTGCAGGTCTGAAATACATGGTGGAGAAGGAGCAGCGACCTACCTCTAACCTGACAACAGCATGGTTTCTGGAGCAGGTCAACCACTGGTTCGATATCATGTCTTCCCGACACCCAGTAATGGCGCTGAGCAGGCACAAGATGGAACAGTACCACAAAGCCATCGAGTTTCTCCACAACATGATCCAACTCTTCCGTGGTCTAAAGATTGGTCCAACAGGTAGCTGGAAACCTGTGCAAACAGGATTTGTGATGGCAACATCTACAATTTTATCCATTCAGATGGACATGCTTGACCATGGTCACATGTTTGTGCTGACGAGCAGATTTACCCAAGACTGTCTTGAAAACTTGTTCAGCTGCATTAGGCAGAGGAATCCTGTCCCAACACCAGTGGAGTTCCACCAGGCTCTCAGATCAATATCAGTTGGGCAGTTTCTTGTGACAGTCAAATCAGGAAACTATCAGGAGGATGACAACAGTCTTTTGGCAGAGTTCCTGGACAACAAGGAGACAACTCCCAGACCTGGCCTGAGAGTGGACCAGCTGACTGGCCACAAAGATACTCCAGATCTCTCAAAGAGTGAAACCTGTACTCTCTACTATCTTGCAGGATACATTGTAAATAAAGTCATCAAACTTTGCGACATCTGTGATGTTTGCCAAAGTGCGATTGTGCAAAATGATGAAAGTCTGGAAGGAGAGCATGATGCATTACTGACATTGAAGGAATTCAAACCGGGTGTGCTCTGTCGTCCATCACACGAAGCCTTCAGTCTGGTCCAGAAAATTGAGAAGCTTTTCCGAACCAGGTCCAGTGCATCCTTCATGGAGCTTCCAAATGCCACAGATACTCTGGAGAGAGAAGCAAGGTCACTGGAAAGCATGCTTCCTTTGTGCCATGATGTGAAAAAAAAAATAACCAGCAGATTCATCAGGCTCAGATTGAGAATCGCAGCAAAACAGATCTCTGGTGAACGAAAAAAAGTTCTGTCCAATGATGGGCATCTTGGAAGCAAAAGCCAGACAAGAAACTTAAAGAAAAAACAGCAATGTCAATCAGCATCCAGGCCCACAACATACAAACCTCCACCAAACACCTTGCTCGTTGCCATGGAGGAGCTTGGTCTGAGCTTTGCAAACCCCTATCAACCCAGGGCAGCTTCAGCTTCGCTACAAATGCATGGTAAGTTTTGAAAAGTCTTAGTAATTTGGTCTCACTTAATTTAATGGTTACCATTTCAGTGGCAATTCCACCAATGAGGCAAGCTACAAGCCAATCATCATGGAAATCATTGAAAAAGCAGCTTCCGTTGGTTTTCATGTGGTAAATGTCACCCGATCATTTTGATTTCACTTTTATTTTTTGTCATCACAGCCTCTCCATCAGCCAACCAGCTCCAGCATTCCACCATTCCACTTACCAGCATCCTCATCACTCCATCACTGACAGGACCGTCAAGTTCCACGAGCCTGGTCTTCACTCAGATCACCTCTGAAGATCAGTCCCCTTGAAAACATGGACATGAAAGCAATGTCTGCATTACAAATTGTAGTATTTTCAAAATTGTTTTGCACGCATATTCTACAATCATTTATCATTGTTCATTCTTAGTTAACTGTTATCTTGTTTAATAGATTCAAACATCACATTGTGTGATGAAAATAAATGAATTCGCTTTTTTAAAAATGCAGTCAGACAGTTTACTGTTCTTTTGTTTAGATTAAAATCTAAAAAAATAACTGCATGGTGACACTAACTAAATGGGGATTTATTTTAATACGGTTTGAATTTTTACAATTGAGTTGTTAAGAGTTTTGATTAATTTGGAAAATGCAGAGAAGTGTTTAACAACATATTACTCTGCTGGTTCTGAGTAGATAACGTGTTAAAAAAGTTTATCTGTCAGTCTCCCGTAATTAATTGTAAATTTGATCCAACTAAATACTTAAAAACCACAATCAAGAGTACATTTTCTTCTTTTTAAAATACAATGTCCACATTTTTCTGCCGTCTGGGACAACGACTGTCATATGTTGTGCTCAGCTTAATAATATCAGTCTCGCAGAGCAAAAGTTAAACATGTTTAAAAAAAATCTTTATATTGAAAAGAATGCTTATAACAGCAAAATGTATTTGGATTAAAACAGGCTTGCTGACGATGTCTAGCGTGACATAAGTTTTGCTAGCATGAACTACTAACTGGCTAAATAATTATTTCACGCTACATTAAATAATAATGCTCGCTTAATATGCTACAGAACATTGATCTAATGCTTACAAAGTTCTAGAAATTTAGTAATTCTTGCCACTTACCGGCAAAAAAGCCTCCAAAAGACCGAAAATGAACTGCGTACAGTGCTGGAGCAACGGCCATTTTGAACTTTCTGCAGCTCCATGGACCACGTGACTTCCGCATTCCATTCTTTCTATAGAAGTCTACGGGAGTGTCGCCACTCTCATTACAGCACTCTGGCTCAAACATCCGCTCAAAGCAGCTGGTAGAGGTTTAAAAAAAAAAAAAAAAAAAAAAACACACGTCAGGTCACATGACCTACGCGGAAGTGAAGTGACAGTCAAGCTTTTGATGCGGAAGAGACGAGCCTTTGGGATGTTTTCCGATTAAAGTTGTTCGATAACTAAAAACTTATGAATCTTGTAACGGAGAAGAAAAGTCATTTGTAGCTATATCTGAACAAAGCAACTCAAGTTGGAGCCACACAACGACAACAAATGGCGGGCGGTAATTTACAGGTGAGTGGACAAACTAACAAAGTGAAGAACAACACCCTTTTGTTGTTTTGGCTTTTACTAAATAAAAACTTCTTTAAATTATTTTAGGCGGCTAGCTTCGCATAAAAAAGTACTTAACTTTAAATAACTTACATTTTTAATGACGTGATTGGGGGGATTAATCGGTAACCAATGGCTTTTTAATTACTACATCACTAATAACTCAAAAACTATATTTCATTACGATTTCAGGTGCTCTACTGAAGTATTTCTAGTTTCTTAATGCCCGTTTCTTTAGTCTGCGACTTTTCAAACGTTTATAAACATGAACTATAGTTGATTATGTATAATGTACATTACAACAACAATATTGTAATTGTATTAAAACACCATAGATTATTTAACAGAGGTTCCCAATCTGTCTGTCTTCATTACTGACTAAACAAAGAGCGATCTTTGAAAGAAGCATAGATTCCAGGTTGGGAACCTCCCTGAAATCCCGAGACGAGAAATTATATATATATAAACATTTACAGTTCATAACATTTATAATCAGTTTCAGTCGCTTTAATCCATAGTGGCATGCATGTGAGGAACAACATTAAAGCTACAGTGGTCTTTATGTTTATAATAGATCAATTTAAATATATTTGAATAAATACAGGTAGAACAGGTACGGCTTTTCAAAATAAAATGCAGAAGTTAAAGTAGGAGCAGGTTTGGCATGTTGGAGGTATCTCCTGAGGAGATGAAGCTTCTTGAAGACAGAGAGGGACGCCTTGGCTCTCAGCTGTTTAACACCACCATGTTTATATTAAAACTGACATTTAGTTCAAATGCAAAAAGTAGCTAATTGTTCACACTTTTACATTTAATTGAAAACAAATTATTTCATAATATCATGCCTATTCAGTGCCATCATTCCAGATTACGCAAGGAAATGCAGGAGTGTGTGTACAGCTATATTAAATTAGTTTTGCTTTTAAAAACCATTCAGGAAAGCCTTTTAATTAGCAACTTTTCTTACTTATTTTTTTTCCACAGAAAGCTATAGACCTGGCCAGCAAAGCAGCAGAGGAAGACAAAGCCAAGAACTATGAAGAGGCCCTCAGATGTTATCAGCATTCTGTGCAGTACTTCCTTCATGTTGTCAAGTGTGAGAAACCTGGCTCATGTCACTAAGTTGAATGCATTTGTGTAATTTTAAGTCCGGTGGCATGACCTGAGCCTCATTGTTGATGCAGATGAGGCACAGGGTGATCGAGCGAAGCAGAGCATCAGGGCCAAGTGCGCCGACTACCTGGGCAGAGCCGAACAGCTGAAGGAATATCTGAGGAATAAGGAGAAGAGCCCACCTTCTAAGCCTGTCAAAGAATCCCAGTCTGGTGATAAAGGGTAAAAATGATCAATTATTCTGAGCAATGAGTTGATTTATCAGTGACTTTTGCTGTGGTAACCATTTAAACTCTTCCTTTGTTGTGCTGATTTTTCTAGAGAAACCACAACACTTATATAGTCATCTGTCCTGTAATTTGGTATTAATTCAAGTCTTTGTCAGGAACTTTGCTAATAAGCAACTCAGCACTCCTTTCATTTGTTTATCTGCATCATTATTGACTACAAGTCTGTAAAATTAGGTGTAAATTTAATTAAAAAAAAAAATTAAACTACTTCCTGCTTTTGTTTTATTTTAGGAGTGAAAGTGATGAAGGGGAAGACGGAGAGAAGAAGAAGTTCAAAAATCAGCTTTCAGGTGAGTTCCACTGCTGCAGGATTCAGAAACATTTCATAAAATGAGAAACGCTTCACCGTATAAATTGCTTATCAAACTCTTTCAGGCGCCATTGTCATGGAAAAGCCGAACATTAAGTGGAATGATGTAGCTGGGCTCGAGGGAGCCAAAGAAGCCTTAAAAGAAGCTGTTATCCTGCCCATCAAATTCCCACATCTGTTCACTGGTATTAGAAATGAGATACAAGTCTTACCCCAGCTGAAACTTACTCCAAACTTATGGATACTTGATTGTTTTCTAAATCTGTTTGTGTAGGGAAGCGAACTCCTTGGCGGGGGATCCTGCTGTTTGGCCCACCAGGAACAGGGAAATCCTACCTGGCCAAGGCGGTAGCCACAGAGGCAAACAACTCCACCTTCTTCTCCATCTCCTCCTCTGACCTGGTGTCCAAGTGGTTGGGGGAAAGTGAAAAGTGAGGCTCGGATTTGTTTTTCAAAATGATGATGATGAAGGGGAACGTGATCATTTATTTTCTCTCTTCCTTCATCTGTCTCCAGGCTGGTGAAGAACCTGTTCGCTTTAGCCCGAGAACACAAACCATCGATCATTTTCATTGACGAGATCGACTCTCTCTGCGGCTCCAGGAGTGAGAACGAGAGCGAAGCAGCTCGCAGGATCAAGACAGAGTTTCTCGTCCAGATGCAGGGTGAGCAAGAGGAGATACTACCATGATTACTCTGGGTTCAAAAGCCGTACTTCACGAAACTTCTCACGAAATGTGAGAAATGTTATTCATCGCAGGGCAGCAGCTGCTTTTATTATCACCTAATCTTTGCATTATTTTGTCTATAGAATGCTATTGCTTTTCTTTTTATCTGTGCAATGGGGTGTATGATAGAGGCGTTTGTACTTCTTCATTCCTTTTCGCTTGTTTAATTAAATGACTAAATGCTGCAGCTCTTTTGTCCTCTCAGGTGTTGGTAATGACAATGAAGGAATTCTGGTCCTGGGAGCAACAAATATACCATGGACACTGGACTCGGCTATCAGGAGAAGGTTAGCTTAATTTAAGTTACCCTCATCATCCAAAACTGGTTTTTGTCAGGTTCATAAAGATAAAATTTAGGATGCAAAAGGTTAAATACCTCACAATGACTAGTTGATCCTTTTGTCTTAGGTTTGAAAAGAGAATCTACATTCCTCTGCCAGAGGAGCACGCCCGCTCCTTCATGTTTAAACTGCACCTGGGCTCCACCCCCAACAACCTGTCAGAGGCAGACTTCGCCACTCTGGGCCAGAAGACAGAGGGTTACTCTGGAGCAGACATCAGCATAATCGTCAGGGACGCCCTCATGCAGCCTGTCAGGAGGGTTCAGTCAGCCACTCACTTCAAACAGGTAAAAGCAAAGTGACTACCTGTTCTATTTTTAGCAGCAAGCCAAAACTTCTTCAGGAAATTGCCTTTAATAGAACTCTGCTGAGTCACGAACCCCTGATTTCAAACCCAACCAAAAACCTGAACAACAAAAAAAACAAAACAGATTTATGGTCTGGAACATTGTTCTCTGTGTTTTATTAAACTTTTCATGTTTTTTTATTTCTGCTGTTTACAAGTATATAAAAAATTCTTTCTACAAGACAAAAAATATTGTGTCCAATAAGTCATTCACTTTCCAAAACTGTAACCAGACAATAGATGTAAACCTCCTTTACTAAACTGGCTGCACCCAGGCTGGGAGTCAACGAGCTGTTTTATCTCCTCCTTTTATTTCTGTCCATCCACACATATTAATCCAGGTCCGGGGTTCATCGTGGAACAACCCTGGCGTTGTGGTGGAAGACCTACTGACACCGTGCTCACCTGGAGATCCCAACGCCGTGGAGATGACGTGGATGGATGTCCCTGGCGAGAAACTTTTAGAGCCAGTTGTGTCCATGGTAAGAAAGACTTAAGTCATCTGTGGAGTAGTGTAATTGATAAATACAGCGATGAGAGTGTGTCATGATTTTCCTGATTTTTCTCCGTGCAGGCAGACATGCTGAGGTCTCTGAGCAACACTAAGCCCACAGTCAACGAGCAGGACCTGGACAAGCTGAAGAAATTTACTGAAGACTTTGGTCAAGAGGGTTAATAACACTCAGACTCTCATAAATAAGACTGCAACCAATAATTATTTTCACTTTCAGTTATGCTGTGGATGGTGTTACAAATCTGTTTGGTCAATAAATTGTAAGAACTGATTGACATGGTTAATGAGAGGTTATTGAAGCTCAAAGGTCTTCACTTTTATCCACTAAAGCTTTCATTTTCATCTATATTTTTATGGCTTTTTCACCCAAAATATTACTATTCATATATATATATATATATATATATATGTGTGTGTGTGTGTGTGTGTACTTTTTTAATTGAATGCACTGCTGTAACTGTTAGAGTGCAGTAGATGTTATGATGTGATTTGTACTGTGGGTTGATCTTTGCACCTTTAGAACACTACACTCGCCGTCTGATGTGAAGCTGAAGTGACTTTCTTGATTTAATTTATGTAAATGGGAAATTTTAACATTTGTGAATGCTTTATATTTTATAAACATGTTATCAGCTGTTGCCTTATTTCTTTCACTACAAAGCTTTAATACCTGCAAACAGGGGCTTTTGGGTTTTTATATTACTGAAATTCAATTAATTAAACTATAATAATGATGCTTTAAAAGCATTTCTAAATGCAGATACATCTACTCCTGAAATATTTTGTTTTTGCACGTTTTATTCCCATATTATGTTGCTGTAACTGGGCTGTATACCTAAAGGAGCTTAACTGTCAAATATTGGGATTTCTATGATTTGTTGATATATTTAAAGATCAAGAAGCTCAGTTGGTGCCTTTGGATGTAAAATATGTTTAAATGTTTTGGAGTTTGCACACGTTCCATCAATAAAACTGGGAGTCATTTGCACTTGTATGTTGCTATGTTCTGTGAACAAGTCTCAGGGTTAAATAAAATAAACTATGAAAAAGAAAACAGGAGTTATTATTAACTTTGAATATATTTATTTGTTAAAATACATCCTTATTCAATATATCTTTCTGACAAGTCACAATTTAATTAGTACATTTAAAAAGCAAAAACCTCTCCAAATAAATTTAAGACCTTAGAAAAATTACATCATGTCAATTGAACATTTCTTATTTCTTCATACCGTATAATTAAATAAAGCATATTTGATTTAAAATGTAATTGCAATTTCTTGAAGCTGAATTTGTGATTTTTAATGGAGTCATGATTTATGCTAAATTTAAGGCATCTGAAGAGGAAAAATAAAACATACAGGCTGAAACGTCAACAACTCTCATGACACTGAGCTACATTTTAGGTGTTTGTGCATCAAGTCTGGAAACGCAAACCAAAACATAAATATAAACTTATCAAGACAAAGAACAACAGCTGCCAATGACCAAGAACTGAAAATACTAAATCCACTCAAATATTAGATTCAGGAGAAGTTCTGTCCCTTTCTACTTCACGTTAATGCAAATATTTCCCTGTACAAGGTGTTATTTCTGGTAAAGACATTATTACCAGATGCCTCAGAATGCTACAATGAAAGTGATTATTGCTTCATATGTGTGCAATTCTCTACAACAACACTCGTCTCAGGCGTCTCCTAAACAAAACAAAAGATACAGTACACAAATATGAACACAAGAAACAAGCAAACGCAAACAACTTGTCTTGGTTACAAACATAAATGTGCAACTGTAAAGGCCAACTGCTTCATGAAACTGAAACAAATTGACTTGAGGACCTGGGGTGTGCAACAAATACGTAGCATCTTTCCTGCCATTATAATAATTCTTATTAGTGAGTAATAATTGTATATTTGGTTAATAATATTTACATTAAGACAACACAAAGGGTTTGAAAACAGTGATAGCTTATGAAAAAGTGCTTATAGTATTTAGGAAGTAAGCCACTGCCTATCACAATCATGTTTCATTACATTCGAAATCATGTGACTGCACAGAGAAGAGGCCATATGCTGTAAGTACAGGGCAATGATGAGCCAACAAATGGAGATAAGCCACGGCACTAGAAGACTGAGAAGAGAGAGCCAAGGGCCAATCCAGTTGCTGCTCCAGCGAGCATGCCCAAAGCCACATCTCCTCCGTCACCCCGCTGCCGCTCCCGAATGATGACGTGGTTCACTCCAGGAGCAACGTATCCACCTGCACAGCCATCAACTGAGTTAATTCTGCTTTTCAACAACTTCACGTTTCTGCACATGCACCGAGCAACAAGCAGTTATTTACCTTGGTACTGATATGGATAAGCAACAGTGTAGGGTTGCCCATCAGCGGAGTACACAACCTGTGTGGCATGTGGAGGAGGAGCAGTGTAGTCTCCATAGGGGCCTGGGGCATAAACCTGATGACAAAAATACAAAAAAAAGTCATCTAAAGGACACGTTCAAGAACATTGGATGGTGGAGCCTGTGAACACCTCCACAGCGTCACCACCAGATGGCAGCAGACTCCATCTTTAAGATCATGTCTTTCTAATTAGAAATAATAATATATTCTTTTTTTTTAAATCCTACTGGAATTAATGCTTTATTATTATAGCCCCAGTTTCACAACAGTTGGGAGGCTGTGTAAAATGTAAATAAAAACAAAATTATTTACAAATGCCATAAATCCATATTATATTTTAAATTGAACATAAACATATGATTTGTTGAAACTAATGTATTTTACCATTTCGTGGAAAATATTGGCTCATTTTAAATTTGATGGCAGCAACATGTTTCAAAAGGTTGGAACAGAAGCAACCAAAAGTTGAAAGAGTAATGGAGATAAATAAAAAAAACTGGAGGATCATTTGACAACTAATTGGGTTAATTGGCAACAGGTCAGTAACATGACTGGGTATAACAGGAGAACTTCAGAGAGGCAGAGCCTCTCAGACATAAAGATTGGCAGAGGGTCAACCATCTGTGACAAAATGCATCTAAAAATTCTAAAATATCATAAAAAAAATGCAAAACTTTTGAAGTCCCACATTGTATAACATCATCAAAATTCATGAGTCAGGAGGAGGAATCTCTGTGCACATGGGACAAAGTTAAGCTTTCAAAAATAAAAAACATTTAGTGCATAATGAACCAAAAAAAATCAGCAATCAAAGGTCCAGGACTGTTGAGCAACGAGAATCCTGCATCAAAGCAGAATGGGACAACATTCCCTTCCAAAAACTCCAGCAACTAGTCTCTTCATTTTCCGGACTTTACAGAGAGGGAATGCTTCACAATGGTAAACATCATCCTGTTCCAACTTTTTAGAGACATGCTGTTGTCATCAAACTTAAAATGAGCTAATAAAATAATAATAAAAAACAAGTCTCTGTTTTAAAATCTGGTGTTGTTTGTGTTCTTTTTAAGAATAAAATATTTGTTTATGAGATTTACATATTATTACATACTGTTTGTTTTTTTTTTTTTACATTTTACATGGTATCCAAAATATTTTTCAAACTTGATATTATCGTGTGCTTACTTCATTTACCTGTGGGTGAGCATATTCTGAATAAGGAGGAGGAGCAGATGCCACAACTTCCTCTGCAAAGCCAATCTGAGGAGGAGCAACCACCTGCACATATTAAACAACTTAGATGAAACCTCCACAAATTGCCAACAAAAATGAAATAAACAGTGTTAAAGACAAATGTAGACAGCAGATAGTTCCTTCTGCTGTATCTAGATTTGGGAAGTTTAAAAGGAAATATTAGGAGAATTGTCTTTAAAAGACAGATACATGTATGAAAAATGTCTCATACATAAATTTCTTGTTGTAGATTTTAAAAATAAAATTTTCTACAAGTCTGAGATCATTTTATGCCATGACTTCTTCAATAATAAGTAGGATAATGGACTGTTGGTGGATTTTATAAAGCCACTTGTAAACATAGCAGAATCTCACCGCATTTATTCTGGCATCCTGCAGAGCCATGGTCCATGCGCTGCAAAAAAATTGGAAACTTTATTATCTTAAAACTGAAAGTCTTTTCTGAAAACATAAACACAGATGTATGCAGCCTTACAGAGCATCATCTGCACTGTCTGCACACAGGCTGATGACCCGTCCATCTCTGCACACGATCTGGAGCAAGGAATCGCGTGTCTTTCCCTCCGGTGGGTTCAGATCTAACATGCAACACAGCAGGACAAAAAGAACGATGAAGCATTTTTTTAAAAAGTGGAAACACGTGGTTAATAATACTCTCAAGTGTGAGCTCATCACACATGCATGGACATGTGACAAGTACCCTGACATGCAGCAGAGTTTCGGATGTTAATGCAGTTGACCCTCATGTGGATGTCATCCTCCATGTCACGTCGCTGTTGATCTTTGTAGAACACCAGCCGTCCATCAGCCCATAAGTCAAACCAGTTTCTTTTCCAGCGGCGCAGTATGGTACCTAAAATAGAAAGGTACAGTTAATGTCTTCAGTTTCACTTCATTTTCACAGAATTTAATTGTTTGTTTTTAACAATACTTTATTTATGATTCTAATATACGGCTTATGAATACTCACTTTGTCTGTGGAGCCAGCCACTCTTTACCATAGCCATCTTAGAAGTAACACCTAAATGAAAAAATGTATAATTCAGACACAGTCTGTCATGCTTGAGGAGCTGATAAGGAACTGATGGCTGGGTGGGGCATATCCAAAGCAAACCTTGTGACCGCTATTACAATTAGTATGTCCACAAACATTTCTTCATAAACTGATAGAAACCATATATGTGGGTAAAATGGCCTTGTTTGCAAATAACTGAGGTCAAACTGAGCTTAAATATAAGATATAGAGACAAAATGATAGAATATAGTTTATTTTATATCCTCAATTAAGATCATTATCAGAAAGCTAGACGTTATAAGTCATTAGTAAAGTCTAGATAGTTAACAGTTTCGTTAATTTGAGTTTACAGATATATTAATTATCAGATTAATTGATTTTTTATATATATAGTAAACTGGTCTTAGCTAACGTATAGCTAACGAGAGCAGGTCATCCTATCGCGTCTTCCGAAAACGTGAGAAAAGTGGAGAGGGCAGTACATCCAACCCGAACCAACTAGAATAATTTAAGTAAAACAACTTCATCTTGCAAGCAAGTAGCTCATAGATAGGCAGGTTATCGTTAACAGAAGATAACTTACTAGTTGATGCCAGCGAGCCGACATGTTAGCATTATGTTTACAATATTCAAGGTAAGCTAAATGCTAACATTTACTATTGTAACAGAGGGTAATGTTACCTTAATTAAAAATAACAATAATAATTTATAAAGTGTGTGCCAGAATTGTTACACTTACTGGATTCCTTGTATGGTTGCGAACAGACGGAATCGTTAGCGAAGCACAATGAACGCGGAAGTGAGGAGCACGAAAACACGATGGCTTCCTTGAAGCAAAAAGACGGTCAACTGGATAAGACAACCGTTATTTCCCGAGTCTGTGGTTCCCGTTAGCCCAGCCAAGGGAGCATCCTCACAAACTTTCAATATCTTTGGAGAGGGAGGTGTTTGTTTTGAATGACGTAACCTATCAGCTGACAGTGGTAGAAAGTACTAGCAAACGCAATGAGGGTGCGCTTGTTAATGTTAGCTTCTTCCTGTGCGTTCACGTGGTCCTTTTCGCCGCTGGTGTAATCGGCGGAGTAGCTGTCCGTTTAATTTGTGTCTGTTGGAATAAACGTTATTAGTTTGTAATCTGCAGCGATGGAGTTCTGGGCTATTTTTCTTCTAGACGGCCCAGTGAACGGATGTGGGAAAAGTTATATTTGATTAAAAGAGTATCAAGACTTCCGCAGCGCTTGTAAGTCATAATCTTGGACAAGCATAAATACATATTCTGTATATTTTTAGTTTTGGGGGACTGAAGAAGCCGTAGAAGTGGCCCTCAAAGCCTGAGGTTACCGCTGACCGACGGGCAACCCCGGTGTAACAAAACTAACTACCGTTCCCTGTGCGGCTAATTGAGCAAGCGAGAGAGCAACGCAGAAGCTAAATAAGATAACTCGAAATGGCGACGGCAATATACTTGGAACATTATCTTGACAGTGAGTGTCTATGAATGTGCTGTGCTTTTCTTAACATTTTGAAAAAAAGTTTTGTTTGTTGAGATTCAGTTTGAGAATGTATTGAAGACTTCCCGCTTCGAGGATTAGAAACAGATGGTAGTGCAGGCAGGTACGTTAGCGAATAGCAAGCTGTTCGGTCACTAGCCTGCTAGCTAACTGATTAGCATCATGAGATAGTTTTTATTAAAACAAGGTCAACTCTGAGTATGGCGCTGTGTACGCTGATAGGTGGAGAGAGTAGAGTTGATCTCATACAGCACAATGTGTGCTAGCGTCTCTTGATTGATTAGTTGCCAAATTTTTATAACTATGAAAGCAGCAACTAGCCTAAGTTATGTAATGTGAAAATATCCATTACTATTTAAACCCTGTTAAACGCGGATTATTTAGTTATAGTTATGTTATTACATTAGAACAGCAAGCAATACACATGTGCAACCTGTTGGAAACCGCGTTTTCCGTAACCATTTACGCGCCGGGGCGGCGTGTTGGAAGTGCGTCATGAAGCTAATGTCAATTGGAAATTATCAAAGCGGCATAGTTATGCGGTGTCCGCTTTATACAAACTGATCCATCACATTCTTTTGGCCAGACGCAAAAGAAAGTTTTGTTATTGCATAAAGCTTCATCACGTGTCTATATTGTTGTTGAGAATTGAGGGCTGGCATAAAGCTATTCCATGTTAACATGTGTGTATATATATATATATAGCTGTCTGGACATTGACTCTATCTAGTTGCTACCTGTGTTCCACATGTGTTCCACTTTTTCATGTTATGCATCCACTCATGTTTCTGTGGCAAATGCAATTAATCAAGTTAAATATTGAGCTCATCAGTGTCAGTATTTGTCATCATTATTCCACCAATGTGTAGTTGCTTTGCAGCTGATCTGTTCACCTGCTTAAGCATCAAAAACCTCCTGTTTTAACTTCAATGAAACACTTTGTATTACTGAGACTGCTCCTGTCAGTTTATGAGCTTTTAAGTTGGAGCTGTAAACCAAATACAGTGAAATATCAGTACCAGCAGAGGTCTTGTTTCAGGTTTATCCCCAAATCAGTCCAAAACTGCTTGAAAATGTTTATGTTAAATGTCAAGAACTAACTTGTTGCTGTATTAATTGTCGTCTTAGGTATTGAAAACCTGCCATGCGAGTTACAGAGGAACTTTACATTAATGCGGGACCTGGACAACAGGACTGAAGGTGATCAATTAAATCCTTACCCATATTTCCCAAAAGGCTAAATTAATTAAACACACCTTTATATCTATATCTATTATCCAGCACTTTAATAATCATGTCTTTGAGCAGAAAAGAAAGGAGAGATTGACAAACTGGCTGAAGAGTACATAGCGACTGTGAAGAACCTGGCCTCAGAGCAACGAGTGCAACACCTGCAGAAGATTCAAAATGCCTACAGCAAGTGCAAAGAGTTCAGCGATGACAAAGTCCAGCTCGCAATGCAGACATATGAAATGGTCAGTCTGAAACTATTCCTAATATATGGTAACTTGTCCAATGTTTTTCTGTCACCATTCAAAGGTTTCCACATCATTCAAGGTTTTATTGTAATTTAAAAAAAAAAGATATTTTAAGATTTACTTATTTAAAACTATATGTGTATTCCTTTAATCTAGGTGGACAAACATATTCGCCGGCTGGATGCAGATCTGGCTCGGTTTGAAAATGAGCTAAAGGAGAAACTGGAATTGAGTGGCTATGAAAGTACAGATGGAAGAGGACTGAAGAGTAAGTTGAGAAATTCAACTGGTTTTGTCCTAAAACTCTGTATAATAGTTTTATTGGTATCAGGATTTGACATTTACAGAGCAGAGCTAGTGAAATAAAATGTGATGCATTCATTTATCAGTATTGAAGCTGTGTAACTGTCAGATAGCTGAGTCTGTAATTTTTTAATTGGCTCTCATTTTCCGTTCTGGACAAGGATGTTTGACTAAAAGCCAAATAAAACATGTTATTTTTTCCAAAAGGAGAAGGTGCTGGAAAAGCTTTATGTTGAGGCCTGATTGTTAATGTGAACTTTCTCCTTATAGAGAGTGAATTGCGAGGGCAGAGAGAGAAGCGTGGATCCAGAGGACGGGGAAGGAAAGGATCTGATGAAGATTCTCCCAAGAAGAAAAAAGTGAAAAACAGGTAACTTCAGGCTGATTGTTTAATCAAGCTGTGGATTCCACTAGATGCCAGTTCACTGATCTGCCATATTTAATTTCTCTTATGTTCCTTTTTTAGTCCGGACTTGAGTGATGCTCTTCTGCCTATGCAACCATCGGATGTTTTGGACATGCCAGTCGATCCCAATGAGCCTACGTACTGCCTCTGTCATCAGGTGTCATATGGAGAGATGATTGGATGCGATAACCCAGATGTAGGATTTTACTCATTTGATTGTTTTGCTAAATTGATGAGCTTCATTAAGTTTAAAGACAGATTATTTTGACATTATCTCTTCATTCTTGCTTACAGTGTCCCATTGAGTGGTTTCACTTTGCTTGTGTTGATCTCGCCACAAAACCAAAGGGAAAATGGTAAGACTTTTCAACTTCACAGAGAATACCGAAGGAAATGATTCACTCGACATTATTTCAGACACATCAATTAGCCTTTGTGTTTTAACTTTTTTTCCCCTTGTGCAGGTTTTGTCCAAGATGCACTCAAGACAGGAAGAAAAAATGAGATTTATTGTCATAAATTCTTACCTAATGTATGTATTTTTGGTGTTGTTAAATAGAGTAGTAAATATAAAGATATATTTCTTCTTAAAATTTCTCTGGTGGGTTACACAGCTTTCTTTAAAGGCTTAATTTGGATTTGGTGTAACGCTGTACTTGTGCACCATCATTCCTCTGTACTGCTTTCACAACAATTTTTAGCACAATTTTCTCTGTCGCAGAGCTTTACGGCTATTATTTCCTGTGCATCTGGGTCTGATCAGAAAGTCCCTCCTCTCAAGTAATAAGCTGTATATATACACCACCATAACTAACAAGCTTGTAAAATCCTGGTTTGTGGCTTTAGGAAACTTGAAATGTCAGATTTAAAAAGAACTTTTTTTTTTTTTTTAAATGAACAGCCTGCTGAGAATTTACCATTGAAACACCCCAAACCTTGCTGAAATGGTAAACGGAATTATGTGTCAGTTTTTTTTTTACTACCTCCTTAAGGCGTACAACACCACTGTTTGAATGACTGCAGCTGATCTGATTTTTTTTATATTATTGTTATTTTAATGTTTTTTTTTTAGCTGAAACCAAACTAGCAATGATATGTAAAATCATCTCGGATCAAATTTTAACAAAAGCCTACGACATTTTTGAATGTATTATGGTCCTAATGCTTGGTCAGTGTCTCATTTCAGCTGAATGAGGTATTTAAGCACTTTAAACAAAAAAATATTCCCCTTAGAAAGGCTCGATACTGCAGGCTAAGTTTTGAGATATAATTTCTCATTTGAAACTATGCCCTGGCACAGCCAGTGTTTCCCCCTAGGTTGACAGATTGGAAAGCTAGTCTGCACAAGTTTAGGGGAAATGTTGGTAGTTCTCTTCAAACCATATATGGAAATATCTTTTGTATAATACAATATTTTATAGACACATTTTCCAAAGATATATTTGTTGTATAGTTACTGGCGTACTCATAATTTAATAGGATTTAGCATCTTTCATATTTGACTGTGAATCACTCATTTACGTGTAAGCCACAAATATAAAAACCAAAGTTTATGTATTTTGTAAAATTCAGTATTTTATAACAAATAAATTTTCATTATTGATCATGCAGCATGTCTTCTTATTGTAGTTTGAATGAAATGTGAATATCCTTTACTGTAACTAAAGTCATGTTGAAGAAAGTCACCTAGGACCAGGTACTGTTATTTGTTTAGATCGGGGGAGTAGGCAAGTCAGGTGTGTTTAAACAGGGAAACTTCTCAAACTTGGAGGACTGCAGCTCCTGAGGACCGAACTTGCCTCCCGCTTGATTAGATGTAGTTGTGCCATCTATGAGCTCAGAGTTTCAAAAACCATCGTCTGATTCATCATCCCAGCTGCACTTGTCTTGGTTAGTCTTGGTGAAATCAACTTCCAAGTCATAGACAAAGTCTGGATCATCTTTGTGCTTTCGGTTCTTCTCAAACAGCGTGTCCATTTGGCCCTTCTTGCGAGCTAACTCTTCATCCTCCAGCTTGTTCAGGTTTTCGTCGGGGTCCAGGTGAAATGAGGCAAGGCTGTGCTCAAGGCTGAAGCCTTGCATGTGATCTCGCAAGATGATATGAAGCTTCTCCACCTGGCTCTGGGGCACTCGTTCTAGGTAGTCCCTGTGCCTCGGGTGGTTCTTCAGACTTTCAGCAGCTACGCTACAGTCTGGAAGGAAAAGAGGAGATCAGGAATATAAAGAATTCAATGGAGGTATAAGACCACTGGGCCTGCATACCCAGGAATGGGTGAAGTGTAGTGTTTGAGTTGATGTTCTTCTGATATCAGCTGTTAAAATTATTATAGCTCCACATGCAGGACATTACAAGTGATTGTACTTGTTGAGGGCTGCATTAACTGGGTTCATCGTCTAACTCTTCATGCCAACTAATTGGTGATAAGCTTGCACAGACTGCCACAACAGCTTAAATACGTTTGGCATTACTAGTAATGCACGTTCTATAAATTAGTTAACCCATTAAGTGTGAACCCGCAGGAACCTTTTTAACAAATAATTTGATGGATCTACAAAGGTTTGAGCGTTGCTTTTAATTCCTGTGAAAATACTTGGTAATTTAATCCAACATATTCAGATAACAGGAGTGGATTGGGCAGGGATAAGCTTTTATTGATCCTCAAAGTTGCATTTCAAGTAGAAAGGTTTTCCGCATGTAATAAAACCTATTGCATTGGACTTGTGTTCTAAATTGCATTCGAATTAAACAACACTTACCGGAATGTTTCGAGAAGTTCCGTACAGGTATTATTCTTTTTCGCATCCTTTTTGTTTCCGTATTAACGTACGTTAAAACTATGGAAGGAGGACTGAACTGCACTCCGCAACGCTTTGCTTCGAAGCGCATCTTGTTTGGTATTAATTAAAGCCGAGGTTGTTTATTCTGAACTCTGATAAGTTCACGTGTGGGTAAACGGAATTATTTTAATTTTCATAATGATTAGCTGTACGTAAAGAGGTTGAGAAATACACTGAAATTAGCGGCTTCTAAAATGAATCGTTGCGTCAATACTTTACGGTAAGCGGTGACTGTTAGAGTCTTCGTGGAAGCCTGTCTATATTTTTAGTAAAAATTAAAGATCACGTTGTTAATTTTACAATAACAGTTACTATATATACAAATTTCTTTCTAATCATAGCTGTTTAGGTTTATAAATATGGTCTTAAGAGTATCTTAATGCATTAATGGCTTTCCATTTCTAAACAGGCACACCCACAGCTCCTCTAGAACTACAAAAGGGTCCTTCAAAAGGTCTTTTTCCGTAAACAGTTGAAAGAAACGAATGGAGTATTGTAGTTGAACAGCTTTTTAAATTGGTTGAGTGTACGTTAGAGTTTGTCACTGAAGTTTTCATGTATTTAGCACTATTCACTGTGTTGGCTTGTTTATGGACATGTCATTGTTTGGTCGAAAAGGGTAAGCAGACGTCACTAATGTGTGTCATGAAATCTGTGAGCATTATTTTTACTCAAAGTTGTGGTATGTTAAAACAGAAGGGGTGAGTTTCTCTTTAAAATATCATTAATGTGTCTTACCACTCAAATAGGGAAATTTAAAGTAATTATTTAGGTGATTTTTAATATATTTAGAATAATTTTTGAAGGCACACACAATATATTGTTTACATTACCTTCTATTTAATTTTTTGTTTTTCAGATGAAGAGCAGGCTCAAGACCATTGTGGTCTGCTGAAACAGTACCTTGAAGCCTCTACAGTGTCAGTGGAGCTCACCAAAAGGGGGTTTCATAGGTACGTGGCCATAAATTAAAGCTGGAGAATATAATTTAAAAAAAAAAAAAGCCTACATGATTTCTATTGTGGTTTGTTGTGATTTAGAGACTTGATCAACACTGTTGAGCTCGGACCTGACACACTCGGGGATGTCAGAGTCTTGCTTGTTCACAGATGGCCAAGTGGTGTCTACGTAGATCCATATCAACTCGCATTCATGAGTGATCAAAGAGACTGGCAGGTAAGCTAATTTTATGTTTAACTCTCATCAAGCATTTAGATTAAATATGGCACAGTATATTAGTTAGAATAGCATTACAAACTACAGAGTATTTCTATAAAAGTTTTTCTCTTCATCTCTCTAAGATATTATTTGATTCAACAATTGACCTAGAGATGCCTGCTCACAAGACTTCAGGATTTCTTACCTATATTTATCCTTCCTACACTGGACCAACTCCCACGATCCTAAAAGTAACAATTCCAGTACATGGACGCTATCATGAGCCTTCTTCTGTTGGAGAAATGTTTACATCTGTTTACATTGATCATCCTGAGCTGCTCCTGCGGACAGAAAAGTGTAAGCAGGTCATATTTATTTTATGTTCATGTACATGTATGTCTGCTTTAGGGTGAAATCCACATTCAACTATAAGTTCTTGAGAAATTCTTACATGTATTTAACACCTTTTTCCCCTCTTTATGAAATGAAAAGATAAAGATGAAGTCATCTATGAAGTCATATGATTTTCTGTATATGCACATTTTTTTATACCTACTATTGGCAAATGTGATTTTATCAACATCTTATATAATCCACACAATAATTTCACTACGAAAGGTCCCTCACACTAGTCACTGGAAACACTTACCAAAACAATTTCTTCCCTCTAGGTGCACAGCTTAATTTACTAGAGCCTCATACTGTCGTGGATGCCCCATGCACTGTCAACAATTCAAGCACCTGTTCATGGGTTAGGGTCCATCAACAGCAGGTGGTTTTCGTTAAATCTTTTCTAAATCACTTCATTGTTGCTGTTTTTCCCCTTTTCATTAAAAAAATATCTTACTTCTTATAGGAGCTTGGCCCTTTGAGTTTCCAGCTTCCAGTTGGTGACGGATCTGCAGTGGTGTACATATGCGGAGGAACTCTTTTAGCCACAATGATCTGCTGTGCGGCACTGTCCAAATACATGTGGAAACATCAAATCATTTAAGCATCAACAGTCAGCGTAACTTGCGCTAACCAGTTCATGATGTTATACAGTTATAGCTGATATCAGGGTTATTGTGTTGTAGGTGGGTAATAAGGTTGTTTCAGGTTTGAAGGAAATCCATATACTCATGTAAAGCTCCTTTTTGGAAGTTAACATGTTTGTTTTGGAGAGTCTTCACATTTTGTTTCAACAAACAATATTTTTAAGAAAATAAACAAACATGCCAATTCTCTGCTCATGATGACATTTTTTTTCCATTATGGAACAGTGGATGTAAATATAGCTAGTAAAGTGGGTGACTTGCAAGATATAGAAATATCAAAACTTATCTAATGAGTGTTATACTTATTTGACATTTGAATAGCCATATCATAGCTGGGCAACAAAAACCACATTCTGAATTAATATGAAATCATGCTGTGAAGAACCTTTAAAAGATTTGCAGCTGAATAGTAACTTGTTTACATACCTAATGTTGAACTAAAAAGGTTTTAATGGAACTTCTAAAAAAAAAAAAATAAGATTCTACGTTTAATTCTTTGATTAATATTTTCAGTGGTCAAAAACGTGTGATTAGATTCCCATTTATAAGCTGTGTTGTCAATTTTGGGTTGTTATACACTGTCTGCTCACTCCATTCATTTGAAACATTATTGAAGGGGCCAGGGCTGGGTCGGTAGTTCCGCTTCCCCTTCGCCATAGCGGAATTATCCAAGGGTCGAAAAAAAGACAGATGAAAAGTTGTACTGTAAATAGTTGGAGACACGTTTTTACTAACTTATTTGTACTCCATGTGTACTATTAAGGCCCCGGTGTTACAGTGGAAGTGGTTTTAACGGATTTATAAACATTTTCCAGGCCGTAGAGGACCGTCCAGGAGTCAAGTTCTATTCAAGTTGAACTGGTGTGAAATCTCCGGTGAGCTCCGCTGGTACTGCGTCGTCTCGGCTAGCTTGCGAATTAAGCACATTTTTACGGGATAGTTCACCTCTTAGCTGCGCATGCATTGTTAGCGAAACATTGCTTGCTAGTAGAAAGTTCCTTGGTGGAAAGTGTAGTTGTCAGACTCTAGTTAGCGTTAGCTGAAAGCTTTACCCTGTACCAGGATAGCAGCCGCTAGTATAGCATGTCGGGCTAACGGTAACTTGGAGCTAGCACACTTGTTGGCCAAGCGGTTAATATGCTAGCGTTAGCTTGCTAGCCACCCCTGTTGTTATTCATTTGAAGGGCATTTTGAACAGACGTTGGGGTAGAAATACCAATAAAGTTAAGTACAGTCGGCTAAATATCAATATGCGGGCACGATGAATGGTAATAAGAGGCATTAAAGTATCATATATTCATATCTGTTAACTGAGAGGGAGCAACTTCTATCATTTTCTTCTTATCTAGTCTTATTTTCTAACTTTTAAGATATTAAAATGCTTCTGTTGCGTTATTGACTTGCTAAATATTGTGAAAGATGGCTTGCCAATTGGTGCAGTTGTTTTTTGTTTTAGCTGAGCTACTTTCTTTTGTTCACTCTCTTGGTAGTTCTTTTAGCAGTCCCTATCGTCCCGTATTAAGTTCTGTATGACTTACGAGAAGCTGTGGTGAGACTGAGTACATATCATGTACATTTTCTCGCTAGCCATAAATACTGTTCCAGGTTTTCTCTTCATACTTAACCACAATCCATTTATTGCAGAGAGGGTCTCCTGATTGTTTAGTTATTTTTATTGCATCTTTAAACTTAACTGCAGGTCTTTCATAGTCTCACAATGGTTTAATTTTTGTGCAGGTATTACTTGGTGCTTCCTTTCTCCTGTATGAACACTTCAGTATCTCATGCTGATGTGAGCGCTGCCTCCCTCCCTGAGTGCTTACCACCCTCACCATCCTCACCCGCTGAGTTCCTCTGCACCAACTTGCACCAACCTTCTAGCAATGTGTGATAACGGAGACCCAGAGGATAAACCGCCTGCCCCTCCAGTCAGGATAGGCAGCACCATCTTTAGCACCAGCGCTGGCAAAGACTCACTCTCAGGCAATCACAGCTCCAAACCGCTGCCCTCTGTGCCTGAGGAGAGAAAACGCAATAAGATCATCTCAATCTTCTCTGGGGCGGAAAAAGGTCTGACAAATAATTTGGTACCACCTAGAAATGAGTTCTGTCTTTACTTAATAATTAAATCCTGGTTTGTGCATTTTGTAGTGTCATGGTCAATTTCATTAAAGTTTTGTTTACTTGCAGGTGGTAGGAAGAAAGATCGAGACAAAGAGCGGCCAGAGATCTCACCACCTTCAGATTTTGAACACACAATACACGTCGGTTTTGATGCTGTAACAGGGGAGTTCACAGTGAGTTTTCCATGTTTTAACTCACCGAATGCCCTGCTTTTAACTATTGACCAAAACCCTTTGTGAGCGTACCTGTTTTTTTGTTTTTCCTTCTGTAGGGTATGCCAGAGCAATGGGCTCGACTACTCCAGACCTCAAACATCACCAAGTCAGAGCAGAAGAAAAACCCACAGGCTGTGCTTGACGTTCTTAAGTTTTACGACTCTACAGGCAACGGTCGACAGAAGTACCTCAGCTTCTCTTCCTCTGGTAAGACTCAAAGTTAAAAAATAGTAGAAGAAAAATAGTAAGTGTTAAGTTGCCTGTAAATTATGGTGTCACAAGGCAGTGCAAAGAGCATGATAGACCTGAAACAAAAACTACTTTGTAATATGTGTCTGTTAAGCATTTTCTCTTGTAATTTACAGAAAAAGACGCATTCACTCCAGGACCTCAGTCTGTAAGTATCAACTAAAAAAAATGCAGTTTATATTTGGTATGTTTTATCTTACAAATGTTGTGATGCTGTGATTTGATTAGCCCACTAAAAAAGGCACCGAACCCTCATCTCCAAACATCAAAGACATCGATGATGATGACGATGATGAAACTCCCCCTCCTGTTGTGGCGCCAAGACCAGAACACACAAAGAGTGTAAGTTTTCCTCCACATAAGAAAAACAGTCATGTTTTGGATAAATCCTGAAATATGTAAGGGATAACGCCCGAAGAGGCGCGTCGGACGGTTCACGCCTCAGTGTCTTCCATTAATTTATGTTAAATTAAGGGCATTATCGGAGGGCATTATCCCGCTTATAACATGGTCCATTAAGAAAGAAAATAATATTAAATAAATTATTATTGCGTTAATGTTGTTTTTTACCAGTAAAATCGTAAGTTTTTCACAAGAAGCGGCTGAGTGGACTATTTCGTTGTGACGCGTTGCCAAGGTAACCGACTCTGACACAGAACCTGCAGCTCAGTCGGCCGCAGTTATGTTACCTGACATAAACATTTCACGGGGCGGGTTCAGCTCTTACAGTTTGTATGTGTCCAGAGGATGATGCAACATTTTGTTTCAAACAGTCAAAGTCCACAGATAGTTTCCTACATGTTTAATAAGCATGCAGGCTGCTCTGATCTGGCGCGTCTGCAGACCGGCATCAGAGTTTCCGTTTAGTCAGCGCAATAATTTACAACAATAAGGCTATTTGGCTGGAACTTCTTTTATAGGTGTCCATTATCACTTTTCAATGGGCACCCTCCAGCCAATCAGAATCGAGTATTCACCCAGACCATGGTATAAATTTATTTAACTTTTTTTAATGCATAAAGCTCTACTTAATTTCTGCGTCTTTGAGCATTACTTTGGTATGTTGTGCAGGTGTATACACGGTCTGTTATTGACCCCATCCCTGCTCCAAGTTCGTGTCCAGATGGGGATGCTGCCTCCAAGGCCACTGACAGACAGAAAAAGAAGGGCAAGATGACGGATGAGGAGATCATGGACAAACTGAGTGAGTTATAAAAGAATCAGCAGTTTTATACTTGAATTATCACAGATATACTGTGATTTCTGAGTGTATTCTGATTTACAGGAACCATAGTCAGCATTGGAGATCCCAAAAAGAAGTACACGAGATATGAAAAAATTGGTCAGGGGTGAGTGCACGTCCACTGTTTTCATATGAAATGTGTCTAGTATGTGTGAGAACATGGCAAATTCAATGAAGACATAGCAGAAGTGAAATAACTTCTTGAACAGAGAATTATCAAGAATGCCCCTGCTTTGTCTAATGTGACAAACAAGACATTGTTTTGGGTTGTGCTAAAGCCATATGATGATGTTAGGTTCACAACAGACCAGCCAGCTTGTACGTACTTTCTGTAGCTGATACACTGATCTGATTTTGAGGTACGCTGGTATGATTGGTTTCACCAAAGAATGCGAAAAGCAGCTTACAACTTGTGACTTTGAGTAATTGTCCTTCATTTGTGTAAACAAATGAATGTTTAGCCAAAGAAGCAGAAGAAGCAACCTGATACACCCCACCCCCCCCGGTTAAGGAGCAATCCCTAATAATTTCTGCACAGTCTGAAATACTGATATTAAATCGTGCCTTGGAATAGGAAGAGTTGTGTGCGTGTATAACATTTACTTTTTACGGTTTGCAGCATATCTACAGATTAAACAAAGATGGCACTTGTACTTTTGGCATTTTTTTAGCACTTAAAATAGTCCAGTTCAATTCAAAGAAAGAAAAAAAACCAGTTTAATTGTGTAGGACAGATGTCGCTAACAAGCAGACTATTGTCAGGATCCAGCCCCAGAACCTTCCTATATGGATCTGGACCTAAAATATAAAATCTGACGAGGAGGTTTTATTTGAACTGGTTCAGTTTTTGTTGTCTTCATGAAAGTAGTCAGGAAACACGCAGACCAGTTGCGTTTGAGTTAAGCCATCCCACGTGATACACTGAGCCAATTAAGCCTATGACGCTACTACAGCGCAGACAGACGAGAGTATAAGAGGCCGGTAACAAGACGGTAGGAGAAAGAAAGCAGCTAGATAAAACAACGGGAGAGATATCGACGCCTGCACCAGAGAAAGCCAGCAGTGTTTCCAAGCTCGTCTGTTATGAGAGACTTTGGGCTCGTTTTTCTATGAAGTCGCTTGCAAATATCGTCAGTTGAGGGTTGCGGCTTTTTTGGGCTTGCTTTCTTGAGTGTAGTTGCATATTTGGGCTTACCTTGCTCCTGTTATGAAGCCCCCCTGATTCTCTCACAGCTGTCCACAATTAAGCAATAACCCATGGATGCAGAACGGGAAACCTGAACAGAACAGTCATTTTCTTTTATACATATTTCGTATTTGATACTACTTCATAAAAAAAGTATAAAGAGTAGGGAAAAGTATATTGGAGGGCTCATCATGCAGCCCCTCTAAAAACCTTCTTATCCATGAAGCTGATGGACATCAGTTTCACTGTTTCATAATAGGAGAAGACAGTTTTTATTTGTTTTAGGTTTTACCCCCAGGTCTTATTGAGACAAGTCATGTATGTCCTACTTTAATTAAAGTTTAAGTTATTCAGTTTTCTTATATAGGTTATATATACACTACCGTTCAAAAGTTTGGGGTCACTTTGCCATGGGATTCAATAGGGAAGTGACCCCAAACTTTTGAACGGTAGTGTATATAGATTTTGTTTCTAACTGGACCTCTTAAGATTTTAGTTGAATACACCTGGTGAAGGAAATTAACCAAACCATTAGGCTTTTCACTTGGTGTACTCTGAACCGAAACTGAGGGAATAGGTGCTATTTGGTTCTGTAAAAACTTGTTTCACTACTGAGTAGTTAATAGAACCTCTGTATGACCAGTTTTTGGGCATAATCAGTTTCAGGTCTAGCAAAAGCCCTGCAGTCAAATGCAGGACTTTTGTGTGGTTGCTCCTTGACTGAGATCTGAGGGTTTATAACTTGTAGATTTTCCAGTATTGTCAACCAGTGTTACACTTGCTGTGAAAGAGTTTCATCTTCTACCTGGTGCATTGTCATAAAGTTTAAGTGACACTGAAACAGCACATGTGCATCTGTGACTTGACATGGAGACTATTTCAAATGGATAATCTCTCAAGATATGTGCCAAAATAAACTGCTCATCTTACTCTTTGTGCAGGGCATCAGGAACAGTATTCACAGCCATTGATGTCGCCACAGGACAAGAGGTAATGGATTAAGAAGTGAGGGAACTTGTAAAAAAAAAAAAAAGTCTCTCCAGGGGGACAGCAAAGTCGACTGTGTAACTGTAGCTGTACAGCTGTCTTGTGATAATGATGAAATAGTGGTAGTTTTTAATAGAGACTGCAAAATTTAGTGTGATCAAGTTAGCAGACACATTGCAGCCATTACTTTAAGTCATTATCCCATTTGTTAAACCAGAGTAAATAGTATTGCATACACAAAAAAAAACAACAAACAATGAATCTATCTTTTATTCTTATTTATTATTATCACAAGTTATAATTTAGAGATAACTGTATAAATGTATTAATCCTGCATTTATGGAGTAAATCTCTGGTATTTTATACTGACAGGTTGCCATCAAGCAGATTAATTTACAAAAGCAGCCGAAGAAGGAACTCATCATCAATGAGATTCTAGTAATGAAGGAGCTGAAGAACCCCAACATCGTCAACTTCTTAGACAGGTGAGAGTGAAATTCAACCTGCAGCCTTGAAGCTTTGTGGATCTGCTGGAGGGGGTTGTGTAATCTTAATTCTAACATATTTTAAAAGATGTCTGAATTAACTTTATACTTAATGTAATACTTTTTATCTGTATCTTTCCATCCCAGTTTCTTGATGGGGGAGGAGCTTTTTGTGGTGATGGAGTATCTAGCTGGCGGTTCGCTGACAGACGTCGTCACAGAGACCTGCATGGATGAAGCTCAGATAGCAGCTGTTTGCCGAGAGGTGCACAACTTTTTTTTTTTTTTTTTTTGTGAAGTTCACTTTAAATAAATCCTATTAAAGTCCCATTTTATTTGGAAGGTAGAACAAAAACTATTTCCTCAACCACTTTTCTACTGTTTTCATATCTACAGTGTTTACAAGCGTTGGATTTCCTCCATGCAAATCAGGTCATTCACAGGGACATCAAGAGTGACAATGTGTTGCTCGGGATGGATGGTTCCGTGAAGCTGAGTAAGTACTGGGTTGCTGTTGGTTGCTAAAAGCAGCAGACTGGTTGAAATGATGGATCATTGCACATTTTAACCATATACATTTCTTTCCTCTCTTCTCCAACAGCCGATTTTGGCTTCTGTGCCCAGATCACTCCAGAACAAAGCAAACGCAGCACCATGGTGGGCACGCCTTACTGGATGGCTCCTGAAGTGGTTACCAGAAAGGCTTATGGGCCTAAAGTAGACATTTGGTCATTGGGTATTATGGCCATTGAAATGGTTGAAGGAGAGCCCCCTTACCTGAATGAGAACCCACTACGAGTGAGTATTGGTTGAACTTCCTGGTTTAGTGTCCTTAAAGGTAGGGTAGGAGATCCTGGAAAAACTGTTCGAACAAGGTACATCTTGAAATTACACAATTTAAAAGTCCGAACCCCTTTCTTCAGATTTCCCCCGAAGCCACACCTCCAAAGCACAGAAGCGTGCAATGCTTGTTCCCGAGGGTTCACAAGCACTAGGGAGCATCGATTCGCTAACCTTCTCCAACGTTTTCCTCATGGTGATGTGTGTACTTTAGTTGAGTCGGTAAACCACACACTACCAGATTCACCTTGAAAAATGTTTGAAATACTGCACCTGCAGTCAGGCACGGTCTGTTCTAGTGATGCGAAGTTCGACTCTTTTCACTAACCCAGGTCTTTTACTCTCGAACAGTAAAGTGAACGAATCTTGAACGTATCATGTCGTTCATTTTTACAGCAGGTGGCGTTGTAAAAAAGTCTCAATTCTCAAGCAGTAAATACTGAAGGCAACAAAACTACTGGTAATGCCACAAGCAATTCAAACCATGTGAAAACGTAGGGAAGCAAATACACACCACAATAAAGTGATTTGTGTCCTACATCCTCCCTGCCATTGTTTAACAGCACAACAGTGACTCGGTAGCTATCACGTGACAAATAAACAAGAGACCGAGCCGAGAGCGAACGTACTGCTGAGCTTGAGCTGTGAACGAACGAAGGAAGACCCGTTCAGAGACCGAGTTGCCTGTCACGTGACAGAGAGAAGCACTAGAGAGACCAATCCAAGAGCGAACGTACTGCTCGCCAAACAGCCTGAATGATGAACGAGACCGAGACCGTGCAGCCCGAGCTGTCTGTCACAAATGCCTGAGCAGCCTGGCTGTCATGTGACAAAAGAACGAGGACCTGAGGACGGACCTGAACGAGTCCTGAACGAATCATTTCTGTTTCCTGTCCTGACCTACTGACTGAGTTTATGCAGCTGCCTGCCATGTGGCGAGAGGAGGTATCTCATGAAAATGAACGAATCGCTCACTGAGAGGACCCGTTACTCCCGAGTTATATAAGGGATTAGTTCATACTGAACGAATCGTTCGTGACTGACACATCACTAGTCTGTTCCCCCTGACAGATTTGCCACTTTGAGTCTGAACCCCATCACACACTAACAGATTTCTGCGCCAGCTTGTCACGCTGACAGCCTGATACTGGTGCCAAATACGCACAACTGGAAACTGCAGGGAAAATGTGGCAAAAAGTCATGTAGTGTGTCCCCAGTATGGTAAACTTAACCCAGTAAAAACAAACGCTACAGTATTACTAACCCTGCAGTTCGTCTGATCCGCTGGCTGGACATGTGTTAAAATGACAACATAATGCCGGAAACCAATGAATATTCTCACAGTCATAAAGACATAATGTTATCTTACCTATCAAGTAGTAGAGCTCTTGCTCGGCTCTCCTTCAGCTTTTTTCTTACAAGAAGTCTTCTCCAAAACAGTTTTCTTTTCCACGTCGATATAGCCACCTTTTCTGCCATAATGTACCTTGCAACAGGCTCAAGCTTCTTTTTCATTCAGCTACCAAAATATTCATGTTTTTTTTTTTTTTTTTTAAGGATCTTTGGGCCCTAGTGGCCTTTATTAAACAATAGCTTGACAGGAAAGGGGGTCAGAAACAGCAGGGAATGACATGCAGCTAAGGGTCCCAGGCTGGGGCTCAAGCCTGCGCCGGCTGCTCCGGGGAGCTGTGGCCTCTTTGCATGGGGTTGGCTGCTCAACCAGTCGAGCTAAAGACCAGATGATCCATGAGTCTTGAAGCTTGTAGTATAGTTTGCCTTTATAGTCCCATTAGAATTGGTCCTGTTCTTCACAGCCATTGACACTTAGCATTTAAAGCAGAAGCTGGAATAAATAATAATGAGTTTATTTTAGTTGTTTTCATTACACGGCCATGTTTCTCCCCAGTTGCTTTTCTTCTATTACTGTCTGTCTTTTCTGGTTTAATATTTTGGTTGGTTATGGTTAGGAGTATTTTAAATAATTCTGTTTTTAATAATGGGATTAGTTTTTCATCTGCATGGTCCCATGCAAACTTCGTTGCCCTCTTGTCATATACAGTCTGCGAAAACTTTATTTTAAAACATATTAGGTTATAAACATTTCTCACTTCACCAGTTTAACTTGATCTACTTGCTGGAAATGTGTTGCTTCTTCAGAATAGCATGTCAAAGTAATTTGTTCATTTTACCCTGGTCTCTTCCCGTGTCACAGGCGTTATACCTGATAGCTACAAATGGCACACCTGAGCTTCAGAATCCAGAGAAGCTGTCTCCTATTTTCAGAGATTTCCTGAATCGCTGCCTGGAAATGGATGTAGAGAAAAGAGGGGGAGGCAAAGAGCTCCTACAGGTTAAATATCAAGCTTTTGTCCGTCTTTATCTTTTAAATCTGTGCTTTAATGACATTTTCTCTTGGCTAATTTTTCCCCACTCACCATCTTCTATTTGTCGATCTTTGTCTTGTGTTTCAGCATCCATTCCTGAAGCTGGCGAAACCCCTCTCCAGTCTCACACCTCTCATCCTGGCAGCCAAGGAGGCCATGAAAGGCAATCGTTAGCTGATGAATCCAGCTACCCTGCCTTCTCATTGCTGTGCACAGATATGTGCCAACCATTTAGATTTTGTGCCAGACAATAGGCTGAGAGTGACTTGCCACTCTTCATGCACCAGCCTTATAAGCCCTGACAAACCTCACTGTGAAGAAGACCAAAAATCGAGAGCACAACCCCACCGCTGTCCATATGAACTCTATTTTCTCTCAGATGTCAGAAGACAAGTCAAGCTTTTAAGTGCTTAGTTTCAGAGTCGGGCATAGTTAATTTTGTACATCAAATCTCCTGGTGACATGTTAGGGCTAGGCCTGTATTTAACTTGGAATGAAGAAGAAGCCTAATTCTGTTTAGTTTTTTTTAATCAACTGCCTTAAACAAATGCAAAATGTTGCCTAATGTATTGTTGATTGTGTCCATGTTTCTTTTCCCATGATTTTTACTACCTTTGTAATTGATCTTTTCAGCTTTTGTCTTAGTTATTTTGATACTTGAAGTTCATGTCTGTCCCCCCTTTTGGTTTATAATATGTCTCGTTCAATGAACACTTGCCATTTCCATGTTGACCCGTGTTTTATGGACATTTCTCTTACTGGTTTTTATAGGAAACATTTCAGTGCGTTGGTCATCATGAACGTGTGTGTGATTGTGTTGACCTTCAGCTGTCGGGTCTGACAGATCTACTGTATCAGTTCTTCCCCGTGTCATTAGTCTCCTGATACCAGAGGCGCACCTTACGAGCAATTAAAATGTTAGATTGACAGGGTTTGTACTTTCTTCTCTGTTGTTATTAAAAATGAGTATTGTATGTTGAGATCTTTCCTTTGTGTCTTTCAAGACTTAAGTGTGCCCCCTTGTGTTTATTATGTACTATGATAGTTTGAAGAGAAGTGACCATATCACCAAACTGATTAATTGTAAAAGGCTGGGAAAGAATTTGTTAAATGTCCCTTTTCTCTGGACAACCAACAATCTTCTCTGCCCACTAAAATAAATTAAATTGTTCTGCTTTTATGATCTGGGTATGAAGGTGATTGGTGTGCAGAAACATTTTCTTTTCTAAGTTGATGTATTAGCCAAGTAACATGTATCACTGTTGGTGCTGTTAGGGGGAAGCATGTAATTGTACACATACTCTGTATTCTGAATGATCACCCTGGGAGTACATTAATCTTTTTCATGATACTAGTGAAGGGTCCCAAAAAAGTGGGACAGATTAGATAATCTGGAACCATTCCCAGTTTTTCTCTGTTAAAATTTTTTTCAAAAAATGCGTACCAACCTGGACCCATTGGTGGAAATGGGGCTTCTAAGATAGCCCAATTTATTTATTATGTATGGTTTCTGTGTTACAAGTTCTGCACTCTGCTTTGAAGTTTAAAATATTTAGATTTAGCCAGATGATACTTTGTATTCAGTTTTTTACCAATCTCTTTACCTTTTCCCGATGTGAATGTATAATGAATGTACAGATTTTTTAACTTGTCCTGTCCAGTATGGTAGCAGGCAAAATTATGGTTTGGCTTCTGTGTTGTGCCAAACAAATTTGCTTTGCCAAGAGGAGCTTTGTAGGTATAAAGCTCCTCTTGATAATCTGACTGATTGGTTGGATTAATCATATTTATTTTGAATTATTGAATTTATGTAATCTTGCTGGACCTGACCAGAGAGAACAGAAAAAAGTAGAATAATGCAGAAAAGTAAAAGGTAAAAGGAAAGTAGGAAAAAAGAAAGCGACAAAAATAAAGTAGCTTTTACAGGTAAACTATGCTGACAAAATCATCAGATGTTCCTAAAAAAATAACCAAGACTGCAACAATAACATATATCACAATAACAACCAAAGTACCAGAAACACACACACACACAAAAACTACACAAAAGTAGCTCCAAGTGTATAAATCCACTGGACAACACAGTGTGTCAGCATGCAGATTAGGAATGCGCAGTGAGCCGAGATGAGTGAGAACACGCCTCTACGGAGGCTAGAGGCAGGCCAGGGTGACCCAGAGACCGGAGCGATCAGCACCAATCGTCCGGGTTGGGCCAAGATTGGCACGCAAGGCACCAGCCATCCAGGGAGGTCAGAGCACAGGGCCCCAAGAGCCCAGAGGCAGAGGGCCCCCCCACCCCGAATGACCACCCAGCGCAGGCAAACACCCACCCCAGTGTTCCAGCCACACACCACGGGACCCAGGGCACATCAACCACTCTCCCATCCTCCTACACCCTTCCTACCTTTCCCAAGATCTTGTATGAAAAACAAGCACGGGAGACAGAAACTGCTTCTCAGTCGCTCAGCTCACAAAATCCGAACAGCTGTGAGTGAACGGCTCTTTATTGAACACAACTACATTAGTCCAGTCACACACTGGGCCAGTAACTCTCCAAATTAGGAGGTGAGAATACAAATTCACAAATCAATAGAAACAACAACATAAAACATGAATGATCACATGTTTACAAAACAGAAATAATATTTGGGTGCATCTGTCAACACAAAAACAATAACAGAGCATCTGTCAACACCCCCACTTGATCTCAAATTATCATACCCACATGAGATTAGGAATGTCAGAACAAAATGTTTACAAAACAGAAATAATATTTGGGTGCATCTTTCAACACAAAAATTCAATTTGCTACATCAGTTTACACAACATAGGTGATTATACATAACATTTACCATTTTACAGGCTGATTGAATCAGATGGTGTGGATCGATTATCAGTTTGGTCCAAGGTAGAGATCTCTGCATTGCCCTCTGCTGATGGAAATATTTGTTGCCTGCGCAGCTCTGTCTCAGCTTCCTGAGAAAGATAGAAGTTAGTGTTTTTTTTTTTTTTTCAGTGAACATTGGTATTTCAGTCTAAAAGTAAAGAATGAAAAACAGGCTTCTGTCATCAGAATGTTTTGACAATGAAGTTAAGGTTTATAGGTTCACCTTGATACGTTACAATTACAGATTTAACCAAAATCTTTCTCATCAAGCCCATTAGAATAATTTGCCATGAAGGTGTGTCGGATTAAAAAAATTTTAAAAATTAAAAAAATTCTCAAAAGCTTTACAGCCGTTCCTGAAATGTTTGCGTGTGAACTGCAGTTATACCTCCTCAGAGTCTTTTAGGGCTTGCATGATTGATGCTATCACAATGTATGCCAACATAAACTGAGCAATGATGACAAAACTTGAAAAGTAAAGGGGAGAGACCCAGAAGAGAAAGCTCTGACACTTGGCGTCATCAGGCCGGCATTTCCTCATTGTGTCCTGCAAAGCACAGAGTGAAGTTTTGTTTATTAACAAAGTTTTTCTAAAATTAAAAGTTTTAATCAAAACAGGAACACTCAAGTGTCCAAAACTGTATTTATGTGAAACACACAACTAAATATTTAATTTACACAACACAATTAACAAACTTTTAATACCGTTTAAAATACATAAAATACCTCATTATTTGTGCATTTGTGTTATTCTTTAATTTTAAAGAGTGGCTGCAATTCAAGTGTTTGCTATAAGTGACAACATACTGTATGGTAGATGGTCAGGCTATGAGCAAAATAAAACCATCATACTAGGAGTTTGCATGCATGCATGTGTGAGAGCATTCATACTTTCAAAATCCCACTCCAGTTGTCTCCCGTGCACACTTTGTAGAGTGTGAGCATAGCCATGGGGACGTTATGGAAGTTGCTGTTCCGATGTAACCCCAGACACGGATAATCAGGAGAACATTCTGATCGACACAGAAACAAGCAAAGCAGATATCCACAAGATGATTTTTCTGTTTGAGTAACGCATCTTCTGCTCTACAATGTCAGTGCAAATACGAAATCAGCCACTGGATCCAGCAGCGTGTCCATATTTTTGTGCTGTTTCATGTCAGTAGTGTCACTGACCTAACTCGCCAAAGAGCTCCACTCCCAGCACACCGAAGATAAAGATGATTACCAGGGAAAGAAGACAGATATTCCAAACCTGGAACAAAAGCATATGTTAAATTCTCTGGTTACCAAACCAAAAAACCCAGAAGCTAAATTTTCAAAGTATTTTGTGCACCTTAAAGGAAGACTGCAACATTTTTAAACCTTGGTTCCAAAGTACATGAAAATTTCTCATTATTTGTGCAAATGCAGGGCAACTTGTATAAGCCTAAGTACAGAAAAGGCAAAGCCAGAGTGAAACTAAACACGGAGGACAATGGTTGGCAGTTCTCTTTGTGTCTGCTTTTTTCTTCTGTCCTCGTTTGCTGGGATTCATCAGCTTAAATACAAATTCCTGAACAAGATAGAAGAGTTCACACATAACAGCCATGTGACCTTAATAAACAGTGTTTTTTTTTTACCTGAGACAGAGTCTTGTTAATGGTTTTGAGCAGGATTCTTAGTGTTTTGGCCTTCAGCACTAGCAAGAAACACAGGAGTTGTTGTTGTTGAGAAAATATTCATGTTTATGTACATGTATACACACACATAAACAGACCTTCATAATGAATAGTAAAACAAAGTTCTCATTGTTCAGTGCCTGTGTGTGTGAACCTTGAGAGAGCCTGAGGATTCTACAGGCTCTTAGTATGCTGGGATTGAAAGGAATGACGTTTGTCATCCTTAACTGGGTTAGAGCCATGCTGACGATGGAAAGCAAGATGATGATGATGTCCAGGAGGTTCCAGCTGAACACACAAACATTGTCAGGGACTTAGAGCATAAGAAAAGAGAACAGCGACGCTACTCTTTCTAATATATTACCAGTCTTTTATGAATGTCACTACACCCAACACCACAAGTTTCAGTAGAACCTCAGTGATCATGATGATCATGAACACATAGTTGAAGCAGTCAATGACTTTGTTTATGACCTAAAATAACACACACACACATCATTGTTACAACCATGTCAAAGGGTTGATGTTAAATCAGACTTTGAACTGTCTACGGTGAGTGTGTGCATGTGTGTGTTACCTCTGGCTGGTTATAGTGTTCGACCCCCATCAGCAAAACATTGATGATAACGATGACAGTCACTGAGAGTTCCAGGGCTCTACTGGTACATATCTTATATAAAAGGTACCACATCCAGGAACCTTCAAAAGATGGCGTTTGCTCGCGCTCTAAAACAAACAAGCCAGCATGTAAATGACAAAAAAATTTAAATATGCAAAAACAGGAAATATGCAACACTTGACACATTCAGAGATGCTATTATCTATAGACATAAAAAAATACCACCTGCTTCTCAGCTAAACCAGCTGTTTGGCCTTACCAGGTGACTCCCCTTCAGTCCCCTGGCTTCCACTCAGATGTTCTTCGTTTCTCAACTCTTCATCCTCTTGTGTCTGGATCAGCTGACATTGGTGAAAGGTCTGGACCATTACACCGATGAACATGTCCAACAAGACGAAGCTCATCATCATGAAGGAGAGGAAATAAAGCAGAATCCATTTGTTGTAGTTCTTAATGGGCTGTAAGTTAATGGGGGAAGAGATAGTCAGGGTTAATGTGGTAACCCCAAGTCAGGGTTAGATTTTGACTGCACTCCTATATAATTTTTTAAACAATAGAGCCCCTTTAAAAGAAATTAATCCAACAGCAATTTCTGGTCCAAGTATTTGCAATCAGAAAAGGCACTGGAGACACAAGAGATGGTCTCTTTTCCTTTTATTGACTGATTCTAATGGTGATGAGTACTAGATGACAATTTGCACTGATCACTGGACATGATGATTGTATAAAATACCTGCTGGTCAACTCCTACAGCATCCAGTCCATCATACATGATGTTAACCCAGCCATCCTTGGTGTACATCACAAAGAGGGTAAGCATAGCCTAAATGGAAAACAGAAATAACTGACTGGTCAACATACACTAACTTTGCAGGAAATAATGATAAAAAAATAATATGATCATAAAGTATTACAAAAGGTACTTATTATATTCAGGGAAATACTGAAATAAGCAATCACTGAAATAAGCAATCCCTTGAAAAGACAACAGGACACATTTCAAGCTGTGATAAAGGTACAAAATAGCAATGAGTTATGTTCTAAGTCTTGTAAATGTAGTGTGGATTGATAATAAAAAAAATAAATCTGAATTTTGGTTCTATGCTTGTATCAGTATAAGTAAAATGGCAAATGTTAAAATTTAAGGAACCTTACGTATCTGGGTTCAATTTATATATTCATTAATTTGCTAGGAGATAGATGTGTTGCCAGATCTTGTGAGGAGTGTTGTCCTTGTCCATAAAATAAATTTTCCCCTGATACATTTTCCAATGAAAAAAATCTCTTTTAGTGTCAGAATGTTCAAAGAATTGGTTTTTGTGTATAAAATTGGTCAAATTTGGGCAACTATGGATTACAATAATTGATCAGATTCTCAGAACCTGCTGCTGGGCTCTGAAAAGGGCATTTCAGTCAAGGAGACCCACATGACATAGATGCAGGAAACGTCTCTTCAGTGAGGTGTCTCATGTCTAAACAGACTGGCGGGTTGGTTTATAGATGAAGTTCAAGTTTGACTGTATTTCCAGATGGCATTAGTACTAACTTGCATCCTTTACCCATTTCCAGTCAGGGATCACTGAATGTCAATCTATACCTGTAGCAGGCTGTCGAAGTTGTACTCCTTCCGCTCCCAGTGGTAGTTGGCTGACAGACAGTCAGATTTGTTGACAATGTTGTTTAAGTCCTCACCCACACAGTAGAAGAACTTCCCTTTAAACAACTACAGACAGAGTGAGAGTAGTTTTATTTTTACCTGAAGGCATCTCTGTTATTTCCATAAATAGGTACATGTCTGAGTGGTAACTGTGAGTGCCTGGCTAAGTGTTAGCCAGAGCCAAGACAAAAAAAAAAAAAAAAAAAAAAGATAAAAGCTATGTGTCCCCCTTACCTTGAGAGAGCCTGAGGATTCTACAGGCTCTTAGTATGCTGGGATTGAAAGGAATGACGTTTGTCATCCTTAACTGGGTGACAACAATGCTGATGACGGAAAGCAAGCTGATGATGATGTCCAGAGGGGTATTGCACGAAACCAGAATAAAGAAATCCAGGATAATTAAGCAAGCCCAGCTTGACCTAGCTTGCGCGGCCTATCCTGGCTTAATTGGTTGCACGTTTGCTGAGCCAGGATGAGAAGGTGCGGCTATGTTAAGCCAGGTGAAGATAGTTGGGATAAGTGCGTGTGCACGGCATACTGAAGCAGACCTCGCGATCGCTCACAGAATCACCGATGGGAAAATGGATTAAAGTCGCGCGTCCTACGTCACGGCCGCTGAACAACAGCTCCTGACGGAGTTCTCTGACGAAGTTAAGGATATTATAAGGAAAAAAGGCAATACCAATGCCATAAGTAAAGAACGCGAGAAAGCCTGGCAGACAATAGCGGACCGGCTCAATGCGTAAGTAGTCAAAAACTGTACAATTAATAAACAGTGCTCCACTGGAACTGTCATAATTAGGCTACAATTAAAGGAGTTACTTTTCAAATCCACTAACTGTTGTATACTTTAAGAGGGACAAGCAGGTGCATGTCTCTCAGGAAATGTAGAGTATGATTAGGTGCAAACAATTATCCACAATGTGTCATTTAATCTATTTTTCTCATGTTACGTTTTTATCTATTTTATCTTTCTGTCCTTCATAAAGAACAAACCTGTCTGGCCATAAAAGGACCTGGCAGCAAGTAAAAATTAAATATAAGAACATTTTGCAGGCTGGTAAGCAGTGGTGTAGTCTACGTGATACGCAGGTATACGCCGTATACTCACTAGAAAAGGTGACAAATTTCCGTATAACCACAAAAAAATGCTCAAAGATGCGTATCAACATGTTTCGTGACATAACTTTCACTCTCCCGATCATAAATTAGCCACGAAGCCGGCCCGTTTAGACCATGAGGAATTCTGTCAAAAGTGACGTTGAGCCGCCGCAGAGAGAAAGCAGCTTGACCGTCTGTCCTGATCCTGACCTGCGGGACTAGAAGTCCCAGAGAGGGGTCAATGGACCTTTCTACCTTTACAACCCAGAGATGGGTCGATTGACCAGTAGGATTTTAGCTAAAATCCTGTCTTAAGCTGCGAACAGCTTCTTTTGTTTGTAGACGAGTCAATTACTGGCACACCCCAGGAGGGCGCATACTTAGGGGAGACACTGTAGACTCTTGAAACCGGACTGTCAACTTTTGCCCAAAGCTTGGCTTGAGACACTGCTTGGTCCCCTGAGTATGAGATTGGAGTAGACCTTAAAACAGATTCAGAAAGGTTTTCCTGCATTCTAGTATATTTCAAATAATTAAAAATATATTTGATATGATATATGATATATACCTCCTCGACACATTTGTGTGCTTTTAGAAGAAAAAAAAAAGATAATCATTGTGGGCCTTCAATAAAAAAGCAAACAATTTAGAATGATATGACAAAATGATGAATTCATATTTTTTTTAAAAATCACTTTAAAAGGTCCAGCTCTCCTCTTTTCATACAAATGAAAAAATACAAATTTTTCAGAATTTTTGACCAATTTTTCAAACTTTCTAACCCAATGTTCATGTACCTTATGTCCAAAAAGCCCAAGCAATGAACAATTTTGAATATTTAAAATGAACATTTTTTGATTGTGGTGGTACAGGCAGGGTCTGTGAGTAAAATGTCCAGAAGCATTAGTGTCTAAGTCAAGAGGGCATAAATGTCAACATGACAAAGATATAAAAGAACAACTGTGAATTTTTTCCAATGCTTTTTATTTTTGTCATAAAAAAAACAACAAAACAGTTAAAATAATGCAAGTAATGAAACAATTTCACAAATATTTACACAAGGCTACAGTGGCATGCCCTTGTGTGAATGGCTTTTCTGCTCTTTCAGCAGTCCGTCTGTGCTAAGTCCAAACATGCTTGGCACTTCCATGGTATCTCCATCCTGCATTTGCCACATGTGTATTTGTAGCAGTCAACACATCTTACAGTTGCGCAATTGTTCTTGCATCGATGGTTGACCTGACATTTTGCCCTTTTCCCAGGGCTAGGTGTGGGAGGTTGCTGCTGAAGCAGTTGCTCCTTATGTGCCTTCTTCTGACTCACATGAGAGTTGGCCAACTCTTTCGCGAGCTCAACCAGGAAGTCCACTCTTCTCTCCTGCACTCCGGTGCATTCCTTATGAAGAACATGAGCGTTCAGTGCCGCCATGTCGATCATGTTGTAGAACACGGCGACTGGCCATCTCCGTGTTCCTGCACGCACGCTGTACTCCCGCACCATCTGGTCCATCACACCCACACCACACTTTGTGGTGTTGTATTGTGTGACAGTGTTTGGCTTCCTTTTGGTGGTATTCTCAGTCTCAACCACATTGTGCATGCTGCTGAGAAGATAGACAGTCTTTTTCCGTTTCGGCGCATATACTGTGAGTGTTGCACCAGTGGTGGAAAACACTCGAGTGGTGAATTTAGTGTGGTCCTTCTGTCTAGTTGACTGAGGAATTTCCCGGCGAATCTTGTTGACTGTGCCAAGGATGGTGGTTTTCCGGCTAAGCAGTCGTTGCGCAAGGGACAGCGATGTAAAAAAATTGTCTGTTGTTACAGTTCTGCCCTTATCCATGAACGGCTCCATCAGCCTCATCACTACACTCTCAGAGAGTCTCTCTAAGATATGGCAGGATATTGCAAATGTACTTTGATTTCAAGTCACAAGCCAGCCAAAACTTAATGCCAAATTTGTCCGGTTTTGTTGCAATGTACTGCAGAAAACTGCAGCGAGTCTTTGTCGGGAAAAGCTGTTCATCAATAGTGATGTGTCGACCAGGGTTATAAGATCTGATGCAGTTATTGACAAAAGATTCCCACAGATTAGAAATTGCAGCAAACTTATTTGTCTCCACTCGCTCACTGCGTGTGAACATGTTATCAAAGCGTAGGTGTTGCATGATGTTTTGGAAGCGGTTTCGGGCCATAGTAGCAATGATTCGTGGGTTTCCCAGCTCTGCTGACCAATTGTCACGTAGTGATGGAACTTTCTTCACCCCCCGCAAGATAATAATTGCAATAAATGCCATTAGTTCTGGGAGGTTCATGAACCAATCTGCCTGCTCCTTTTGCCGTGCATGCTGAATGGTCCATTCTTGAATGCTACGAAGCATTTCAAGTGTTATAAAACAGAAGAAGCTTTGAAGACGAGTCCGGATACTTCTTCTGGCCTTAGCAGTTGGCTCTCCATCTGTGCCGTATGGTTCTATTGGGGTGAAATTGAGACATGTCCCCAGCTGTTCTTCATGCCACACTGTGCCATCTTTAGCCATCTCTGTCCTCTCACTTCCCAACCGAGCCCTCTTTTCTGGCAGTGGAGCAGTCTCATCATCTGCAAGGTAAACAATTTCACAATTTCAGAGGACGAAAATAGGATGTTTTGGAAATAAGATTAAAAAAATCCTTTATTTGTACCAAAATGGAGAAATTCCAGTGTTGCAACTCACAGTACAGGACAAAGCAGAAAGAAAGAAATTTGTCATACCAAAAAGTTCAATAATAGTTTCAAATCTTACCTGAAGACTGCTCAGAGTCAGAGTCCGAATCCAGCTGAATTTGTATCTCTTCTCCATCTGAGTCACAAGGGTTTGTATCGCTGAGGATCAGGTCCAATGCCTGCTGAGTTGTAAGCCACCTCTGCATTTTGCTTCCTTCTATTTGTTGGAGGTGAAGCTAGCTACTATTTATCCCCCTCAGCCCACCATCCCCCACTGCCACAGAATTTACCAGACGTTTCAAGGTAACAAGGAGGGGCTGGATGCAATGGGTGCATTCCTCAGGTAATGGCTGCATTTACAAATGAAGAGATGCTAATTTTTGCCAGCAGAGTCGTCAGTTTGGACTAAAGGTCTTTCGACCCTTCTCTGGGACTTTAGGGAGATATCAAAATTCCTGGGACTTCTAGTGTTAAAAGCTGGTGGCTGGTTGCTAGACAACCGCGAATTAAAGAGTGGCGGATGAGAGGAAGAAGATGCAGCAGCAGCAGAAAAAGAAGGGGAATAAGATGTTTTGGGCGGTACGCGTAGTTAGTGGAGAGGGAACGCAGAGAAAAAACATGAAAAGAAAACAAAGTCAAATCACACTGTTTCAGTGTGTCAGTGAGCGTGTTGCTACTGGTGCTGTTTCCACTGTCGATTCGGGGGACACTGCAGTTACACATACGGGCGGGGAGGAGAGCCTGACGCTGTCGCCCAACCTGGGCCGCGTTTCAGAAAGCGGGTTGAGTTGGTCAACCCAGAGTTGCACTTTAAACTTAGTTTGTTTAACCTGCTTTCTGAAACGGGGCCCCGGTGAGTCTCTCTCTCTCTGTGTGTGTGTGTGTGTGTGTGTGGTCGGAGAAGAGACTTCGACCTGGCCGGTCTTGTGGAGTCTGGTAGGGGAATTTAAAAACAGGCATCTTTGGTTAGAGTGGAGAAATGGAAAGTTAGGTAAATGTTGGACATTTAAAGCTGGTAGAAACTATTTAAATGTACAAAGTCAACGCTATGTTTGCATGTTATTATGGTTAAATAAAAATGAAGACAATTCATAGTCATCTTAAATGTCCATTAATAAGGACACTTTGTACACCATCAAATAAATAACTTTGCGTGTTACATGAGTATCTATTCCAAGAGAGGAATGTTTGCCTCTATATTTTGTCATGAATTTTTATTTATTGAAGATTTGTCTTGTTCTCTCAGTGGCTGTTCATAAAGTGCAGCTGTTAATCAATTCACATCAAACTTTATTTATTAAGCATTTCTCTTGCCAAAGGCAACACAAAGTGCTTTACACTATGATAAAAATGTATGCATATTAAAGTAAAACAAGCCTTCACACACTATATGACATAGCAAATTAAGAACACACCCATCATTGTCTCTCTCACAGTCACACAGACATCCACATATATGCACAAACAGAGCTGTCCCCCCTCCCTACATTATACACAAACAAGAACTCAAGTTTCTGTTTATTAGTACAAAAGTAATAAAAGTAATAAACATCTGGCTTGACGCTGCTGTGGGGAAACAATATCTTGGGGATCCGATCACACCGAGAGCCAGCCCACCCATTTCCACAGAGACCACCACAGCAACCACCCAGATCAGGGCAGCCCAGAGTCCACATCACAGCTGTTGGACTGCAGTGCAGGACCCCCAGCCACTGGGACAAGGGCGATCACCACGGCAACAACCCCACTTCAAGCAGGCAAAGCTCCTGGGGTGAAGGATCCCCATGAGGAAACGAATGGCTGTTATACATCTTGTGTTGTTTACATTTAGATAACACATAACCAGTCTTTCATGATCTCAGTTATGTGTGGATCAGAGTATACCCACTAGAATAAACTAGACTACACCACTGCTGGTAAGTGACTTCAAAGTAGATAACTGTGAACAAATGAGGTGAATAGATGAGGTGTCTGCTGACATGTTCAATGTCTGTATGATTGTAGCAGTTAAAAAAAAGGCCTATAGAACTGGCACAGGGGGCGGCCCACCAAGCCAGGATGTGACTCCAGCAGAGGAACTGGCACTCCATTTAAATAAAGGGAGGCCAGTGATGGAGGGGATCCAGGGAGGGACAATAACTGACTCTGTCCCAGCCACAGAAACTGTCCGCTTCATACAAGGTACATCACGTACTGCAATTCTACTGCACATGGAACACAATCAAATATAATATAGTGTCTGACTTTGGATAACCTTGCAGTGTCTGGGAACACAATTACACTTTTGGAGCCACCAGAAGATGATCCGGTTAGTACAGTGTCTCGAAATCACAGGCTTGGTATGTTCTGTGAAATCTTAATCCGAGTCCTCTCGCTGCATGTATACGGCAGGGGGAAGGCACATCTGCAGCTGCAGAATGCACGTCTGCAGATGAGGAGACTGTGTCAGTGGAGTCCAGAAGGCTTGAGGCATGTCAGTTTTATGGGATTGGCCTGCTTATTTATTCCATGAAGGATATGAAGTCAGTGATGTTGTGCTAATAGAAAATGTGTAGCAGGACCCGGATACTGCACAGTCTCCTAAGCGGCCTGGTAACATTGTGAGTATTGGCTAAAGTACATCTATGCACAAATCCTGCTGCGCTAATTGACATTTCCTTTACAGACTTCACAAACTGTCAGAACGCTTTATTCAGGGCACCTGGAGAGAGAGAGAGAGAGCTGGCAGATGTTAAAAGCTGACTCAAAAAGAGCAAGCTCCAAGGAATGGAGCTGGATCTTGAGATTAAACGCCGGACACTCAGAAAACTGCTGGAAATCCAGTAACCGAAAATCTGTATCTCTCAATGACATAGTCATCTCCAAAGGCCAGGGGATCTGACCTGTCCCTGAAGACTCGTTCACGTCTGAATGCTCTTCTGAGGATTCGGGCTTCCTCGTCCAGCACATCCTCCGAAAAAGGGCAAGCCATAATGAAGAGGGAACAGGTGAAGGGGAGTTGGACCTGAATATTCTACATTGCCCTCGTCACGGATTTCTTTGAATACACCTTTGTAACCTCATCCGCTGTGTTTTGTAATCTCAATTAATGCAGTAAAACACATATTTATAAAACCTCTGACAGCAATTTGACGAGCAGTCTTCATTAGCATAGCAATATAACACTTGGCCTGATGAAATCATGCACTTATGACCAAGTTGATATTGTGTGATGAAATCGTGATCCTGTATTTAAATAAAATGACTAAAAAAAAAAAAAAATAATTATATGCACTGCACTAGCACTACATGTCAGCACCTGGGTCCAACTGGACTCAAAAGCGGTCTAACACTTAATTATGACGTCCCATCTTGTTTGAATTCATGCTTGTGTTGTTCTTAATCTCAAATGTAAGTCGCTTTGGATAAAAGCGTCTGCTAAATGACTGTAGAATAGAATAGAGTAATAATACTACAACTCGAATCCATATAAAAAGGCTGTTGCGATTACGAACAGATTTCGATTAAAAGTACAGTGACTGTATATGTAATATTTTAATACTGGATGATTAAAATGACATGCCATACTTAGGAAGACCATGGACATGCTGTAAAACACATTAATTCCTCATAGAATTGACGTTGGACATGCAGGTGACTCGCTAGGATTAATCTTCCGGCAGTTAGCCTGGTCTGGAGCAGGCTAGCTGCAGCGGATAAATCACCACAGTAACTTGGCCGGGTTTAGTTTGAGCTGCTTTCATGCAACCGACTTAGGGCTAAATTCAGCCAGGATAACCAACATATCTTAAGCTTAATCCCTTATCTTGGTTTCGTGCAATACCCCTCAGGTAGTGGCTTTTAAATAATACACACACAAACTTTGGACATTACAACATTTACTCAGTTAGGGATTAGGAAATGCATTCTTGGTTCACTTCACTTTTCTTTGTGACGTGACGGCAGTGATAGCGATAAATTTGCCCTGGACGTTATTAGCTACAGCTAAGTAGCTAGCTAACAGTAAAAGTCCGCAAAATGTTGTTTAGAAAGTTAAAAATAAATATATGCATCTTACCATTAATGGTGTGAGTGGTTGGTTGGAAGTGTACTTTGAAGTACAGCTCGTAAATGCAGAAAGACATTCACAGTAAAGACCTGTGTTTGTGTGTGTGTGCATGCAAGCGAGTGTTTCCCTACTAGCGTATTGGTTGAGGTTAAAAGGGGCGGGGTTAATTAGCATATATTCGAAACATTTAGGTTAAACATTTAGATTTAGATATAAGATTTAACATTTAGATATAAGATTTAACATTTAGATATAACATATAACATTTAGATTTAGATTTAAACATTTAGATTTAACATATAACATTTAGATTTAGATTTAAACATTTAGATTTAGATTTAACATTTAGATATAACATATAACATTTAGATTTAGATTTAAACATTTAGATTTAACATATAACATTTAGATTTAGATTTAAACATTTAGATTTAGATTTAACATTTAGATATAACATATAACATTTAGATTTAGATTTAAACATTTAGATTTAACATATAACATTTAGATTTAGATTTAAACATTTAGATTTAGATTTAACATTTAGATATAAGATATAACATTTAGATTTAACATATAGCATTTAGATTTAGATTTAAAATTTAGATTTAGATGTTCTATTTGACCATTATACATGTGGTTAAAAGTTATGTTAAATGTAGGAAAATGTAGGGAAAATGTGCTAAATGTGAGAAAAGTGAGATAAATAATGAAAATGTGTCAGCTACAACCAGGGGTGCCGCCAGGAAATCTGGGCCCTATGAAAGATAATGGCATAGGGCCCCCGTATGAGTGTGTGTGTGTGTATATTATATATATATTTAAATATATATATATATATATATATATATATATATATATATATATATATATATATATATATATATACACATACATACTCATACGGGGCCCTATGCCATTTTTTTCTTTTATATACAATATACGGTATATATATATATATATATATATATTTTTTTTTTTTTTTTTTTTTTTTTTTTCTTTCCACCCACCACATCATATTATTCAACAAGGATAAAATCTGTTTAAGGATGCACTCAACATCACTGCTTAGTTTCAATATAACTCTTTGAACATTGCTCACCTTCTTCATTGGGACAGGTGGGGGACGGGTTATGTGGAGATGGGGCTGCTGCTGGCTCATCTGTTTTAATATGTTGAAGGGGTAAGGAAAGGAAAACTAATTTAATATAGATATCTTACTAAAATGTACTCCCTCTGAGGTCTGTCGCATTTTCATCTGCCTGGTCTTGTTGTGAAAGTTTGTGAAGTGTCAACCCTGTGAGCTTTGTGGATTAAACAGGCTACTCGCCCACTGGATTATCTACAGACATACGATGAGTTTACTATAAACGCTAAAGAGGCTTGGTTTCATTAAAGATAAAAAATACACAAACACGGGTCGTTTTTATTTTTCCAAGGTAACTCGCGAACCGTCGGCTCGCGCATCACTAGGCATCATCCAGGCGATGCCTCTGACCTCAGAGGGAGCGGACTAAATTAGCTTGTAGGTAGCTAGCTTATGAGCAACAGGTTAATCTCAACCTCACCTTTCTTGGTGAAAAAATGGGTCACATATTGGCATCCTCTCTTCTGTCTTTCATTTCGCTCCTTTCGCTCTCTCCTTTTTTGAAAACCCGACTTATTTTTCCCTCGCTGCATTTTTAATATTCGATGCTTCCGACAGGTTCATTCAAACTGATGCGCTATTACAGCCAGGACCAAACCATTTAGTTTTATGGAGGTGGCCGTCAATAACAATTTTTTTTTTTTTTATCATTTTACTACTGAAAAATAAGTTAGAACAGAGTGGCAATTTATTTTACTGCTACATTTTCTCGTTATACTTGAAAAAATAGCTATTATTTCTAGATAATGCTTAATAATTTTCTTATATATTTTTATATCTCAATGGGCCCCTATCAAGTCGTGGGCCCTTGGAATCTTCCTAACTTTTCCCCCCCATACGGCGCCCCTGGCTACAACTTTTATACTGAATTTTTACACTTGGCGCCCCATATACATCAGACCTCAAAATTCCGTTCCTGGTGCATCAGGGTCTTCTTTAGCTCATATCCTTTCATTCTGTTCAGAAATACTGGCGCCTGGTGAGACCAGTTATCCATAACCTAATGTTTCTGAATTAAAATAAAGAAGCTATTACTTAAAAGACATCAGGCAGCTGCAATAAGTGCCTTTGTTATTTGTTATTGTGTTTTGTCCTTAACATCCTGCACATGGTTGGACTACATCGCTTTGTTTTTCACCCTACTGAGCTGTGTGGTTCAGGGCTTATACCAGCCTTGTGAAGAGGACAGTGTAACCCGGTGGAGAAAACCTGGTTAAATTAGGAGCAAGGGGAGACAGAAACTTTCCCTGAGTTCATTCGCTATATTGGAGAGATGGGGAATATCCTATAACACTTGAAGGCGACACTAGCGTGTTTAACCCCACGTGGGGTGCTGATCTCTTAGTAGCCAATCAGAAAAGCTACGTAAACACGTCTAATGTCAGATCAGGCGAGAAACCTAGGCACGTTCCCCTCTTTCCGGTCTTTTCTGGATTCAGCCGTTGAGAGAGAAGCAACTACGCTTACGAGAGCTCCGAAAGATGAAATTCCCGTGTCAAACACAAATTAAGAATACACCATCAGCACTCGTATCGGTCAGGAATGCGGGGCTGAGCAGTTAAACCGCAGAGGACAAGCTACGCTGGCTAGTCTCGCGGCCATCTCGGGAATTTCGAGGAGCACGTGAGTCAATGCGTGCAGCTTGAGTTCAGAGCAACGGTCAGGTTTTTGGTAAGGGTCCGAAATACCAGAACATTCCTGGAAGAAGGGTGGCAATTATCATCTGCCAGTGGGAAATCCAGGGTCCGGGTTGGAGAATCCAGGCGTTACGTTTGGAAAGAGAACTCAACAACCCAGTCTGTGGCGTGGGCTCACTGCCTAAAGATTGGATTGGATTCTGATGGCGAGCCAGAAGTTCCAAGGAGAGAGATAAGCACGTGTTCACTCACACACGCAGGACATTCTGACTTGACGGATTGTCAAGACCAGGGGTCTCATTTATAAAACTGTGCGTAGGATTCTTACTAAAAGTGTACTTACGCCCAAAACCGGAAGTTGGCGTACGCCATAAAATATTCTGATTTATAAAACCGTGCGTACGCACAGGTGCAAGCAATTTCCCCTTTATAAATCACACTCGTCCTTGAAGTTTGCGCAGGTGAATTTGGCTCATGTTCCGCCCACTACACACCCACTTTCCACCATAAATGGTCAATGCAAAGTACCTCAGCGTGTATTAAAATGAGCCAGCTGATCCATGTTGTGATCCATGAACAACGGCAACCGCAGGGAAGCGAACCAAAAAACGCAACTTCACAGAGGCAGAAATCGATGCATTAGTGAGTGAGGTGGAGAGTCGAAAAATTATTTTGTTTGGTAGCCACAGTAGTGGCGTGACAAATAAGAGTAAGTGTCGTGAGTGGCAACACATAGTTACCTCAGTTAACTCTGTGAGCGGGACAGAGCGGACCATGGCGAGATCAAAAAGAAACCATCAATGAACTGAAGGAAATCAGAACAACACTGCATAATTTGTGTGACATTATGTTCGACATTTCAAACACATTAAAAGAGCTTGTGAAAAAGTGAACCTTATTGTCTGCTTAATCGCTGCATGACCTCCTCACGGAGCCGTGCCCCGTGTTGGAACTCCCTGTGTCTGGGAGGGGGCTGTGGGTGAGGGTCGGCATTCCGAGGAGGGGGGAGGCCAGGAGGTAGTTGGATGCCGTGCCTCAGTGCCAGGTTGTGCAGCACGCCACACGCCCTCACGATCCTGCGCACCTTTTGGGGATGGTACAATAATCTACCCCCTGACGCATCCAGACACCGCCACCGGCATTTTAAAAGGCCGATGGCGCGCTCTACAGTTGAGCGCGCACGGGAGTGAGCGGTATTGAACAGGGTCTCCTCTGCGCTCTGGGGGTTTGGGAAGGGGGTCAGGAGCCAGCGCCGGAGGGGGTAGCCACTGTCCCCTGCATTTCAATGAAACAGTGCATCAGTGGTCTGCATCTGGCTAAGCTGGTTGTCAATATAAAGTTATTGTCTTACCAAGAAGCCAGCCATCACGTACAGCGCCTGCCTGCAGTCTCTTCTCTACACTGCTTTGCGCTAGGATGTAAGAGTCATGTGTAGAGCCAGGCCATCGTGCAACTACATTTGTCAACATCATGTTGGATTGACATATGACTTGAACATTGATAGTATGCACATGCTTCCTATTGACATACATGAATTCATCGACATATGGGGCCCTTATAGCAATATGAGTGCAGTCAATTGCGCCGATTACATTAGGAAAACTGGACATTGCTGCAAATTGCCTTTTAATGTCGGCCTGTTCTCCTGCAATATAGAGAAATTGGATGTGGAAGAGTGTAGCAGGACGCATAGACAGCGGAGACGGGTTATGAACTCTTGCCGGGTTGAAGTCATGCACGCTGACCATAATTCCCCACCTCTCCATCTGTGTCGCCAATTCCCCCAGCCTCCAAAACCAGCGTACGCATGGGTCAGAGCTGCCGTGAAAGACCGCACATTTTCACGTCAAGTTTGTTTTTTATAAATCACAACCTTTGCGTGAAAAGAGGCGTACGCCAGTTTCAGGCCCCATTTTGTGCGTACGCAACGGTTATAAATGAGACCCCAGGACACTCTGTGACTGATCCAGAGGAATAAGGGCCCAGACTGAACATTTAATTTTCTTTTTATTTTATCTCAATTGCCGACTGTAATTGTTCTTTGGGGGGTTGCAACTGTTGTTCTGGTTGCCAGTCATTGTTATTATCACTAAATATATGAGTGGCTACTCAATTACATGTTAATTGCCTGTTGTTGTTGCTCATTTCTTTGGCTCCCAACCCGAATTTAGACTTCTGATCACTAGGCCTAAGGAATCTCATTGATTCCCAATTGAACGCACTGTTAGTCCACCTTACTTTAGTGGGGGCAGGCTACAGAAGTGGCGAGCCAGCCAGGAGCCACTTGAATTGAGCATCAATAATAAGACTTTATAGAAATGGATTTCATACAAAAGTCAGGTGTGAAAATTCCCAATTCAGTTATTATTAGTGGGGTAACTAATGGGGCTGAGCAGGATGAACAGGTGTTTGATTTCCTAAAGAGGTATGGCCAGATAGAGAGATTTTTATTCGTCGATGACCCACATTCCGAGTACTACCAAAACTTGATCGTTGAATATGTTAGCAGTTCAGCCTTAGAAGGCTTGGAACCTTGCTTACCACATACACATACGGCGAAAGGAGAACCTACAGTCACTTACCAGGTGAGAGCACTTAGTGGCGTGTATACCACTCAGGTTGGAAATAGTGTCACTAAGACATATTTGGAGGAGCTCAAGAAACTGGCTAAGTTAAGTGGCAAAGATTTTAGTGACGTTTTGAAAGAAATGATGCTTCAGATCGGAGATGACGTTACGGTTACACAGCCGATAGTGGAAGAGTCCCTCACTGCACAGGTGGAGACACCGGTGGGGTCCACACCTGCTTTGAAGGAACAACAAACTTACATTTCACCTTCGGAAAGCATCCAAAACGCTAATGGCGTCGCTAATCCTACTTCCCTCGGTAAAGAGAGGAGGACACCGTCTCTCTCGTTGGCTGATGTGAATCCACCTGATGTCCAGAAAGTAGTGGTTGAGCACATAGTAAGGGGACAGGATATTGTCCCATGTTCACAGTCCCATGTGAGGGTCCGTTCTTTCTCCAGAAAACCCTGGGGACCTAATAATGAAACTGATTACGAAACGTGGCGTGCCCACATCGAACTGCTCCAGAATGATCCAAGTTTGTCTTCCCTACAAATATCTAGAAAGATCTTAGAGAGTTTGCTCTCCCCAGCTGCCGATGTTGTTAAGGGTGTACGGCCTGACTCACCTCCTGAAGTGTACTTGCAGCTGTTGGATTCAGCTTTTGGTACAGTGGAGGATGGACAAGAGCTGTTTGCTCAATTCCTGAATACTCTTCAGAATCCAGGGGAAAAGCCATCCACTTACCTCCATCGTCTCCAGTTAGCATTGAACAGGGCCACAAGGAGGGGAGGGATTGCCAGTGAAGAGGTGGACAAACACCTTCTTAAACAGTTCTGTAGAGGGTGCTGGGACAACAATTTACTCAGTGCCTTACAACTCGAACAACAAAAGATTAACCCACCCAAATTTTCAGAACTCCTATTAATAATTCGGTCTGAGGAGGACCGACAGCAAGCCAAAAGCAGTCGTATGAAAAATCACATTGGCACCATGAAGCAAAGAGCCCAGCTGGGGTTGCAAGGTGCATGTGTGCATGAGTCTGATGAAGCTCAGAGGAGCGATAGCAGTGCTATTGAGGCTCTGAAAAGGCAAGTAGCTAGTCTACAGAGTCAGCTGACTACGATCAGTTTACAGGAAAAATCACGGGGGGCCTGCATCAAAGGGGCTGCAGGGAAATCACAGAATAGGGTGCCAAAATCAAAAGATTCAGCTTCACAAAAACACACCAAGAAGAGGCAGACATCTAAACCCAGAACATGGTATTGTTTTAACTGTGGTAAGGACGGACATATCTCTTCAGGTTGTGCCGATCCTGCAAATCCCACTCTGGTGGCTGAGAAAAAAAAACAGCTGGCAGAAAAGCAGTCTAGGTGGGAAGCACAAGGCAGCTCAGATCTTCCTTTAAATGGCTGACAGTTCCTGTTGCGGGACAAACAGGGGCTGACGAACCACACCAACGTCCCTCAGACGTCGTTACTGAACACAGCACCTTTTCAAGGGTCAGTAAAGTTGGTGTTTGTATGGAGAATGCCAATCCACAGACAGACTGCAATTCACAGCATTCAGAGCGGAACTCACCTTTCCGACTTCCTGACCGGTTGGTCGGAGTTAAGAGCACAGCTCAAGTCATGGTAAAAGGTGAAGAGGTAAGCTGCCTGCTTGATTCGGGTTCACAGGTCACAACCGTACCAGAGTCGTTTTATAAACTACACCTACCTGAGCAGGAGCTTAAACCCCTGCACAACCTCCTGGAGGTGGAAGGTGCAAATGGGCAGTTAGTACCTTATCTTGGCTATATAGAAATGACCATTATATTCCCGGAGGACTTCACCGGAGTCCCAGAGGATGTATGTACACTCGCCTTGGTCGTTCCTGACACGTCTCAATCTCTCATTCTCGTGGGAACAAACACCCTTAAGGTGTTATTTGATATTCACTAAGAGGCTGATGATGCCCATCGGAAACATCTTCCATATGGTTACAAGGCGGTTTTTAAGGCCATTGAATTGAGGCGGAGACTCGCCAGTAACAACCATTAAGGGGTTGTGAAATTGCAGGGTAAAGACCCTCAAGTCATCCCCGCTGGCACAACCGTGGTGGTAGAGGGGGTTGCTGTTGGCCATGGTCTGCAAGATGAAAAGTCCGTGGTCATTGAATATCCTTCATCATCCCCTCTACCGGGTGGCCTACTAGTAAAAGCTGGGCTAGTTACCTTTCCCCAATATCGGCCTCACAAACTGCCTGTTGTCATAAGTAATGAGTCTGACCATGACATCGTCATTCCAGCAAAGTGCACTATTGCTGAGATAAGTGTTTTTCAGGAAATTTTATTGAAGGAACACAGGGTGGTTACCCAACCCGAACGTTTACAGAAATCTTTAGGGACTCAGACATCTCAGGAGTCCACTTTAAGTTTCAACTTTGGGGACTCTCCACTTTCAACCGAGTGGAAGGAGCATATCACTCAGCAGCTTAACAGCGTGCCTGAAGTGTTTGCCATGCATGACCTAGATTTTGGTCGTACGGATAAGGTCAAACACCACATAAATCTTTCGGATAACACTCCTTTTAAGTTACGTGGTCGACCAATCCACCCTTCGGACATTGAAGCTGTTCGTAAGCACATCCAAGAGCTTCTTGATGCAGGGGTAATTAGAGAGTCCGAATCCCCATTCGCATCACCCATAGTGGTAGTTCGGAAGAAAAATGGTGAGGTCAGGCTATGCATCGATTATAGGCGACTGAACCTTCAGACTATAAAAGATGCATACAACCTTCTAAAGTTGGATGACACATTTTCAGCCTTAAATGGGTCACAATGGTTCTCTGTCCTTGACTTAAAGTCTGGATACTACCAGATTGAGGTCAAGGAAGCAGATAAACCAAAGACAGCTTTTGTGTGCCCTCTTGGGTTTTGGGAGTTCAACAGAATGCCGCAGGGAGTGACCAATGCTCCCAGCACATTTCAAAGACTAATGGAGAAGTGTATGGGACATATGCACTTAAAAGATGCATTGGTCTTTATTGATGATGTGATAGTGTTCTCCAAAACGCTCGAGGAACACGAAGAAAGGCTCATGAAAGTGTTGAGTCGCCTCAAGGAGTTTGGGTTAAAGTTGTCCCCAGACAAATGTGTTTTCTTCCAGACATCTGTTCACTACCTGGGTCATGTAGTATCCAGGCAGGGTGTGGAAACCGACCCTGAAAAGATTTCGGCTCTGAAGACGTGGCCGGTGCCCCAGACCTTGAAAGAGTTGAAATCCTTTCTTGGATTTGCCGGATACTACCGGAGGTTCGTCAAGGACTACTCCAGTATTGTGAAACCTCTTCACACTTTTGACTTCCGGTTATCCGCCGACTCACAAGAGTCAGAGAGCAAAACCAGCGAGGTCAAAACAGAAACCCGATAAGTATTACAATCCTAAAGAGCCTTTTGGCAGTCGCTGGACATCAGCTTGTCAGCAAGCCTTTGAAACAGTCATTGAAAGACTCACCACGGCGCCTGTGCTAGCCTTTGCCAATCCTCAGAAATCCTACGTGTTGCACCCTGATGCCAGCACCACTGCACTCGGTGCAGTATTGTATCAGGAGCAAGAGGGTCAACTTTGAGTCATAGGCTATGCCAGTAGAGGGCTGTCGCGGAGTGAGAGTCGCTACCCAGCGTACAAATTAGAATTTTTGGCGCTGAAGTGGTCTGTAACAGAGAAGTTTGGTGATTATCTCTACGGGAATCACTTCATAGTCGAAACGGATAGTAATCCGCTGACCTACATACTGACCTCGGCGAAACTTGATGCAACCAGCTACAGGTGGCTGGCAGCATTATCTACCTTTTCCTTTAAGCTCCTCTATCGCCCTGGGCGACAGAATGGAGATGCGGATGGACTTTCCCGCAGACCACATGGAACGCTAATAGATGACCTGAAATCACAAAAAGAAAGGGAGCGGATACAACAGTTCACGAGAGATCTTCTCTCTGACCCGCAAAACATCGATGCAGTGGACCAATCTGTTGTGAAGGCTATTTGTGAAAAACAGCTGCTCTACAGTGCCGGTTCTGATGTTGAGAATGAAGGTGGAGCGAATCCCGTGGTCTTAGTGGAAGCGCTTGCCATATCACCAGGTGCAGTGCCCGACAGTTATGGTCAAGAAGAACAGTTCGGGGGACTGCCAATGATTCCACATCTAACTGAGGCAGAGTTAGCTGAGAAACAAAGAAATGACGCATGCATGAAGCACGTCATTCACCAGATCGAGCATGCATCTATAGTCAAAATCTCTTTGTCTCTTTGTTTTTCCTTTTATTTTCAATCCAGAATGTACAACTTGTCCCTGAGTCCATATTTTGATCAAGGAGCTCCCTTCGTCGGTTCACGTCACAGCTCGACTGGGGAGCGCCACTGCAAAGATGTTCCCCCTTACCGGGAGCATGGGAATATCTGCACGCTGGCTGCTCCACACCAGGATAAACCTGGTAACTGGGGAGTCACTGCGACGGATGGGCCAAGTGATGGAGACTGTGTGAACTGGAACCTGTTTTACAATGTTTGTCGCCCTGATGGTCCAAACCCCAACATGGGATTTACCAACTTTGACAAAATTGTAAATGCATGGATCACAGTCTTCCAGGTAAACTGTCAAATCTAACAAGTTGGTTTGTAGTTTAAAAAAAAAATTAAAATTTGTTGCCTCAAAAAAATTAAGTTTGAGTTTGCTGAACTTAGAATAAATAAGATATCTGAGTATGTTGTCATGAAGTTGTGCAAGAAACTTGATGTGATCAAATCTTAGTAAATCAGTGGTGATGTGTTTAATGTTCAATACACCAGACGATTTCAAGTTCACCTTACTTAGACTAATTGACAAACTTAAATGGATTTTTCAGCTACTTTGCAGCAGGAACTCTGTGTGTGTGTTCGTTTTGGTTGATCAAGTAATTTGTGTGTGCTGCACTAAAAATCATGTCATTTATGTTGATTCAGCTTCAGTAAATTAGTTTATTCAGCGTTTTGTTATGATTTTTATTTTAGATGAATGTCAATAACAACTTGATTAAAATGAAATAATTTCCACTAATTACTTAGTTATTTAGGGAAATATTGAAGCCTGTGTAACAGTTTAGGAAATCTATCTTTGTCTGTATCTAGCTGGGTTTTCTGAAGATTGTTGACTTTTACTGCTTTCTGTACCTCCAGGTCATCACCCTTATAGGTTGGACGGATATTATGTACCTCGTGATGGACACTCATTCCATCTGGAGTATTATACCGTTTATACTTATGACTGCTGTAAGTACCAACTGGTCTTTATGTTTTGGTACAAAATCATAATTCCTCAAAGTTTTATAAAATAAAATAAAATGTTGAATGACTTCATGAATAAATAAAAACAAATGTTTAAACAAAGAAATTGAGTCCCTGTGAATATATATTGCAGTTAAAAATCTATAATATTTACTTATTAATGTAACAAAGTTGGAAATTCTCTGAGCTAGTGTTTTGTCCCTTAATAAATTTAGTTCAGTTCATGTTTTAATTTTTACTTTCCTCATCAGGTGGGCTCATTCATTTTGATGAATGTTGCTACTGTCGTCATCGCCTCCCATTTCTCAGAGGCCATGAAAAAAGGAAGGAAAAAGGTGTTTGGGTCTGTGATCATCTTCAAAGTCCGATTCTACAAGGTCATCAAGCTGCTGGCTCGATTCGTAAAAAGGTTAGATACTGGGCTAGCTGCTTATGCCACCTCAAAACTTTAAAGCAGTGACTCCCAACCCTGATCTTGGAGGCCTACTATCCTATGATGTTCCCCGACTGCAACACACCTGGTTCAGATTAAATGGATCTCTGACAAGTTCTGCACAAGTCTGCCACTGAGCCATTAATTTGAGTCAGTTGTGTTGAAGCAGGGAAACATCAAAAGTCTGCAGGACAGTGGGTGTTGTGGACTGGAGTTGGGGATCCCTGTTTTAAAGTGAGTGAGTAATTAAAACTGTCATTTCAGAGTTTAAACATTGAATAAACACATCCATTCAGTTGTATTGTGATTCACCTTGAATATAACAACCTCTTCCCCCATTTACAGATGATCAAATGTAAGTCGCTTTGGATAAAAGCGTCTGCTAAATGGCTGCAGAATAGAATTTATTGCTGTGTTTTTTTTATCAACAGTTTGATTAGATGGCCATCCTGGACTGGCGAAGAGAACTGGGGAAATATGTCACTGGTAAGAGTAGAACACAACTGGCTACACCATAGGCAGAGATTTAACTGCGTAAATAACCATGCATCACAAAGCCCAATTCCCTTATCTTTCAGCTTGAGTACTCACCTGGTCTGCTTGGGAAAATTAAGCGAATGGTGGAGGGCAGTTGCTTTCAAAATACAATCTCAGTTTTAATTGTCCTTAATGTTATCGAAATGGCTGTTGACCACCATGATCAGGTGAGAGAAAACACCACAAATGTTTTAAAATGCAGAGATCTGTTAAAGCTGCCATTTTATTTAAATTTTTTTTTATTATTCTTTCTATCTTTTTCTCCTGCAGCCTCAGGAAATGACGAGAGTATTAGGAGTGTGTAACTTAATGTTCACAGTGTTGTTCACAATTGAGATGATCTTAAATATCCTGGCATTCCAACTGCAGTACTTTGTAAATCAAACAAACCTCTTCGACTTCACCATGGTCATCATCAGGTATGTCAGTCTCACGGCACTTGATGTTTTGGGTAACAGTCCATCTCAAATGTAAAAATCAGAATACTGCAGTAGACTGCAGTATTCTGATTTAACATTGCTTTTTTTCTTTCAGTGCTTGATATGAGATTGTTAGAGTGCACCATGTTGAAATATGGTTGTTTGTGTTTCTCAGTGTTTGGGAGGAATTGTCACACACTAACTGCAGGCTGTCGGTTCTGCGAGCACTTCGTGTGCTGCGCTGTGTGAAGCTTCGCTTCATGCCCAAGCTGAGGAAACAGCTTAGAGTCCTTTGGAAGTCAATGAAAGATGTGTCCACGCTCTGCTGGCTCATGCTATTTTTCATTTTTTTCTTTAGGCAAGTAAACACGTGTACTAAATTATCACATCACACAAAATCCCAGATGCTGCTTTCTTACAAGGTGGGAACATCTTAATGACTCTCACTGTGATCTGTTGTCTCTTTGCAGTGTGATGGGGATGCACCTGTTTGGCTGTAAAATGAACTGGTCCATGGTGACAGTGTTCCAGGTTAGCTTTTGAACTTTTAATTTGTGCTGTCATCATAATCCATCACTGCCCTCTTATTTTTGTCCATTTATTTTAACTTGTTTGTTCTTGACTGAATCAGCTTTTAACTCTGGACTCATGGAATCTGCTGCTGTACAACGCCATGACTTCCACCTCCCTGTGGGCTGCAATATACTTTATTGCCATAATTATCCTAGGAAAAACTGTTCTCTTGAATGTGCTTCTAGCGATCGTGGTTGAGAACTTCCAAAAAGAGGTATGGATCTGTTGTCGTTTTAATCTTTTAATCTAACATAGCAATTTTTTAGCACAGCACACAGAAGCACCTGCATGATCCTTTTTTTTTTTTTTTTTTTTTTTTTTTTTTTTAACTAATCAAAACTTTTTTTTCTGCTGTTTCACTAAAAGCACTCCAGCCCATCCAGTGAAAATGAATCTCTCTTTGCAAGTTCTATTTCATCACGGTCCACCCCTGACGATGTAAGTTTGTATTTTCTACTCAGAGGCTCTCAAGATGTATATAATATGCGCAGCTCTTTAATTTAACATTTCAGTCTTGATGCAGACTCAAGGTGCAGCTATATTAAACTTTTTTTTATGTTGTTCTAGGACCTAGACACAGTCATTTACAATGATCCTACCTCTGAGCTTGGGAGCATTGATGCCACACGGAATTTCCATGGGGAAGATTCTTCAGAAAGCGATACCAACCTGGATAATGTAAGTTTCTGAGAATATAGCTTTTAAAGTCTTAGAGTTTAATGAACAACTAGCCTTTAGTGAACATTTTCTAAAGGTGTGATGAGATAAGAGAGTGAAACTTTTACCCATTTATAGGGGTTAAGCCACTGCCTAAATGTTTGATGAATGTTTAGATCTGGAATTTTGGCTGACACGCTTCTGTCTAGTGTAGATGGTGTGAATAAACTTTCCAGACGCTGTCCGTTTGCAGTTAAAAGCTGATTTATTTTCCTTTCTTTTCCTCTTAATGCAAAATATAAAACAATATAAAAAATATAAAACAAATCGCATGCTGTCAAAACCGATGTCCCTGTCTGGCCTAACACACACCCATACACACATCATTTCCTGTCTTATATATCATTAGACTAATTTGGCTCCTACATACCAGCCCTAATTGTTAGACATAACAATTCACAAGAACAAAATTAATTTCAAGCCAAACTTTAAATCTTTGACCATAAATACGAACAAATTTCATTCCAATGCCATTATTTACACTTCTTGCATGGGACATAATTTTGTAATTGGGAGCACAAAAATGCCATTTTTTGTTTGGTGCTGATAAGTCCATAATCATAACAATGTCTCCAATAGCCAAATTTCTTTTAACTTGGTTCTATTTCTGTTTCTCCTGGATCAAATAAAAGAAATATTATTTTTATCTCATTTTACTTATGAGTTTTTCTTTTAAAAACATGAGCCTGTCAGTGTTGGATAACAGGAAAGGTTGTTGCCACCAGTTGTGCTTTTTGAGATTGTTTTATTGATGCTATGAATGAAGCAAGGTTGGCTGATGTGAAACTGCTAAACCCTGCAGAGATTCTTGAACCTGATTCAAAGAGGGCAGCACTGGTGCAAAAAGTATAAAGACTGGACATTGTACATAGTGTCTCCACAGAACAAGTAAGACTTGCATTTAATCCAGAGAATTATGCTTTGATGTAGCTGTTTTCACAAATGTCACTTTATCTGAATCTTTGTGGTACTCTGTTTTTGCTTTTTTCTTTATTAAGATGCTGGTGGTTTTAACTGATTTCAAATAAATTTGGCTTAATATAACTGCTTATAATTATATCCTATTGGATATATTTGAACCATTCTCACAAACCCAAAGTCAAAATTAGTCATTTAAAGTTTTTTAAGTGTTTTGTAAGCAGAAAACAGAGACTGTGCCCAGAGGCTTTTTTTTTTCTTAAACTATCTTTATTTTTCTTTTAATATTTAACTGATTACAGCTGTTTTAATTAAAGTGTGTATGCATGTGTATTCAGGTTCCGCATATTTTGCCAGCGTGCTGTTTCACACCAGTACTTTGACAAAATAGTTGTTGTTTTCATTGTGCTGAGTTGCATCACCATCGCTATGGAGAGGCCTGACATAGATCCCGAGGGCACAGTGAGACAAATAAATCCTCAAAGAAAACACACACACACAATAATGGTGCAGTGTAGATTGAGATTGACTACATAAAGTCAAGCATAGAGAATTTTATAAAACCAGTTAATTGTGTTACATGAGTGCTATTTAAAAAAAAAAAACAAGATTAAAAATGAATCACTTTGTGCCCTTTAGGAGCGACTGATCCTGGATGTGGCCTCTTATTTTTTTTCCTTTGTTGGTTTTTTGGAGATGTTCATGAAGGTAAACCTATCTGGTGTCGTCTGTAAAATCAAAACTTTATCTTTAATTTTCAGTTGATTTCAGGATTGCTCTAAGAATCCATTGTGTTTTAAATATGTTGGTGATTGATGAACTGTTTTTATTTGACATCAGGTCACAGCATTTGGTATGATATTTGGAAATACAAGCTACGTCCGCAGCCCTTGGAACGTGATGGATGGTTTGCTGGTGATTGTATCTGTAGTCCAAATCCTAATCTCATTGGTGGTTAATGAACTAAAGCAGATACTCAGCATTCTCAACATCTTTCGCGTGCTTCGAGTTTTCCGCCTACTTAGGTATTTTATTAGTTTTTTGTTTATTCTTCATTTTTGTAGCATCTCATCTCAGTTCTGCTTTCTTATCGTGTGAGTTTGTTTCTTCAGATATATACACTGACTCCAACAAACTTATTTGTTTATGTTTGTGACGTCAAGGATAGTCAAACTATTCCCAAGACTGGCTCTGAACACTCTGGTGACATCCATGAAACCAATTTTGAACATTCTTCTCATTTGCTTTGTCTTCTTCTTCTTTTACGGCATTGTTGGCGTACAGGTAAGGGGGACACATAGCTTTTATCTTTTTTTTTTTTTTTTTTTTTTTTTTTTGTCTTGGCTCTGGCTAACACTTAGCCAGACACTCACAGTTACCACTCAGACATGTAGCTATTTATGGAAATAACAGAGATGCCTTCAGGTAAAAATAAAACTACTCTCACTCTTTGTGTAGTTGTTTAAAGGGAAGTTCTTCTACTGTGTGGGTGAGGACTTAAACAACATTGTCAACAAATCTGACTGTTTGTCAGCCAACTACCACTGGGAGCGGAAGGAGTACAACTTCGACAGCCTGCTACAGGTATAGATTGACATTCAGTGATCCCTGACTGGAAATGGGTAAAGGATGCAAGTTAGTACTAATGCCATCTGGAAATACAGTCAAACTTGAACTTCATCTATAAACCAACCCGCCAGTCTGTTTAGAAATGAGACACCTCACTGAAGAGACGTTTCCTGCATCTATGTCATGTGGGTCTCCCTGACTGAAATGCCCTTTTCAGAGCCCAGCAGCAGGTTCTGAGAATCTGATCAATTATTGTAATCCATAGTTGCCCAAATTTGACCAATTTTATACACAAAAACCAATTCTTTGAACATTCCGACACTAAAAGAGATTTCTTTCATTGGAAAATGTATCAGGGGAAAATTTATTTTATGGACAAGGACAACACTCCTCGCAAGATCTGGCAACACATCTATCTCCTAGCAAATTAATGAATATATAAATTGAACCCAGATACGTAAGGTTCCTTAAATTTTAACATTAGCCATTTTACTTATACTGATACAAGCATAGAACCAAAATTCAGATTTATTTTTTTTATTATCAATCCACACTACATTTACAAGACTTAGAACATAACTCTTTGCTATTTTGTACCTTTATCACAGCTTGAAATGTGTCCTGTTGTCTTTTCAAGGGATTGCTTATTTCAGTGATTGCTTATTTCAGTATTTCCCTGAATATAATAAGTACCTTTTGTAATACTTTATGATCATATTATTTTTTTATCATTATTTCCTGCAAAGTTAGTGTATGTTGACCAGTCAGTTATTTCTGTTTCCCATTTAGGCTATGCTTACCCTCTTTGTGATGTACACCAAGGATGGCTGGGTTAACATCATGTATGATGGACTGGATGCTGTAGGAGTTGACCAGCAGGTATTTTATACAATCATCATGTCCAGTGATCAGTGCAAATTGTCATCTAGTACTCATCACCATTAGAATCAGTCAATAAAAGGAAAAGAGACCATCTCTTGTGTCTCCAGTGCCTTTTCTGATTGCAAATACTTGGACCAGAAATTGCTGTTGGATTAATTTCTTTTAAAGGGGCTCTATTGTTTAAAAAATTATATAGGAGTGCAGTCAAAATCTAACCCTGACTTGGGGTTACCACATTAACCCTGACTATCTCTTCCCCCATTAACTTACAGCCCATTAAGAACTACAACAAATGGATTCTGCTTTATTTCCTCTCCTTCATGATGATGAGCTTCGTCTTGTTGGACATGTTCATCGGTGTAATGGTCCAGACCTTTCACCAATGTCAGCTGATCCAGACACAAGAGGATGAAGAGTTGAGAAACGAAGAACATCTGAGTAGAAGCCAGGGGACTGAAGGAAGGCCAAACAGCTGGTTTAGCTGAGAAGCAGGTGGTATTTTTTTATGTCTATAGATAATAGCATCTCTGAATGTGTCAAGTGTTGCATATTTCCTGTTTTTGCATATTTAAATTTTTTTGTCATTTACATGCTGGCTTGTTTGTTTTAGAGCGCGAGCAAACGCCATCTTTTGAAGGTTCCTGGATGTGGCACCTTTTATATAAGATATGTACCAGTAGAGCCCTGGAACTCTCAATGACTGTCATAGTTATCATCAATGTTTTGCTGATGGGGGTCGAACACTATAACCAGCCAGAGGTAACACACACATGCACACACTCACCGTAGACAGTTCAAAGTCTGATTTAACATCAACCCTTTGACATGGTTGTAACAATGATGCGTGTGTGTGTTATTTTAGGTCATAAACAAAGTCATTGACTGCTTCAACTATGTGTTCATGATCATCATGATCACTGAGGTTCTACTGAAACTTGTGGTGTTGGGTGTAGTGACATTCATAAAAGACTGGTAATACATTAGAAAGAGTAGCGTCGCTGTTCTCTTTTCTTATGCTCTAAGTCCCTGACAATGTTTGTGTGTTCAGCTGGAACCTCCTGGACATCATCATCATCTTGCTTTCCATCGTCAGCATGGCTCTAACCCAGTTAAGGATGACAAACGTCATTCCTTTCAATCCCAGCATACTAAGAGCCTGTAGAATCCTCAGGCTCTCTCAAGGTTCACACACACAGGCACTGAACAATGAGAACTTTGTTTTACTATTCATTATGAAGGTCTGTTTATGTGTGTGTATACATGTACATAAACATGAACATTTTCTCAACAACAACAACTCCTGTGTTTCTTGCTAGTGCTGAAGGCCAAAACACTAAGAATCCTGCTCAAAACCATTAACAAGACTCTGTCTCAGGTAAAAAAAAAAACAAAAAAAAAAAACACTGTTTATTAAGGTCACATGGCTGTTATGTGTGAACTCTTCTATCTTGTTCAGGAATTTGTATTTAAGCTGATGAATCCCAGCAAATGAGGACAGAAGAAAAAAAGCAGACACAAAGAGAACTGCCAACCATTGTCCTCCGTGTTTAGTTTCACTCTGGCTTTGCCTTTTCTGTACTTAGGCTTATACAAGTTGCCCTGCATTTGCACAAATAATGAGAAATTTTCATGTACTTTGGAACCAAGGTTTAAAAATGTTGCAGTTTTCCTTTAAGGTGCACAAAATACTTTGAAAATTTAGCTTCTGGGTTTTTTGGTTTGGTAACCAGAGAATTTAACATATGCTTTTGTTCCAGGTTTGGAATATCTGTCTTCTTTCCCTGGTAATCATCTTTATCTTCGGTGTGCTGGGAGTGGAGCTCTTTGGCGAGTTAGGTCAGTGACACTACTGACATGAAACAGCACAAAAATATGGACACGCTGCAGGATCCAGTGGCTGATTTCGTATTTGCACTGACATTGTAGAGCAGAAGATGCGTTACTCAAACAGAAAAATCATCTTGTGGATATCTGCTTTGCTTGTTTCTGTGTCGATCAGAATGTTCTCCTGATTATCCGTGTCTGGGGTTACATCGGAACAGCAACTTCCATAACGTCCCCATGGCTATGCTCACACTCTACAAAGTGTGCACGGGAGACAACTGGAGTGGGATTTTGAAAGTATGAATGCTCTCACACATGCATGCATGCAAACTCCTAGTATGATGGTTTTATTTTGCTCATAGCCTGACCATCTACCATACAGTATGTTGTCACTTATAGCAAACACTTGAATTGCAGCCACTATTTAAAATTAAATAATTACACAAATGCACAAATAATGAGGTATTTTATGTATTTTAAACGGTATTAAAAGTTTGTTAATTGTGTTGTGTAAATTAAATATTTAGTTGTGTGTTTCACATAAATACAGTTTTGGACACTTGAGTGTTCCTGTTTTGATTAAAACTTTTAATTTTAGAAAAACTTTGTGAATAAACAAAACTTCACTCTGTGCTTTGCAGGACACAATGAGGAAATGCCGGCCTGATGACGCCAAGTGTCAGAGCTTTCTCTTCTGGGTCTCTCCCCTTTACTTTTCAAGTTTTGTCATCATTGCTCAGTGTATGTTGGCATACATTGTGATAGCATCAATCATGCAAGCCCTAAAAGACTCTGAGGAGGTATAACTGCAGTTCACACGCAAACATTTCAGGAACGGCTGTAAAGCTTTTGAGAATTTTTTTAATTTTTTTAATCCGACACACCTTCATGGCAAATTATTCTAATGGGCTTGATGAGAAAGATTTTGGTTAAATCTGTAATTGTAATGTATCAAGGTTAACCTATAAACCTTAACTTCATTGTCAAAACATTCTGATGACAGAAGCCTGTTTTTTATTCTTTACTTTTAGACTGAAATACCAATGTTCACTGAAAAAAAAAAAAAAAAAAACACTAACTTCTATCTTTCTCAGGAAGCTGAGACAGAGCTGTGCAGGCAACGAATATTTTCATCAGCAGAGGGCAATGCAGAGATCTCTACCTTGGACCAAACTGATAATGGAGCCACATCATCTGATTCAATCAGCCTGTAAAATGGTAAATGTTATGTATAATCACCTATGTTGTGTAAACTGATATAGCAAATTGAATTTTTGTGTTGAAAGATGCACCCAAATATTATTTCTGTTTTGTAAACATTTTGTTCTGACATTCCTAATCTCATGTGGGTATGATAATTTGAGATCAAGTGGGGGTGTTGACAGATGCTCTGTTATTGTTTTTGTGTTGACAGATGCACCCAAATATTATTTCTGTTTTGTAAACATGTGATCATTCATGTTTTATGTTGTTGTTTCTATTGATTTGTGAATTTGTATTCTCACCTCCTAATTTGGAGAGTTACTGGACCAGTGTGTGACTGGACTAATGTAGTTGTGTTCAATAAAGAGCCGTTCACTCACAGCTGTTCGGATTTTGTGAGCTGAGCGACTGAGAAGCAGTTTCTGTCTCCCGTGCTTGTTTTTCATACAAGATCTTGGGAAAGGTAGCTACTGTGCTTTTCGAAAGTTTTTTGTTTTTTTTCTGACTCCACACGTACCGTTGTGCAGTTCGGATCTGCCAACAGGTTATGGGCCCAGGAGAAGTCAAAGATTGTAATGTGTTTTCCACTGTGGTGATGAACTTCGAAGCACAATGAGTAGACAGGTCGCTGATACAAGCCGTTGGTCCCGACTTGTTTGATGGAGATGAAAACAATTATGAACTTTGGGAGACTAAATTCTTGGGCCACCTACGATTGCAAGGGTTGAAGACGACGAGTTCAGATTCCCATGTCCAAGTAGAGCAGCAGCCTGAAGTAAGCCACCAGCCTGCAGTGAGCCACTTCCAACCACAGCCAGAAGACATCAAGCATGAGCCAGAGAGTAGACGTTACCCTTCTAGAGAGAGGAGGAAGCTGGACAGGTACACTGACTGTACGATGACTAAACACCTATATGAAGATGAAACTGATTGCTTACAGAGTAACATAGATTACTGTTACAAAGTCACGTGCAATATACCAGTTTCATACAGAGAAGCTGTTAGCTCAGATAAATCAACGGAGTGGGTAAATGCAATGAATGAGGAAATGCAGTCATTAAGAGAGAGAACAACACATTTACCCTGTCAAAGTTACCTGAGGGCAAGAAAACAGTGGGGGGAAGATGGGTGCATGCCATTAAAAACAATGTTGATGGTACTGAGTAGTATAAGGCTCGATATGTTGCTGAAGGATACAGTCAAAAGATGGGAATAGATTATGAGGAGACATTCTCTCCTACAGTCAATCAGACGAGCATTAGAGTGCTGATGCAAAAAGCTGTTCAGGACAACTTGATCTTGCATCAAATGGATGTAAAAACAGCCTACTTAAATGCACCAATAGACTGTGAGATTTATATAGAACAACCAGAGGGGTACGAGGTCACATCCCACACAAACGAGAAGCTGGTGTGTAAGCTGGAGAAATCCCTGTATGGGTTAAAGCAATCTGGCAGAAACTGGAACAAAGTTTTCCATGAATATTTAATCAATAACGGGTTCATCCAAAACCAAGCTGACCAAAGTGTTTACACAAGGGAAACTGAGCACGACAAAGTGATTATGGTCATCTGGGTTGATGATGTAATCATTGCAGCAAGTGATGTACATGTTTTGATGTTATTGTTTTTGTGTTGACAGATGCACCCAAATATTATTTCTGTTTTGTAAACATGTGATCATTCATGTTTTATGTTATTGTTTCTATTGATTTGTGAATTTGTATTCTCACCTCCTAATTTGGAGAGTTACTGGCCCAGGTGTGTGTGACCAGACTAATTGTAGGTGTGTTCAATAAAAAGCCGTTCACTCACAGCTGTTCGTAGGGATGGTGAAATCGAGGCCTCATGAATCATCGAGCCAACTTTGACCCAAATGCATGAAAATGGCTTGCTGTTCGGAATCATTTGACCAAATTAAAGAGCTCCATCTGCTGGCTGTGGGCGTCTGATGCATCAGATAGGTTGATTGAAGACAGGTCCCTTTAAAGATCCCGCCTGCTGCCTAATGCGCGCTGATGATGCCTCTTTTGTTCAATCACATGACTTTTGGCATGCTGAATCCTTTTTTTTTTTTTTTTTTTTTTTTCATAGAAAAAAAATGGTACAAAATCTCGGTGGGAATTTACAGACTTGAAATGCAATTTGCAAATACAGACTTGGATGAAGAGGACTGTATGAAAAACAAGACATGACAAAACTAAAACAGCAGAAAAGAGAGGGAAAAAAAGAAAAAAAAACTAAAGGGACTTGTAGTAGTTGTCGCGCAAGGCCTTGTGATAAGAGATACGATGAAATGAAATAATACAGAGAAATAAAATTAGAGCAACAGACAATCTTTTGTGATATTTAGTAGAGTACATACTGATGAGATTTTATCCAACAAGAGGTTTAAACACTGAAAGTACATTTTTAGCTCGTTTTTAAACCCAACAGCAGAGGGCAGACCATTTTCCCGTTTTTTACAATGGATATGATATTTACCTAGGAGGAAAACTATATTAACCAGTTTTTGAAATTTGTGGGGGATAGCTTCAATATAAAACAGCGTTTGCAGGGGTTCTAATACAATGTCAGGACCTGTTCTAAACCAGGTGGCAACTTCTTTCCAGAATTTTATGGAAAAAGGGCAAGAGAAAAATTAAAGCCGCAAGCGGCATCCATCGGGTCCGAGCGGCCTGGACCCCGCCACCCGTGTCCTAAACCTTTTCCTAGCATGGTAGGTAACCTGGTAACATCATAGTTAACATGGTAAAACACCCAGCTGAAAATCTGAAATGTTGATATACTTAGTTATCATTTTTTCCTAGCATGCTAATTTCCTAGCTAACATGCTATGTTGCCATGACAACAGGCGTTGTAATGCGTTAGGGACCCAACAAGTATGAATCCTGTGACGTTTGGTGCAGTTCCCATGTATTCCTATGGAGATATGAGCAAACCGTGTGTCATGGCGAGAAGGCGTTTTTCCGTCGGTTGCCACGGTAACACGCTTTCTGCTATTAGAAAGATTTGAATAGCCTTTGGTCCCCAACTTGTCAGGAAGGTTCCCACCAAGTTTGGAGTCTGTGGCATGAATCCCCTCAGACTAGTTCGTTCAAATGTCAATGAAATCCAAGATGGCGGGCACCCCGTTGTCATGGCAACAGGTGTTCGAATGACTTCTTTGCTGGACTTGGGGGGTCACAGGTATGAATACTGTGAACTTTGGTGCAGCTCCCATTTATTTCTATGGAGATATGAGTAAAGCGTGTGTCATGGCGAGAAGGTCATTTTCCGTCGGTTGCCATGGCAACAGGTGGTGTAATGCGTTAAGGACCCAACCTGTATGAATCCTGTGAAGTTTGGTGCAGTTCCCATGTATTCCTATGGAGATATGAGCAAACCGTGTTTCATGGCGAGAAGGTCATTTTCCGTCGGTTGCCATGGCAACAGGTGTTCAATTGACTTCTTTGCTGGACTTGGGGTGTTACACATATGAATCCTGTGAACTTTGGTGAAGATCCCATGTATTCCTATGGAGATATGAGCAAACCGTGGTTCTTGGCGAAGTCATTTTCCGTCGGTTGCCACGGTAACACGCTTTCTGCTATTAGAAAGATTTGAATAGCGTTTGGTCCCCAACTTGTCAGGAAGCTTCCCACCAAGTTTGGAGTCAGTCGCACGAATCCCCTCAGACTAGTTCGTTCAAATGGCAATGAAACCCAAGATGGCGGGCACCCCGTTGCCATGGCAACATGTGTTCGACTGACTTCTTTGCTGGACTTGGGGTGTTACACGTATGAATACTGTGAAGTTTGGTGCAGTTCCCATCTATTTCTATGGAGATATGAGCAAACCGTGTTTCATGGCGAGAAGGTGTTTTTCCGTCGGTTGCCACGGTAACACGCTTTCTGCTATTAGAAAGATTTGAATAGCGTTTGGTCCCCAACTTGTCAGGAAGGTTCCCACCAAGTTTGGAGTCAGTCGCACGAATCCCCTCAGACTAGTTCGTTCAAATACGATGTGTGTAAAGTGCAAAAAATGGCAAAAAAAAAAAAAAATGGCCGCAGACGCCAAGATGGCGGGCACCCCGTTTCCATGGCAACAGGTGTTTCATTGACTTTTTTGCTCGACTCGGGGTGTTACACGTGTGTGCCGAGTTTCGTGTTCCTACGTGGAAGTAGACTTTTGGGACCCCATTCATTTGGGTATTTTTGGTGACACTAGGTGGCGCTGTTGAGCCAATTTTGTATTGAAGTGTATGCGGACCTTAGAATATCGCGATTTTCACCGGACTTGATGCGTGTGCCAAGTTTCACAACTTTTCATGGGTGTTTAGGGGGTCAAATTAGGCGTCGTTGCGCTTAGAAAAATAAACATTTGGAAAACAATAGGGCCTTGCCATACTTTGTATGGCTCGGACCCTAATAAGTATTCTATAGTCTCGATATTTGCCCCACAAAAAACACATGGGTCCACTTCAAAATTAAACCGCTTTTTTAGTGTCATAGCAGCAGGGTAGTAATATTTGATTATTTTAAATTAAGTTTCTTTGACTTTAGGAGGAACTGGCCACTTTAAGTATTTATGAATATTATTATTTGGGGTAGTATAATTCAGAAGTGCCACCCTTCCTGGGATATTGAACTCTGTAAATAGTTTCAGTTTAAGAGTGCTACAGATCAATTTATTAATGCATTGTTTCTTCTTTAAGTCCATTTCTCCAATTTTTATTTCAGGTAGTCTAGCAGTTACCTTTGAAAAGATTAGGATGTTTTTAATAATCTGTTACAGGGAGGGTGGAATTGCTTTGCACACGGCTTTGAACTCTCTGAATGAGCAGTCTAGGTTAAATTTGTTGGCAAAATCCTTTAATTCTAGTAGTCACATTTCAGCAAAAACTCTAAACCACTTACTTTATCAAAAAGGCATTTTGGTATATGGAACCACAGCGATTCTGCATGAGATAAAAACTGTTTAATCCAGTTTATTCTCAACAATCAACCAATTATAGATTCGAATTCTGGTGCTTTTAAGCCTCCATTTTGGTAATTCTTAATAATCTGTGCTTTTTTATGTAGTGTGTTTTATTTTTCCATACAAAATTAAAGATGACTGAATTAACCTTTTTTTATATTAGTCTGGTTTACATTTAGTGATTGAAAAGGATAAATTAATTTTGACAGGCCTTCAGCTTTAGTTAACAAAATTCTACCAAATATAGACAAATCTCTAGTTAACCAATGATTGAGTGATCTTTCCATTTGATTTATTTTAATCTCTCTATTAGATTGGTTCATTGTGGTTCCCTCAGCATGTATTGTGATACCCAGATATGTAACTTGGGATTTTACAGGAATATTTTCAATGCTCACCTCTGGACAGGAATAAAGTGGTAAGAGCTCACATTTTTCCAAGTTTAATGATAGTCCAGAAGCTTGTGAAAAGGTTGAGATTATAGGGCTTTACTAATCATGCCTTTATTTTTTACAAAAATGACCATGTTGTCGGCAAATTGGCTAATTTTGTATTCATAGTTAAATATATTTATACCTTTGAGCTCTGAATGATTAATGACTGAGTAAGCTAGGATCTGAGTACAAAGAATAAACAGCTTGGGAGATATTTGACACCCTTGACTGATTCCTTTCTTGATTCTGATCTTGTCTGACAATCCTGCCGACAATATGACATAACTATAGATGTCGTCGTAGAACATTTTTATTATTTTACAAAAATTATCACATCCTAATTTTTTAAGCATTGTCAATAAAAAGTTATGTTCCAGGGTGTCAAATGTTTTATAAAAATCAAGAAATAGAATGAGGCTCTGAGATTCAATTAGGCTCTTGTAGTCTATCATGTCCAGAACAAGTCTAATATGATTGGAAATGTAGCGTCCTTTTATAAAGGCAGACTGATATTCAGCCACAATTTTTGAAAGGATGGTTTTAAGAAGATTAGCGTAACAGGAGGCTAACAGCTTATAATCATTACATAGTAATGTTATAGGTCTCCAGTTATTTAGCGAGAGTAGATCTTTGTTGGGTTTGGGAATTAGTGTTATTAACCCAGTTTTCATTGATGGGGATAAGCTTCCATGATGAATACATTCCAGAAAAGCTTTATATACAATTGATTTTATCTCATTCCAAAAGAATTTCAACAATTCAGTGGTCAATCCATCGATTCCAGGAGACTTCCCACTCTTCATTTCATGAAGTGCTTTGTCTAACTCTGCAATCTTTAACTCTTCTTCTGGGTTTGTCTTATCATCATCAGTTAAAGTTTGTAGCTTACCCTCTAAACCTTTAAACAAAGATTCACACTTCTCTGGTTGAACACTTGATTTGTACAGATCCGAATAAAAAGACCAAATACTTATCCTAATGATGTGTGGACTTTCCACTAGAGCACCATCCACTTTCAGTTTATCAATAAGTTTTCTTGACTGTCTCTGTTTTTCAAGAATGAAGAAGTAGGCCATACTATTTTTCACCCTGCTCAATCCATTTGGCAACAGACCTAATGTAGGCACCGTTTGCTTTTCCTGGTATATATCATCTAGCTGAGCCTGAAGGGATTGGAGTTCATCAACATTATTAGTATCATTACCTTTTTCTGTTAATGAGTTGATATTTTTTATCAGGTCAGTTTGCTTTTGTCGTTTTACAGATGACAGTTTCTTCCCCGTGACGATTGCCAGCTGTTTGATTTGAAATTTCAGCCATTCCTATCTATTTAAATCAGACATGTCTGAGTTTTTTATTTCTTCAATCATAACCTTTACTTGATGCTGAAATTCTGGAACGTTTAATAAATTATTATAAAATTTCCAGACCCTGGTACCATTTTGAGAATTATTATGAACAGATAGTGACAAGTGTATTACACTGTGGTCAGTTAATTGAGCAGCTGAAATTTTACAATCCAGAACATTTTTGCAGAGTTCAGTGGAAACAAGCCAAAAATCAAGTCTTGGTCATTGGTCATTACTGCCCGCCTTAAACCATGTGTATTGAAAAGTGTCTGGGTTAACCATCCTCCATATATGATGAATTGGGAGAGACATTAAAGTCAGCCCCAACCAATATTTTATTAATATTGTGTTTTAGTTTCCAATTGTTTATCAGAATTCCTATATTTTCAAGGAGATTCTTATTCAGAACTTGGTTGTTATAGCCGTAAACACATACTAGAATGTATTTTACGTCGTTCATTTCTACTATCATCACTATCCAGTGCCTTTCTGGATCACAAACATGGTCAATAACCTTTCCTTTAAACCTGTTGCTGAATCCTGCTCAGAGACAATGCTGGCAACACTTCCGTGTCACATGCTCGACACGTGTTCTAGCAGGTCGGCTCTTGAGGAGCCGTTCCTTTCAAAGAGCCATTCAAAAGACTGGCTCGTTCTCACAATATCTTACAAAATTTCACAATATATAAGAATGACAAACAGTCAAAATATGTACCTATATAAAATCTACTATACAAGATTAAATAATTATAGGAAGAATATGGATAAAAAAGGATAAACCTGAGCAGTCAGTGCAAATTCTAGTAAATGTTTTGGACAGAACTCACAGTATTTGTTTCCAAACAATACTCTCTGTCCATAGATGCTTCACATGAATGGAGCATGTTGGACATCAGACTTCTATGATGTCACAAGTGTTATTTATTTTATTTTCATTTTACTCAAATTACTTATTTACTTATTTATTCATTTATTTATTCATTCAGTCATTTTTAGCTGGAAGGGGGTGGGGTGGGATTGGGCTTGGGCTTGGCGTGTGTGTGTATACGTGTGTGCGTGTGACTGTGTGAAAGATTTCATTGACTGTTTTTATTCTTATGTTTTTAATCATGTAAAGAACTTTGTGTTGCCGATGGTATGAAAAGCGCTTTATAAATAAAGCTGATTTGATTTGATTTGATTTGATGAAGGCAGTGTCAAAAATTAGTATATAAAAAGAATGGCTCACAAAAGAACGGCTCACAGCTGTGAATCGGTTCCCATCGTTCATTTTAAAGAGTCGTTCAAAAGAATCGATTCGTTCATGAACGTCACATCTCTAACCTACCCTCTGCCCGCTCCAGGTGGCACCCAGGAAACAGGGATGTGAGAGGACCCTCACCTTCCCCGCTCCTCTCAGCAGGAATTCTCGGCAAAGCTGAAACTGAGTGGTTGAAGATTCGGTTCTCAACCAACGGGAGTCGTTTACAAAGAATCGGCTGTTAGATGCAGCTCGTTCACGAACAGCACACATCAGTGTTTCACAGGCAAAGCTCAGTTTGCTACATAGGGTTTGCTACTCTGGAAGCTTAATTGGTTGTAACGAAATTTGTGTTTTAAAACTTGTTTGTGAGATGGCAGTTCACTTGAAAGACAAAGAAGCCTACCAAAGACTGAACTATCTCTACCAGGTTGGAAAACGTTTAAAGCTAACCATCTTCAGTACTCACGTGGCTAACATGCTAACTGCCTTGCTAACCAGTTTTTTAATGGCGTCGCTTTGTTTTGTTTTTGTTTGTTGTTATCCTTCTACAGGCTGCACATTGTGTTTTATCTCAAAATCCAGAAAACGTGGAGTTGGCTCGGTTTTACTGTTTCACACAAAAGACAGTTGCAAGACGTTTGGTTCTCAGACAGTAAGTAGAGTCAATAGAGTACAGATAGCTGCTGGTGGTGTTTTATCGAAGGCAGAATTATGTGTGATTTAATGCCTAAGGCCAAAGCAATTTTAAGTGTGTGTTATTTTTTTAATCAGAAGCTAATTATTGGCATTTCTTCATGCAACGAAACTCTTAAAAGGCATAAAATATTAACATAAATTTAACCATGAACAAAACAAATTTACACCTAGTTTAACTTCAAAATATTCAAAATATATATTTCTTATATACTCTGCAAGCATAAATTAAGGGAGAAAATGGCTTACAGTTACCTATATTTAAAGATGTACACCTTTATTACTCAGCTTCATAATCTAATTTGAAATAGAAACGTGACTAAAAATTGTAAATAAATAAATAAAATAAATAAACTTGAAATTAATGCAGTTCTCTATAGATCACTTAATCCTTGCAATGTGACCATTGAACAATCGACTGTTTGATCACAAATGGTCAACATAGGGCTGGGCAGTTACTTGAAAATTAATTGAAACCCACATTCAGAACCAGTGAACGATGTAATCTTGCTCATGACAGTTATTTAAATGATCTCTTAAATATATTTTAAAATATTCATTAATAACCATATATAGTTAAACTGTATGTGCTTCTTTTTACTTATTATAAAATGAACTTCTGCTCTTCTATTGTGAAAATATTTGCAACATAAACTTTGTTAGCTATGAGGGCTAAAATTAAAACAATACTTAAATGAATGCTAATTTAATTGTTATCGAGGTAACATGCTCAATTAATTGTTGATTTGAGGTCATATCGACCAGCCCTACGTCAACATGGTTGCAGAGAACACGTGCAAAGGAAAAAGTTCAAAGTAACTGAAATGAAAAACACGGGTTAACCGCTTCACGTCAGGCTGCAAATAAGATGAAAAAGTGGTATTTGTATGGTCTACTGTCATGCAACATTTGCATAGTTTTACTGTTTTACACCCGATGAGACATGAGGTTTGCAGTTATTTTGATTGCATACAATTATGGATTTATTTATTTATTTTTAAAGAACTGGGAAACGGGGCAGAAATAGCCATTTACAACAAAACTAGGGTTTTAAACTATCATTTTTTTTGTTTCCATCTCTAGTTTGCTCTGAAGCTTTACTGGACAGTTTGAGCTTTCCCAGAAAACCCTCAAACCAAATGCTCAAGAGATGGCAGAATTAGGACTGAAAATATAAGTATATATATATTTTTTTTTTCCTCTAAAACACATTGAGAGTCTGTGGCTGCCATTTCATTAAAAATGTAAACTTGTACCAAAAAGGCAAGAAACTGACAGACTGCGTAGGTGTGGGGCTTATGGCAGAAAAGAGTTATCTTGGTCATTAAGGTCAAAACTTTTATTTGTTAAATTACCTTTTGGCTTGACTGATGGCATCATATCGGTTCAATAAGATTTTTTGGGGAGAAATATTTACACCATTAACTGTGTACACTCACTCCGGTCTGGGGGCAACAGGTGGGATAGAATTTAGTTTTAAAAGACATACTAACACATTAATTCCTCAATTTATTGCAGAGACCCATCAGTCAAGAGAACAATATGTAAAAAGTGCTGCTCATTGCTCATTCCTGGTGTAACTGCAACAACAAGACAACGAAGTGAGTCAGTTCGTCATTTCCACACACCATGCATGTCATATGGAATGTAGTTTAATTTTCACATACATATAAATATATGGTACAGATCAATGGTAATCAGTTACTTTTCTGACTTTATCTCTAAAGGAAAAAATGGCAAGACCCGCTTTACTATGTTGAGGTGTCTCAGTTGTGGCCAAAGCAAGAGGCTGCTGAATAATCCAGATTACTGTCTGTGGGTGGATCGGCCCGAGGCGCAGCAGCAGCAGAAACAGTCAGGTGTGGTGGTAAACTTTAAAATATGAGCACTTTAACAAAGGACAGGTTACATAATTGCTCTAACACTGAATGTCTTCTTTCCTACAGATCTAGGTTTGTCTGCTAAAGGTCAGCCAAAAACCTCAGAGCCAGAAGGATCATCACAGTCTTCTAAACCTGATACTGCTCAGAGATCTACCAGCACCTAGACCCACTTCTTCCCTCCCTCCCTCCCACTTTTTTTTTTTTTTTTTTTTTTTTGTCTTACACGCTCTTATGAAATTAGTTTTTAAATTTTTTTCTTTAACTAAAATTAAATTTTTTACTAATGAGATCACTGAAAATTAGATTTGTGTATATATGATGTTATAAATCATGGATCTGTTCCAAAGAAAAACATGTTTTTTTTATTTTATTTTTGAAAATAAGGGCCTAAAAATAACTAAACAAGTTTTTGTTCATTTCATCCCCCCCCCCCCCCCCCCCCCCCCCCCCCAATATTGGTTACTTTTCCCCTTCAGGCTTGTTCATTTGAAATAAACAACATAACTAAATAGCCTTTTTTTCACTTTTTGTTTTTTCAGTGTAGAAAAAAAGACAGTATTTTACAATTTCTTCTTTTCTACTTTCTCTCCTTTTGGCACTCTGAAGCGCGTCTTCTGGTTATATAGAAGGTTTTTGGCAAAAATCCTGGGAATGTGGCCCATGTACAGGAGAACAGCCAACGTCATCCCTAGAAGAGAAGACGTTCACTAAAACAGCTGGCAAACAAATGTACACACGCGTTATTGCAATGCCACGTACCTGTGAGAGAGCTCAGCCAGTAAACCACTGCATACTCTATGAAGGTAAATCCAGGACAGTGGAAGGTGAGTCCATATGCCAAAGATGGATTTATGTAAGATGAGGTGTAGCTTCTGGCTGGAAAACAGTTTCATGTTTGTTGCTCTTAGTTGGACATATTAATAAAATGTTTAGTGATGGTAAAGTTCGCCCAGGACTTACCTGTATGAGACAGGAATGTGAGGAGGACAGCGATCAGGGGCACCCGGATCAGAGCAGATCTGTGTCTCAGGTTTAAGTGGATGAGATGAAAGATGAGTGCACAGGCGCACTCTGTAAAGAAGCCCTGCAGCACGGGAACCTTCAGGGATGTGCTACACTCACTAGACATCAGGTTTTTGATCATGTGCATGTCTGTCAGCTCCAGGCTCCAGTAAAACGCAGCTGCACGAATAGCTGAGTGAGCCCCGACAAACTGAGCTCCAGCAGCAAGCAGAGTGGGCAGGGTGGTGGCCTCGAGTTGCAGGAACTTCTGCACAATCAGGCTGGGATTCCCAGATGCTCCACCACAGATTACACCATGAGTCAGCAGCACCACAAAAAGCATGGTAACCGTCACATCAGGGCCCAAGCCCCCGGCCCACTCACCCACCTCCACTATGGTCAGCACCTCCAGCCAACAAGCCACCAGCATGAAAGAGGAGGCAAACTCTGAAATAAAGCTGAACCGTGGCCATCTTTTAAAGAGAGTTCGAACTGATGCTGCAAAAATCACAACGCCCAAGAAGAACCCGAGGGATGCATTCAACCCAGACATGGCTCGATTAGATATCCAGTTTCTTGTTCAGAAACAGAAATTAATGAGGGGTTGAGTCTATGCTTTCTGTTTGACAACGTGGCACATGCACAGACACATTTCTTATCAGAGACACGTCAGGTTTTTATCCCACGACCACCTGCCAAAATACACAAGCCTTTACAAGGTCAGGTCAAAGATCTGGCCTTCGTTCCATGGACATTTGTTAGTGGGTTTCCCTTTAGAGTGTTTTCCTTGCTATAGAGGAAACAAAATTTAAATATTTTGCCTAATATAGCCCTATTTGCAAAATAAATGATTTGCAAATCTCAAACCAAAATAATATAAAAAGGTAACTAATAAAAATAAACATCTGAAAGAATATCTTACAACTAATCAGGTTAAATAGTAACAGGTCAGTAACCTGATTGGGTATAAAACAAGTACCTTAAAGAGGAAGAGTTTCAGAAGTAAGGATGGACAGATGTCCTACAATCTGTAAAAACAGTATAAATTGTGGAGAAGTTTCAGAATAACTGTCCTCAAAGTTATCTGAGCCAAAGCTAATTTAAAATCAGCCAAGGCAAAGAAAGAAACTGTTGTGTGGATTAATTGTAAATTAGAATTCATTGTGGAAATTATGGTGATTGCACCTTCCACACTACAAAGGAGAAGGACTTCCTGGTTGGTTATCAGTGCTCAGTTCAAAATAAAAAGCAGGTTTATTTATAAAGCACATTTCATGACATGATGAAACATTAAAGAGATTACAGCAAGGTGAAAATGAAACATTAAACATAAGATAATTAAAAGAAAAAGAAAAAAAACATTAATGCACCACTTTATCTTCCATGCACCTCTGATGGTCTGATGGTGCATTACTGCCAATGAATCTGGAAACTTGCAAATTAGGAAAAGGCACAATGAATGAAAGGTTTATAGAGGTTTTAGAGCAACACATGCTCCCCTTGACGTCTTTTTCAGTGAAGGCCTTGCATATTTCTGCAAGACAATGCTAAACCTCATACTCTATCCATCACAACGGCATGGCTTTATATTAGAAAAGTCCATGAGCTAATAAAGAAGATCCAGTTGAGCAGCTAGAATCCATCATCAGGCAAGAATGTGAAATTCTCTCCTAAAGCTCCATTATGATCTGGACTGATAAGAGTCTGGCTTGTCATGTGTAAAACAGCTGGAAAATCAGCTTGTTTAAGTAGTTTAAGTAGTTGAGTTTAAGTAGTATCTGAGGAAAAAGTATTCATGTTCCTCAGAACATAAATACTTTTACTGTATGACTTGGTGCCAATCCATCAAGATGCTACTCACATATATATGGCGTCATAAAAAGATAACAATTTAGTAAAATACAGTCAAATCAGCACATAGACTTAATGGTGCTAGATCATCAAAGTTGCCCATTGAAATCTTTATTTGTATTGATTCCATTACAAATGTGAATAATTTGAAAATGTTTAATTGTAAATTCTAACAGCTGTTAAAATTAGTCATTTTAGTTAGTTGGTCATTTTAACAATGTATGGTCTCAATTATGTACTTTTTTTTCTTAAAAAGAAGATATTTGTATATGATTGAGAATTACATGCCAAACAACTGTAAATATGGATCCACATTTACCTAAACACACTTTAAAACACAGGTATTCCCAGGACAGTGGACATAGAGAACAGGTTACTATGACCTTTTGCATCAGACTAAATTGAACATTTGGCATTGGCCTAGTAAATATACAGAACTTATAGGCAGAGACAATATCTAAGATATAGACATGAGATTGGGTTTATTCATTTTTAGGCTAGCTGCACAGAAAATATGATTCATGTCACGATGGCATTATGAACTTAAAGACGTGACAGTGTAAACATTCACAGTAAAAGCAATAGTAAAAGTTTTCAGTTGCCAGATAGTGTATTTGGGCCTTAGAGAGATCAAATGTAAAATCCATCAAGATGGTGCTGATATATTTGACTTTATTACATTGATTTTAATGTAAGTCAAACATCTGTTGTGCTTCCATCTTGTGGTAGAACGGTAAACACACTGTATCATACTGTATTATCTGGTCCTTGTGTTAAACTACTGTTTATTTTTTTTGCCTCTGAAATGCCCCCCTCAAAATAAATAAATTAAAACAATAACAAAAGTTGTATGCAGTCTAAATCTTATTTCAGATATTAAATATTCAAAATATCCAATGTGTCAAAGATTTAAAATAAATAAATAATTAAAAAAAAGAAAGAATTTGCTTAAAGTAAATTTTGGCTAACTTTTCATTTCACACAATCACATCAGATGTATCTGGTGTTTATTTACATTGAATTGTAAAGAAGTTCATCACTACCTCGATACCTAATCTAATTATGGTATATACAGGTATAGTGTAAAAGTTAGTTAAACTTTATATTTTTATCTATGTGACACCATGTCAATAATAAATTCAAATTAAATTTAACTATTAACTGGTGTAGCTTTAAATTTGTAATTGGATAAAACAAGTCACATGTCAAGTCAGAAACCAGGAAGTGCTGCTCTTCAGTAGAAATAATTTTCATTCAGATGCTGCTTTAACTTTACAGCCGTCATGCAAATAAATAAATAAATAAATAAAGTTAATTGATTTGAGAAAAAAATCTATTTGTTTGGAAAATTTAATTTCGCATATATAGGCAGCAGCTACAGACTGAACTAAGTCGTTATTTTCAATAATATACAAATAGTAAAATCACCCGAACGTCCTGAGAATTTTATTCGGCGGAAGTTGTGATACGTCAGTGCCCTCGTGTTATGAGCACGCACGCGCTCCCGTGTGTGTGCTGCCTGTGTTTCAGTGGGTGATCCCGCTGGGAAGAAGTGATGGCAGGGCACGAGCAGACACTCAGAGAGGAATGAGAACTTGTCGGGGATGGCGGATAAACCTTCGACACTGTTCGTGAAGCTGTTTGCCGCCGCATTTTACGGTCTGAGCTCGTTCCTGATCGTCGTGGTGAACAAAAGTGTCCTCACCAACTACAGGTAACGGTTTCAGCGGTGCATCCGCGGTAGCTGCCATGTTAGCTAGTGTAGCTGCTGGAAGTTGTGTTTGCTGGATAGTGGAGCCAACACCGTGGAGCTCACTAGATGAACTTTTGGCTAGCGAGTTAATGCAAAACCAGAAGCTGCGAAGTTTTTTAATGCATATTTTTTTATTAACCTAGTGTTTTATGAACCTAGTTCGTGTTGGCTAACTAGGGGATGCTTTGCTCTTTAAAACACTTAGTGAAAATTGAACTCTGCTTTTTCAGGTTCCCCTCATCAATATGTGTCGGAATAGGACAAGTAGGTTGAACGGTTTCCTGTTTTTAACTAAAAACATACGACTCTTTAACACAGGCGGGTAGAAATACATTGATTTCCATTTGTGTGTGTGTCCAGATGTTGGCCACAGTGATTGTGCTGTGGGTGGGCAAGGCAGCAAGGGTGATAACCTTCCCAGATTTTGATGAGAGCATACCTCACAAGGTGAGACACTCGTAGTTCTTGTTAACACACTCACGGAAAGTGAAACAAATGGCGTTTTTTTCCTTTTCTTTAGAAATTAGTTTATTGAATGCCTGATAATTAAAATAATTCTTTGGGATGTTTCCTCGTGGTTAGGTAGTTATAATGTTGTTAATGTCAGGCTGATGTGTTATGCTTGTTTTCTAGACATTTCCTCTACCTCTCCTTTTTGTGGGAAATCAAATCACTGGTCTGTTTGGTACCAAAAGGCTTAAGTAAGTTCTCATACCTGCACTAACTTGACATGCATGGTGCTAAAGAGAAATTCATCATCCTCATGTCTTTTTCCACCAGTTTGCCAATGTTTACAGTCCTAAGGAGGTTCTCCATCTTGTTCACAATGCTGGCTGAAAGCTTTCTGCTTAAGTAAGATTACATGACAGTTAACCCACTTTTCTTGTTAGAGCTTCTGTTCAACCTGACACAAAATCTTTGTCTCTGTTCAGTAATTGTGGTCATTCTTTACTGCTAAATGGAGACAGATTAAATTTCATTGTTTTTGACCCATGGCAGGAAGAAATTCTCCAGGCCAGTCCAGATGACAGTATTTACAATGATCCTTGGGGCGTTTATAGCCGCAAGGTAAGTTTTGCTATTTCCAGGTGTCCCAGCTTTTAACAAGACCAGAATTACCTTCACTACAAAGGGTGGCCTTGTCTTGATATATGTCCACACTTAGCTGACATGATCCTGAGGTTCATTATGCAGATGTTTCACATCTGTAGTGAAAGGAACCCCGCTGACACAGCTCATCTAAAGCTTAACTCTTAGTGACAGGATGTTATTTATTTTTATGTTATTTTCTGTTTTGTCACTGTATATAGTGCCGACTTGTCCTTTGACCTGCAAGGCTACGTCTTTATTCTCCTGAATGATGTCCTGACTGCAGCCAATGGAGCCTATGTGAAACAAAAATTAGATGCAAAGGTATGTGGCAGCACCGTCTGATGAATAGTGGCCATTGTTTGGAAGGAGCTGTGCTTGGCATTGAGTTGATGTTGACTGTAGAGAACCCAAACTGTTCTTAGTATCTGACTTTAAGGATCTCAGTGTGCGCAGACAAGCTGAGCTGTTAGTTTTTATTACTAAGTTGATTTGTCGAGATATATTTAGTCTTTTTACCTCTTATTTTACACCTGTTGAAGCAGAAGTGTCTTCTTGATTTTTATGTCACATAAACATACTGCTCAACTCTCAAATTACAGCAAAGGCCAAGCAAGATCCAAATTTAGTCTGAAGATCTCACTCTGCTGCACTGAGATATGTGACAAGAGTAACTGAGTACAGGGTGTAGCAGTGTGAAACAGACCCAGATAAATGCATACTCGAGGTTTTTAGACAGTGCAGTGGCTTCACCATAGATGACATCTGTATGTGTGCTTGTTAGCGAGGAATGCAGAAAAAAACTTGTGAATAAGTCACTGTGCTGCTCTCTGCTTATTTCTGTTCTCTTGTTGCTCAATTCCCATCTGTTTCCCTCTACTCCATCTCTTCCTGCAGGAGTTAGGGAAATATGGATTATTGTACTACAATGCTTTATTTATGATCATTCCCACTCTGATCTTGGCTCATGTAACTGGAGATATGCAGAAGGTAAGCAATTGGACCCTCTTGTTATCTTTTAATTATCTTCAGTGGCTATTCTTTGTTAATATATTAGTATAGTAAATCTGTGTCCCTGCTCAGTTGTTGCAGGTTTAAAACCCAAAATAAAATGTGTGCACATATGTGTAAACATGGGTGTGTGGAGTAAGTATGAGTTGTCTTTTGGTCAGTCTTGGCAGAAACCTTCTGGCTTGCCCAGCTGGGGCCCAGCAGCCTGAAAAGCACAAAGATGCTATTATGCTCCTAGTGGAGTCATTACAGCAGCGTCTACAACTTCCCTTGACTGAATAATCAGAGATACAGACTACCACCTTCTAAAAGCTCATGGAAACTTGGATTTGCAAGTTTGTAAGAGTTAATCGTGCCACTGGCCACATCAATAACTCCTTTTAATGTCTTCAGTGCTGCAAAGTTGACTCATTGCAACTCAGTTTCTTCAAATGAACGCCTGTTGAGATGCTCACATGCAGTGCCTAAACTTTTTCTTTTTGTTTAGCAAAAAAGTTTGTGTGTATCTACTATTACTGTGTTTCTGATTTCAGGCTGCAGAGTTTGACGGCTGGTCTGATGCATTTTTCCTCTCCCAGTTCATCCTCTCCTGTGTCATGGGGTAAGATAAAAGCCACAACTGGATCATGCCAAATTTCTGTGGTATCAGAAATGAAATTTAGTTCCCACTCCTCCATCTGGGTGTGAATCTCACAATGATGCGTTGTCAACAGTGTTGGATTAACATTGTGAAATCTGATTTCATGCCAGGACATGAACTATGAGTAATCTGATCTCTTTTTTTTAATATTCAGGTTTGTCCTGATGTATTCCACGGTACTATGTACACAGTACAACTCAGCGTTAACAACTACCATTGTGGGGTGCATCAAGGTGAGCCGCACAGTGACGTAACCGGCTATTTGCACATTAACACAAAACTCATTTGCACCTTCTCTGTGTTGCAGAATGTCCTGGTGACGTACATCGGGATGGTATTTAGTGGAGATTACATTTTCTCATGGACTAACTTCTTCGGTTTAAACATCAGGTATGAAATTGCAGGTTTGTTTGCTATTCTCAGCCAAACACCTGAGATGTTATGATATTCCACATTATCATGTGATGATCCAGTTAGCTAGAGCGTTATTTGCCCAGCTGACCACTTGAATCCTGCTTACTTTAGTCGTGTGTGTCGTCGGGCAGGTCAGAGTTTTAACTTGTTCACTACCTCAGCACTTCCTTTATGAGGACATTTTGTCAGTTTCCTGACAATAATAACATGTTCGGTAAAATATCTTGAAACATTTAGATGACCTGCAATGAAATATAATAATATACATTTAGGATTAACTGTGGTAATTTCAGCATTGTTAAGCTATAAAAAAACTACAATTCTCTCATCCTTAGGTATGCTGTAAAAGTTAGGAAAAAAAACAAAAAGCTCAATAGATTTATTGTAAATATATATTGAAATAAAAGAATCTCAAAACAACACATTTATAATTTAGTTAAATAAAACAAACCGTGGCAAAATGTAGCTAGAAAAGCTGAGTTGGCAGGCATAGTTAAGCCCAATGTCCTAAAGATACTCCAGATATGTTAAACCTGCTACCTAGTGCACGCCTCTGGTTGCCCTTTATTGTGTAAAATTTAAAGAAGGAGGAGGAAAAACAAACCAAAACCCGTTCATGTCTGTGTTGTTGCAGTATTGCTGGTAGCCTGGTGTACTCGTACATCACTCTCACAGAGGAACAGTCCAGCAAAGCAAGTGACAACAACAAGCTGGACATGAAGGGGAAGGTGGTCGTGTGACAGAGACACTGGATTTTATCGTTTTTATTCTGATGAACACGAAGAACTGGAGTGTTTTAGCAGCTGATGTGCAGAACTGGTGGGAATGATTTTCCAGAAAATTTCCACGGAGATGGAGCTATGATGTCACCAAGCCTCTTCTGTTGCTGCAGTGGTTACAAAATCCTCCAGAGGGATTAGAGGCTGATATCTGATACCTTTTAGATGACGTTTTCTTTTTAAATATTTTTTATTTTGGTACTGTACTAATGTGTTTTGAGAACAAGGGAAGTGGAATCAAGTGATATTTATAAAGATTTTTTTTTAGTATTTAGACAAACTGAACATTTCATGGTGACATGTTAAACAGCTGGATTCATCAGCTGTTCTAAGACATCACATAGATATTAAATGGTTATTTTAAAGACACAATCTTTGTTTTTATTGCCTTGTCTGTTTTGCTGTTTACAAGGAATGTGACTTTAAATGTCTTCTAAGCACAGTGAGATGCAACATTCAGTCTTTAACCTTAAACTTTTCCCCTCAAAACAACCAAAGTAGATGGGCATTAGTTTGAGTTCCTGATAAAGATTGTGGCTTTAAATGTTTCTGCCTCCTCTTTTTGGAGACTATTTAAAACTGTTTACATTTTTACTCCCTCAGTATTAGAGTTCGTAAACTCTCCAAGGCTTGGAGTTTGGTTCTGTTCATGAAGAATTAATACATAATAGGATTCATTGTGAGGTTTTAGTTTGCCTGTTTTACCTCCTCACAATGTTCTTGTACTTTTTAACAGATGTAGCGGCTGCAAAGCAACAAACAAATTCTCACCTACTGTTTTACATTCATGTAATGTATTAATTGTGGTACTTGGGTATTTAAATGATTCATATCCAGATAGGGATGCTGGCTTGTTTTCTACATTTATATCTGCTCAATTTTATATTTATTTATTCTTTTTTTTGTTTGTTTTAGACATTGTTTTTTCAGGTGGAGTTGAATGAATTGTCAGTGTATCATCTCCAATAAGTCATTTGTAACTTAAAAAAAAAAAAAAGTATTTTTACATTAAAAAGGACCTGAATTGTTTTTCCAGTCTGCAATTTAAACATTTTTGTTTCAAGTATAATTATGGGTTCATACTATATTTTTATATTGTTTGATGCTCAGTTTTGGATAATAATGCATCCTATGTTTGGCTGTTTTTATATGTCCAGCTGAACAAATATCAGGGTAACTGAATCAGAATTACTTTAATAGTTTATCCCGGATTAAACAGGGCTACATGTTTATTCAGCCTCATGATGGAATCCTGTAATATGTTATACCCAAATAGAAAATACACATGCATTCCCACTGGTGTCGGCTGGTGTGGAAGCAGGAGGGTGCTCCAACTGGGCCATGCCCATGAAAGATAATACACACCAGGGCTAACCAACCCTGATCCTCTATCCTACAGCTCTATTGTTACCCTGCTTCAACACATCTAACTCAAATTAATGGATCGTTAACATGCTTGTGTAGAACTTGATAAGCTTTAGGAACGTCCATTTCATATACATTATTCAAGCAAGCAGGGAAACGTCTAAGTAAATACAATAAAATCATTCATTCAAATCCGGCAGGATAAAAGCCCTTGAGATTATACATTTTAGACCCCTCGGTGAAACCTGCATTATCACTACCATCTAAAATGGTATAAAATGAAGTAATAATGACGCATAAATTTGATATAAAATTTTATTACAAAAAAGAAATAAAATCACATTTGATACAAACTGGAAGCATGACAGCTTGTCCTGCTTTTAATATGTTTGATCTTTAAGTACAGACTGTTTTATAGTCCCCCTAATTTAAACACCATAATTTCAGGAAGGTGATACAATTTAATGTAAAATATTTAATTATATAGACACACATACACATATACTGGCAGAGCCTACAGGCAGCAAGGAACTACCAGCTGTACAACTGAAAGCTACCAAATAATGTTGCATTGTTTTTGCAAGTAATGGGTAAATTTAAATAATAGTAATGGGGAAAAAAGCACCTTTACCAGTCCAATGTGTTCAGACAAATAAAGCATTTTCAGGACCTTCACTTTTTAAACTTTAGTTAAAAACTAGCTAGAAGGAAAAAGCACACAAATCAGAAATTGGTCACATAGATATAAAAAAATGATGGACTGTCACAGCAGTTTTAGCATAAATTCAAGATGTAGAATGAGAAGAAAAAGACGAACTTGGTGCGAGTCCTCTGCTTAATTTGAAGCATTTTAAACAAAATTCAACTAAGTTCGAACAGTCTGAGTCTGTAAACTGCTGAGTAAGGGTTAAAAATAATTAAGCTTTAGTTCATGTCTGCATAGTCTTTCCCCACAGCCAGACTACAACCAATACAAACACACCGATGTACAGTGATAGGAGGTTGTACTTAAAACAAGCTTAAGAAATTCCAGACACAGACCCTCAAGCATCTTTAAAAATCCTTTACAAGTAGATACAAACATGATTTCCCTATTTACACTTTAAAATAAAACATATTCACAAGTATTCCTAGGATGTTAATGAAGCAGCTAAAAGTCACTAGACCCTCCTCTAAAGCCCTAAAAGCTCAGTGAGATTTTTCCCTCCTTAAACCCCATCTTATATTGTTTTCCCTTCAATGCAGTCATGAAGCTGCAGCACTAACACACAAGAATAAATTAAGATAGAAAATGTCTGTGCTGTTACAACTACTGTTAATGATCACAGCTTAAGCCAATGATGTCTAATAGCTACTGGCCTGTGTTACACTACCAAGTCTACCATGACGTTCCTGGTTGTTTTTATGGTTTAGTCCAAACAGACCAACGCAGATCAGCAAGACTGAACAGTAACGTCAAACATCCTAATAATCCTTTCAGCATCAATGCATCCCCTTCCACCTGAGGGTAACAGTAACAGTAGTTTAGTTTCCATTAGTTATTTGATCAGCATTTTATTAAAGGTTGTACATAAAAGGTGGATTGAGGAAAAAAAGCTTGCAAAAAATTGTACAATTTCTTTAAGTGGATTTTTTTTTAAGATAAAGAATTTATTTCAGTGCAGATGGAAATTCCTTATGTAACCTGATTCTGACAGAGCAGATTTTACCGTTAACATGAACTATCAGCTGTTTGTGTTTCAAGAGAATAAACATTACCAAATGAACTGCATTAACGTAAAAGAAGGCAGCTGCCTGTCCAGTTTTGCCCAAGACAGAAAACTTTTAATCTTTATGAAGTCAATAATAAAATAAAGAATTCCTTAAAAACTCTAATCTGTTTCATCTACATGGACAAGATGACTGGTTTTGTTTGCACATTCTTCCCGTGTTCTATTAGCAACTACTTGTGTTTATTACTGCCATGCACAACATATCCTGTGCTGCCACCTGCTGATTTCACACAGGCACTGGAGTCCTAAAATGTTTGTGAGATGTTCTGGAGTGGTGGCAAATGACAACACCAACGTCTGCAACACTGGCTCAGAAGATTTTCCACCCAGGATCCTGGTAAAAATGTCCAGATCAGAAGGTTAGACGATGTATAAAAAAGAGAGTGCCTGCAGTGTGAGCATGTGTGTGTGCTGCTGAGGTCCTTCCTGCTGACCTGTATGCTACTTTCCACTAGCTCTGCGTTCTTGTGGAAAATGAATCATGCAATAGTAATATAAACACAATGAGGAGCTTCATCTGATATTCTCAATGGTGTGATTTCTACCTCACATGCTGTCTCCCGGCCGGGCGCTCCAAACAGCCGTCTTTTCCAGACCAATTTGTCTGGATTTCTCATGAAACTCTACAGTGTTGATGTGTGCTTGATATTCATCTACCATGAAGTGTCATTTCAAAAGCTGGCTTCACATTTCCTTTGGCACTGCACTGAAACCTAGCTAATGTCCTCTTCAATGGCGCACTGAATAACAGGTACAGAGAGAAGCTCTTCCAGTCGGTAAGCTTTGACAACAAGACCAACCTGCTGTGTAACAACTTTCAAGTATGGGTCACTGCTCTTTTACTGATCAATCACATACACTACTTCCCAAACACCAATAAACGTGAATCCTGACACAATGCAAGTCTATAACGGATGACCCGAAAGCAGTGCTCGAACCGTGTCCGAACACTTCAGTTTCATTCCAGCAGCGGCCAGGGGAGCTAAAGACAGTACAACCTTTCAATGTGAAACGGAAAGCACATGCAGGTGCTGCTCTTGAGGTAACAATACAAGCTAGACAAACCTGTGACACAACAATGTGAGCAAAATATTAACACTCACCCTAAGAGGAGGAAGCAGGAGTGAACAGCACAGGAAACTTATTAGCATTTGTACACAAAAAAATGCAATGGACTAAACTATCTCACTTTACACACAAATTTTAAAACAAACAAAAAAAGAGGATATTTTACCTATTTTAGTAATCTGAAAGGTACCATGTTATACTGTTAAAAGGGAAATATTAAGGCAGCCACCACCACCAGTCACACTAGGTGAAAGGTCACTAATTCATCTCTTTACAACACTCAAGGGAGGAGACAAATGTTTCTGAGTGACGCTGTATCCTGTCATTACTTCCAAAATAAAATAAAAAAAAGGATTATGTGACCTTTCATTCCAAACTCAATAGTCACATGTAGCCAGAAGAGACATGAATTAAATATAAATTACCTTTTTCGTATAAAATGAAGGGGTTTCTGGATTTGTGCTGGATTAATGTGTCACTGTTACAGCGTTACCAGGTTCTCAGCCATGTAACAGAGACTGTAGAAGTTGCAGCCTATGCAGCAGAAGTTACACAGAGAGGACAGCAGTCTGTACAACCAAAGCCGGCTGCTGAGGTGTCTGTATTTCACATCCGTCTCGCACATCTTGGCGTAAGCCTCCCGGTTAGACGACTGTCCGATATCCTGACCCAGTCCGCATGCCTGCTCAATAAGGTGCATGTCTGCCATGATCTCTGATTTTATCTGACCAAACCACTGAGCGTTGACAGCAGCAACTGTCACCGACACAAAGAAGATGAAGATCTGACGGTGAAAGAATAGGCAGGGGCTTGGTTAAGTTTGGAAAAAAGGGAATTGTGTAATTTGATGACCTGGAACAAACAAATTACCTGAAAGGCTTCTCTATCATCCAGCGTTTCTTTGGGATGATACACAGCGTAGATGGTGAGATTAAAGAAGGCACAGGCTGAACCCAAATGGAGGTAGAAAGGAACAAGGCGACTCTGAATGAACCCGTATGTGTGTCTGTTGAGGTGGTTGTCCATCACAAAGCCTGTGTAGAATAAAAAACACATTATCACTACAGAGACGCTCTTTATTTCTATTTTATTTTTATTTCATTTAACATATACTACCTATACCTTTTTAAAATATCAGTTTTTAAATTCAGGTAACACACGTTTGACATCAAAATGCTGAGAAAAAAAGCTTGAACCAAACTTAGAAGTGGCATGTCAGAAATGCTTATTTAAGCTTTTATTTCTTCCTGAAGTTTACATTTGCTGTTGACTTCTTGTTAAAATAATTTAGAAAGAATGCATTTAGATTCAATAAATCTCCCTCAAACTTCTCTCAAATTCAGACTTATTCACACTGACAGAGCTAGAGGAACAACAAATGTTTATTTAGAAGATCCAGCTGTGACTGAGCTTCATAACTTCTTGGTTGTCAACTTTTGAGAAGCTTCAGTCTAGTCACGAGCATGTTCCAGACTTTCAGCCGTTTTCCTAGATTGATTAAAGGCTAATTTGACATGGTAGAATTTTCCAAACTGTTTAATGGCACAGTCAATTTGATCTCTGCAACTGCTTTCCTGTGACAGCAGCTTAATGAGCCTAAATGAGCACCCTCATACTTTTCCAAAATAGTTTGCCCTGGACACCAAGTGTCCAATGCATGCATATTATATATATGTTTGCAAGATGCTAGAAGAGGGGTAGCCAACGTTGGTCCTCGAGGGCACCAATCCGGCAGGTTTTCCAGATTTCCCTGCTCCAGCACACCTGACTCAAATTAAATGGATCCAACAGCCTATAAGGATCTCCACAATGACTCATTAGTTTAAGTCAGGTGTGTTGGGGCACGGAAATCTGGATTGGTGCCCTTGAGGACCAACGTTGGCTACCCCTGTGCTATAACATTGCAGCAGCTTCTCCTTTCACACACAATGTGTAGCACAGAGACATTGTCACAAGGTTAAAAGTCACAAGATAACTTTTTTTGTTTAAACATACTCATAATGACGCTTGTTAATGTGATTGCAGTGAAACCCCTCTGAAAAAAAGGCCAAGTAAATTACAATCTTAGCTGACACCACCCACCGCCTGTATTGTGTTCATAAAAAACAGGGTGTTTACGGTGTATAGTGTGAAAAGGAAGTTTTATACAGACTGTAATGCTAAGAGGTTAAAAAGTTTTAATGACTTTGTCCGAAACATACGTATACATCTGAATTTTCCTGCAATGTTAAATGTAGATAGGTATGGGAATTAAATAGCACTTCAAACAAGTAATGTACACACCCTGATTCCCACAATGTCAATGTGTGTGTGTGTGTGTTTAAACTTTACGAACAAGGTAAAACAAGAAGTCAAGGCGTGGACGCAGCTGCAGTGACATTTTTCAGATCTGATGCAAAATGTGCTCTTATTAAGTTGTGCTCAAACTTGACCCTGAAAAAACAGCTTGTGGGATGGATCTAACGACACATGTACAGCAGTAAATCCATACCCAAATATTAATAAAACAAAAATAAATCAGTCTATATATGTATTACTTACTTGAAATGAAGGTGACCCAAATTTGCATTCCCCAGTAGGTTGAGAGCAGCAGCAGCTGCAGCAGCTTCACAGTAAATGTGGGGTCCTGGTCAGTAGACATGCTTCTCCTAAAGATTTTCTCCTCTGGACACCTCTGTAGCTGACAGAGCAGCACCAGGACAGGAAAGTAATACGTATTCCCTTCACAGTGGTCTTGTTTGTTTGGATGGTGCTATTGCTGCTCTCCAGAGTCTCTGTAAACATACCATCATTAAAATAAAGCTGTGACTAATATAAGAAAACCTGAACTACTCACCCAAAAATGACTGACAAACATCAATCTAACTTTTAAATAAGTGTGCGTTTGCTAAGGGACAGGTTACCTAACAGGGTGGTTCGTTATTACTGCTACCCTCTAAAGGTTTAGAAACTTCCGCATTGATGTCAAGGTAACTGGGCTGCTGTCCTGACCTTACCGGGAGTAGACCTCCATCAGCCCGGCAGGAAAATACGACAAACACGGAACTAAAGTTACAAAACGTCAACGTTTAAAACAAATGGTACAGCCGAATTATTTCTCTCAAAATGAAATATCTTTTGGCTATTTAAGACTAAAAGTTTGGAGTGGCAGCAAGAACTCTTCAAAGTCACCTTTGCAAAAATGCGATATTTTGCGAACTAGCTAAGGCTAACTGCCAAGCGGAGACTACACTGACTAGCGGCTAACAGCTAGTTTAAACTGGTCGTGTGGGTCTAAGTTAGCCTTACCTTTAAACATTTTTAGATAACGCAAGTCAATGTACAAATTAGTTTTGACTGAAAAACACATAATTAAATAATAAATTAAGCGCAACTTACCTGAGTTCTCCAAAATTTCTAAGCAGATTTGAGTCTTCGGCTCAAACTGAGAACTTTTCACCGGCTGGCAGCGAAACTCACAGCCCAAGTCACTAGCGCGGGGGGCGGAACCGCAAGTTTCAGGATGTGCCCTGGAAAATCCACCCTGCAGCTCCAGTCAGCTGAAACTGGTTCCCTCTACAGGTTCAGATAAAACACACATTCTCCTTCTGAACAAAAGCTCTCTGCTTCAGATACAAGGATTCATTTACATGAAGGACGCGCTGACATCCAGGAGTGGAGGCATGTTTTCTGAACGGGCTGCAGTTAGTACAACAGATTTGTTCAGAATTAGTTCTGACTTATTAAATTAATAGGCTGAAAAGAAATCAAACATTTGCATCATTCTAGAGTATCATTTTATTGCAAAACAGATTTTCTGATATTACAACAGTACTTTTAACAGTATTTCTAAGGAATTAAGAATTATCACAAAAAAGGCCCAATATATTTTAAAATACACTTATTGATCAGCTTATTGGGCACAGCAGTTCAATAGTTTGCCAACACCAATAACTAGTTAAAATTGAGCTTCAGAATAAGGAAGAAAGGAGATTTAAGTGACTTTGAATGTGGCATGGCTGTTTGTACCAGATGGATTGGTCTGAATTTGTCAGTGACTGCAGATCTACTGGGATTTTCACACACAACCAGCTTTACAGCAAATGGGTCTGGAAGAGAGAAAATATTTATTGTGGGGCAGTTGTCTGGACCAAAATGCCTTGTGTATGTCAGAGGTCAGGGGAGAAAGGGAGTGGTAGGCGATGATAGAAAGGAAACATATTTTAATGACCCCTGGTTAAAACCAAGGTATACAGAACACATCCAACCTTGAAGCAGATGGGCAACATCAGTAGGATGTCACTCCTATCAGCTAAGAACAGGAAATGGAGGCTACAAATCACAGACCTATCAAAAGTGGACAATAGAGGACTGGAAAGATGCTGCCTGGTCTGATGAGTTTTGATTTCAGCTACAACCATCAGATGGTAGCTTCAGAATTTGGCGTAAACAACATGAAGGCATGGATCCATCCTGCCTTGTATCAACAGTTCAAGGCTGCTGGTGGTGCAATAATATGGGAATATTATTGCCACCTAAGATACTACTGAATGAGCATCATCACAAAGCTCAAATCATCTCCAACCGGTTTGTTAAATGTGACAATGAGTTCACTGTACTCTAATGGCTCCCACAGTCACCAGATCTCAGTCCAACAGAACACTGGTTTCCAGATTTCCCAAGGACCGCCTTCACGCAGCTACCAAAATCAGTGGACCCCCCAAAAAACAGTTTTCATGTGACAAATGATAATGATAATAAGTGAATACACCTAAATTTGTCTCTGTGTGGAAATGCCTTAATTTAAATCACACTGGCTCTGAACTGTCAAAGCCTCAGGAACCCCCTGTGCTCTTTGGGGACCCCAGGTTGGGAACCACTGCATGTGGTGGAACGGGAGATTCTTATCATGGATGTGCAGCAACTGTGCAATGCCATCATGTCAATATGGAGCAAAACATTAACATTAAAACATTAAAATAATCTGTGAACGGAAAAGGGGAAAGAAAACATGTATTCATGTCTCCCAGCTTCTCTCACACTGATTGAAGGGCCCCCACAATCTGCCCCCCCCCCCTCACCAAAAAATGTATTTACAAATGAAAATATAATTTCCACATCTGAAAATTATGTTGGTTCCCTGTGTTTTAGTAAAGACATCACCAAGCTAGCAGCTATCATGAGTTTCACACAGCACCTTGGTGTTACTGTGGCTTGGGGCTACAGAAGAAGAGGGTCAGTGTCGGGCGGATTTAGAAATTTTGTCATAAACTTCTGGGAAGGCGTCCTTACAACCCAGCTCATCTCTCAGTCTGTGGTACAGCTGTCCATCAAACATCTCCCAAAACTCCTCCCGGTCCATGTACACATCTGCGTACAGCATCTGGAAACTGCATATTGGTGAAAGAACATGTAAATCCCACAAGAAGGGATGCAAATATGTCACATTAATTTAAAACAGCTAAATCTGTCTGATTTAAAACTTACCCATGAACATCTCTGACAAACTTCTCCAGCTGGCGTGTTGATGCTCTGGCTTCAAAATGTTTGACTTTAGGCTCCCCGTAAGCTCCAATGTCCACATAAAGCTCCTCCTGTTGACTTTTGGGGTGAACCATCCCTCTGCCTGGTGGCAGCAGAAATGGGCACAGCCACAGAGGGTAAACCTGAAAGAACATTTGATAAACTCAAAGAGGTCTAGTTTATATTTAAATATATCATGCTGTGTGCTAACCTGCATTAAAGCCTCACCTGGATGTCTTGGTGAAAGTGTGTGATGGCAGCTTGCAGATGCTTCATGGGTATCAGCATGTCCTGAACCATGTGGTGCTGTTCATAGAGGCGTCTGATGGTTTCACCCTGGGTGAGCTTCAGCAGGGAGATCTTTGGAGGTACCATCCACCCAAAAACCCAACGGAAGACAGGATTGTTGCCAAATGGAATAATATCCTACAAAAAAAAAGAGCAACAAATGTAAATAAAGACACTCATAGCTGCAAAATACATCTGATAGCTGCAAAACAGAAACATCCATGCATCACTGTTTAAATAGAAACATTTTAACCCTTCAAAGTCTAGCTGATGTCCTTCAAAATGAAAAGTAACTCATGTTCTTTGCATTATGTCCAAATTAACTAAATCCTCTTACTGTTGTAATATAACATCTTTGGATAAGATATGATGGCTATAAGAATCTGATCATATGTCACCACAATCATAAAAAGAACATGTCAGGTTGACTTTCTTTGCAACAAAATCCAGATAGTAGACATATTTGGGCCTAATCTGTGCTACTTCTGACACTTACGGCTCAGTTACAGCACTGGCAAGTGTTGTGTGGGCTAGATGTGGTCCAGATGTCAGTAGTTGGCTTGGATGTGGATAATGGCAATTTCCTTGTGGGCCACGTGTGACTCAGACAGCGTAAAGGCCAAATATGAGCCAAATAAACCTGCAGATGTGGGCCATATTTGGGCCAAACATTTTTTTTTTTGCTATCTGGAAAACTTGCAAGCTTCTCATTACAACCAAATTTGTTGTAGAGCACCACTCAGGAAAAAGCCAGGATTGGTTCCTACAATGTTCTACATGAAACATATATTCTGTGTGATGTCTTCTTTCTGCAGAGAAGGTGCTGCTCTCTGAATTTAAAGCAAAAATTCTTAGCCATAATGTAAATTTGGAGATGTTGGTAAGGAATTCAAGGAAACAAATTACTAAAAAACACAAGATAAGATTAAATAAGCTGACAAGTTTGAGCTAATAATGTAAAACAATTCCCATTTTTGCCACATAATAAATATCAGGATAGTTTTTCTAGCGCTTCTTTACTTCCACTAGAGGGCAGCCTCATCCTACCAAACAGTGTAAGACAACCACATCCAACACATTGCTGCTTATCACAAACTATCTGCCCTATTTCTGTCCAACTCTTGCCTGCAATGTGAACAAAGACAAAGTCTTTCTAAAAACTGAGCAGCCAAAAGCTCAGACGACTCTCCTCTAGGTATCCGACAAACCAGCACCATGCATAATTTATTAGGCCATTTACTGCTGCAGAAATCAGGGAGGCCAGACTCTTCTCACTAATGGCTAATGGTTTGTGTGTGTGTGTGTGTGTGTGTGTAAATGTGTGTGTGAGAGAGAGAGCTGGAGCATTAGCGTATTAGAGCCGAAAAAAGAGATATGACCAAGCGAGTTGGTAAGATGATGATGAGCTTTTTCTGGCAGTCCCTGAAGTAATCCTCAAGCTCAAGGAAACACAATGCCTGTGTGAGTGTGTGTGGCCGTTTTAGGGTAACTGTGTCGTCTAAGAAGAAAGAGACAACCATTCATGTGTCCAAAGTTCTTGGTCCAACAGGTTTAAATTTCTCAATTAATTTTAGGGTGATGGTCTAAAGTTACAAATGGTAGAAAGAGGTATGTGTGTGTGTGTGTGAGTACCTGGATCTCCCAGAAGATGCTTCGTGTGTGTCTGTGATAGTACTGCCTCAGAGGGATGTATTCAACTACAGTGTGGTCTTCTTTCAGGTAGCCCGCCACGTGTTTGAAGAACCAGGGTTTAAAGTGGAGGCCGATTCTGTTAATCTGACATTCAAGAAGAAAAGGCAATCATAGACATGATAAAACATGGGAAGACGGCTCTGCTTACACACTCACCGATACCCCACCTTGTCAGGCTCTGCGTGGTCAGTCATGGTTCCTGTCATGATGACAGCAGCATCCAGACTGTACTGGATCCCCTCAACGAAGGTGTTCTGCTTGTTCTCCGATGCCTCAGTGAAGCGTTTACAGATGTTCTCCAGTCCTCTGACCGGCTCATACCGCAGTTTTACCCAAGCCTTAGCCGGGACTATTTTAATCTCAGCTGCGACCAGAAATCCCAGAGTTCCACAGGACCAGGGGACGGCATGGAACAGATCAGAGTTCTCCTCCTATTTATATAAGAGAAAAATGCATACAGATCTTTTGTGTTGTTTCTCTTGCTCTGAGATGGATAAGCCTCACAACACGGACATATCTGTCTTCTCCTAAGATCTCTCATTGACTGCCACAGTGTGACAGTGACATTATAATCACTGGCTGGAAATGTAAAAAAAAAAAAAAACAAGAGGTTATTTCAGCACAGGACTAAGAATTTTTATATGAATTTTGATGGTTTTAATTGTGAATTGAGCTTCTGCCTCCATCTAAGAACAAAAGATGCAGCTGCTCTGCATCTACTGCAAAATAACAGAACAAAATGCAGTCCAGGAGAAAGTACAACTGCCAACCACCAAAACTTGGAAGTCTAATATCTAAGTCTAATAGTCGGAACTCAGGAGGTGAGTTAACCTTTACACACTCATTTTTATTAATTTCCTAAAACATTAACTATTTTTGATCAAACAAAACATTAAAGGAAGTACCTATAAAGTGTTTTAGCTCACTTCTTTCTCCTGTTGACTAAATAACTGCTGTTTGTTGTTAATAAAAGAGCTTCAAAGCATATCATATAAAATATTGATTTCCAACTTCCTTTTTCAGAGGTGTATCAAATGCAATTGAACCAAACCACAGAGAGAATCATGAGTCGATTCCACCTTTAAAATTTTCTGTTATTAAATTCTATTATTTGAAATGATACAACCCAATGGCTTACAATGAAATGCTTTTAGAAACCAGTCCATCTCCTTATCCCAAGTAGAGGGCTAAGATAGAAACTGTGCATAGAGCCGGCTGATCTCGAATATTTTTGTTGGTTTCTAATGTAACTGGCAATGCCAGGGACCAGAATTTAAACAAAGAATGAAGAAAATGTTGTTTAATGTGTTGGGAAGCACCTAAAATGAAAGTCACATGGGAGGTCAGGACTGGTTTTGACCTTTAGCATTTTCTTTTCCTTGACAGTATTGTCCTAAACATGCTGTGGAAGTTACCATAAAACAAATGACAAGTTAGAAAAAATGCAGGAAGTACTTTACATGACCGCAAGCAGATATACAGGCCTGATTCCATCTCCAAACATATGATCTGGGTTAATCTGGTTTTGAGAGTTTCACTTTAATGATTTTTTTTCTCAGACTCACATATTTTCGTGCATCAAAAACACTATATTTCTTTTTTCCAGTGTCATGTCTGACCTAATTGTTCAGTCCCTTATTTGAAGGGGAGAAAAGGGGAATTGCATGAACATTTTATCACAGCAAAGGAAAAAAAAATACATATACACTAAAATCTTACCTCTGTGCAGCGCACTAAACTACCGTCAGCAAGAACCAGCTCATATGCAACACAGATGTGCTGAAACAGCCCATAAATATGGGAGGAAGACTCAATGCCTGTACCCATCACCAGCCCGCCTGAGAGAGGAGAGAGAATTGAAGATGCTGTAATTTCATTTCTACCTGGGTGAGAACAGTAACAAGCAAACACATGAGTAAACAGAAGCAGAAGCCTTCCCCTGCTGTGAGAGTGTTGATCTGTGACTACATGGACATCAGGATAAATGAATGAACCGCAGCCTGATGGTAAAACATTAGACTGTTGATGCGTAGTTTATGGCATCAGGAAATCCATTATGAAACATGATCCAGGGGTGCTTCCAACACTGCAGCCATTTCCTCCCAGTTTCATCTTTGGAGCTACAACGTCAGTCTTTCTAATGTAATTAGAAGAGTGTCTGAGGCTCTAAACAGGATGCAGCGACTGATGGAGGAGATGCAGATCTACCTCACTAAACAATGAGCTGTGGAAATCACCAGCACGTCTTTCTGTTAGTAGAAACCAGATGCTGATGCTGCTTTGTTTTCCTATGAAAATGATGTACAGCAAGAACAACGTACCCACAGTGAGGTCATCCAGCTCCGGTAGCACTGGTAGCGTCCAGCCAATGGAGTTGAGGAGAGCGGTCACTTGGCCCATATTTGCCAGCGGCTCGACTCTCACCACCTATAAGACAAAAAGCCCAGTGAGTAACAAGATACTTACAAACACAACCAACACCATTTTAATCATCCATCTTCCATGAAGTCTGTCTAATCTTACTCTGGCCTGATGATAGGGATGGAGAGGTTTACTCTTTTCAGAATTCTCCCCAGCGTGTCATACCCACAAGGCCTGAGGTTGTTTAGTTTGGTCTCACAGTTATGAAGCTTTTATTATGTTATTTTTCAGGAGGAAGTTTAAAAGGTCCAAAGCTCAAAAGCTTAATGGACATTGGGTCATTTATAACCACATATGTCAACATCATGGTGGAGCTAGAGGAGGGCGGCTGTAGCCATGGAAAGTCGGTGGATTGATTCCTGGTTTTCCATGGCTATATGTCAAAGTGCCCTTAGATAAGATACTGGACCCTATGTTGCCTCCCAATGTGTCCATCAGGGTATGAGTGTGTATGATTTGTAAAAAGTACTTTATAAATACATCCCATTTATCATCTTTAGAAATTAAATTTTTGCTCAGAAATTAATAAATTTGACCACAGTGGTGGACACACACATGAACAGCGGCACCTTTGGGCTCTGATATACCAAGCAGACCTGTTGGGTTGTGTCAATGAAAATCTTACTGTCTTGTACTTTTTTAAAACTTAAACTTAATTAAACTACACAGGTTAATTAATACCATTAAAGAGGCCTGTTTTTCAAGTTCAAATTGCTCTTAAAGCCAAAGTATGCAGCTCTGAAGAATCCTTGGTGAGAAACTTTCTGGGTTAAACCTGTGTTTTTCCAACTATGATGAGTCCAAATGCATAATAAAAAAAGCCCACAAAAACAAAACAAAACAAAAAACAGCTGAATGGCTGGTAGCTACACATTCATATCTTCATTTTGAATAAGATGAACTCTTAGGTTTGCTGCTTCTTCTTACCTGCCTCTTTGTGTCAACCTCCAGAATGTCCATCATATTGATCATGATGTTCTTGTGGGTTTTCTTGTATTTGCCCACTCTGAGAGACACGGTGAGCCAGCCAGGTCGACCTGTACACATGTAGGTCTTACCGCCCTCCTGCTTCCACTCACGTACCTATAAAGAAAAACAGATTATTATGACTTAAGGCACAAAGGGATACATTGTAAAAAAACTACTCATTTTTAAGTAGCTTGTTTTAAATAGTTTTTAAACGTAAGTTTTATTTGGGAGGAAAAGTTTGGGTCACACACACTTCCATCAATGCCTACTTTAAAATCTACTTTAATCTGGACTGGTGCATTGTAATGTATTGTGAACATTTTTAAAAACAGTCTTGATGGAAAAAAATATAGTTACATCCACTAATTAACTCCACCTGGTTGATTGCTTCTTAACACAAAAAAGGTAATTACCCAATCACATGGCAGCAACTCAATGCATTGAGGTATGTAGGCATGGTCAAGATGTCTTGATGAAGTTCGAACTGAGCATCAGAATGAGGAAGAAAGGGGATTCAATTGACTTAAAATGTGACATGATTGTTGGTGCCACATGGTCTGGTCCTAGTACTACAGAATGTGCTTTTCTACTGAGATTTTCCACACACAGCCATCCCTAGGGTTTACAGCGAATAGTTCAAAAACTGGAAAAATATTCAAAGAGCAGTAGTTGTATGGACCAAAATGTCTTGTTGATATCAGAGAAGAATAGGAAGACTGGCTAACTACAACCAAGGTATGCAGAATACCATCTCTGGGTGCACAACACATCCAACCTTGAAGCAAATGGGCTACAGCAGCAGAAGACCACACCGGGTGCCTCCTGTCAGCTAATAACAAGAAACTGAGGCTACAATTCACACAGACTCACCAGAACTGGACAACAGAAGATGGAAAAATGTTGCCTGGTCTAATGAGTCTCCATTTCAGCTCCACATTCGGTAGGGTCAGAATTTGGTGGAAACAACTTGAAAGCATGGATCCATCCTGCCTTGTATCAACAGTCTAGTCTGCGGGTGATGTAATGTGTGGGGGGTATTTTCTTGGCACTCTTAGTACCAGTTGATCATGGTTTAACCACCACAGCCTATCTGAATATCTTAGCTGACCATGTCCATCTTTTTATGACCACAGTGTAGCATCTTCTGGTGGCTACTTCCAGCAGCATAATGCACCATCTCACAAAGCTCAAATCATTAAATGATTCCTTGAACATGACAGTTGATTCACGGGACTCCAGTGGCCTTCACAATCGCCTCATCTCAATCCAATAGAGCAGCCGGCAAACCTGCAGCAACTGTGTGATGCTGTCATGTCAATATGGAGCAAGACCTCTAAAGAAATGTTTCCAATACCTTGTTGAATCTATGACCAAGAATTAAGGCAGTTCTGGAGGAGTAGGAAGGTGTACCTAGTAAAATGGTGGGTGAGTGTAACAGCTGGTGAATGAATGCTGTTAAAGATGTAGACATTACCCCAGAGTTTAACTTTACAATGTTGCTTTAATCCAGATGTATAAACGCAACAGTCAACAGTTATATCTTGAATGCATGAACACACGGCACTGTGTGGTCCAGTGATGTGTTGTCATCTGAATTAAAAGCTCTGATGTGCATTTGATAAAAAAAAAAAAAAAAGACTAAACAAAAAAAAAAAAAAAAAAGGTTGAATTGTAACAAGGTATATTCAGTTGCATGTACACCTTTCATTCATTTATTATCTTGACCGCTTAGTCCATTACGGATCGCGGGCATAGGTCGCGGGTAAGCTGGAGCCTATCGCAGCATTTCAACAGGTAGGGGGCGTGGTACACCCTGGACAGGTCACCAGTCCATCGCAGGGCCAACATAGATATGGACAAACAACCATTTACACACACACACACACACTCAATCCTGGGGAGAATTTAGAGTGACCAATTAACCTAAAATGTTCACCTTTCTTTTTTAAAAAAATCATTATGAAAGCCTCACACACCTGTGCTTGCATGCATTTGTTGATTAACGGTTTGCTTACCTGTCGTTGAATGTCTCGCACGCGCTGGTCGTGCAGTTTGGGCGCAGAGCTCATCTTAAAAATGAGCCACGCTCTAACATAATAATACACATCGAATATAACAGACAATGGCAGCAGGAACAAACATACAAATATCCACCTCTGATGAACGATCACGTAATCTAGACCTTTTACTTTGATCCACAGCAGGAAAATAAGGACCAAAAGTCCCAAATACAACAGCGAATCCATTGTGTCCACACAGTTTAGGATTAAGCCGGCAGTTTCCAAAGTGAAGGGATTTGCTTTACTTTCCAGATAAAGCAACTAACTTCTAAACCACCCCCCAAAAAACTCCTGATCACCCTTTCCCTGCGATAGGTGAGCAGTAGTATGTGATCTTGATGCCCCTCCCTACTTCACGCTGATTGGTTAAGTTTACATAGGAGGTGGGGTCAGTCTACAACGTTGCAATTTAATTGGTCATTGAAGAAAGTGTAGGAAAATCCAAAGAGAGGCCATTTTTACTATTTGACCAATCATCAAGCTTACACCGTGTCAGACCACGGACCATGTCCTCATTCACAGGAGTGCTCAGGTTTAACTAGACAAGTTGAACTCAAAGTTAGACCGACAGTTTATTGTGTAATGCTTTAAAAACATCCTATTTGTTTAGATTTTAGCGTTTTACGACACAGACATAACAATAATCACCATTACTCATTAATTAACTCATTAAAAAAAAAAAAAATTAAAAAAAAGAGGGTAGTTCACTTGCATCATTAAGTGTATTTGTCGGCATTCATATGTAAGTGGGGGATTCAAGGTGATTTGTTACCCTATATTTATAGTATCTATCTGCAGTGCTGCCTCCTTAGGAAACATATATTTGATCTTTGACTATTCTGGTTGAACGTAATTTAAACTTTTAAAATTAACTATCAAATTGATTAAATAATACTTACATTTGAAACTGAATGAAATATTTTAGATAATCAATAACACTTATTAATTACATATATTTCCTAATAATATTTTAAATTAAATTAATTACTTAACCCTTTTGTATAATTCCTGTGCTGCTTTTAACCCCGTTTTGGTAGTCTCAGAGCGTTCCCTCATCAGTTTTAGGCTTAAATAATCTCACAAAAGACAAATATTGGATTTATTTTCTCATTTTATTAATTTTTCCTTGGGATAGTGGTCTCGTCCCCACAGTAGTTTTCTTCTTTAATAGACAAGATTCCTGTTTACAAACATGAATGTATGCTTTGGAATTCATAGGCCCAAAATGGTGTTAAGTGTGCTAACACTAACATTTGCAATGAGTTTTTGTGATTTTTTTAAAAACCATTATTTTATCTGTTATTTCAGTTAAGTCTTCATTTAACTGAAGGAGTTCTGGCCACCCCTAAAATCTGACTGGTCTCACAGGTGCCAAGAATAGACAAATTCTAACAAATATTCAGTGTAAATTGACATTTACCATGGCTGAGGTTGCCCAAGTTCAAGTAAAAACAACATGTAATGTACTTCTATATGTTGTTCTGTAGGATGTTCTACATGAACACTCTTGGTGTGTTCATGGTGTTAGACTGAGGGTGTGGAGATACTGTTTACCCAGGGATCATTGGGAACAGTTCACAAAAAGATTGGAATGAAAAGAGGTTTTGTGTTGCATATTTTAAAATTTCTAAGTAATTACTGTTGTAATAAAATTCACTCTGTCTGAATGAAGCAGATTAGAGACTGTATTTTGCATTATAATAATTATGAATTGTCTCTGAGGCCTCTTTAATAACGTGCTAAATAGTTTACTACACACCTGCGTGGAGAAAGAGTAGGAGAGAAAATGAAGTGGGGGAAGTAGCTGAAAAGCAGCAAGCAGCATAACCAGAGACACACACTTTATGCTGATATTGGCAGCAACTGTTTCATAGTAAATACAGCATGTTAGGACTAGTTTGGAGACAATGGAAAAAATGGATATATTAAATTCATCAGTTACAGTTATACACTCCAGTTATTTGACACTGACATAATGCAGACATTGCAGTAAAAATTGTTATAGATACTTTAGCCCTTTCCAGTTGTCAATCATCACATATTTAGTATAAACGGATTCCTTTAAATCTCAGGATTGTGAAGATTCTGCTGTTATCATGGTATCTGAAAAACCTCAAAATCTGTAATGCTAATACCAATGATCTACCATAATTTAACAAAGTTAAATGAAACAGAGAAGGGGAATTTATTGACAAAAATGCATAAAATCTACTGACAGTGGCGTAGCAAGTTTCTTTAAGTGTGGGGGATGTGGTTTTGGAATCAAATATTTAGTGTTAATTGACCTTCACTTGGGTAAACTTCAGATGTCCAAGGGTCAGTAAATGCAGCATGTAAAGTACAGAAAAAATATAAATGCAAACAATATCCAACTGAAATAACCTGCTGCTGTTATCAACATTTTTCATTCTTTACCTTTATATGATAGTAACATGGGTCTGACTGACACAAGATTGCTAAATTTGGCCTAATTTTACTAACTCGTCCAAAAAAAAAATACTTTGCAGTACATATGTGCAGACATGAACCATGAACCACTAGCTTCCTCCTTCTCAGCTTAATGGTAAACAAGCCCACTCAGAGAACCTGTACTACCCACAGAAAATCTGATCAGCTGATCACTGACAACTGATGTGATGATTTATGGAACAACAGGAGATGGAGGAGGAGGCAGCTGGGCCTGCTCAGAGAGCGGCTAGAGCAACGACGTTTCTACAAAATAGCGGGAAAAGTAAAAAAGAAAAAAAGAAATAAAATGCTGGAAAAGTGGGGGTGTTGAACCCTCTGACCGGGAAAAGGTCAGAGGGTTGACATTTATTGGATAAGAGTTCATCAAATGCCAAGGAAAGTGATGAATGGATGATACTGATCAGAAGCTGAAGTTCTTCCAGACATTCACATGGGTTCATATGCAAATGGATCCAGTAACTTCAGCAGCCTAACTACGTTTGGTGCCTTTGAAGCCGTTACTTCTTTCTAACAGCGATCCAGCCTCTATCAAACAGCAGTTTTAAAGCTCAGAGGTTCTCACCTCTACAAAGTTGTTTGTCCATTCAGAGACACCATAGTAAAAATGATGGCAACTGCCATGTACATGTGGACCCAGCAAGTAGATATAAATGGCTCATTCGAAGAGAATAAAAACAAGTTATTTTTGGGAAGTCATTATATATATATATATATATATATATATGTATATATAAAATTATATATATATATTTGTCATTTTTTTCACGTTGCACCTTTAACAGCATAATGAATGGTGAATAAAATAGAGGATAATTATATGGATTTGAGTCCTATTTAATGACTTAGAAAAACATTTTGATCTTAAAAACAGGCTGTTTTATAATGTATCCTTCTCAGAATCAGCTGAACTTATCAAAAGGTATGACAGCAGCAAATCCTTAGAAAAGTTTAGAAAAACCTAATGGGAAATTTCTCAGCCTGCCACTGTTTAAATTGTTTTCCCTTTTTTTTATCAGCAAGTGGTCAAAATTCCTTGTTTAGTTTTTTTTTTTTAAAATATCATCAAAAATTCAATGTCATGAAGTCCTGCCTCAGATTTCCCAACCACGATGTCCTCTCTTCCTTTAACAGGAGTTCAGAAAGCAGTAAAATATGCACTGAAACTATGGAACTAAAATGAGTGGCTCCAGTTTGTAAATCATTTAGACCTACATGTGATGTGAGATTGTGATGACAATTGTGTCATAAACTGCTGGAGGATGCAAACGTAAATTCTAAGTTCAGCGTGTCCACTTGTGTTTAGTAAAATTGCTTTGACACACACTCATTCTCTCTTACACTCACACACACACACATACACACACAAGCTAGAATGGTACCCTTCAGACACATTAGACAGAGGGAGGGTGGGGCGCCAGTAAAGATTTCTTAATGGGCTCTGCTTTCCTCTCGTCCATCTGCCTCGATGATAAACACAGATACTCATCACAAGCCTGATGCGCATCACAGATTTGACCATTTCATTTATCCTTTTTTTATTTTTTATTTTTTTTTACCAGCAAATCATTAATTTTAACATTTTTCCTCTGGCCGTGGAGCTTCAGAGAGTAAGGACTTACACATGGACTAAACCATCAGGAGTATAACTGTAATGGAGATGGAAATGACAGGAGGCAAACAGTAAGATTTAAGAGGAATTCTCTGTCCCGGGATTTCTGTAACTGTGGAATTAAACATTTGGATTTCTGGTCTCTGTCAGAGTGCAAGGGGAATGCTCTCCGTGTTACTGTTTACATGTGAATGATACTATCCAGCCCATCAGAGTCGAACAGTAACCTCAGAAATAGTTGACGGTCTCAGAGGAGGATGCCGTCCCTGCACCATGGCGCAATCTTTGTCGGAGCCTTCCTCATTGTGACTGGGGGCTCCACAGCTTTTCTGGCCTCACCCCAGAGCCGCCTGCAGGCTTTCTCCCTCTGCTGCGTAGTGCTGGGGGTGGTCATGCTTATCCTTGGGTTATTTTGGGCTATGAACAACAAAAGTGCAGTTAACTACAACCACCAGGAGTTTGACCCAGAATGCCCCCATTACCCATACAACGACTACACCAACTACCCGAATAATGCACTCTTCTCCCCCCTAGGAAGCCACTTCCCAGAGTCCCAGTCAGTGTTTCTGCCCAGGTGGGTAAACAGAAAATTTGTTGTAGATGTCAGTCATGTTTTTTACAATTTAATTTGCTTTATGAGCTATTTTTTTTTATCTTGTTGACATAAAGCAAGAAATAGGACTCGTTTTAAAGGCTTTTCTAAACTAGTTTTTAAAAAGCATCTATTTAACCCTAAAAGTTTATTTGATTATACAACACAATGTAGGTACTATACAAGTGCTGTCTGCATGACAGTTGTGGCCAGTTTATCTTCATACAGTGCTTTTTTTAATTTCATTTTATTTTTTTTAGATAAATAAATATACGTTTGATGACACAATCAAATATCTGTTGTAGTTCTACAATTCAGTAATGTCACCTTCATGTGATAATTATGACAAATTACAAAAATAACATGGGTGTGTGAATCCAGACTGATGTTGGATCACCTCATGCAAATAAATGTTCTCCCTGTTCTAACAGAAAGGTCAATAATTTATTCAATAGTTTCTTATCTTCATATGACCACCTAATGAAATATCTCTGAAACAAGTAATGCTCTATCATAAATTCTGAAGAAAGGCTGGTAGACATAACTTGGCCAATTTAGACAAATACCTGACATGGGTAAAGGCCACAAAATTGTGTTAGATCAAGTTAATCTCGCACTTTAGGCTACATGGCAACTACCATTTGTGCCATCATTTTTACTACAGTGTCTCTGAATGAACAAAGAACTGTGTATGTGAAGTAAGAACCTCTGAGCTTTAAAACTACAGTTTAATAGGGGCTTTGTTTGATAGATGCTTAAGCATCATTTGGGATATATAAAATAAAAAAGACACAGAAGAAGATAGTACACATACTCACATTTTTGAAGTAGTTATGTGTTGTGCAGTCACCTGAGTCCACCGGATCCACTCGCAGATGAAAACATGTTCATGTCTGGAAGAATTTTAGCCACTGAAGGCTGGCCTGTTCACAACAATGGTTGATATTTGAAGCAATTTTTGTGCCCATCTTTACCACTAGATGTCAGTTTTTCCTACACTCTGTACCTTTAAGTGCTGGTAGAAATATTGTGCTACATTTGAGAGATTCCAGCCAGCTTATTCATCTGTTGTTTTCATCTTTATGCTAAGCTAAGCTAAGGTAACCTAACCAAGGTAAAGCCAAGCTAGGGAAAGCTAAGCTAAGCTGAGCTAACCTAAGCAAAGCAAAGTATAGCTAAGTAAAGCAAGGTGAAGCTAAGCTAAGCCAAGCTAAACTAACCAAAGTAAAGCTAAGGTAAGCTAAGCTAAACTAAGTAAAGCAGAGCTAAACTAAGCTAAGCTAGCTGCTGGTTATAGCTTGACTTTCAGACATAATTCTCATGTCTGTGTGTTAAAACTCAAGCTAAGAAATAAATATCTTTCCAGCAGTTCTCTGGAACAAAGCAGACTTTTGTGTTATAAAAGTGTATTTTGAAATTAAATTAAATTATTTCATTTTAATGTTTTCATGCAATAACTAAAATTACTGCATGGTAAAATTTTTATGTAAAGACTGAGGATTTTTAAAGAACCACTACAGTTGATTGGCTTCTACTGGTTACCAGTGTAGTATGAAAATTGATAAAAAAAAAATAAAATAAAAGACTGGAACAGGTATACATGACTCATGACTACATATGTAATTAAAAATGTTATATACACAGTCAGAATGTCAGTCAATATATACCTTCATATAGTCATAATTATCAGGAAACTGGACCGCAGACACAATTATTATTTAATTTGCTTTTTATTATCTGGCTTCAAATACCACTAATGCCTCAGGACAGTATTGTGCATATCCATTTGTGTTTTCAAATGACTGTTCTCCTATTGTCCTCAACTCTTTTGTTTGTAGAACGATGGATCGTCACAGGCATGGTACTCGTGGAGAAGATTTTGACTATCCTCCCATGGAATCTGGTGGTTTTAGTCCAACGCCTCACCCTCCACCATGGCTGGGACCCCCACCTCCCTATGAAGTTGCAATCAAGACCACATGCAGCTCTACGCACTTGCGGCGTGCATACTCAGACACACACCTCGCAACAGAGCCACTGTTTGGACGGTCAAGAGAGATCAGCTTTGAGGTGTGATGCTGAATGATGATGACATCCTGCCTTATCTATACGTCAATAGGCACAAGATAGTTGCTATCAACTTTAATTTATCTTTCATCATCAAGCATGCTTCTGTCTTGGTTCCAGCATGTTTTCCTAATATTTCTAGAAATCTCAGTCCAGATGTCATTTAACCTTTAAATATATGGTGAAAGTAGTCCAGCCTCCAATGATTCACTGTTGGGACTTCTTTGGAAATCAAGCTTGATTTTCAAAACAGGATGATGAGGAGATTGTTTGGAAGGGGGTGGAGTTGGCTTTTTCTGGGTCTGTCTAAGGGTAAAATAAAATTCACCTAATATGACAGATAGATTAATTTTTTATTTATAAAAGATACATATCTTCTTTCACTGATCTGTAAACTTCTGTTTTCAAGCTTTGAGTTTGTCTTTGACATCATGGGTATTTTGCAGCCAGAAGGGACAAGGTGAGGCTTTGGCAACACCTAGAGGACACGATAGACATCCATTCAATAGATGTCAGGTGCTCAACTGCCACTTGAGAGGATTATTTTTCTTTTTTTTAATTTCATGCAAAGTTGTTCATTATATGTAGATCTTAAAATACTCTGAGTTAAAGAAGCAGGGCTTGGCTTGCTTTTGGAGCCACCCTCAAGTGGCCATTCAAGGTAATGCAGTTTATTTATTCTCAGCCCCTCAGGATGGCACTTTCAGGATGAATATAAATATCCCTTTGAAATGATGGGTGGACTCCAAAAAGGCTTTTTTAGCACAGTTTGGCCATCTATTTTCCATGTCCAAATATTTGATGACCTGAGGACTTTTAGAAGGTTATTGATTATTTGTCATGTTGCCATTTAAGTTTTAGAAACCTTAAAATACTAAGCTTGTGACATTTATTCCGTGCTTGATTTAAAGATAAAAACAACAACAACAACAAACAAGGATTAGGAAATCAGAATTTCCTTAATTTCATCAAATGCTCGGACTGTATTTACTCTCTGGGATTCACTTGTGGTTGATTCTCATTTTTACTTGCCTGCATAACTGTAGTTTTTCAGTGAGAACAGCAAACTTGAAACCCTGAACCAACGCAGCCTTGTTTTTTTTCAGTTGGTGTGGTGCACATGTTAGCCTCAGTATGTTGAAAGCAGGGGAACAATGACTCATCTGGCCATATGAGCTTTTCCGCTGCTCGATACACCACAGCTTACTGGCAGCACGGCCCGAAACATTAGTATTACGACTTGACCTATTATAACCACAAAATGTATTTTAAAGAACCTTTGTTCTGTTTTTGGATGTTCATACATTTTAATAAGTTAGCCTTTCCCTTCTTTTAAGATCCCTTTATTAAATATATATATAACAAACTTCCAGAGGCCTTAAACTTGCTTTTCTTTAAGCATGGGGCATTCAGGTGCAGCTTGGAATCTAAAGCTATCAACATTCAGGGAGGGGTCTAACCAAACACTTTCATTGTGAAACTTGCTGTTGTTATTTTGATTACTGAAATGGAAAGGAAAAGAAGGGAGATTCTATGTAGCAGATGATTTACTAAATAAACTGATGGGGTAATCATGGTTTGCTCAAGTATGTCTAGCCTCTACATGGATGATTGATTGCACATATTATTGCCATCACACTCATGTAGGATTCTTACACTGAGCTATTTGGGGTGAGGGGGATGCACTGTTCTACACTCTTCTCATCTTTGACAGCAGAAGCACAATTCATTTTTGCTGGTATGATCCAACATGTTTTGCATTATATCTCTGCACATGTACGTACGTTACTGAACGAAAGACAATAGAAATAAAAACATGTCAGTTGCTGTGAGAGTATATTAAACTTATTTTTTTAATGAAAGAGGGAGTGTTATTATTTTATTATTTCAGGATTTTAGTTGGAAAATTTGAAAACAGTTCTTAAAATTGGATGAGTTTAGGAAATTTGCATGTCTACATTGCACAAATTCTTAAATCATGGTGGGTCACGAACTGATTATGAAACAGTGGTCCCCGGGCAAAGATGTGAAAAAATCTGTTCTGACAATTTCTGAGACAACCAAGCTAGGGGGACAGATAACCACATGCTGCACAGTTTGTGATAGTTTTCTTTAGGATTTTCTCAACCTTTATTCATGTCACCATAGTCACTTTATTTTAACCAAATTTGCATCGTTTTTGTCCCCTATTGCCTATTTTGTTACACATTTAGGCCATTCAGTCTCCTCCTGGCCATTTTGTGCCTCACTGCAGCAATTGTGCATCTATTCTTTTTGTTCACTTTTGTATTTCTTCTGTGAGTTCATTTGTTTGTCTTCATAGTCAGTTTATGTCTTAGCTCATTATTTTGCAAGTCTTTTGGTATTGTTCTGTTTTGTTAAAGCCATTCTATGTGTATCTTTGTCATTTTGTATCCCATTAAAGTTGATTTGTGTCAAGTTTTTATATCTGTGTTGACGTTTCATCTCTTTGTGGTAATTTTCTCTCTTATAGACCTGTTTGAGATTCTTAAGCCACTTGTCATGTTGTTATATTTTGCTTTTAGGTAGCCCTCGGATAATCTTTTAATGTGATGTTTCGTAATAGTTCTCCAGGTTTGGAGGACATGGTGTGCTTTTTCATAGTCTTTTATTTATAGAGGAAAATGCTTTCTTTGTGCGTGTGTGTGTGTTTTTAATAAAGCCAATTAACACAGACCTATGAATCTATAAATAAAGGGTAAAACATAATCTAACTAAAAAAAAAAGGACTATTTAAAATAGTATTTTTAGGAACTTTGTAACTAGCAACCTGAAGATAACACAGTCTGGCAAATATTAAACAGTATTTTAGTGACAACAAAGTGATTCCCAAAGAACTATTAGTTGAAATTTGGGATGTCTCTGCATGATTCGCAGTGTGTCTCTTAAAACAATCGAGGAAACTGGATGACAGAAGAAAGGTTAAACCTGACCTAGGACCTGAAAAATGTATCTGGATCAGAAACTGTCTCCATGTGTGGCTGTCAAAAGCTATTCTTAAGGAAGGAGAACACGGAGAAAAAGCTCCAATGACACAAAAACTGGCAAGAGGTCTAATGGAGAGATAAATTCTCCTCAGAGCTTGTACCTCAACATTACTGAAGCAGAGTGAGATCAGCTGGACAGAGAACAGAACAAAAGGCAGAAACATTCAAAGACGAGTTTTGGAAAGTCCTTCAAGAAGCCTGGAGAACTATTCCTGCAGAGTACAAGAGGGTTCTGGCTGTGTTGACTTTCAAACTTGTTAGAACTGTGAAAACTCTAGTTTTGCTTTATGTTTGCACATGTTTCAATGAATACATATTTTTTCTGTTTTAATGGCAATGTATAAAATCTTGAGGTACCTCAAGACTTTTAAACAGTTTTCTATGTGTGTTCACTCATTTATGTCTCTTGCCTTTTATTTTTTATTAATTCTGTATCTCTTTCTAAGAGATGTACAACTTCAGTTCCAATAAAAACTGGGATGCTGTACAAAATATATAAAAACAGAATGCAATGATTTTCAAAACTCATACACTTCTAAATTTCACTATTTCTGCTATTTTTAAATGAGCTTTGATCCAGAGAAGTTGGTGGCACTTCTGGATTGTGTTCATGTATGGATTATTATTATTATTTTAATGATAGAGCTGCAAACTGTGGATTTCATGGTAAACTATGCTCACAGACAGTTATTTTTAGAAGTTTTCCTAAACCCATGCATTGACTTCCAGTAGAGAATCATGACTGTTTGTAATGCAGTGCTCCCTGAGGACCCCAAGATCATCATGCAGTTTTGATCTCATGCCTTGTCCTTTCCGCACAGAGATTTCTCCTAATTCTCTGAATCGTTTGGTGATTTACACACTGTGGATAGTGGGATCTTAAAAGTAGTCACAATTTTACATTGAGGAACTTTTTTTTTCCAGTTTATCCGGTGAACCTCTGTCCAACCTGTTATACAGGTCATGTTACTGATCTGTTTCCACCTAACCTAAATAGTTCTTGAATGTTTCTATAATTGCTTTATATTTGTGTCAAATACTTTTCCAGACCTATGTTTCCCTGTTCCTACTTTTTTCTAGATGTGCTGCTGCCATCAAATTCAAATATTTTCCATGAAATGGTAATATGTCTCGGTTTTAACATCTGCTTAGTTGTTTATGTTCTAAAACAAAGTGTACATTCAGACCTTGAGAGATAAAGGCTGAAATCTGGCAACAAGTTAAAGACAGATTAGATGAATGTAGGACCACAAAATTAGATTTAATGACTAAGGATCCACCTCTACAATAAATTTAGTTTCAATACAATCATATAATGTTGTAGTTTATGTTTAACTGTGACCATAACTCCTTCTGTTTGAGCATTTTGCCAAAAATGAGGCAGTGACAACAGAGACCGTGTGAACGCCCTGCCCTCCTGGTCTCGTCACTAAACGCGTCCTCAAAAAAGAAAGAACACTTCCTCACAGCGCAACTCTCCGCTGCCGTGGCCAGATGAAATCCACACGGAAACCTGCCAACAGGCAACACCAACTCCTATCTAAGGGATCTGCCACAATCCCGCCTCTCCAAAACCGGATATGAGTGCTGTTTGGGGAAAGAAAGCAAAGCGGCAGAGGGGCACATCATGATAGAGGCGCGGAGGCTTGACAGGATATACGGACTGACCCGGATAGACTGTTTCCCCAGATTTTTCCAGGGATCGGTAAGGCATCAGGCGGAGACCACGGGAAGAATCAAAGTCGATGACAAGAAAAAGAGGAATGACAACGGCTTCATCTCAGACAGCAGCTGAACAGCTCGTCCGCGCGGTTTCCCGTCAGGTATGAAGAGGATCGATGTTTAACGCGCGCTCGCTCACTCCCTCACACGCTCGCGGAGATGATTTACATGTTGCACAAATCTGCTGTTGCTTGTTTGCTGCTGTTAGTTGTTTTCTCATTTACTTCCACATGTTTCTTGGACCTTAACTTGTCTCCTCCCTCCTCCAGACTGGCTGTGACCGAGGTGGATGCGCAACTGTAACTGGAAGAAGTGAACCCCTGGAGGGCTGGAGCTCCTGAGATGCCCGTCCATCATAGCACATTGCTCTGTCTGGGGGTGCTGCTGCTGACTACTGGGGGGCTCAGCTTTGGTTGGGGCATGACCAATTCATCAGTCCCGATGTATTTACTCGGGATATTTCTATGCCTGGGGGGTGTGGGCCTGCTGGCTACTGGACTGTGCATGGCCATGAGAAACCTCCAGGCAGCAGTGCCAGGACACTTTCTCTTGCACCCCCGCACGGGTACGCGTTTCAACCCCCAGCAGAGCTTGGCTATACAAAGGTACACACTCTTTCTAAAGCATGTGTGAGTAGAAAAGAGCAAACAATAGTATTTCAGGCTTAAACAAGAGGATGGGAAAGATTAAAACACATTCTTTGGCAGCATCTGATTGAAACATTCAGTAGTGTTTAATAATAGACAACATTATATAAAAATGAAAGTAAATGAAAACAAACAAACAAACAAAAAAAAAACAAATAAATAATACATTTTTGGGCCAGCAACTCAAATAACCAACTTGTGAGGAATCACAAATCAACAAATTAAACTTTAAAATAAATAAATACATTTGAAAATATTTACAGCCAGAGGCAGTTTGAGAGTTAGGGCCCTGGGCAAAGTTTCAAATGGGGCCCCACAGCACCTTTAGGGGCATTCAGACAGTCCTAAGAACTACCATAGTTCTTTTAAGTACCCTTCCCCAGGGAAACTGTTTCATGTTGCATTCACACATGAGATAAGGGGGTTGGGGGGTCGATGTGATGCAACAATGTGCGGCAGTGACGTGTGACTTTAGCGCCACACAACAACAAAACAAAACCCGCAAAAAAAAAAAAAAAAACAGAGCACAAAACACCACCAAAAAGCTAATATGGAGAACAAAGAAATTGCTGTGTTTACAGCGTAATTTTTCGTTTCATGGAGGAACATTGGAGAGCACAGCGCCGCAGACAAAGGAGACGATGTGTAAGTTTAACTTATTAAACATGCGCCTATTGTGTGCATGTCATAAGTGAACATTTCAGACAGTATTCTACTTTTTGTGTTGAACATATTACATTAAGTGAGTATTTTCAGATGGTAGGTTTATTGTAACTGGGTCTGGATCAGGAGCAAAGCTGATGACTGGTGAAAAAATGTTGTTCCCAGTTTTACCAATGAGCAGTGGATAGAGAATTTCCTTATGTCCAGAGAGACATTTGAGTACATCTGTCACCCCCTGAAGCCTGGACTGGAGAGAATGGACACGACTTATTGTCCGGCTGTACAGCTTGAAAAGAGAGTTGCTGTTGCTTTATGGAAACTCACCACTAACTCTGAGTACAGGAGCACAGCACAGTTATTTGGAGTTGGTATTTCAGCTGCCTGCAACTGTTTAATAGAGTTCTGATCTTATGCGGAAGAAATCTTGTTCCCGGAAGTTATTAAGATGCCAAATGCACAAAAACTAAAAGAAATGTCTCAGTACTTTTAGCAAAGATGGGGGGGGGGGGTGCCACAGTGTGTTGGGGCTGTTGATGGTTCCCACATTCCTATTTTAGCACCTCATGAGTACCACACGGAGCATTTAAACCGGAAGGGATGGTATTCTATTATTTTACAGGCAGTTGTAGATAGAAGAGGTTGATTTTGGAGTGTGAACCTTGGGCAACCGGGCAGCTTGCATGACTCCAGAGTTTTACGTTTGTCAAGGCTGAGGGACCTGGCAGAGAGAGGGAAGGTATTTTCACAGCAGTGCAGGAACATAGGAGGGCAGGATGTTGGCTACTACACCTTTGGAGATGCTGCCTATCCACTGACAAGCTGGCTCATGAAGCCCTTCCCGGACAACGTCTCCCTCACACACCAACAAGAGACATTCAACCATTATGGCAGACTAAAAGGAAGATGTTGATGCCTACAAAAGCACAATGACTGCAGCCTTGACAGGATGAAGTCCATGTAGAGCCAGGAGTGTAGTGAAGACAACCCTTATCCACAGCCCAATACTCCAACACAACCACCGGCTGCAGATACAGAAGTAGTTGGAGTGCGTGCAGCTTTGATGCGTTACTTCGTGTCTTCCAACTAATCCCAAAACACTTTCTCTGCATAGTGATCATATTTTGAAGTACAACAGTAAGATTATACATGTATACATGGGCATACATAATGAAAAACTGTTCCACAGATAATTTAACAACTTAACAGTGCATTTTTTTCTTTGCTGAATAAAGATCTCTTCAACTATTTTTAAGCATTGTGTGCATTATGAAATCTATCATTAGAAAAATTCAGGATTAATTTGTCACTGGAGGGGTTGTTTGAGACTTGTGGTTTAGAAAAAGTATGTGGAGATACAGTAACACAAAAACAGCATTATAACAGGCTTAAAATCTGTAGTTGGTGGCTAAATTGACATCGCTGGTTCCAATGACAAAAGCTGAATACTTCTGACTCTAGACAAAGTCTTTTATTTTCGTATAGGGAAAACTTTTTAAAAAAATGAAGAAATCAAAACACACAGTAACAAAACTGTCACCAGTGGCCGGCCTCTGCCATCTCTGCCCATAGAGCCACCATCTGTGCTCAAGCATGTCCTGCAAAGTAGTCAGAGGAGTGTCTGTCCTTTTTCTCTTTCCTGCAAAAAAAGGGAGGGTGGAGAAAGATACTTAACATACCGCAACAGTAAAACAATACTACTGTAATACTCAAGAGCATGCATGTACAATGCAAAATTTTCTTTACCGGGTCTCAGGCGGATGACGGTGCTGGCAGCTGGCTGGTGATGGCTGATGGTGGTTAATGGTTATAGTCTTGTTTTAGTTTTTTCATTTTCTCCCTGCACTGCTTCACGTTGTGGAAAATCCCCACTTTCTATAATTCTGAACGTATTGCCGCGAAAATCTTGATATTCCGCTGCGAGTCTTGGACACCTCTCTGGATGTCCTCGGTGACGTAGACGACCAGAAGACCTTTGACCTCCTCGTCGGTCCATTTATTGCTTGTTTTGTCCATTCTCTTTTGTCATCCTTTTGCTGAAACCGCAGCTGCAAGAGTGATTTTTAAAAATGGCCGGGGCCACAAGAAGCGGTAGATACAAGTAGAACTCCAGCAAGAGGCGTAGCTAGCGATCGCCAAGCACTTACATCATGAGAGTTCCTATGGAACCTCAAAAAGACCCTGCCTTGGAGTAGGAGCTTAAATGGTTATAGGAACAAAGGGCCTTTACCCCTAGTTCCTATATGTCCGAATGCATGAAAAAGCAGCCTGGTTCCTGAAAAGGTTATAGGAACTTCAAAAAGTTTCTACAGTCGGGAAGGGGCTTTTGACTACAACCTTGCTGACTTTTGAAGTATTAGCATGCTAATTTTAGCAGTTACTACAACCTGTGTAAGCTGCCACCAAAGCTCCTGATTTATGGTTTTGTTGAACTGATTTTCTCTAACAGTTTCTCAAATAGCAACATGTGAGGGAATTGCATTGACAACAATAACAACAACAAAATAAAAATCTACAACCTTGTTGTCTTTTATTGTTAGGCTATCTTGTTAGGCTTAGCATGCTGCCTTTGTCACATGGTACAACCTTAGTAATCACAAGGTTATCGATCCAGGGCTCTTAACTCTCACGTATTTTTGTCAGACATGCATTTCAGTTTGTTCACAAGCTCACTTTCTCATGCTGAGAAATCATAGGACAATGCCGAAGTCCAGCAAAAAACATTTTTAAACTGGAAATTTTTCACTGGATGTTGGAACATGCCTTACACTAGTACATAATCACAGCTACTGAACCTCCAATCAAGTGTTGTCTTTGGTTGGGATGTGGGTCGTTCTGGTGTTGCAACCTCCAAGAGGAGGTGTGTGCACCACCACTAGTACTACAAGTCCCACAATGCACTGTGCTAGCACGACAAGCCAGTATCGGTGATACCGATACAGAAACTTAATGTGTCTGGAAAATCACTTTCAAAGCAGGCTGCTCTGAGGGGAAAGGATGGGATATTTTACATTTTTATAGAATACTTTGTGACTCAAACTGAAATTACCAGTAAAATGCAAAAATAAATATATAAATGCCACAATAATTACATGTTTGTCAACAACTAATTATTAAAATATTTAGTTAGCCATCAGTTTAAACAAACGAGAGGGATTGACGTTATTTATTGTTTTCTCCAATTAATTGTTTTTCATACATATTTAAAAAACCCACAATGGCTGTTTTACTGTATATTTAATAACACCAGCCTCTGCAGCTTCCTTACCGACTAAATCTAGGCCTGTTGAATTAATATGAGCTGATCTCAGAGACACATATCACTCCAAGTTGAACTCATACAGATATTTATTGCAGCATTTTCTTATTTCATAACCATATTTAATGCCGTACATAACAAAACAGGATGCAATAGTCTTAAGAATGAGGGGAACTCCTATTGTTTGAACATCGACACAAAAACCTGAACCTAGCAGACAGATGAAAATCACTTTCCCAAAATGTAGCATCAGTGGTCCACAGCATCACCTTTTCTCCCTCTGAATAGTGGTTTGTACGTGCCTGCAGCATCAAAGGACTCCAAGAGTGACACATCTCGCCCTTGCAGCACCTGTCCCTCTCCTCCTCTTCCTCATCATAATTTAATTATATACTGTGTTATGGTTGACTTTCAGATGTTTAAGGAGGATTGTGGTGCCTCTGTGTCTTCCCACACACATCATACCGTTCCTGTTCAGTTCCACACTTGATGTTACGGCATGAGAGAGTGAAAGATGCGCTGCTGCACCCCTACAATGTGCCATTTTACATATGACTTTGGCAGGCGGAAGAAAAAATAGTTCCTGCCAACTGGGTATAATTTAGAGAATATCCTGATATTATTGGTACTTTCCACTTTATTCCACTTCATGATGGACTGTATTCTTATCTCAAATCACTAAAATATCCATATTCTAACATGAAAATCTATTCTAGAACATAAAAAGCTGATCTCCGTAGTATCGATATTTTGGTATCAATCCGCACATCACTACTGATTACCTAAAGATACATGAGGAAAATGATGTGGGTGAGCTGAAAAACTTCCCTCTGAATCATTGTGTGACAGCCTTGAAAATGGAATGAGCACCACAACACGCGCAGTTCACTTTATAAGAGTCAAATGTTTAAATCTAATCACCACCAGTTAAGATTTTTTCTTCAGGAGTTAACCCACAGTGGCTGTGCTTGTCTAAGGTATGTTCCAACTCCCCGGGAAAATTTGCCAGTTTAAAAATTTTTCATAATTTTCCTATGATTTATTATTGTGAGACTATTTGTGGTGTGTGAGCATGTAAACAAACTGAAATGTCTTACGTCCAATGTGTGAGATTTGAGACTCCTGAAGGTTGCTCTGTGCTAAAGTCAGCATGCTTACATGCTTATAACGTTAACAGTCAGCAGGTATGTGGAACATGTTGGTCATCTTAAATTACAGTGTTAGGATGCAAAAATGCCCTAATTAGCCATTCAGTGCTATGTACAGCTGAGGCTTCTGGAGTTGTCCTCAGTTTTATGGAGACTCAAATTTAGGGAATTAAAAATCATCCATGGGGAGTCATGTTTGTGACAAATTGAATGGTAATCAGTCAAATATTTGTCAATATATTTCACTCAAAGCCACCTTGTAGTGTTACAGAGGAAAGATCAAGTGTTTACTCTGTAGGAACTGTGAATCCCTGCTCAAGTGTGGTTGGAATTTAATTTAGCAGCTGCTGAGATATTGCAGTCCATTCCAGTAAGGTGAACCAGTATGCTCACCATCACACAGGAATTTCCTGTCACGGAGTAGAATGCTTTCCTTTTACAACCTTTTCTGCAAAATTTCAGGCTTCCCGTTTGTTTTCAAAGAAGATTCCACTTGCAGACAAATAACAGAACACACCATCCACTGGTCTTGTTGAAAAGGATTACTGGGAAAGATAACTGTGTTTTAGTTAGAGCGCTCAGTCTGTAACAGAGAGCAGTAAAGCATTTCTGAACCTGATAGGTTGTGATGCTGAAAAGAAAACAATTTTCTAATCGTGGAACAACTTTTAGAAGTAGGTCATGGAGAAAACAGCCTATACACACATGTGGCGGACAGACTTCGGCCTACAATAGTTCTCTTCATTGTCCAAGATTGAGGAAGAGAGGTGCCAAGAACAAACGCTTTCATCATTACAGCTTTTTTCTTTTATCCCCCAGTCACTGACAAAACTCAGACTGTTTGGTTTTTGTAAGCCTAATGTAACTTTATATTGCGACTTGCTGATGCTTGTCATAAAACAATATTTTTGAGAGATCAGAAGACGTTAAAATAAATGTCAAAGAAAGTACTGCGTCATTGTTGGAGGCTGAAGGCATCAAAGCAGCTGCAGGAGAAGTAACTGTAGGGGGAGTTTGTTGTGTCTGCAAATATATTTGAGCTGCAGGATTTAGTCTATTATAAGAAAAAAGACTTAACTGGCTGATCTTTAACTGCAGAAAAATCACACACTTTCCTAACATTGAAGTCAGGAAAAGAAAAGGGCTTTCAGCTGAAGAACTACAAGTTAATCATAAATGATTGCAGCTCTGTGGAAACATATAAAATACTGTTAAAATTTTAACATGGTAAAAAACACATTCCATGTTGACATCCACTATCAGCAGAAATGTTAGTACTGGAAGGGTGAGGCATGAGGTAAAGTGCACTGAAATGTGCTGCACGTTAGTTTAAAGGTTTGGGTTGGCTGTGCATTTCAGCCATAGAGGATGAGAGTCACTAAATCACAGGTCTTTAAGTTTTTCATGTAAAAGCGTTCTGGTTCGAGACTCATTGTCCACAATGTTTTCAACAATTGTATTTTGCTTCTTAGCTCCTTCTTACAGATCCTAATATTTATTTAGGTCTAAAAGTACATAGTGTGGGTTAGAACATAACAAATAAATACATGGATAGTTTCAAATATCTAGTTAGTTATGACTTTAACATATTCATAGGCATGCATTGCAGTTTCCATCAGAAAACAACATCTTAAGGATGCCTTACCATGCCACTGTTTACATAATTTCTACTACAGATACTGTATTTTTTTGGGAAACAGTCTGTAAACAGTTGTTAAGTCTTGTTTTTTGTTTCCTAGAGTTCAGTTTAATTCAGCTTTATTTGTACAAAGCCATCTAAAGGTCATCTCAAAGCGTTTTACGGTCATTTGGGACATTTTCCATTATTATCCAATTAAAAAAAATCCATTGCATGATCCCTGTTTTCCTTTTATAATAACATGTGTGAACTTATAAAAATAACTTTTAGCTAAGAAAAACGAACAGATAGCATAGACCAGGCATGTCAAACTGGTCCAGCAAAGGGCCGTGTGGCTGCAGGTTTTTGTTCCAACCAAGCAGCAGCACACCAGATTTGACTGATTCAATCAACTGATCTCAGTCTTCAGACAGCTGATTGGTCAAACTGTGTGCTCTTGGCTGGCTGGAACAAAAACCTGCAGCCACACGGCCCTTTGCTGGACCAGTTTGACATGCCTGGCATAGACTCTTCTCTTTGATTTAGTCCCCCATCCTGAGCATGCATGGGGCGTTGGGTGACAGTGATCCAAAATATAGTTCTGATGAGTTCTGATTAAAATTAGAAGGATTATTTTCTCATATTTTTACTTGTCATTATTAGCTTCCTGAATACACGTGAAAAGTCTTCTCCTTATATAAAGCTCTTAGTGACCAAGCTGCATCGTATCTTTAAGATCTCATAGTTTCATATTTTCCAGTAGAGCACTCTGTTCTCAGAAAGTTTACTTGTGGTGACTTGGATGATCCCTTTAGTTATGTTACATAACATAACAGTGCATCATACAAGCTAATAAAGCATTGATTTTCTTTTTTCTCCCTTTGCTCTTTTTTTTGTTCATATATGACATTGTTATCATCCCTACCTTAGCATATCTTGCATGCATATCTTGGACAACATTGCCACCTTTGATAATAATACTAAAAAACTGTTTGGATAAAAGGCTGTTGAAGCAGTTGTAAACAGTGTAAGGGAGTATAAGTAACACCTGAAAACAGCTCCTGTTCTTATTCTGTCTCATATTCTGTCTTCAGGAGGTTGGATCGAATTCGTCGAGAGATGTCAGCTGACTCTGTTGACGGGACGCCGGAGCCCGAACCCGAACCCTCCCTACCATCAACCCCTCCGCCTTGGACTATGGAGCCACCTCCATCCTACGACACAGTGATGAATAGCCAGGAGCACAGCCAGCAGCTTTAATCTTTTGTCCCGCCTCGTAAAACTCTCATCAGTGCCTTTTGTCGTCGGTTTTACTCGAGAGCTTTGAATGTTCGTTTCTGTGCTGTCAGTGAAGTCACTGCAGCAGGTTTCTCTGTGCCTTAGGACTAACTGAAAATGTGGTTTAAACTGTTATTTTATGGTTGCTATACCCCCCCTTTTTTTTGCATTAAGCTATTTTTTTTTTAATTGCTTCAATTAATTTGATGTGGTGTGACATACTGCTGAAACAGTTAACACCAGGGCTAGACCTATTAACCACTCTGATGTTTGATCAACTGTCATTCATTATGTCAGTTAATCGCTTTTTACACTGAATTATATGAGATTATTTTCATAAGTTTATTAAATAAAATAAAAACAGTTTATTTCTTGTACTATGCTTTTTAAATGACCCCTTTTTTAACTGATTGTGTATCTGAAAGGTAAGTACATACAAGGCCACTACTATGAAGTATTATTATTTAAGTAAATGTACATTTGTAATGCAGGCAAGAATTGTTAAAAATATGGAGTATTTTGGATCAGTTATTGGTCAGTTTTATCCTGTGAAGAAATAAAGGATTCACTTTTGTACTATGCCTGATTAATGACATTAAATAGTCTTTATTGTGCTGCACAATACAGAATGTTGTAATGCAATGCTGTTTAGCAAACCCAGTAACCCACACCCAGGCCTTATTTATTAGTTTCCACAGTTGTCCCTCAGGATAATAATTTCAACACAGCTTCAGTCTGTGGGTACATGTTCATAGCTGAATAATAAGTTTGCCACATTAGAAGCTCAGTGTACTGAAGCAAAATATTTCGCACAATATAAATTTTGCTGTTATTCGGAAGAAGCTGTTAAATTAGAAGCAGCCCATTGGGTCTTAAGTCTCTCAGATGCTTAGTTGCTCTGGCAGCCAACATATTAAATAAATTTTGAAGCGTTTGCTGAAATAAGGAAGTTAAGGTTGATCGCAAAGTCTTCTGCAGGTGGCATCACCTGGTGGCATCATAGGCCTATCTCTATTGTTTAATGTCTGTCTAAGGTCTTAACCCTCACACAGCTGCAAACTAAGTCCTAAATAATATCACTTGTGTCCTGGATTCTAAGTTGCATTGTGCAGAAGCTTTTATTGATTTAGCCAATAATTTGTTATCATGTGTCACACTTGTGTCATTGACTTGCTTAGCAGTGTTGGCGTCTGGTAAATCTCTGTCTTGGCTCTCAAACTACCTCACAGAGTGCATGGAATCAAAGCTATTTCTATCTCAGCCCTTTCCTGTTTCTAAAGATGTCTCACAGGGATTGATCCTTGGTTCCAACCTTTTCTACATTTACTTTTAATTGTATAACAAACTCTCAAGTGGATTTATCCATTCATATCTATGCTGATGACACAATCCTTTACCCTGTCAGCACCTCCCTGGATACAGTTTGTGAACAACTTGAGCTTAGTTTTAGTAGTCTCCAGCAGGGTCTCTCCAAGACAAGACCTACAAGACCAAAGTCATGTGGTTTGGTAAGGCAGGCGACATGTGCACTCAGATACACCAAGTATCTTCAACCATGATGGGACACCTTTAAACCAGTTTATTAAATATAAATATCTGGTAATCTGGCTAGACAACACTCTGTCCTTTTGAAACCACACTGACAAATTACAGCCCAACATCAAAGATAAAAAAATCTGCTTCCTCCACAGGAGGGATCCTCAATCCTGGCCCTCAAGGGCAGGTGCCCTTCAGGTTTTAGAAGTTTATCTGCTGCAACACATCTGATTTAAACTAATGGGTAATTAGCAGACAAGTCCTTTCAGACCAGGGTTGAGGATCCCTTGCTTCACATGGGCTCTTCTGCTTCTGCGCTCTGCTCTTCTTCCTTATTCTGCAAGGCTAATACTAGTTCAAATGTCCATGCTTTCCATGTTTGATTATAATGATGTCATTTACAGATCAGTCACGTAAGGCTATGTTACAAAAAGCTTGATGTCCTCTACTGCTCAGCCATCAGCTTTGTAACAAATGCTAAATAAAATGAATAAAAATTAACTGAAAACCATGATAATAAGGTTCAAGACTTGTTTAAATCAATGAGTTGTAACCAAAAAGACTGGACTACAAGCGAGGTATTTAAATCCGTTTTGTGTATTTTGTGTCAGAGAATGACTCCCTATTGCTCAAGCTTTGTGCTACGTGACTGCAGATCTTCTACTTGATACAAAAAAGGCAATAACACACTAAAGGAAGGGAACCCCCCCAAATACTCTTTAGATTTGTTCATACTTGAGCCTGAATGTGTCTCTGTCATGTCTACATTACACATGCTTTGTGAGATTGATTAAAATAATCACATCTGTTTAATTCGGCCTATTGGGCCTTTCACTTTCACATAAAAGTTCTGTATGTGTAAACAGATTGGCTGCAGGCCTTTATTAGCCCGCTTGAATTCATGTGACTTATAACTGTGCTTGCACAGTACTCTTCAAACACAGTAAGTTTTCTTACAGCTGCATAGTTCCTCTCTGTATCTGCACCTTTTTCTAGCCCCAAGAGCATTAACTAGTGACAGCAGAATGCTAACAGGAAAGCATTATTTATCGCTCAGCTTTGTATTCGCTGTTTACAGAGTGTCCAGTGTTGGATTTGTTGTGACATTACTATAAACCTGAGATAATAAATGCACACAAAGCTCCCCAAGGTTGTTGGATTATTTATGTAAAAGAAGGAAACCCCCTGGAGAGTTGAAAAGTAGAGATGTCTACACATCAAACAACTCAGTAATGCTCAGGAGCTGAGTTGCAAGTTTCATTTTTGCCAGCAGCCAGAAGCAAGGTGACCTATGAAGTATGCACACACACCTGCAATTTTATACCTGACCTGAGCAGGCTGGCTGCAGGCTGTAATAAGCAGCAGAGTGGAACCCTAACTGTGTTTTCTCCACCCTCACCTTCAAGCCCTGACACAAGTGCAGAAAACCTCTCCTCTGAGTCTTAAGTTGACACAGGCACAGGTTTCAGTGATGGCAGAGGGGAAACCATATCGATACGGCTTGATAGTGGCAGGTATGTGTGTGGTGGCAATCGGCTTATTCATCATGATGCAGGAGCGGCCCCTGATCTATGTCACAATGTGTGTTCTGGGAGTCATTATGGTGTGTGTCGGGACTATGTGGAGCCTCTGCCAGTGCTATCCTAAGGTAGATATATAGTTGTGTGTGTGTGTGTTTGAGAGGAAGAATAAAAAAGAGGCGGTAGAATTGGTAATTGAAGCTGTGTGTTTATTAGGTCACTGTGACTGGTGAGATTCAGAAGGAAAGTCTGGAAGATTTGGAGTTTGCTGCAGTTGAAATAAAAGATGAAAGGTATTGTCATACACAAATACACACTCAGATAGTATACTGCACTGATTCCCTGTGGTCTGAATGTTAAGTGTCCATCATCTTGTCAGAACATGATAACAGCAGCACTGTGTGAGGGGGAAGGGTGGAAATAATTCACTTCAGATACAAATTTTTTATCGTCTCTAAATCTTTGCTTAATGAAAAGTGGCTTAGAAAATTGGAGGAAATGGAAAAGGGCCCTGATAGTTGTGATCAAAAAGGGTTAAATTAGTTAGAAACATGAAGGCAGAGAGCCATTAATATTCCCCTGATTGCAACACTTGAGTCTGATTTTTTTTGTAGCGGCCAGTGCTGAAGAAGGAGGTTGTGCTGAGCAGCTTCTGTAATAGTTTCTGTAATTACACAAGTGCTCAGCACTCTGATAAAGACATGCATGCTCAGCAAAGCTCGTCTTCAGAGGCAAAAAGTAAGAAAATGGGGACACAATGCAAGAACTGGACTTCTATTTCTGTCTCTCCCTCCTCCCCCGTCTCATTTCAGACTCGCTGAAGCTCAGCCAGGTTACTATGGACAAAAGTCAAGTGGCAGCATTCTTCTCCCTGAGGTGCTGAAGAGCCAGTGTCACAGCTGTCCCACACTGCAGCTGGTCTGAGGGAGAAAGATAACATTATCAAAGTAAACTGATCCAATCAAAGCAACCCAGAGTAACATGCTGCAAAGAGGACAGTCAGGGAAATGCTCTGATGTATCACTAATACATGATGAAGCTTGAATGTGCATTAATTTTCAGCCAATAGAAGCAGCATGTGTCATGATGAAGTTAATAAAGCTAAATGTGTTTTACATATTGTCCCAGAAGAGGGTGCTATTTACCACATGATTAAAAGTGTGTCTGTGTGTGTGTGTTCATAAGACTGAAGGATAATGGCTAGTACAGCCGACATTATGCAATAATGCAATTGACATAATTTTGGGGCACCTTAAAGCAACCTGGACTGAATATATTTATTTTGCATGTTCTTCTAGTGTGAGGGGGGCTTGCTGAAGACAGATTAATTAATGGAGCAGAAAAGGATGCAGCAATTTAACTCAGTTTACATGAGTTTGAAAACCACACTATAAAAGATGGGAAAGAGAAAGCATAGCCTTTTTAAATTCAGTGGCTTTATATATCAGGTCATAATAATTATAATAATACTAATCATAAAATAAAATCAGCTGGTCTGTCCTAGATCTTAATGAAACTCAGATTCAGTTGTGACATTATTGAACAAAATTAAGCCAAAATGCCTGAAGAACTATTTAAAAAACTAAGTACATCCCATGAGTCAGTAGCTTGTTGAACCAACATGATGAAGTAATCTTTTTCTATGTGATGAGTCATTCACATTGTTATGGAGGAGCAGTATTGTTTCAGTTCATTTCAGGTTTCTGGGTATTAGTCAATACACAACACTCTAGGTTCAGCATTTCAGTCAGGTTGAGGTCTGGTATTTGACTGGGTCATTAAAACACTGATTTTCCATTTTATTTATTTCAACCATTCTGTTGCAGATTTGATGCTGTGTTTGGGATCATTGTCCATCTTACATTTTAGCTTTCTAACACCAGGACACTTCAGAATCCAGAAAGGTTTATGGTAGATTCAGTGATTCTTGTGGCTTCAAAACAAGACTAAATCATGAGCCCTCCACCACCATGCTTAACAGTTGCTGTAAGGTGTTTGTGTTGATATGCTGTCCCAAAAATATGGAAGTCACAAATTTATATATTCTTTTATTGGGTTATTATCATTGTATCTATCATTACTTATGGATTTTTTAACTGTTAAAAGGGAGTTTTTTTTCTCTCCAATGATGCCCATCACCCTGTGCATGCTCAAGATGGGGAACTGAATCAAATAGAAGACTAGATGCAATCTATCAGTTTCCTTGGTTTGGCAATTATTTTATTAATTGCTTTATATGATTACAATTTGTAGAAAGTCGTCTAACAGTGAACTGGACTGTATCTGTAGAGGTGCCTCGAGATGTTGTTGTGAATTGGAATTGATTTATGCAAAGTCTTTTTCATGGTTGCAGTTTTAAACTGGTTTGCAATTACAGTTGATTAGTTGATTTTTTAATTATCTACAAAATGTGAGAAAAGCTGTAACAGATAGATAGATAGATAGATAGATAGATAGATAGATAGATAGATAGATAGATAGATAGATAGATAGATACTGACTTCAGTAAATACAGTAATATAACACATTAATAAAGACAAGAGAAACATCAATTAAAAATATGAATTTAAAATTATATTAAAAGATAAACTCACGTGCAGTGTCGGCTGTGGTGTCGTTCTGATGGCAGCAGGAAGGGATGGAGAAGGTGATCAGTTTAGACACAGTTTTTGTGGTGACCCCTTTCCTGGACTAAGTGACTGTAAAAAAAGTTTAGTTTTATGTTTGATGAAAAGGTCTGTAATATAAGCTTTTGGACAATTTACAGTTAACTATGTTATATTTTCCAAGTTACATTGTTCTGTTTAAAATCTGTAGCCTAAAGAAATTAAACCAGGCAGTTAAACTTGGACAAATAAAAGTACTAACAAATACTTCCCTGTGTGATACAATGAAGTGTAAAAAGCATTCACAACTTGTTATTAATTTTTGATAAAGCGGAAATGCTTTTTAATAGATTTCCACCATCAAATCCAGTGAATATCCGACCTACAGGTCTGAGAAAGTTCTGGCCTGGTTACATGACTTATCTTTAAACTCTTGTCAAATTCAGAATAAAAAAAAATGTGCAGCAGAGATCAGCAAGAGAAAGAAGTGAAACCTGGCAGAAAAGTCAATAGTGCACAATGTTGCAGAAAAATTAGCGCATTGGTGTCTTTACAACTTATTGTTCTGTTCCAGTTTATATTGGGACTGTTTGAGATCCGAATATTAAGACAGTTTTAATACAGAATCAGGAGTTTCTGTAGCTTTGAGCAAATCCCTGCTACATCAGCTTAATGAAACTTCAAATTTCTGAAATAGCTATAGCAAAATGAAACTACAAACAGTCATGAATTACAAGTGAGACTGCATACACGTCCAGACACAACATATTGTTCACATTAAGTGCACGTGTTCAAACAGCATCAACCTTGAAGTGAGAGGAAGTGTTTTCTCAGAATGACATGAAATAATCTCAGGGTGGTTTGGGGGGGAGCATGAAACATGACTCTTTTACAGTGAGAGGTGTTTTTAACGGAGGACAATCATTCGATACAAAAGCGGTGGCGTGAGCCGTGGAGACGTCACCAGTCCCCGCCTTAAATCATAAGAATCAATTGTTCGATTTTATTTATTATTTCAAATCACAGTAGATGGTTGGAGGCTGTTATCGGGCTGTTAGACCTTCAGGACGCGCAGCTGTCGGAGACACTTAAAAAACAATAACAAAAAAATATATCTGGAGAAATCAGACTTAAAAAAGAAAAAAAAATCATTAGTGGTTTATTTGAATAGTTTTGCTGGAAGCAGGGTCAGGAGGTGTGCAGAATGCGTTGCGCCCCAGCCTGGATTGGCTGGGCTCTGTGTTTGTGCGCATCTTTGGCCGTGTGTGCGCAGGACTACCCCGAGGACGACGAGATGATCCTGGATCTGATCCGCGAGGACGGAACTCAGCCTGAAACTGGAGCCGTGCCCGCAGCGGAGTTCCTCAGGTGCAACAAGGTAAAGGGGGGAAAAAGGAAAATCATTTGATGAGAGGTATGAACATCCGTTCAATGTGATGTCTTCATTCATCTAATCGTTATTTGGATAATCTAAAGCTATTATTGGACCCATATCAACCTAACACGTGCGCTCACCTGTAGCATAATCAACTGTAATATATATTCCCTACAATGTCCTCCCAGGCGGCATGGCGCATGCCCGGACAGTACTTGGTTATTCTGCGCCCAGGGACGCACGAGTCACAAGTGCAGAGGACCATCAGGAGGCTGCGAGCCAAAGCAGCCAGGAGAGGCTACCTGGTGGAGATCCTGCAGACCTACTCTGGAGCTCTGCAGGGGTTCCTGGTCAAAATGAGCCGTGATGTCCTTCACATGGTAAATGCTGTACCTCGCAGGGAAAGTTATGTACTAATGTGTTTCAGGTAGACATCCTGATTAGCTAATCGCATGTTGCCTCACAAGTTTTAAGGACCCTTTTAGGTTTGACTATGATCCCAAGGACTCCTCTGTTTAGATGACTAAGATCTGCACAGGATGAAGAATTATAGACATAAAACTTTTTAGAAGTCTGTAATCTGTGGCAATTTTGCCTCCTGAAATTTAGAAAATATGCATTACCAGAATCAAAAGGATGAAGACCTTATGTTGATCACCATCTTACAAGAACTAGGTGATGTGTGTTATCTGGATCTGCTAAATGGGTGTGTTTTTGTGGGAATTAATGATTTCTTTACAAAGAAAAGTATAAGAGAAAGACTATCGAATAGGATGAAAGAAGCAGTAAATATACTAGAATAACATGGGAATAATGGCCCCCATTTAAAAACAAAAAGGGGGGAGTGTGTTGGAGCTTCAATTTAAAGCAGAAGACCTGCAGTACAAACAGGTTTCACATCACTGATGCTCACAACTTTTCAGACAGCTGACTATGACCCCAAGGACTTGCATCATTTTTCTGCTCAGCATTGCTCAAAGCAAAGAGTAAGGTTAATCCAGAAAAAGTTTGTAGTCTCTTGTCAGATAGGGTCTGAATATGAATTACGTGACTTCCATGATTCATACTCATATATTCTTTTTGAATTCAGATGATGAAAAATGATTAAGTAATATGTGGGTGGATATTTTTACTATGTGCAATCATTTTTCTTTGATTATGTCCCTGCCAGGCGGTGACTCTCCCTCATGTCCATTACATAGAGGAGGACTCATCCATCTTTGCTCAGAGCGCCCCCTGGAACCTGCAGAGGCTGCTGCAGCCTCATGGTGGCATCTCTGAGAATGGAACATATAGGCCTCCCAGTGAGTCTGTTTCTGACCCACACAGTGAAACGCAGAAAAGCCTTTAAGTAATTTAGGGTTAAACAAACAGCTTTACACAGTTAATTTGATTTAATGTATCATTACAACATGTACTCCAATATAAACTGAGAAAAAACAGCAGAAATTGAGACCTTTATGAGGAAATTAACATATTATAACAATGCATTGAGATTAGAAGATTCTGCTCTGTCTGATGATATTAATCAGGTGTTTAGAACTTTGTAATAACTCAGAGTTTGGCGCATGATTGGCAGTTTATTCCCAAATATTACATTTATTATCACCATGACAACCTTTAACTGCAAGGTGGCCACACACAGATGCTTCAGATGACATTATTAGATGGTGCAAACTGCATCTTGAAGCAAAACACAGAACAACTTCAGCTTTTGTCTAATCTTGGGGTCTCAAACTTTGGTCCTTGAGGCTCACTGTCCTGCAGGTTATACACACTTTCTTGCTTCAACACATCTGACTCTAAATAATGGCTCATTATGGATAAATTTTCTACAAAATGCTGGATCCATTTAATTTTAATCAAGTATATTGGAACAGGGAGGCACCTAAAACCTGCAGGACAGTGGCCTTTGAGGGCCGGAGTTTGAGATATCTGATCTTAAACTAACAGAACTTCCAGTGTTAAATAAGATGGAAACAAGAAAAACTTTCTCTTCTGTGCAGATGATGGAGGGATGGCAGAGGTGTATCTATTGGATGGCAGTGTGCAGAGCTTTCACAGAGAGATTCAAGGACGTGTGCTCATCACAGACTTCAATAATGTCCCTGAGGAAGATGGAGTCAGAGTTCACAGACAGGTTTGTTAAATGCAGGTGAGAAACAAAGCTTTCAGTTTGTTTCAGTGGGGCGTTCAGCTTCGTTTCTTCAGCAGGCCAGTCAGTGCGACAGTCACGGCACGCACTTGGCAGGCGTCGTGAGTGGATCGGATTCAGGTGTTGCTCGTGGTGCTGGTGTTAACTTGGTTCGTGTGCTCAACTGTCAGGGTAAAGGGACCGTGTCGGGAGCTCTAGCAGGTAGGACATCTAGATGTAACTTGTAAGAAAAGATTCAGGTGGCTGGCTTGACCTTTTCTGATCTCTGTGAGACATAGAAAACATTCTGCTTTTTTTTGGCATTGTACATTTTTTTTTTTTTTTTTTTCATTTAGGGATGGAGTATATCCAAGCAAGCTTACTGCTCCGCCCAGTGGATGCAGTGGTGGTTTTGCTGCCTTTCATCGGTGGCTTCAGCCGCTCGTTGAACACAGCATGTCGAGACATGGTGGCAAATGGAGCTGTGGTCATTGCAGCTGCAGGGAACTACAGAGATGATGCCTGCCTCTACTCGCCTGCATCAGAGCCTGAGGTGACACAATAGTCCATCTAAAGAGTCTTCACATCTTGGACCAACTTGACAGTACCTTTACGTGTTTTGTGCATGCAGGTCATCACGGTTGGTGCAGTTAACTCAGCGGACCAGCTTATGTCACAGGGTGCAGGTGGCACCAACTTTGGCCGCTGTGTTGACCTGTTTGCCCCTGGAGATGACATTGTTAGTGCCAGCAGTGACTGCAGCACCTGTTTTACCTCCCGCAGTGGAACCTCCCAGGCTGCTGCACATGCTGCTGGTGCGTTTACACACAATCATGCTTAAACCAAAGGCAAAGAGAGAAACTAATAACAAGTGCTTTACATTTTTATCTGTTTTCATGTAGGTATAGCAGCAGTGATCCTGTCGTCCAATCAGATGGCATCGCCAGTGCAGGTTCTGCAGACAATGCTGCATCATTCCATCAGCAACACAATCAACTTTCAGTCTCTGTCTGAAACACATCATCTCACCACTCCAAACCTGGTAGCAGCTATGCCCTCCGCCAGCAACCCTACATCAAGTTAGTACCTCACAACTTTAAACCCTGCACACTTCAAAAGAATTTTATTCGTGGTTGACACTGGGGCACTTTTTCCATTTGCAGATGAAGAGCTTCTTTGTCGCTCAGTATGGTCAGGAAGGTCAGGAATCGCAAGCACCGACAGGGTCGTGAGCCGCTGTCGTCTGGGGGAAGAAATGATGGGCTGCAGCAGCTATGCTCCCGACGGCGTCCGAGGGGGAGAAATCATCACTGTGAGCTTAACCAGAATAAAACTCAGATCCAAAGCATGCAAGCACAAGACGCTGCTAACTGTCTATGTTTACAGGCGAGCAACGAACACATGGAGTGTGTTGCCTTTAATGGCCCGGCAGGTAATGGTGTGTATGCTGTTGCTCGGTGCTGCTTGATCGGTGGCCTGCAGTGCCAGGCCCACGCCAGTACTGAGCCTGGACAAGATGCTCAGTGCACTGGCCCGCAGCACCGCCTGACTGGTAGGTCGCAATCATATTGATCTAACCATTTAGTCTGACGTCTTAAATACTCTCAAATGCATTCACACTCAAGATCAAGCCTTCCTTTAGGTCTGACCATGCAGTGTGAATGAAGCCATCAGCTTGTGATAAGAATGAGTGTCCTTGAAATCTGCAGCAGCTTTGATGCATTTCAGCTTTAACCATAAAATGCATTAGCATGGCCATGCTATACGCTGGCCTTGACCAGTAACTATAACAGCTTCTTTGTAGGCCTGTTATATTAATAAACCAATAATACACATATGTTTCTGAACTGATTTATCTGATTTAACAGATTATCTACCAGGCTCTGTAGCTTCATATTTAATAAAGATGTGAGAGTTGAAACAATCGATGGTACCAGCTGGTAAAACCATTTATTGCCGCTGTGTTGAACCCAGTCAAACATGTTCTTTAGATATTGTTCTGCAGTCTATTTAAGCTGCACAAGCTTTTGTTCTGCTACATTTACAACATTGTGATCAATTATGTTACCATGGCAATCACCCTGAGAGAAAAACTCACTCTCATAAATGCCAGCTATATGTGTGGTATGAAGAGTTTTTAAATATCAATGTGACACTCCAACGGTTTTACATAATCTTTGGTTATTGTTTTAATGATCACGTCTGTATAAAGCAGGGGTGTCAAACATAGAGCCTGGGGGCCAAAACCAGCCCTCCGGATGCTCCAAATTGGCCTGAATTTGGTAAATGTGAAAATGATACAGAAGATATTACCTGCAATTTTTAATAAAAGTAACTGCAATTCCTAATTTGTCCATTTGAAGTTATGCCCAGTCCTTGTGATGTTTTATTTTTCTTAATTAATAGATCCCCCTTTAATTTGTATTATAAGGTGAGTTCAGGTGAGTTATTACACAGATGTGGAAATCATAATGTGAAATATTGTATTTTTCAGTAACTGTGATTAAAGTTTTTATGATTTTGCAGAAGCACTGTGGTCTGTACGTTTTAATGCATGTGGAAATAATAAACTGAGGCAAAATTAGTTGAAATTGAACTTATATTTTTCAAGAAATTTCAAGTTGTTGCTGATGTTTTCCAAAAGGATAATTTTATTAAATGTAAACATCTTCATAATGTACTTGTACTTTTTACACTAGAACAATGGGGAAAATATTGAGTTTTTGTTATTTATTGGTTATTATGCTGTTATTTTACCAGTTCGGCCCACTTGAGATTTAGTTGTGTTGTATGTGGCCCCTGAACTAAATGAGTTTGACACCCCTGGTGTAAAGGTTGGGCTGCTGCCTGAGTAGTCCTTCAGTGTAAGCATGCAGACCATTCTCCTCCAGGGTGTACAACGTGGTCCACAGCTGAGATCTCGTCCGACTCACGACCACACCACGGACATGGGAACCGCTGCGAAGGAAAAGAAGGAACCACTTCACACGCAGTTTGCTGCCACGCTCCATCTCTCGAGTGCCAGCTGTTGGAAAACATATCCGCTGACAAAGATCAGGTGTGACATTTAAATATGGACATCACACAAATGTAACTCATGTCCTGGACTCCTGTCCTTACCCTCGAATGTTCTTCTGGTGATTTCTTGTAGGTTGAGCTGTCCTGTCCGTCCGGGTGGACTTTGACTGACTGTAGCGCCATCTCTCAGGACTCTGCTATATTGGGGCCAGTTGCTAAGGGCAACAGCTGCCAAGTCCGCAGTGCCACAGGGTTTGGTGGGGCAGCAGGCGTCGCTGTGTGTTGCCGCATCACACCACCTGAGCAGTCTGCAACAACTCCCAACTGATCCAGTCTTTCAGCTCGTCTTCCCTCTGACCTCTTTTACTCTTCTCAAGACCCTTAAACCCACTTTATTTTCACTAAGATAACGTCTGCTGTCTGTGTGGTGCTATTTTAGAGTTAGACATATACTCCATATTGTATTGATGTGCATCTTAGCTACTTTTAACAAACAGGCTTATGTAGGTTTGACAATATAACTGAATATTTTTGTATCTTTTGTATCTAAACGACTGTAATACAGAGCTTTCATGAATATATAAACTGAAAATGACCCAGTATTTAGCTGATGTACGCTCTGTATCCTCTTAACAAGCTAATAAACGAGTAAGACAAGCAAATATGCTTTTTGGTGAATAATAAAGACATAAAAACACATCAAGGAATGCAGATGTTGTACCTTATGAATCTGTTTCCAGCTGTGTTGTGGGTGGAGCAAAACAGTTGTACACACAGCTGCTTGATAAATAACCTACTTGTTTCACATTTATTTGGAAACAGTCTAGTGATACATCTACTGAGTGTCCAGGGTATTAAACACTACTGTAACAGTGGAATTTATCACTAGAGAGCCACTGGTCAAATGAAAAGAAACAGACGAAGCAAAACGTCTGTCTCATGACAGCCTGGTGTGTTTACTGGACGTCAGATGCCTACAGTCTGTAAAACACTGCGACAGCACATATGTCACTAACAGTTCAGCTGATTTAACTGTTTATGACAGATGCCTTACCAGTGAAGATGTTTTCTTTTAAACTGGGAAAACAGATGAAGGCATGAAGGCAATGCTGTTTCAATCAATTCTAAATACTTAAAATAATTATAATAATAATAAAAAAAATAATTAAATGTGTATGCTTTTAAAAAATGGCAATTTTATTAATAGACAGCATTCAGAGGAATTTTATTTTGTAATGATACCTATATCTACTTATATTCAAATGAGGGGATGTGGGTATCAGAGCATGAAGCAGCACCAGCCAAAAGTTCCCATGAGCAAAATTCTGAATCCCAAATTTCCCAGGTGTGTGATAAAAAGATGAGGGTCTCAGAAACCACAAAGCAACACACTCACTGGCCACCTTATCAGGTACACCTGTTTAATTACCTGTTATCACAAATATCCAATCAGCCAATCACATGCCAGCACCTCATGTGTTTCATCATGTAGACGTGGTGAAGACTGAGCATCAGAATGAGGAAGAAAGAAGATTTAAATGACTTTCAATGTGGCATGGTTGTTGGTCTGAGTGTTTCAGAAACTGCTGAACTACTGGGTTTTTTACACACAACTATCTCTAGCATTTACAGAGAACAGTCTGAAGAAGAGAAAGTAATCATTGAGCAGCAGTTGATGTCAGAGGAGAATGGGCAGACTGGTTTGAGATGAGAGAAAGGCAACTGGAAGTCAGATAAACGCTGGTTTCAACCAACGTATGCAGAGTACCACCTCTGAATACACAACACATCCAGCCTTGAAGCTGATGGGCTACAGCAGCAGAAGACCACACTGGGTGCCTCCTGTCAGCTAAGAACAGGAAAATGAGGCTAAAATTCAGACTCATTAAAACTGGACAAAACCTGGTCTGGTCTAATGAGTCTCGTTTTCAGCCCCACATTTAGATGGTATGGTCAAAATTAGATGGAAACATCACGAAAGCACGGATCCATCCCGCCTTGTGTCAACATTTTGGTGGTGTAATGGTTTGAAAGATATTTTCATGGCTCTCATGGACATGGTCAGCTACAATAAAGGTAGGCTGTTTTTTAAATGATGCCCAATCAATTGTCCAAGTTTGGCAAGCCTGTGTGAATTTTAACCCATTGGCTTTGAGGATCTATGCATTTCAGAGATGGGATTCTGCATACGTTGGTTGTAACCAGCGGTTATTTTAGTTACTCTTGCCTTTCAATCATCTCCAAACCTTTAACATAAAAAAAGGAGGATACAGAGAACTGCCGTTGGATATGTTGTCTGTAAACCCTAGATATGGTTGTGTGTGAAAATCCCGGTACATTTGTTGGCATGTGATGTGACTAGCTATTATCATTAAGAAGAGACTGAAGAGGTGAACCTAATAAAGTGACCAAGGAATGTATGTGATTTATTTAAGGATGTGCTTCTCTTACATATTTATTTAATGTTGATGAAAACAGCATTGCACAGACATGTGGTTGGAGTTTCATTCATTAGGTGGATGTCTAAGTTGTTGTATAGGATAGCAACTGGAACAGTGTGCAGACAAGCAAAAAACAATGTTTGCAAAAGGTTGTGCATTCCAGTTTATTTTATATCAAATTTCCCCTTAATCAAACTCTGATGTACAAATTAAAACTGAGTTTTAACATGCATTGCAGATTCCTGTGATGTCAGAAGTGAATTTTCAAAACTGAAATACAGTAAAAACCCGTATAGATACCAATCCCAACCCAAGCTTACTCACCCCCACCCATCCTGCATCCCAGATTTAAAACAAAAGATTGTTTTACTTTTTTTCCCCTCCCTTATCTTTAAGTTGTTGTGGTAATGTAGAAGAGGGCCAAACCTATGAGAAACTCTCGGCTGGATGCAACTCATGTTGCCATGGCTATGTATCACTTGGCACAGACTGCATGCAGCTCCCTCACTTAGCACGGGCGTTGTTTGTCACAGTAAGTGCTAATGACACCGAATCACACAGCAAACAACATGGGGGGCTGATTTTTTTCTTCTTTTTTTCCATCACACAGAGACAGACAAACTTCACCACCATTTGCTGCCACACATGCAAATGTGCTGGAGAGCACGACGTGACATTCACAACTAATGAGATAGAAAGGAAGAGTGAGAGGTGTGTATGGAAGGGCTAAAGAAAAGTCATTCCTCTCCATGGGCTGTGAGGATGCAGAGGAGCCTCAGCTGACTGATCGCAACGAAAAAATCAGCTTGCATGATTGCTTTATACTGTAGGTCCTCACACTGTAAACATTGACCTGTTAAAGCTGAAAGCTAATCTGCTATGCTAGTTTAAACTCAAGTCTTCAAAACATGTTAAAGTGTTTAAAACTATCTAGCCTAAATCAGTATCTACAGGTTTCTCTGCCAGAGCAGAGTGAAAAGAAGCAGCATTTTACCATCACTAAAATCCTGTTTTACTGGGTACACCTTATCCCCCCCCCCCCACAACACACTCACATCTGTGCAGAATCACTTACATTCCTTGAATCCTTTGTCACAACACAGAGGAAATTCCCTGTATTAGTTTGGGGGGATAAATGGAGACAAACAAGGCCTGCTGCTCCCCCACAGGTAGACTAAATGAACAAGAGACACTGGTTTGGTGCCAAAAGTTGACACGCCTCACCGGAGGTGTGATGATACAGTGTCAGCATTGGAGTGTTGGGGAGATCGGGAGATTAAGGCACTTTAAGACTCCCGATGATTGGGGTAAGGATGATGGTAATGTTGGCATTTCCTTCTGTTGAAAACTAGAGCTACATTTGGGTTTAGCTCCCCTGTGTGTTTAGAAAAAAAAGGCAAAAAAGCAAAAAAGGCAAAGCAAAAAAAGTTTACCAGAAAATTAAGATGAACCAGATAAAGCAGAGGTAACAGTGACGCGAGGACCTGTAGTTTGAGGAAAAAGTGAATGAGTGACGCACGTTTTCACAACGCCTATGTGTTTGAGTGTATATAACCTTGGCACCTAAAAATAAAACGTGCTCCTGAGCTCCCCTTCAGTCGGCACTGATGGACCACCGCAACTGACCTGTGCACTTCAAGATCAGCTTTTCTTGCATAAGGCTGAAGTCCCTAAAGATTCTCTCTAGTATCAAATCCATCCAGTCAGATGTGGAAAAAAAAACTCCCCAAAAAAACAAAAAAAACACAGTGAGGGAAAGATTAAAATCCAGCACATGAGGCTGCCTGTCAGCAGAAGAAATGGTGGAGGGAGAGTGCTGACCATGGCACTGCTGAGGGCCATGGATCGGCCCCTTTTCAGGGACAGATCCTGCCCTGAACCGTTGTCCCTGTGGCTACAACACGGCCGCCGTGGGTCAAAGGTTCAGTCACAGGCAGAACGGCTTGCTATCAGGGCGTTCACATGTCTGCATAAGTGGCACAGCAAACTTCAGTTGTTAAAAGCAAAAGAAGAAGAGTACGCGAGCGCCGAGTGGCTCTGGAGGAACTGGCCACCATAACCTGGGCTGGACTATAAAGTGCAAACTTGACCCCACCCCCCTCCCAAGTGCTTGTGTGTGTGGAGGTGTTTCTGTACAAATGCACGTGTCAAAGTTCCTCTGGAGCAGCTAACGTAACTTCCTTCAGTTTGCATGGCTGTGGAGAAGCGCATGAAGAGACTTTAAAATACTATCTTACACGGGAAATTACACTTATGGAACAAATCTTAATTACAATATGACGTTGTTTATGCAAATACATTGGCAAATATGAGCAAAAAATTGTTAAAACACAACCCAAACCCATCCTCCACTTTGCTGTCATTTCGAGTGAACGAATGAATAAAAAGGATAAACTGAAGTTGTCCGTGATTGTGGAAGGTGGTTTGCACTTCCCACCTTAATCAACTCCGGTGCCCTTAATGATAATGCATCTCCATCATCGCCTTGGCTTGTCTGAAAGGAAGTAATTTATGCTTTATTCATAGCTCCTTTTGTTGCCGTAGCGACCAAGAGAAATGTTCTGATTGGCTTTCCACGGAGTCCTAAATGTCCTGACCAATCAGAGGCGAAGTGCAGCCCTTTCGAATGGCTGCCTGGACCTGTGCTGCCTCTCCTTTGGAGAAATACCACCGGCTGGAGGAGCTAGGAGTCTACATCTTCTAGATCGCTCTTTGAATCGCCGAGCATCATGGGAGACTCTGACCCCTGCAGCAGGCAAGAAGGACACTTTAAACGCAGGAACAGAGAAATTAGATCTTTTTGTTAGTCAAATGAATAATGGTAAACCATTCCTGTACCATGCAGCATCAGCAGGATTATATTTTCTATACAACACACTCATTGTCTGCACTGCTCAAACCAGAAAAAAAAGTCTTATGCAGGCATGTTTAAAAACACAGCAAGACTCCAAAGCTTCAAATCTATTGCTAATAGTAACTGTGGGGGAGCCTTCAAAGGCCTCGACAGAAGCCATTTTTTGCTCCATTCTTTTCTTTCTGGTTGTGCAGGCTAAACACAAGCTGCTGTAAGGCCGTGAGTCATTTGAGGGGCCCCGCTGTTCTTAGCAGCTTGCAGGGTTGTTGATGATAGCTACCTGTCGGAGGCTGCGGTCTGCGTTTTCATTCGCTGGGCTGCCATCAGAGCCGTTACTGCTGCCAGATTGCTCCTTCTCATTTAACAATGCTGTGGCATAGGCCAAGGTATCCTGCAGATTTTAACACACACACATGCACACAGAAGTAATAATGACTAAGAGCAGTGGGGAGATAAAGTGTGTTTGTGTAACAGTGGAGGAGCAACTGGAGGATGTTATATCGTGCTGATTTGCAGTTCGTTTATAAGTTTGTGTACCTGTGCAGAGATAGTGCGCTGGAAGGTTTTATTGGTGGATGTCTCATTGGAGACGTTGCTCTGCGGAGTCCAGTAATGTTCAGTCATCTGAGGAAAGAAGAAATGTTTTACTTTACATTCAGACCGCAAATATAGTGCAGGAGAGCTTCCTCTCCTTTCATTTACAGTTTGTCCTCTACTGTCACTCTAACAGAGGCAAACATAACCCCTAAAAATGTCCCCTAAAACTAAAAAAATCCTCTTGATACATGTGATCACTCAGTGTTTTACAAGCTTACTTTTTTCTGAAGCCACTGTACCGCCCAGCTCCAATTTCCAGAGAAGTCTTTAAAGTAATCCTTGGCTGGAGGGCACCTGTTGAGAGAGGTATCATTTTTAATGATTTTAATGATTACATGTACAACAATGAACTCTGAACTTGAGATGTACTCACTTCTGAGCTAGTGTGACCAGGAACTTTACACACTGGTAGCAGCGCCTGCTGTCCACGTTGTTGCTCTGCTGCATCAAAGCTGTGAGGAGAAAGAGTTTTGTTATTGTTGTAAAAGAGTCACCGGGCTTTTGTATGTCATTTCAATTCATTAGAGTGGCGAACAGAACCACAACAATGACACTGTCACGTACCAAACAATCCTTTGTCTGACTCAAAAGCATACTTCAGTCTCTGGGATTGTAGAGGGTCTTCCACAACCTGTGGTGAAATATTACATCTAAGTTATTAAAGGCAGTGCTTACAATTTCATTGTGACAAACAGATGAAGGGACACTCACAAGTAACTCGTGCAGCATCTGAAAAATGTTCTTTAGCTCATGAGGTGGAGCCGTCTCCATCTGGGTCTGTGATACACAAGGTTTATTAGAACATATTTTTTATAAATGTCATTGACACCAACAAGTTTTTTTTTCTTTAGGATTTCTTACCTTGAGTAACTGCAGCACCCCCAGGGAGAAAGGCTCATTACAATGTGAGCAGTAAGTCACCATTTCTATCAGAAGAGACAGAGGTCCCGACAGCTCACGCATGGCAAACATCACCTGGTAGTTTAAAAAAAAGAAAATGTCAGCAAAACGTTTTTTTATAAATCAAAGACAAAAAAATTGTAAAAACATAAAAATGTTGGTTTCATGTTACCTCAAGAAGGTATGGCTGTCCCTCTGGAGTGAATAGAGATGCAAGGATGTCTGAGTGGAGGGGGAGGAGAGGGGTGGAGGAAGGGATGCTACTCACATGCAGCTTAAATTCTCCCAGGGCTGCAAAGAAAAACAAAAGAAAAAGAAAGAAAAAAAAACTGGGTCATAGTAATAACTTGATTTATAAGATGTGCAGGTGTGAGTGCTAAACACTGAGGGGTCTGACCTTGCGTCCTCTGGGGGCCGAGGTCAGAGTGCAGCGTGATGAGCGCCAGAGTGCTGTGGAGGTGAAGAAACTCCCGAGCCTGAGCCGGACTCCACCGTCGGTTCTGAAAAAGTATTTTCAAATTATCGCTCAGATTTCCGTGTGTGTTTAAGGTAAGTAAAATTCTCAAACTGTATATGCTGCAGCTGTACCTGGTTGTTCTGCCTGTTGGGCCCCAACAAAAACATCAGCATCCGACGATAAGCAGAGTGTTTCAACAACAACTGGCAAGGACCAGAACCCTGAGAGCACAGCAACAGTATGCAGTAAACACTCAGACTCATTTGACAGGATGTTAATTCAACAGTTTGCTATGTAATCTACTGATTTACCCTCTGAGCAAAGTTACTGAAGAGGCTGAAGTACTGTGCACAGTTTTTCACATTTTCAGGAACATCTTTGTCCAGGAGGGACAGCAGGGCATCGGTAAAGCTGTCTAGTCCCGGGTCTCTGAATTGCAGGGCGCTCTCCAGAGTTTTTTCAAGGATGGATGCCACCACCGTCCTCACCTCTCGTACACTGCACTCCAGCAGACAAACCCTACGGTGGAAACATCATCAACATGCTCAGCCTCCTTTGAGAAGGAAAACAAAGCTAAAATAAAGTTGGTTGAAAGCACTGCTCAAGCTAGTGAAACTTTTTTTTTGTTGTTGTATGATTGTTCTGGCAGCTTTTGCCTTGGCGTACAGCAGAGTGTGGCATTATGTGTCTTATTTCCATGTGAGAGGGTGTGTGTGGTATGTTAAGGGGGCAGGGGTTTACTGCTGCCTCAACGTCCGATGTTCAGCAACCAATCATGTATGAGTATTGTACGATCACCCCATTATTAATGGCATAGTGTAAGCCAACACCCTTCACTGAAACACACATGCTCACATGGGGAAACTATCCTCTGGCTCTGATTGTTTACATTCCAGAGACGGGCCTGCTATTTCAGCCAATCAGCATCCAGCAAGCAAGAAACATGCACACAGGTGTTTTTAATACTGCAAGAGCAAAGGAGAGTTGACGGGTTGGTTTGATTAAAGCATCTTATAAAGCTCTGAGGACTTTGCTAACATAAAAGCTTAATCATTAGAGCTTGTGTATAAACTGTTTTAGCAGGTGAACAGAAAACATTTACATATTGGATTTTATATCTGGTAGGGATGTCTTGATCCAGATTTATTTAATTGTTTTTTTGTCCATAATACGAATATAAGTCATCTGATACTGAGGTTCAGTCTGAGTCATGTTCCTACAGCATGAATAAACTAAATATTAACTTTGTAAATAAGATGAAGACTGTCATTTTCTAGACAATCCTTATTTTAATTATTGTAACACTGCATAATTAAAACTAGGAGAGCCAATAAAACACAAAAATCTGAAATAAAACTGAAACAACCATACATGTCAAATTGCAACGGTCCATTAAATGTCAGAAATGTCATAAAACTTCAAATTTGTTATGCTGTCGGCATATTCTACTCTCACATCTCGTTTCCATTGATAAAGTGACATTGGTGTGATACACACGTTTATTTTAACCCAGCAAAAAAACAAAACAAAAAAAATGACATTTCTTGGCTGATGTTAAATAACATAAATAGGGAGTTGAGGTTTACTCTGCTACGTACTGACCTGATGATTTCTCGTCCCTCTGGTCCAACAAGGTATTGCACCATCCACTGGCACGCCTCACTGCTCTTAGACAGCAACACCTCCACCGCTGCCATCCACTCCTCTGTATCCACCCTGCGGGGGGACACATACAAAATACAGATCTGTTGCTCCGCGATAGAGATACTGAAACTTGCACATGTGTGTGTATGTGTGCGTGCAATTACCTGAGTTTCTTTTTGGTGTGCAGGTAGGTGTGGAAGAGAAAGTTAACGGCTAGCTGCAGACTTTCTTTGGCCATAGGCTGATAGTCTGGATGCTTCAACTTTGTCTGTAATGAAGTTTTTAAAATGTGTTTCATTGTATTGTAAATATTGTGCTGAAAAGTCAATTATGTGAGTCATTTAAAGTCATTTAAAGAAGCAAAACTGCTGTACAAATGTTCGATTTTATATTTAGGTTCACTTAAATATATATAAAATAGCCCAAAAAAAAACCAAAAAAAAAACATACTGCATTGACTGAAGCCAGGGAGAGAATGAAGTTAAAGTAGTCGCTGTTGTAGACGTCTCTGTTCCTCATGAACTTTAGATTCTCATCTCTCACCATCTGCACAAGACACAAACAAATAAGTCATCTTACTCCAAGGATGTTAAGCTGCTGTAAAGATGCACCTCGTATCACTCAGGAAGCTCGAAAACACTTTACCTGATAGATGCTGGCAGGCATCTTCTCTACAAAGAGGCCCTTCTTCTCCCCCTTTCGGACCAGGCGGGTGAGAAGGGTCAGGCGGTCGTTGTTGGCTCTTGGGGGGCGAGGAGAGGACTGAGGGGAAACATCGGGAGAGGACGGGGCAGAGCTGGAAAATGTAGAAACAATACAGCAACTTGATTACAGATACCACACCGAGGTTTGAGGATGTTTAGTGGCAATGTTTCTGTATTAGAAGCATTTTCTGGCATTTAAATATAATTTCTAATTATATTTGATGCCTGTTATGTTTAATTTATGTAACTGAAAATATTAATGTCAGATATTCATCAATCACTTTAACTGTTCAGAACGTTTCATACAAAACTGACTAAGAAAACAATAAGAGTAACAAACAAAGAAATAAATAAAAAACAACAAATCCCACCGTCCTCCTCCACAACTCTAAGGTACTAAAATGACAACACTGAAGGGGGGAAAACTGAGGAAACATGTTTTGATGCAGCACTGCCTCCGACGAGGATGGAAATACATTATTCAAAAGGCTTGATTGGTTTGACTAAGTTCACTGTGAAAGAAAACTCTGACCAGAAGATGTTGCTAACCCCAACTGAACTGAGTCCCCCATCGAACCGAGTCTTGCAGACTGTTGTGTATGAACGCACCCTAAATCTCTCCCAGAGGATTTGGGATCTTGAGGAATCATAGGGTGAAACCAGACCTAATAAGGACCTTAATCCTGCCTATTTAAGAACATTATCAATGATAGACTTGACGTGTTTATGAAGAGAGAAAAATATGCATCCATGCAAAAAACAGTAAACCCTCTCTCCTTGCCAAGGTTTTGTGTATTGGGACATAATTCATGTTGACGTGTTTTAGAACCTGGTGGGGATCGTAATCCTCAGAACAGACAAGGGTTGTACATCCTGACCACGGAAACTTGAACTCACAGTGTAAGATCCTCAGCCTCCTGTCTCATGATGCTGACTCTGCTCTTCTTGGGAAGGACAGGTGAGTTTTGGTCGCTGATCTTCTGATAAAACAACATGTAGGCATTCCAGTACCGCCTCCTCACGTCAGGATATGGGTTGGCTGCACGCACAAACACACAGATTAACTTTACTCATTTGTGTGTCACATGACAAACACACAGACCCACACAGTAGCGCCAGTTACTCACACTGGTCATAAACTTTGGGACGGTACTCTCCACCAAAACACTCGTACTCCAGGGTTTCATCATTCATATCAAACTCCTCCACCACATTGTCATTGAACTTATACCAGCGTCCACGGGCATTCCCACTGTAAGACACACATGAAGGAAGAGGATGGTGAGAAAAAAAAGAAAAAAAGTTTTCTATTGTACTCTTTTATGAGAGATAAGTTGACGAAAGCTTGGTGTTTTAAGTGTGATTTGTCATTCTCTAAAAAGTAAATCTACCCGACATGAATAAAAACTGACTAAGAAGTAGCTGTAAAATGTGCTTCATCTCCTGGACAGAGATCCCAGGCAGGATTAGGAACAAGTGAGCGGTCGAGAGCAGGGTGCTGAAAGCTGGCGTCTGCAGTCTTGAGTGAGCACCATTGAGCATTCCTGCCTGTTAAAGCCAGACATCTGGAGACATTTACAAACTAAACCAGCCCACACAAAGTCTGATGCTGCATTCAGGCGCTCCAAGGAGGTCTTTTATATTCTGAAAAACCAGGGCAACAGATCAATGTGCTCCACTCCTTGGTTTGAAGGCTTCTCATGTAATAGCAGGGACAAGAGAAGGGAAATGCCATCGAATAACTCTGCAGCCAGTAAGAACTTTCCAGTCAGAAAGCAGTATTATTTATTTATTTATATTCTTTTTTTTTGGCTCTAGTGCCCTTTTTTTTTTTGACAGTAGCCAACATGAAGCAAGTTGTAGCCTCGGTATGTAGGGCGGCCACTCAACCAGCTGAGCTACATGCAGCCCCAAAAGCCTTATTATATTTGATTCAGAGAGAATTATCCTTCTTACCGTCGGTCTTTAATGAAGGAGTAGTAGTGGCCAGCATGTGCCTGACCACTGTGGACCACAACTCCCACCAGCTCATAGTTCTCTGAAATTGTGACTTTCTTCCTGGGTGACCCTCCTGAGGTCCCATCGCCTCGCCCCTCGCCTCCCTCTCCGCTGCAGTCCTGACGAGCCATTCCAGAGACAGTGTAGGGCTCCATGTTCAACACCCAGGGGAACTGTTGGTCAAAAATCACAAAAATTAAAATATAATTTTATAATCAATTTAGGTATTTGAGAATAAATAATAATAATAATAATAATAAAAAAAACTTACTCTGATCTGCTCATCATATTTGATGGAGCGTCCGCTTTCCCAGTCGAAGCCAAAGCGCATGAGGTGAATGCAGAGAACACTGGGGAGGGATTTGATGCAGGTCCTCTTTACTGTGGTTCTCTGTGCAAATGACACACAAGCATATGAGCCGTTAACTACACACAGTTCCATAGTGACAGAATAAAAACATGCAGGGCAGCATACAGACCTTCTCCTTGCATTTCTCACAGTAGTAAGCATTGCTGCCCTCTAGCACCTCTCCTCTGACAAACTGGTCTAATGAGATCTCTAAACTCTGGCAAGAAGTCACTCCAAGGTTCAGCGCCATGAATGTTTCTTCACGCTCATATCTGTGGAAGACGAGGTCCACGGTCAGGTAGCATGTCATAAAAAGAAGGGAAAAAAAATCCAGTTTGGTAATAAGTGTGACTCACCGGTGGGGGCAGTCTTTACAAATCTTCTGGTCGGAGAAAATTCCCTGAAATGTGTTTTTGAAGATCTGCTCTCGACCCATTTTCTAAAAGAAAGAAGTTTTACAATATTCGAATCAACAAAACCTAAGTACAGGAAGGCGTAAAGGAGCATTTCCAAACAGCAACCAGAACCTAAACACCTCTTTTTTGTGTAAAAAGATGACTTCAGCCATGTGTCTTCTGTATTTGTACAAAGATCTTAGAAAGAGGGTAGAATAAGCCAATTAAGTCAACTTATGTGTGTCAGAGCTGCTAACCAGAAGCCAGCTTTGGCTGTATTAAGTCACAACTTCGACATTTTATGGATTATGCATGTTAATATATGTGGCTGAGAACATAACTACAGTATGAAATGTTTCATTGCTCAGATTTCACTACTGACTACTCACATGTAGAGCAATCTCTTCTTGTTCATTCGGGAACTCATCAGCTGCTGCAGCTCACAGCGTTCCTAGTTTCTGATCAGCTGACTGATACTACATGAATATCTGATTTTGAATGTTGTGTTTACAAATATTAACACCTTTTTCTGTGGTGCAACTTGAAACAAAATGCAGGCAATGTTAAATACATTTAGCATAAAGACCATCTTGAAATTTCCATAGAAACTCAAAACTATGTCTATTCTACAAGAGGTGGGGGATGAAACTCCTCCTTCTCCATTTGAACTTTGTTTCAAACAGCTTCCTGTGGTCAAAATGAAAAAGATGGTTCCTGTAGCTGAAGTTATACCTTGAGATGCTCATCAAGCTGGTCGACCAGGCTGGTGAAGAACTCATATGCATCCTGCTGTTCTCTGACGTACAGCTCCTTGTTCCACATCTTGAAGATCTGCAAGAGATTTGCATGCAGATGTTAGTTAATTAAAAGATAATGGTATGTTTACAGATCCTTAATGTTCACACTTAAAACTCACAACTCAACCTCTAGTTTCCAGACGGTTTAAGTGTGAGGTTGTTACCTTCCAGAAGTTTTCTGGCACATAGTACTGCAGTTTGCTTTCCATCAGGTGTCCAAACAAGGACTGAACCTGGTAGAAGACGCTCTCTTCTGGCTGGTCTGTGTCATCCTCAATGGACAGAAAAGCCTTAAAACACAAAGATTGTAGTCACTGATATTATCTACATTTAAAACAAGCTCTGCACTCATCATGGAGAAAAGCGTACCTCTGCTAGGCCAGGCTGCATGTACAGCTGCTGGAACACAGCATTCATGTAACACGTGGCTCCGCCGTTCTTCAGTCCTACGAAACCTGAGACAGATCGACTCTCCACTGGGGGTAGATACTGACAATACACAGAGTTGAAACCATGTCCAATCTTAACACACAAAAATACAACCTAATGCTGCTTCAGTCGGTGTCTTACATCAAACTCCTTGCAGAGGGAAGGATCAGACTGGTGGTGCATGGACAGCAACTCTCGTGTGATGAGGCGAAGGTTTGAGAGCGAGCTGTCGGCCAGCATCACCAGCACTTCGTAGGCTGCCAGTCTGCTGCTGGCCGTGCTGCACCTGACCACACAATCCACAAGAGCAAGCTCTGACATCTAATCTAGCTAGAAACACACAGTGCTTCGACTGTTTCTGCTCCGATTTAAGAGGAAAAAAATCACGAGTATATTGAAATAAATCACAAAATTATGAATTTGAAAGATAAATGTAATGCGTACTTGGGATGGAAGTCGTGGCTTGGGGCTGGGGAAGGTGTAGGGTTGGAGCTGTTGATGATAATGCGCGAGGCTCGAAACAGGAAGTCATCCAGCAATTGCTGAATGAGAGATGGACCTGTGGAAAGAGCAACATCACATAACGCTGCCTGCAGGTTCCAGCATGCATTGTGGATGAGCACAAGTGAACTCCTGTGTGTGCTCACCGAGATGTTCCTTCTCGTTGCCGCAGAGCGAGAGTAACGTCTTTATAAGTCTGAGGTGTCCGGCTAGCAGGATGTTATCTGCCTCGCTTGTCTCCATCTCGGAGCTCCAGCTGGGCTCAAAGTTGTCGAGCCAGGAGATCTCATCCTCCAGCATGGTGGCTGCGCTCACTTTTAACACCTCCATCTCGGATGCTGGGACGAGTCAGAGAGGAGGGGGGAGAGCAAACAATGTGTGATGCAGACATTTGGTAGGTGGAATAGCAAAGCTTACATCTGGTATAAAATATTATTTATAGCAGGAGTGTCAAACGTGTGGCCTGGGGGCCAAAACCAGCCCGCTAGAGGGTTCAATTTGGCCACGGACATGACTTTGACTAATATGAAAATAAAATAGAGGTCATCAAATGCAATGTCTTCATAAAAGTAATTTTAATTCTTAATTTGTTCACATGAAGTTGCAGTTTTTATGTTTAAAGATTAAAAAATTTCCAAGGCAGGGGGATAACTTTTACATTTCTATAACTTCTCACCTCAGTTTGTATTATGAGGCGAGTTAGTTCAGGTGGTCAGAATGACTACACACATGCACAAATAGACACGTATGTACATTTAAAATAATTTCTAGATCCTGACAAGTTAGTCCCATCATAAAGGGAAATATTGTACCTTTCAGTTCCAAAAATCTGTTATTAAATTAAATGAAAATAAGTATATATGTAAATGTGTCACGTGTAACATAAATATGTAAATAAAAAAATTAAAATACTAAAAAATATTACATAATAAAACTATCTTAATATATAAAGTTAATAAAATGTATTTAGAATATATATAATTTATAAAAAAAATATAAATTTATAAGATCTAAAAAACGTATTTATATATTTATTTAAAAATATAGTTTACACTGTGGAAATATAAATATATACAATACATATATTTTATTTATTATATATAAAATATAAAATAAAAAAGAATAAAATAAAAAATATCTAAATAAATGTAAATGTGTAACTAAGGAAAATATTGTTGAAACTGCTCTTTTTTTTGAGAACTTTAAGGTTGTTTAAAATATGTACTTGCAATTTTTTGCAGTAAAGCAAAGATAAAAATATTAATAGGTTATTATACTGGTATTTAACTGGTCAAGCCCACTTGCGATCAAACTGCGCTAAATGGGGCCCCTGAATTAAAATAAGTTTGACAACCCTGATTTATAAGCACTGATAAATAAGTCTTACTGGTTAAGTCATCCAGGAGCTGGCATCTAAGGTCAAAGTACTCTGTGCACTGGGACAGCAACCTGAGAAGAAACTCAACATGAAATATGTGCAAACATTTTTCAAATGATACAATCCATGCAGCCTTGGTACCTCTGGTTGACGCCTCTCATGACAGATGTGGGACTCCACAGTGGCAGCTGAGCGGTGAGAACGACTGAAAGGAGGAACAAGTTGGGTTTCTGGACTTCAGGGAAGGCTGAAGTGTCAGACTGGCTCAGAGTGTACAGCTGATCACAAGCCACGCGGCGGATCTGACAAAGGAGATGAGAAAAAGTATCTTAACACAGTGCGCTAAGAGAAACACACTCTCCATGAGGCCTGTTAGGAGTGTTACTTACCTCTCCACTGGGAGATCCCAGCAGAATATCAATAATGAAATCACTGACGGAGGGAAGGTTGTAAAAAGAAGCTGCAGAGACACAAAGAACAGGATGTAAAATATGTGGGAGTTAAATATCAAACACTGATGGAAATGTTCTGCCATTCTGAAAAAAAGGGGCCCCTAGGATTTCAGCAATGTGGAAAAAGGTTGTAAAATGTGGAATATTAGAGAATTTACTCATATGTGATTAGGATTAGCTTTCTTTAACTTTTTTCTTTGGCTTTTGTAAGAGTTTTTACAGAGTCTGAGCCAAGTTTTAACTGCTGCAGCCCCCTGATCAGTGGTACCTCAGAGACCAACCGAAATGCCAAAGTTGTCCAAGAAATGAAGAAGTGTCTAGAAAATGAATCCCGTGAATCCTAAACAAGAGCCGCATGGGAAAAAAATATGAGTCAATGCTGATAGACTTGTAGGAGAGTCTGCGGTGTATTAAAAATAAAAAAAATATATATATTAAAAAGGAAAAAAAAAAAACAAAAAAAACAAGGACGTTTATAGCATTAAGATAAACTGGTTGAGTCAAATTCCAGCCATTGCCCTTCGCTACAGGTCACGCCTTCTGTTTCTGACTCCTTTTCCTGTCCAGCAACTGTGTCATAAAGGCCTCCAGAGCCAAAATCTTTAAGAGAAAGATATTTTCCAGTTGAAATCTACAACCAACACGTGATTAGACCCCACTGGAAAAATGAGGTTTCATAATAAAACACAGAATTCGGAGGGGAAAAAAAAACAACAGATTTTATAGGGCCTTAAAAATGCATGTCTGCACTTGTTTGTGTCTTACATAGCTGCTGACAGCGCAACTGCAGGCAGGTAACCAGCAGCGACAAAGCCTCGCGAGCGATGATGGCGTCTTTGATGGAGACACTCTGCTGTCGGACACAAATCCCTGCATGCAATGCTGTCGGCGTGGTCTCGCCCTCGCTGCTGGAGCTGCAGTTGCTTCCTGTAAACACACGCGACAGATGGTTTTACTTTTATTTCTGTAGGTTTTGTTTTTAGTTGTAGAAGCTTAGCAGGAAGATTTCCTTTCCTGCTGACTGGAAAAAAAGTGGCAGACGTCAGAACGAGTTCTGCTACAGTTTTCTGTCTTACCAGTACTGCTGACTCTGGTGTGGACTCCTTGTGGCAGAAGTGAGCTGTGGGTCTCTCTAATTGGCTGTGGGCTGCCAACAAGATCCAATCGTCCCGCGGCGGCTGCCCACGTCAGACGCATGAAGCAGGCAACAGTTGAAGTGAAGTCGCCCACCTCCATTGTCTAAACAAAAGAGAGCAAACACTGAATGTCACAGTGGATTTATCATTGAAGCGGCCCAGTGTGAGAAGAATTTGTCCGGTACCTGAATGGCAACACGGGCTGCAGGTATGATCTCCTCCACTCGTATGGATGAGCGCTCAGACAGAGACATCTGCCTGTAGGAGGACTTCTCCGGAGTTCCACACAGAGACAGCTGTCGTCCTGTCCGTCCCGCATTACGGAACGGCCGGGAAGACAGCGCATCGCCATCCCTGATGACATCATCATCCAGAGCTGCCGGCATGCTCTGACCGACGAGCAGGAACCTGGGAACAGAGGATGTTTGGAAGATTAGACAAGATGCTGCAGCTGTCTTTTGACTTGTGCACTTCACGTCCATCAGTTCTGTGTGGGGCGAGTTGTCCTAAGTGGAAATACTCCAGAGTGGGAAGAGAACAAAGGAGGCAGTCTGATACGCAAACAGTAGGCTTTGCTCCCAGCATGTTGACAGTGGATGAAGCTCCTTATGTAGCCATAATGCTGCCCTCTTTATTTGTTTTAAATGATCTGCTTTACTTTTCTTTTTCTGCAATAATTGCACCTTTTTGGATAGTTATGGATCATGCAGAGCCCCCTTCATTCACACAACAGGTTGGAAAAATTATGAGAAGCAAAAACTGGCCGAAACGACACCGAAGCACCTGGTGCGCCAGGTATTGTCACGGCAATGTTACCGCAGGAAAAACTGTGAGAGAATAATAACACAATGAATCCTGATCCAACTTTCATATGCAGCTATTCTGGAAAAATAAAATCTAAATGCTGTAGTGCATGTGTGAAAATGGCTCTTTCACCTGGCCAACTGAAGACAGATAGAATAGACTCCTTGTCTGGTCTCGTAGTCCACTTCAGATGGGATTGAATCTCTCTGCATAACATTCACCACCAGACTGCAAAAAAGACCCAATAAATGTAGCTGTCAAGGCTAAAATCAGAAAAACACCACGAGGCATGTCAGAAAAACCTAATCAATGTGTGTGTGTGTGTGTGTGTGTGTGTGTGTGTGTGTGTCCTGGAACATATTTCAGCTGATAAATGAGGTAAAACTTTCCACAATTAAACACTGTGACAGGCCTGTTAACGGCACCCTTACCTGAGGCCTCCTGCTTTAAGGAAGTTATCACAGAAGGACTTGCTGCTGGTTTTGGCCATTTCATCATCTGACGTGGGCATCAGCTTTGAACTCAACACCTAAAACACAGGTAAGAATGAAAGACAAAAAGGAAACTGAGGAAAAGCCATAAATCCACTTCAAGATTTGAGAAAAGGGCTTGCTGAAAATAGTGGATGCTCAAAAGCAAGCGTACCTCGAGATTGTACAGCACTCTGAATGTAGACATGCCGGGGGCAGAGGATCTGAAAAGGGACTCTAAGATGGAAGCAGCACTGGGCTGATGCTGCTGCTTGGAGGTCATAGACGGAGAACGAGAGCCCGACCCTTGGCCGAGGGTGAAAAGTGTCTTCTACAAAAACAAAACAAAAAAACAGTCACAAGAATCAGACAGAATGACAAAAGAACTGCTGCAGACGTATCAGAACCAGCTTCCAAAGAATTCTGTAAGATCAAACTTGAGCCAGAGGCATCAAATAAGCCTGGACAGCCTGCAGCAGCTGCCGTTAGATGTGACAGTGGGAGGTACCTGTTGGCTCCAGACGCTGGATTCTTTGGGAACAAAGTTGTCGAGAGCATCTTGCACTTCGGGATCTGTTGGAATCAGCAGCAGCAGCTTCCTCACGCGGAGAGTGATCCTGAAGATTACCAGAAAACACATCAAAAGTTCCGCCATAATCACTGAGTGATATTAACTGTTTCAATATTTATGTGAAAGTATCTTTAACAGTGAGATAAACATGCATATTAATGGAACAGTGTGAAGACTGTTTATAAGCAGACAGATGGCATAAAAATGTGGCTGCAATTGGCAACATTGTGTACATGACACACACACACACACATGCAGAAAAAACTCTCACCTAGACTCATCTAGGTTAGCCAACTGGTAAAGCATCTCAAACACATTGCACACTAAAGCCATCACGACCCCAGGCAGGGACTTCTCCTGAAGACAGAGGAACAGGGTCACAGTGCGACAGAACCGGCGAGTCAATGGTTTTGTAAATTGAATTGTAATACTCAGGTCGAGGATAATAACCTGCTCCAAGGCGTAGGCAGAGTTGAAGACAGCAGAACTTGAACTGCTTGAGGCGGATGCTGAGGACTCGGAGCTGCCAGAAGGAGTGCCGGTGCCTGAGCTCTTTACAGTCAGACTTTGCTCGTCGCTGAAGCCGAGCTGGGACAGCAGCTTCTGGTCCCGGTTCATCGTCAGCTAACACGCAGCAAACAAAACAGATTTGTGACTGAGGTAGTTTGATGCAGAATATATCAAATGAAACTGAGACTCACCACACTATCGTTGGCAAAGATCTGGACATTATCCACCGGACAGCTCAAGTGTTCAGAGATCTTCCATCTGATGCTTCCTACAGTCTCATTACTGTGGGTCTGCAGGACACACAAAATCAGGGGAACCATCTTCTCTGCAAATGGTAGCTCAACACAAAATGCTCTTGGGAACCAGGGTTACCTCTAGGGTGAAGGTGTCTTTGGTTGACTCGTAGGTGATGTGAAGAGTGATGGGGTGTCCGTTGAATGAGGCCCCGTGAGGTAGAATAGTACGAGGAACTGAATACATATCCTACACAGAAACATTAGATGTAGAAGATCTAGAAAAACCCCTCACTGACAATAAACTGTCAAAATTCAGTAGTAAAAACATTGTTTATAGCAGTCTGAGTCCAATATTTCAGAAACACTGACACAAAATGACACTCAAAGCACAGACTGTACAGCGTACCTCTATAGTGATGACATAGCGTTCAGCCAATAGCAGCAATCTTTCAATTATCACCAGCTTTGTGGATCTAAAAAACATACATAAATAAAAAAAATTAATCTTTATAAACAAAAGAGTTTCAACAGCAATTAAAAGTGAATTTAATGTTTAAAGTTAATTTTAATATTTGTGAGGTATGAAGTGATTTGAGCAAAAATGTATTTAATAGGTTTAATAACCATGTTCTTACCCAAACCCCCCTCTGTACCTGGATGGTGATTGTACAGATGTGGCCACTGTTGGCATGGCGGTGGCCGTCAGCATCTTGGTTGCCTTAGTTACAGCATGTGTTAAAGTGGGCCCACCCAGAGCCGAACTTGCAGCCTGACAGAGAGGAAAAAAAGCAAGCTGCTGGGTGTTGATTTTTGTGAAATGGCACAATTATACCTGAAAGAAGTTTGATTGCTTACCTCCAGTCGCTTGTAGCAATCAGCAATGAACTTCTTGTGCAAAGACACAGAATCCTGTATTGCAGGAAAAAAAAAAAAAAGGATTTCGATCTTATAAATACAGTGATTATAATTAACTTAAAAGAAAAAAATCAATGACATGCTAATGTAAATAAAACAGAGCACAGTATTGTGTGCAAACATAAACACCTACTTTCTTCATCTTAGGATTGAGGTTTGTGTAGCTGTATGTGATAATCAGCTGGATCGCTTCATTGGCTATTTCTTCATCAGGGGTTTCCATGGCGATGCGCCAAATAAAATCCATCCCTGCCAGGTCGAGGCGCTCCACACACTGTAATCGGAGTGAATGATACATTAACGGAGACACCGTCTGAGCTGTGTTTCACAAAAAAATGTCAAGATAGCTTGTGAGGACTGACCAGCTGAGTTCCCTGGCGTTTCAGACGATGGTCACACAGATTCACGTTCTCAAAGAAAGTCTTGAACAGGTTAAAGCCTGAGACAACAAATAAAACAGCTGTGACACAGAGGTATTCCTGAGCCGTGGTGGAGGAGAGTTACTGCCTCCAGTCTCTCACCGTTCATGGTGATCTCGTAGGGCTCCAGTTTTAGGATCTTCTCCTTGAAGAGCTGCTGCTGGACGTCGCTCTCGAGGTCATGTTGTCCTTTGGTAAACCACTCAAAGCACATCTGCACATGCAAAAACACAACTGTGCTTAGGCTCAATTACACTGAAGAATACATCAACAATTGTATTTCTTTTTCATGAGAGAGATTATATCATCCCATTCTACACATTAGTGTTTCTCCGCCCATTACACCAGCCTTAACTAGAAGGTCAAGTTCACTTTTAAAAACTTAACAACCTGATGTTATTTATCTTGTGTACAATACGCTTTCTGAGTTTTGTCTCTATATGCCAGGGGTGTCAAACTGTGGTCCTCGAGGACACTGTCCTGCAGGTTTTAGATGTTTCCCCGCTCCAACACACCTGATTCAAATCAAATGGATCCAACAGCCTGTCGTTAACTTCTTCATAATGACTCATAACTCGTAATTGCTGAGATGTTTTACAGCTTAAAACCAATGCAATATTCGTTGTGGGTTTTATTAATGTCAGGATGTTATCTGAGATCTGAACTTTAATATTTAGAGAAACTCCACTGAGTAAAACGGTCTTTATTCACTTTTTTCTGTTTTTTGGGACAGTATTTCAAATTCTGCAGACAAAAGTGGACCAGAACCCACTTTTGTAGCCATATGTGACCCATATTTATATTTTTATAAGTTCGAGCAGCAAAAATCCAACCCAGGCCACTCTCATATGTGGTCTCGTGATTTTTAAAGTTTCTCAGTCAAAACGGTCCATGTCTTATTGTAGTTGATTCGACTGAAGATCAAGTGTAGATATTGGAAAAAATTATATTATCATAATTTTGGTGGCTTCTTTGCACAAAAACTTCAAGAGTCAAACACACGCTGATGAGTAGCATCCACACTTACTGTAAACACAACTCATAATGTGAACCACACACTAAACTAAACTAACTAAATCAAGCATTCAGACCTGAACTAAGTTACATTCAATTCAATTCAAGTTTCTGTTTTAAAAGGAAGTGAATGGTAAAAGTTTGCTGACTCTTCCACAGAAAGATGCCTGCAATGACTAACACTAACTGTTTTCATACCTCACGGTCAAGCTCACAAACATCTGGCCCCGACACCAGGCACTCCCACAGCTCCTTGGCTCTGTTCCAGACCAGGTAGAGGCTGGCCTCTTGGAGGAAGAACGCCAGGAAGCGCAGGTGGCTGTCCAGATACTGAACACAGAGTGGCAGAAGTGTGTTTTACCAGCTCAGGTTAGCATTTTAGTTCCAGTGAAGCTGATTAATAAGGCAACATTTTATAAAATTAAGAACAAAAAGTCCTGGAATCAAGAAAGAGGTGTTTGATGACATAAACAAACCTCCTGGTAGGTGTATCTGCCGTCCACCAGAGTCGAGCCTGAGAGGCCGTTATTACCCGAAGCCGTCGCGGCAAGTCTGTGGCAGCAAACGAGGGATCCTGTGATCAGCTTGACAATCTCAAAGTTCTTCTTCAGGTCCTGGATGATGCTCTGTGGAAGGGAAAGGCAGGAAAAGATGAGAGGATCACCGCTCGCACAGCAGCTCATTCAGATTAGCGTGCACGCTTGTGGTACCTTGTCTTGTTTCTGGTAGGTCTGCTTGATAAAGGAGCGGGTGATCTCGTGCAGCTGTCGGAGAGCGGGGACAACCCAGACCGCCTGAGGAGAGCTCTGCTGAGAAGCCTGTTAAAAAGGTGGGGACATGATAACACTTGCCACATCTTTCACATCACAGACTCACCGCTTTTTAAGTGAGAGCTTTGTGAAAACAAAAGGAATTCAGAAAAGGTCAGAGCCAGGGATATAAAGCACTGAGTTTCATATCAGCCTTTTTAATAAAAAAAAACAACTCAAAGTCAAATATCAAACATGCTTCTTTTGGATATTCATGGTTCTGATTTAGGTTCATCAACGAGTAAAAGTACGAGCACTTCCACCCAAAGCTGCCCACTCATCAAGCTGCTAAATCATTCATAAGGTTCAGACAGCTCTTCCCCAGAACAAGATCAACCCCACTGTGTAATCATTAGTAAGTGCCAAAGGCCTCTTAGCGAGGCAAGCCAAAGATTAAACACACCTGGTTAGATTACTTCGTGTTACAATCATACGTGAAACTGTAAACCTGTGACCAAGGAAAGCCCATTGTGGTCAAAACCCTCCTCCGTGATTGGATGACAAGCAGGAAGCAGCGTCATTAGGGAGATATCAGTGAGTGGAAATGCAGATTATATGGGACCATTCTCTTACTTTAGCCAAAGAGTTAGATTTCTTCTTGCCCCAAGTGCCAATATGAAAAGAGCTTTGTGTGTCGCTGCCTTTATTGTCCTCCTGAGTGTGAGTCTGGAGACATACATTTCATACAAGTGGGACATTTGTACACATTTAAGTATACACCCAGCAAGTGAGAATTATGAAGCTGGAACATGTAATACTCTATAAACATGCAGCTGCAGTCAAACAGTTAATGTTAACTGGACTGTGCCAAAGCAGGAAAAGTGCAAGTAAAAATAAAAGCACAGCTCAGCTGGGGGTGCAACAATCAGTCACGTTTGAGAGCCAGAACACACAATACCAGGCTTACTGATAATGACACACCTAAACATGCATGACTGACAGAGTCATCACATAGAGGTATGATGAAGCCTGCATTCCTTCCTCCTTTTAACCTTGACATTTTACCTGCATTCAGTTTAGTACCAAATAATCAAGATGTTTAGGCAACAATCTATTCCAGTTCATAAAAAAAAAAAATCAGCTTTATAAATATCTAATATTGTAGCTTTTATCACATACAAGCCAATAAATGCCCCCCAAAGCAACCAGCCCAGGTTCGAATCCCTGGAGCCTGTTGCTGCATAACTCTCTGACCCACTTTCCTGTCAAGCAGCCATCTAATGAAGACCCTAGAGCCTGAAAATACCTTCCCAGCTGTCCTTGTCTTGCAAGTTACCAAATTAATAGAAGACAGCACAGTGTTAAAAACAGTGAAAAACGCCATCAACAGGGATAAACTGCTGGACTGGCTCGAAGAAAACTCAGTCCTGTGCCCACCTGTCAACAAACACTTTTCTACTGTAAAACACAGACAGAGAAGGTCTAAGATGTATAAGCAGATGAGGAAAATCACCACGATGAGTCTATAATCATCCAGATCTGCTGTAAATGCTAAACAAAATCTAAACATGTACAGGCTTTAAATGTTTTCCCCCTTTTTTTGTGCTTTCTGAACAATAAGTTGCAGCTTAAAGCTTCAAGGTGAAATACCCTCCCAGTGTGTTCATTTCAGTAAACAACGTAGGATTTTAATCAAACTGAAATAAATTTCAGGTACTTTTTGGAAGAAGAAAAAAAACAAACAATAAAACACTAGAAACCGCTACAACTTTAGTAACAACCTTTCAAAGAAACTGCAGCAAAAGTCGGGCATTTTAGGTCATAATAAATCACAAAAAATGCCAAAAATTTCCTGGAGGGACTGTATTACAAGAGGCTCAGACTTTAACTGAATAATGTTACTTTTAGGATATACAGCAAACATTAAATTTAACATACAACGTGTCAAAATCCACCTAAAAACGTGTTAATAAAGAGTTTATCCATGCTCAAGTTTTAGATAATAGCTAATCATTATAATGTTTAGTAACTGAATTCTGTTTAAAAGAAAAAAACAAATAGACATAAATAATGAAGACAGATCTCCAAAACAGGAGAGCTAAGAAAGTCAGAGGCCTGAGTTTTTCTAGACTTTAAAAAAACATGTGAAATAAGTGATTAACCCATAAAGGATGGCACATGTCTGTCTCACCTTCTTAATGTCCTCAATACACTTAATGATGTAACTGCGTTTCACAGTCTCCTTGACAGCATAGGCATCACTCAGAATCCCAAGATGCTCCTCCAGTGCCTGCTGTACCAGACTGGTAGGCAGGGTGGGGAGGTGGGCCAGCTCCCAGAGCACCTCCAGCACCTGAGCAGACACAAAAACACCACAGCTCAGACTCAGAGGAACTTTTTACATCAAAGCCTGGAGTGAATGCTCCAACAGCACGGGTGGGCTTCTTTGTTCTGAATCAGTTCTTTATAAATAAAACTCAACTCAGGTAACTGCTTTAAAACTTGAATAAAATACACATGAATATCCAAAATACCTTTCCTGTTGTAGTTTCAGAGCGAGCCTCTCGGCCTATTCTCCCGATCAGACTGAGCAGCTTCTGTCTGACACGGTCACTCTCTACCTCCCAGCTCTAAAAAAAAACCATGCAAATGTGTTAAAAACACCATAAAACACACTTTAAATCTAAATAAGTGAGTCAATCAAAACGTCCCAGATGGCACAGACCTTTTGAATGAGGATGAAGAGATGGGTGAGCTGATCGAAGCTGAATTTCACAGCGGCAGCAGCAATTATTGTATGAATGTTTTCTATCACAGTCGATGATTGGCCGGCCTGAAACACCCACACAGAAATCAATGCATGAGCTCGGTGGCAGGGAACCTGAGCATTCTGTTATTTGTTGGGCTTGCAAAAATATCTGTATATCTGTGGAAGTTTATTGTTCACATTACAGTTTTTAAGAGTCATAAATGGACGAACCTGCTTTAAAAATCTGACATTACCTTATCCTTAGTATTTTCTCTAACCTGTATTCTCCATATCTTGGAGAGTTCATCCAGTGACAGTTTACTCCCCAGCAGCTCAATGATTCCCTTGATCCTCTCACAGTACTGGGCCTGGTCAATGTTACCTGGAACAAATGTGTTTTATGCATCACATGTGAACAGTGGAGCTCAAATGGAAACACTGAACACATTTGACTGTCTGCTGATTTCAGATTTACACAAGTAAGGAGAAAAGTAGCTGTTTCTGAGTCTGAGACTGCCCGGATATACGTCCCTACCTTCTAGTGCTATTGACAGGACCGAGTTCTCTACGAGCCAGTCCAGCAGTTTATCCGTGTCGATGGCATTTTTTACCGTTTTTGACACCGTGCTCTCTTCTATTAATTTTGTAACCTACAAAGACAAGGACACATTAAAGCATGAAAGAAAAAAAACTTTTCTTTACACTTCAGGACCCATGAGAACAGACCTCTTTGAGAGAGTTCATCTTGGTGGAGAAGTGGGGAGTTTTGAGCATGCGCAGCAGCGTGTCCAGCCGCAAGTCGTCCACCACAGCGACCAGCTCTCTCTGGAACCTCATACACAACAGCTTGATGGCCGACAGCAGGTCTGGGATGCTCACCAGACGCTAGGGTTAAAAATCACAATAACTGTTAAGTACTGTATGTATAATCATTCCAATGCAACACTGAGTTGTTTACGCTCCTCATAACCTTCCTGGAAGGATGTTTTATTAGGATCACTGGCAGACACCAGTACAAGCAATTTATGAACTAACTAGAATAAAGTCTCTTATTTTCTATTGCTAGACACTTAACCAAATCAGACCCAAACAGAAGAGGACCAAAATAAAAATACTACCTTGTCTTTAAGGTCTTTTTCCTCCAAGTTCTGCACATATGTGATCATCTTATGAATGACTGGATCAAGCATGGGCTAGGAAAGACAACATGAACCTTTGTTAATAATCCCTGTGGGCCGAATGAACCACTGGAGCAGCAAAACAGTAAGAGGATACCGCAAATAAAAATAGAACAAAATCAGAATGCTGCGCAGAGGTCACGATAAACACAACGGATTATTTCATCACTGGAAAAAGTTGGAAAGAAAACAAACATGGAGGGTTAACGTTAGAGGTCAGGACGTGTCACAGAATGTATGTGTTAGCTCACCTGAACGAGGCTTGAGTTTAAATACTCAGCACAAACTCCGAGAGGCTGGACCAGAGCTGATACACACTGTGTAAGGCAGGAAAAGATAGAGAAGCTTATGTATGACATAAACCAAACAGGAAATTAAGTTAGTAGCACAAACTGTGGAACGACGATCATGAAAAATCTAAAGTCAGTGTTTTTGTTGTAGCAACCAGCAACCTGTTCAGCTCAGGTGCCACGCCTGATGGCACCAACGCCTTAATGAAGGTGTGTAAAGTCAACATGACCAGTATCAGAGACTGATGATGATGATTTTGTCTTTTTATTTCAGTGCTCAATCACAGGAACTTGATGAATGGTTCCTGTGATCCTTATTTCCTCCCTTTTGGTGCCATCTTCCTTTGCATTATGCGAGCACCTCCTTCTCCTCCACCTTTTCCCACCATTCACTCAACAACCATAACCCCTCCCCCTCATTTGACTTACAACTCAAAGGCAGAAAAATGAATGAGACACCCATGGGAGTCAGGAGAAGAGGGAGGTTCTCTCTGTATAACATCTTCTGCTTTCACTTTCACTCCCTCTTTATTCCTGCAGAAATATGTTGAACATCTTAACAGCTGACACACACACACTGCTGAGCTCCCAATTCTATCAAGAAGTGCAACATTAGTCTTTGCCTAATTAACATGCAAGCAATTCAACAGAGGGTGTGTGTGTGTGCAACAAATCAATGACTATGCTAGGCTGCAGATCCGGCCAGGTTTCCTGAAGATAGCATCAGTACAAGGATGCCTCAGAACACATAAAACAACAGAGCATTTCAACCGTCACACAGCGGGAGGATGCGGGTGTGTGTTAGTGTGTGTGAGAAAGGGCACCCTGCAGCTGAGAGCAGTGGGGGTAAACATTGTGACCTTTTGCCTGCATAGGCGGTATCAAAGTCTTCCTGCAGCCCTCCATCTATCAGAGGGCTGACAGCTATTTCAGCTCTTGTGACACGTGAGGAAGGTCGTTCTTACAGCGATCTCGATCTCCTCCGTGTTGAGCTTTGTCTGGATGGCGGCGAATCCTCCCAACTCTCCAAACTTCACCACAAAAGAAGGAGAAAAAGAACAAAAACAGTTGTATAAGGCAAAACTGATGCAGCTGACGCTGAGATGTGAGCAGTCAATTCTTTACTCACTCGATTCACCAAATCCACCAGCCAACCATGAGGCTCCTGAAACAGAAAGTGAATGATGTTTTCAGCAGAATTACTCAGCATCTGATGTTCTGACAGCTGTTGTGTGTCAGTCACACGTGAACCCAGTAGATCTATTACACAACACTGACGATAGAGAACTTGTCTGTCCCTAATCTTCATTTATAACCGTAACCAAAGGCCCAATCCCATTTCACCCGTTTACCCTACCACTTGACCTTTTCCCTCCTTTTTTTTTTTGCACATTCACACCAAAAGTGACTGTCCAGACTCATTCTGGGTTTATTTGTCCAAAAACCTGCACTAATAAATTCACCCCTTCTTGTTTTTTCTTCTTCAGCTTTGGTGACAAAGTGTCTGAAACTTGTAATAAATGCTGAGTGCAGATAGAAGGGGTGTCTCTTACCTTCTGATAGGTGTTAGGAGAGACAGCAAACATGTTGGCCTCCTCTCCAAAAACCTCAGCCCAGTTCCTCTGACATGCCTTCATCCGGTTCTTAAAATGGTACTCGTTGTCAGGGTTAAGAGCCTGCTCATGGTGACAAAAGGAACAGCACAGATGCATGAAACTGGCAGTTATCACTCTGGATGAACAAAGTATTCTGGTGCTGAAAAAGATGAGTATCAAAAAGCTTTTCTGAGTTTCTGAAACACACCATGGTCAGGACTCCCATCAGGTTTACAGGCACGGGATCCTGCTTCACCCTCTCAGCAACCAGCTCCACCAGCAGCATGAGCATGTTGTAGATTCCCTCGTGAATCTCTGTACCCCACTTGTGAACGGCACTGCTGGTCAACAACTACCGATGGCGAGACGGGATGGATGAAGGTTAGATAAAAACATGCCAACCAATTAAACAGTCACCATTTCTTCTTTACTCACCTTTTTAAAGGCCTCCGGCATGCACCGATCCATAAACCGCTTGCAGTTTTCATCAGCATCAGCAAGACCTGGCAGAGGGGAAGATTCACAAACTCATCTCACATCTAAGCTTGGAAAAGGAGCTTGGTCGTCACAAACCAGCTACATGCTTTGCCATGTGGCATGAGTGTCCGAAATAAAAAAAAAAACATGTGAATAACACTCTCTATATACACCCTGCCCACGTGAAAACACAGTTTTAGAGCAAAACCCAAACATCTGACATGATCTTACCGTGTCGTGCAAGGCAGGTGGAGGCAATGAGACACTTGCCCAGGGACTCTTCTCTCTTGTAAGGTATGGACCAGTGATCAGTAAAGACACGACTCTCCAGCTCGTACAGGTTGGTGGTGGGGAACTCCATGCTACCTCCTGAGCAGTTCCCGTTCTCGTCATTGCTCCGCTGGAACAGACGTGACAAATTTACAACCTAATGCAGAAGGTGACTTTGCTCCATGAAGCTGCTCCCCCACCCCTTCTTTTTTGTTTTTTTTTAATAATGACACTGCAACTGTCCCCTGTGCGAAGCTAAAATACAAATGGCCTCTGGCACTTGATGGAGTCAGACAGGATGCTGTTTGATTCTTTTCCTCCCTCTGGGAGGGCGGCGATAGCGGTCATTTGGAAAGTGTGTCCTCTCCTCAGCCATCTGCCCTTCATTTCTGCATTACATTTATACCTCTGTGTCCTCTCAAAAAGCTTTCAAAACATAATAAACACAGAGGCTTGTTTCCAAGTACTTGCGTGAGCACAACAGTCAAGTTAAAAAGCACCATGCCACATGACATGACACCGTCTGGTTAGCTGCAGAAAGCTACTAGCTAGAGATTTTCTGCTGTCATGACTGAGCAAGTAATGAAGTGAGAGTTAAAATTCAACTTCTATAAAAAATAAACTTTAACACCCTTTACATTTGCAGTTCAAAATGCCAAGTCCAATCTCAGCTGCCATAGGAGAAAAAACAAAGTGGCAGAAAAGCTTAAAGAATCTGTGCAGTGAAAACAACAACCGACAAAGGAATAGTGAATTATTTACATCATAAAGTTGTTAGCATATTCATGAACTCCTCTGTATATTCATGATTAAAATGCAGCGCACTTTGGGGCAACTATATCTAAGCATGTGACACCTGAAAGCAAACATTTACAGCAGGTTTGTGCTGTAGCTGCCTCAATATGCAGAGCTCCCACATTCAGCTTTCACTACATTATAAATGAGCCAAACTATTACAATACATTTGCCCATTTTGCCTGCAGGCACTACTATTAATATTAATACAGAACGACACAGTTAGGTCAAGCCTTACATTCTGAACCGTTTGACATGCCTCCATATTTGCATACAAACTGGACAAAGCGTTCAGTGTGTTTCAATGTGCTAAATGCTGATACATATCAGATAAAAGGTAATAAAGTGGACATGAAGTCTATCAAGAGGAAGAAAACGGGAGGGAGGAGAGGGGAGGAAGCAACAGAAGCATCATATTTCATCCTATCCCTTTCTAAGAAAATGAAATATGACAGCATGGATGTAAAGTAAGAAAATGGGAGGGAGACTGATCTAATATGAATATTAGAAAAGATCAGGTTTAAAGAACAACTAAGACAAGAATACAGAAACCTTCAGAACTATCCATTAAACCTGCAAAGCTATCCATGCTTCAAGTCTGTCTCTGGAGGGGAAAGGCATGTGTGAAAAACAGTGTGCATGTGTAGGGTTTGGGCTGGGCGACTGGGTAACTTGGCACCGCTCTGGTACTGTGAATCTTCTACCCTCTTGGGAACCCCAGCAAAAACTGCAATGTGTTTGTGTGTGTCCAGGAGACTGCAGGGCTATATTTAGGAACACAACATGCAACCAAAGATCTATGACAGACCTCTAAAGCATAAAACAGTAAACACTGGAAGAGAAGAGAGGAAATAAAGCAGGTTCAGCCCTGTGTTACCGAATAGCTCATATCTCACACAGGAGAGATTTTTAATTTCCCTGTCTTATGGCAAAGATCACCTTGCTAAACGTTGTGGACACCATGTGGCATATATTTCTTAATATAAGCCTGACTCAAATCAAAGTTGATGAGATCGGAAGACACAAATAAGTGCCAAACAGGCGGTGGTCACTAGTTTATTTAAACCAGTACTGCTAATCAATAACAAAGAGAGCTAAAACAATCACTATCAAAAGATTATAATAAGAGCTGGAAGTCTGGAGCAATAACCTAGAAAATTAATAAATTATTGACTTTGTGACAAAATGCTTTTTGTTTGTTTGTTTGTTTTAATTTTGGTTCTGGAAAGAGCAACAGGTTTTTAGTTTAAGTTTATAAAGGCAAGCAGCTTTCAGTTCCTCCATGTGGCAATGAAAACTATCATAAATTCCCGTCTGCATTATGCAGAGACCGGTGCATTTTTCTGTTGTCACGTCAAATAAACACAGCTGACTTATGGGAAGTGACAGAACTTACAGGTGAATTACCCTTAATTAAACAATGGCTGCTTTAAATGCCAGATTCCTCACACATGCATCACTCAATGTGTCAAACACTGACACAGAAATTACAACCTGACAATGTATGCAGAAGATTGTACGAAAAAAGGCCACGTAGATCGAAGAAATTGCGAAACTGTTAGATTTGTGTGGACTACAATCTCGACATGAGTTGAGCACGATTGACGCTGCCTTTTAGCTAACATTAGCTAACACAATATAAAGCACTATTAAGACTCCCAACTGACTATTATCGGCTTGACTGATGAAGCTGATTACTACATACTAGCTATTCCACCATCTACCTGGGACTGTATTCCGCCAGGGATGCTTCTATCCTCCTACTCCTGGTCCAAATTACCGGCGCGTTTAACTCTCCACCAACCTAGCTAGCCAGCTACTAGCTAGCTAGGTTAGTTTGTTAGGTTTGAAGTAGCTTTTAAGCTATGATTTAAAAGCAATTGTGTTTATAGTGTACACGTATGTGTCATATCAGTGTGAATCAGCAACATACACTGTCCTGGAGGACTAGAGAGAATAAAGCTCCTACACTTGACAGTTCATGTTGGGCTTGGAGCATGTAGCATTGACGCTGCTAACTGAAATGGGCGAGCCCACCGTGTTGCAAGTTCCAACAAGCCATGTTCTCCCGCGCCCCCTCAACTGATGCTGGCTGTAAAAAAAAAACATGTTCATCTTACCTCGCTATCCACTACATCGTGGTATGCTGGAGGGGGATCAAAGCCAGTCGTCCCAGTCCGCCCGCTGTTTTCCCCGTCTCCACTCGAGCCCAAGCCGGGAGAAGGCCCGCTCTCCATCGGTTCATATCCATATCCGAGTCCGGGGCTTTCGTTGGTTAGGAGCGCCACTGCCTCGTTGATGTCATTCTTTGCCAGTCGGAGCGCTTTTCGGATGACATCGGGATCTGGGAAACCCATGCAGAGGAGCGTCGTTATGTGCTGCTCCTCTTCGGTCTCCATTTTTTGGGTGTCTCAGCCTCTCAGACTAATAGTAACGGGATGTTCGGCACAGCTCTGTAGCTGTGCACGCCGCCATGTTTACAGTCTGCCGCTGCAACTCGGCTGTCACGATTTGCTTTCCCTAGAACAGCGCCGACACAGGTGTCTTGGTGAATATTGCCTGCCAAGAACTTCATATTTCCGGTGGGAACGCGCAAAGTGATAGTTAATAATTATTTTAATGGTTATTACTGTTTAACAGTGTTAAACTTTTACAGTAGGGGGTATTAGTTATGTATGGCAACATTAGGAAGCAACAGCCTCTTGCTAACCGCATCAGAAGTTTGTGTAGTAAACTTACAACAAAAAGTAAGGAAATTTGTATTTGAATGATTATTTTTGTTGTGATAATGTTTCTTGGCAATAAATTAAATACTGTTGGAAAATCTGTTTGTTTCAATTAAAAATGTGTCACATTTGTAAGGAAAATGCATTTGTGGGATTAGCAGCAGAGCTGAGTATGTGGGTTGCACCCATTAAAAAATGGCCAGATCTTCAGTGCCAAAGCATATTCTCCCATAAACAACAACAAGAAAAACAAAAAACAAAAAAACAAAAAAAAAAAACAGACATATAGCCAAATTAACAATTGTGCAGTGTTGTGAGACGATATCAAAATTCTTCAACCAACATTTGTTGAAAGTCAGCCAATGTGGTTGTGTTGTGTTGATTACTGGCTAAAAGACTATGCCCAAGCTGATCTCACATTGTTCAATGAAGTTATGGTCAGGACTGCAGGTTATTCCATCGTCTACCTCAAATTCTGGCAGAAGTCTCTGATAAATCCTGCTCTGTGTTGTCATATGGAGGATATATCTGTATTGTTATTGTTGTTGTAGTTGAGTATGCCCCCCCCATTCTAATGAGGTTCTTGTTTTTTAAATTAATATATTTTTAAAAGACTTCTTGTTTCTTCAAACTTTAACCATTTAATCCAAAAACAGCCCTAGTATTGACAGAGAAGATTAGGCAAGTTTTTCATGGTTGCAACCAACATACTCAACTCTGCTGCTCATCCCACAAATGCATTTTCTTTACAAATGTCACATAATTTAAAAGAGAAATAAAAAGGTTTTCAGCAGTATAGAAGCATCGTTCTAATATATAAAAACTCAACTAAACACAAACATGCATACATTTTAGTTCATGTAGTTAGTTTCAGTACATTGCAGCCATGTGTTGGGTGAGCAACATTAGAGTCAGAGACTTAAAGAAGCTGAGCAAACAGATCAAGAAGGCTGGAGACGTGCTGGGGATAATTCTGCAACCTTTTGTTTCCAGAGAAAAACATAATGGACAATTCTTTGCATTTTAATAAATAAAATAAATACATTTTAGTTTGACTCACAATTTATGATTAAAAAAAATGCTACAATGGCTTGATAATTTCCCTTTGATAGCAAATCGCCAAATTTCCTAAGTATTTGATTGACTATATAGCTCTGGAGCAAATATCGCCCTGTTTAATTGAAGGCTGCATTGGACTAATTGAATCTGTGCATACATTTTTTTTCATGTATTAAGCATTGAAAACAAAACATTACACATTTACTTATTTAAATAACTTTTTAAACGGCGATGAATAGCATTATACACAAAAAGGCGTGGCTGTGCGCGCGCGTGAGGCGGTGGTCACGGTGGTAGGCCGAGTCGATGTCACGTGAGCACCCAACTCATGTGACAGCGGATAATCAAAACAGGAACAAAATGGCTGCAACTGGGGACGAAGCCGCAGCAATGGACAGCATATCTAGGGAGCCTACAGCCCTCTCCGCGCCTCTGAACGCGGCTAGCAGCAGCAGTGGTCCGGAGGAACGACCGGAGGAAGCAGCTGAAAATCTGGTACCTGCTCCTAAGAAACCCGGCACAAACAGTACGTAATGTTTTCTTTGTACATCTGCAACTTGCTAATGCTAATATAGCATAAAATAAGCAACATTTTTAGCTCTTTGTTCAGGTTGTATTGTGCACTATTGCTATGAGCCACCTTACTTTTATGTTGTTTATTTTATGTGGTTTTTATTGCTTTGCTGTCCTTTTTGTATTAATTTGATTTTGGTGTGTTCCTTTGGACTCAAGGTGATGGTGGCGTGGAGACAGCAGAGGAGGCTGTGGAGCCAGCAGAGCCCGATATTAATGAGCTGTGCACCGATATGTTTGAAAAGATGGCCATCTTCCTGCAAGGAGAATTAACAGGTTGGTTTTCAACCCACTCAACACATTGCGCTCTACCATTCTCATGCTCTTTGTGCAAACCATTTTCAACAATGCTTTCCCATTGATGTGTCACAACTTTTCCAGTTCACGTTTAATGACTATTTCTGAGACTGTTATGTCTCAAGTGAAGTGTAATGCATCTTATCAGGGTGCATTCACATCAGGATAGGCCAAGGAATTCTGAAAAATTTTTGCTCCTTCATTAGGTTTGGTATACTTTCACACTTCACGTTACTCAAGCAAACTAAACTGGCTGGATGACGTCATGCAAATACTTCCATTTTAGTCAGCTCATTCACAGCAAATAAACAATGGAGCAACACCAATTTTCTGCAGTCTTGGGGTTTCTATTTTTACTTCAGCATTTAAACCTAATAAAGTTTTCACAATAATTGGTTCAATATGAGCAGCAGGAGAGACGGCGAGCTATCCAGCCCATTGTACTATGTTTTTATTCACTGTATGGTCCGTTTTACTTTTATACTGCAAGTGTTAAAGCAACCAATACTCCCAGTTTTCAAGTAGAACAGAGTTTATGTCTTTGGTTTGCACCAGATTGCAAATGAGTGTTCACACTACAGACAAAGTCTGCTATCAGTGGAAGTGAACCAGGGTTTGTTTAAAGTGACCCAAACAGTGCCAGTGTGAATGCACCCTTAGTTTCTTAGATTTTCTTTTATATCCACTCATATTGCTGTAAGAATTCAAGATAACATCACAAAAGAAATCCCTGGTGGACAGGATCAATGAATGTGGTTTCTGTAAACTTTAGAAAACAAAATTTTTCATCTGAGCTCACTGTGTCCTTTCAACAGACTTTTTTCCCAATTCAGTAGGTTCAACTACTATATATATATATATATATATATATATATATATATATATATATATATATATATATATATATATATATATATTATCTTAAAGCACAGAACCAATGGCTACCAAAGCTTTAATATTTTAAATATTTTTTCTTATTTATTTATCAGCCACTTGCGAAGATTACCGTCTGTTGGAGAACATGAACAAGCTTACAAGTTTGAAATACATGGAAATGAAGGACATCAGTATCAACATAAGCCGTAACCTGCAGGATCTCAACAACAAATGTAAGATGTTGTGTATAAAGTGCAAGGAAGCAAACTTATCAGAAAATAGTATTTACCTAAATGCATTTCTAATTTATTCTCAATTTCAATGAAGAAAAAAAAAAACCTTTGCTGCATCCATGTCTGTTTCTAGATGCTAGCTTACAGCCGTACCTGGACCAGATAAACAAGATTGAGGAGCAAGTATCAGCGCTTGAACAGGCTGCTTACAAACTAGATGCGTACTCCAAGAAACTGGGTAAGACTGATAATACACAGAAGCCGGGAAGATTGTATATGTACTTTCCAAAAGAAAAAGTGAAAATACAACTAAAGAAAGTATTAAATATTATACGTAAATACAAAACATTGCTATTTTTGATGAATTACTTGAGAGGACAGTCCCAGCATGACTGTGTGGACATCAACGTCCTATCTCTATGTGATAACTAGTATTTGAGTAGTATAGGCTACTATCAGCTCATTTGGCAGTAGATGGCGCTGTGATGCCACAAATACTCTGATCTGAATATTTCCACATTATAACCTGGAGCTACAAAGTGTTTTTTTACAGACTGAACACTCACCTCTGCTTTTATATCTTTATAGAAGCTAGATTCAAAAAACTGGAGAAGCGATAAGAAAGAAGAGGAGGCAGAACGACGGCTCTGGCGCCTTCCTACTTTCTTTCACCCTGCTTTGCCTTCTGCTCTCCCTGCCAGCAGAGCCAGGAGCTGCAGGGAGGATGTGAACTAAGACTGAAACAACAAACAGCTGCTTTGACACCTAAAACGACCACGGAGGAAGCAGCTGAATGCACACAAACTGGCCTTCAGTGTTTTGCGCGGACTTCACTCTAGCATCCCTCATTATAGCCAGCCATGCAGCCAAGGAGTACAGTGTGTACTCACAACCTTTTTCAGACATATTTAATCTAGAATCAGTGTGCCTAATCGACAATCGACATTGAAATATTGAATAAAGTCATACTGATGTAGTCCTCATCAAAAAGGAACTGTTTGGCAGGTCCATAGGTTCATGTGTAATGATGTGATAATGTCCCAGATTTTTAGCCCTCTTTCACTAATAATTTTAGGCATTGATCTCTTAAGTTCCACTTCGCAAGAAAAGTCCAAAATATACATTTGAGTACTATGTTGTCACATTTTTATTTCTGGCAGAATTAATAGAGCCATAAACTACTGAATGAAAGAGTGTTTGTGTGTTTTTAGAATGGGCTATAAAGTTTGTAGCCTGAAGCGTATTTGATATGTATGAATTATCTATCATCTACACTAAATACAACTTTTTAATAAAAAGAACAACAAAAAAAAAGCCAAACAAAATAAAACGTAAATCATTACTTGACTGTTCCTTTAAAATATCCCTGCAGCTGACAGCAGGGGGCAGATTTGCATCAGATATTCTTGTATTTGTTGCTTTGGAAAAACTGACCTGAAGTTAAAAGGAGGATTGAGTTGCAGCTCTATAGAAAGGAAAAACTATGAGAAAAGCAGAGGGGAATGGATGGCACATGCTTGATAATTCAAAGGAAAGGATGAAGGTGTGTGTGTTGCCCTTTGCCTTTTTTTGTTTCCTTCTTCAAATTCACTGCCCCAGAGCAGAACACTGATCTCTGCATGTCTGGGACAGGACATTATCTAAGCTCGCAGACTCTCCCTCCTGAGTGTGTGTTGCTTTTTTGCAGACATATAAATGTGTGTTTGTGTGTCAGTTGTAATCTAAAGCAGGTCTCTGTCATTAGTCCAGCTGAGGCCCTGGCACAGAGGGAGCTCATTATTCATACTATAACATTATTTACTGTTTCACTGTGATCCTTCCATCTCTCCCTTTCACTGCTTTCTTTCCAGGGCCCTTGGGCATAAACTCAACTCCCTCCCCAAACCTCTCAAGTCAGGTCTATTAAATGATTTTAGGTTGTTTTGTAAAAAGCTAAATCTGAATGCCAAGAAAGGCAGTCATGTGTGTAGAAGGTAACGTATCAATCACAGGCAAGCTTTTCTCCTATTATTTAGTTTGGGAACTGCTTCAGAACCTGGCCACACTGTAACAATATAACTTGGGTTAACATATTCTCGGCTAAATATTTGGCTTTAAGACTGAGTGTATGGAACATATACATGAAGGGATTTGTGTAGATTTAAAGTGAACCATACAGTCATGGCAAGCATCTTTAAGTATAGGATTTAGAATAAAATAAACAAATGCAAGTGTGGCAATTTTGTATAATTGGAATAATTTAAAACATTGTTCAACTTTATTATAAACAAAGTCAAATGGGCAAAATAGTGTTGAAAATGTTTGGATGCAAAACTATGCAGCTCTTCCTTTTTGACCATTTTTAATGGTTGTTTGTGTTTTGAGTTCTTGTCAACTTTTCCAGCTTGTCGTCTTAGTTTTTGACACTAAAACATTTAACTCTAAAATACAGTGTTTCTCTAAATTTATTTGATGCAGATAGTGCCAACAGGACTAAAGACACAGAAACCTCTCAAGCAAATGCATTTCATGTGTCTTAATGTTTGTCACCACGATGCGAGGTAACCTCTCAGTAACACAAACCTAATTCAGATTTAATTACTTGTAGTATGGTTTTAATTTACAAATTAAATAAATGTAGTGATTCACCAGATAGACCTAACTGAAGACAGGAATTACTCTTAATTCAGATCCTCTGAAGTGATATGGTCTTAATTTGATTTGCTCAGATCTCAGGAGATTTCCAGCAATGTTACTGGGAAAACATTGAACATGTCCATCATCAGCTGCAGCAAAGAAGCTGCTTTATTTATAACACTCAAATGGAGATTGAGCCAGCTAACAATAACAGGGCAGGATGCCACACCACAAAGCCGAGTAAGTAACAAGCTAGCATGAAGTTTGGGAAATTTTTCGCCTCTGCTCATAAATGAGTGAGCAAGGACACTCAACAAGTAATTTACAAACCACATTTGTTCTTTGTTTTTCCTGCCTTTTTCAAAGTTAGCATGTCATTAAACAGGCCAACATCAACAAATTTAGCAGTATTGTGAAATTTCTTTTTTTCCTCTTGTCTTTCACACACACAGACTGGGATGAGATGATCAGCACTCCATAACTCCATGCCAAGATAATTAAATGCCCTTCTATGCCCCTGTAAGGCCTCAAAACAGTCAACTGGCTTGAGATAAATGGGAAAGTGGTTCATGTTTACATCCTTTTCAAAGAAGCCAACAGATCTGGGAGGTATTTGGGTGCAAATATGAGCCACATGTGAGATCTCAAAGACTGAGTCAACTTCAAATACCTTCAACCAGAAGGGTATGAAAATCCACATGAGGCCAACTTTTATCATCACAGCCATTCACCTCACTCTGCTGCTCACACCATCATCATATACGCTGCCCACATGAGAGGATGCAAAACCTACACACATCCCATCCATCCTCAGTGAAACTCGAACCCAAAAGCCAGCGTCTGTCAGTTATAAGGTCCTTTGAACACCTTGACCAAAGCAAGATGAATGCAGTCCATTCTGAGTCCACCCAAATGTCTAAGCTGTCACTTCATTACACAAATCTAAAATAAGACCAGATGGCACGATGACATAGAAACATAGGTGCAGCGTTATTTTGAATGTGAGACAGAACCTGGCCCTTTCTCAGCAGGGAGAGTCAGGGTGTCAGACCTGGGCTCCGGCCTCAGATCCAGCTCTGCTCCTCAGGTTAAAATGAGCACTGAGGGTCTTTTCACTGCAGGATGTCAAAACCAACATCACCTGAGGACTGTCCCTAATAATCCTGATGAAAATGTGATGTAAGGTCACTCCTGCTGTTGTTTGTGTTCCCATTTTAACTCTCTGTGAGGAGTCCAACCTTTCAAGTTCTGTTTGTCCAACATTATTTCTAAATCGACTCAGCATTTCTCAGATGACCCCTCCCTCCTTCCTTTAAGAAGCCCACTCAGACTCTTTGGCACCAGAGCCATCAGTGTTCATCCGTCTCTGCATGTGTTTGCATCATGAACAGTAACACGAAAGACATTGAACTCAGAAAACATGTTAAACCTCTGTCTAATGTAGAATGTCATGGTGGTGCTGCACTACCTTGCATGTGAAAGACATCTTATTGGGACACAAAGAAAGCAACTGGTGCTGATCATGGAGGGGAACAGAGAGTTATTCTGGAGCAACAGTTGCTCAAAAACTGGAGACACAAGATTGCTCATGGTTAAACATGCAGCTGTTTGCTAACACTTGCTCCACAACAATTTTACAGTTCTCACTTTAAGTCTTAACTAAGTCTTATTGCTCCTAAGAAGAGTGTATGTCATAAAACAAAAAAGGTAAAAAAAATAAACCCAGTTTATGTCATGCCATTGAGTCATGTAAGAACCTCATGTCTGTACAATAAAAGGGATTTGTGATGGGCACAGAGACGTTTTTTAACAAGTCATATCCTGTTTATCAAAAAGAAAATGTCACTAGATATTAGTTAACCAGCAAGGTTATTATTATTATCATTATTATTACCTCCCAACCTGGGATTAAAATTGGTTTTTGGTTTGTTCAACAGTCTCAACACTAATCTGCTCTTCTCCAGAACTTTGTCCATGACATGTCATTGTGCTTATTGCTCAGTGGTTTGTAGACTGCAGGCTTATCTCATTTTGTCTAATTTCATCCTACTTGTGATCTGGAAATCATCCATGGCTAGAAATTTTGAAGGATGTCCTAATCCATGAAATGAATTGGACTGAGGAGATTGAAGGCTTGCCAGATGACTTATAAGCAATGATGTAACTGTCCTCTAAAGAGTGTGTGGCACATTTATTATATATTGGTTTAAAATTATGGCTCTGAACAAGGATGCCAGATTTTATTAAAACCCTCCTTTCTTGTCATGTCTGTGCTCGCCTCCTGTGGTGCATCTCTGGGGAGGAACAGAGATGAAAAAACAGGAGTCCAGTGGAGGAATCAGACATGTGAAAATTAGAAACTGAGTTACTAAAATATCCTTTTGCAGGTATATAATTACTAAGATCACATGACACTTCAGAAGCAATAAATTTAGCAATTCAAAAAACCTATTTGCAATGCAAGTGAAAGATCTTAGACTGCTTCAGTGCAAAAGTGGCTAAGAGATGTGCACATATTACTTCTAGGATTACGTTTCTTCTTCTTCTTCTTCTTCTTCTTCTACTTATATACCATAAATGATGAATGGACTGTACTTATATAGCACTTTTCTAGTTGGATGGTAACCACTCAAAGCGCTTTTACACTAATACAACACTTCTATTGGGTATATACTTTGTGCTTTTCATTTACCGCACACATTCCCACCCTGAAAAACAAATCAGGAGGCAACTTGAGGTAAATTTTTATTTTTAATATCACTTTACCAATTTCAAATGTTTTGTGATAGCCCATTATGCAGAATCCCATAATAATAATAATAATAATAATAATAATAATAATAATAATAATAATAATAATAATAATAATAATAATGATAGTAATAATAATAATAATTTTAACTTTATTAATCACAATGGGGAAGTTGGGCTCTGCATTTTATCCATCTCTAGTAGATCGCAGTGAGCTAGACAGAAGTGGGTTCCTCTGTGTTACACATACAAACTAAGTAATGTAACACAATCAAAAACTTCACATTTGAGCTTAAATTTCTCTCAGCTTCCCTTAAAGATTTTTAGTCTCTTTGTTATAAAGTTTTTGAGCATTAGAAAAACTCAAACAACCAAAGAGTGCATTGAAATTGTTCTGCTTTGTGTTAACTGAGTGCAGGTAAGCAGCGTGAGAGAGATTCAGCAGAATATCGAATCAGACAGGCTTTTCTCCCCCCCTGCTTATAACAATATGATAGAATGAACAAACCATACTCAGATACAGACTTTTAGTGGATGGCTTTTAAAATAAATGTTAGGTTAGACCTAATAACTGAATCAGCTGAGCAGTTAAATCATATCTTATATACAGGTACTTAAATTTTATATGCAGACTGAATGTTTTAGGGATACGGATCAAACATCTGAACTGCAGTGAACTCTCTTTTAACTGTCCCAGATTGTGCAAATGGGCTTTGACCAGTTGTCCAAGCTAAGCAAAGCAGAAGCAAAGCATAAATAAGCGTATAAAGCTGCAATAATGTTTTTGAAGATTACACAGAGAACACAAACATGAGTGCACCTGGTTCAGCTGGGCTACCTGGGCAGTTCTGCTGTGTGTTAGTCAGTAGCCAGTGGTGCTGCATTAACTGTTTGTATAGGTTCTGCCAATAATATCAGATGATTCAATTGTTTCTTCTTGGTCTCCCAACTCCTTTAATATGTTTTTAATTATTTCCCCTCCCCACTCTTTACAGTGAAGAGTCAACAAGATGTGGACCCAAAGTTCGAAATTCTTTTTACCAGAAGCTGCCTCCACGTAAAGCAATCAAAAATGTAGAACCCCTGGCCTCCACTCTCCTGCGGTGTTCATCTGCTTATTACATTTTACACACTCCCTCCTTTTCTCTGAACGCTCCTTATCCGATCAGGATCAAGTCTGCTATTACGTGCAGGAGCTGTCTAACATATTGAGTTAGAAAGAATATGGCCTTACTGTACATCTGGATCAATGAGAGAATGACATTAGTGTGCATACGTGTGAGAGAGGCAGTCGTATTTTTGCCTTCCAAGAGCGTTAATATTGCTTTTTGCAAATTACATGTAACTGAATCTTCATGTTTACCTCTCAGACTTGAGTCCAGATTACCCTGATTACTTCCAGTTATCCTGCTGATGGTGACGTTCCCTTGCTTTGTTTTAGAGCTGTGTGTACAATTAGTTTGTAGCTCCCCTCTTTTTTCTGTTTTGAATGTAAACAGGAAAAGAAAAAGCCAAAAAATGCCCGAGCCTAACTTTTACTAATAGAAAACACAAACTGCCTCAAGTTTAAAAAAAAGAAAAGAAAAAAACAGAGCAGGAGGTATGATTGATGGACTTACCCCCTCTGGTTTCGAGATTTGTACGCTCTGTAACCGATCTAACCTACAACAGATGTTTGAAGTGTGTGTGTGTGTGTGTGCTTGTTTGAGAGATAAAGAGAGAGAGTAGTACTTTAAATCCTGTCCTCATTTCCAAATTAACCATCACAAGAATTAGAGTACAGGTAATACAGATGCTAATTATTAGCAGTCATGGTTTGGGTCATTTGACCTCTTGAAAGAAAGAGTCACTGGGAATTAATACAAAGTTGCTCCCAGTATCCGACTTTATCCCATGACGAAACAGTACTCCGATTGGAGTGGTCTTTTCCAGGATGTAACTGACCCCATTCATATGGTATTAGAAGCCACTAAATGGTTTGGTGAGTATGAAAATAAATAATCATGAGCTATTGCTTTCACAGTCATCAGATCTCAACCCAGTTTAACACCTGTGGGGGATTCTGGACTGAGGTGACAGTGCTCTCCACCACCATAATAAAAATACTAAATGAGAGAAAGTCTAGTGGAGAAATTATGTTTGAGCCTTTCAGTACAGCTCTAGAAACTCTAGGTGCACTGAAGTTGCTCTGGTGGTACATGGTGGCTCAAAACCTTACTGAGAAACTTTAATTTACACTTTTCTTTCATTTTTTTATTTTTTTTTCCTGTTGATTAAAACAAATTTAGGGCACAACCAGCCTTCATGATAGTAGAATTTATTAAAGACGCACTGTGTAACTTTTCAACCTTAATACTTCATGTGTCTGACTTGTTTGATGGCACAGTGCCATCCCGAGGCTAAGAAACTACACTACGAAGATTTTGCTCCCAGGACACCACGTGGCATTGCAGCTGAGTTTGGCTGCATTGAGAAAGTCTGACAAAAGTTCCATAGTGCACCTTTAAAGCATCCAATACATTTCCAATGTAAATGATGTTGGAGAAAACCCTTGTTGGTGTAAAGACGTATTACAGAATAATTAGTACTATAAAACTGTTCAAAGTATTGAAGTGAGACCACAGAATTTTGGCAGATTTTGAGCACTTTAGTGCCCGACGTTTGATAATTACAACATTTTTTGGATAGTTTAGCCCTTTGTACCCTTTGTAATTTGACCCCTTCATTTCCGAGTCAGTGCAGTGAGAACACTGAATGCCTGGTAATGTCGTCACCTACTCTCAGGTGCTCAGAATTACAAGACAGCTACTTTGTCCAGTAATTTTTTTCTAGGTTTATTTACCAGCCATTGTGCTCATCCAAAACAGCCAGTCTTGTTATCCAGCTGCAGCTGTGTAATACAAGACTGTAAAGCAAACTGCAGCTGTCACGTAGTGGTCCGGGCTGGAACATAAAGCTGTGGAGTGTGGTTTCTCAGCCCTGAGACTCTGCAGGGCAATCATGGCTCCAGGAATGTGCCTAATGAATGTGACGAGCCATCAAATTAAGTCAGAAGCACAGAGTTATAAAGTCAGAAACTTATGTAGTGTTGCTTTAAAACCACTAGAAGATGAAGCATCATTGAAGAAATCAAAATGTAAATTTAATGTAATACAAACCCATTTGAATCTTACTGCTGACCAGCCGCACCCCCACAGCTCTTTTTGAATATGTAAAAATCATAATTGATCAAATTCAATAATTAAAACTTTGTGCAAACCACATTCAGCAATTTACTTGGAAACTCTTAGCACATTAAACAGTTGCTGAAAACATGTTGAAAGCTGAGAACTAAATGATGTTGCTCTGAACTGTTGCTCTGAACTGTGTAGCTGTGAGTAGTTTCCATCATATTTGTGTTCAGATTTTTTTCATGAGCCATGAAACAGCCAGTTAATGTTGCCATTAGCAGAAAAATAGATGGAACCCTGGGTACCTGAATATGCAGAACAACTTCAGTTGCTTCTTGTGATAATGAGATGAAGAATAACTGCACTAACTTTAAAAAGTCAGCTGATGGCTGGAGTTGCACTGCTTTGTGTAGATTTTGTGCGTAGCCACACTGATATCTCAAGTCTATCATAAATACTTTCCACTGTGCATCTCCCAGTTTTACAAATTTCCATAGGGAATAACTGGAATTAATGTATAAATGAGGGCTGGGCTGATTGATCCAAATATCGAAAATATTGCTACCAATGCTAGTATCGTATCGATTGATACCATTGTGAGGAGATCGATATTTTTACTTCTTTGAAGGGAAAGAGGCAAAGAATGTAAAGAGCCAACCAATTCTGGGTTTTGCTTCTGTTTAAGCAATTTACACTGTAGACTTAATTTTACCAAACAACAGTGTGTAATAAAGGGAATAACAGTTATTTTATTATCTTGTCACATTGCTGATGTTGGTATTTTGTGTTGCTTACAAACAAAAAAATTTTAATTTAAAATCTTAGGTTCTGCCATTCAGTTTGTTAATAAAAATGTTTTATTTGACAATAATCTTTATACTGTAATAATAATAATGATAGATAATTAAAGGCAAAATCATTAAATGACTGTGAAATTTCGAGCAAAAAGTATTGGTATCAATATCAGCGATACTTGCCCTGGATTTACTTGGTATTGTGGTATCGCCCAGCCCGAGTATGAATTACTGTTATCGCTGATCATAGTTGAACAGAATGTCCCTACACTTGCTTCATCATGACTGGTACATTCTGTCTAGTGGGTGTAAGTTGCCTTTCCTGCATAGTTAATGTTGTAGGTAACTTAGACTAGAAAGTTAGAGGCATCTTAAGGATAAGCATCCTATGTTTGTAATTTCATGGCTAAAGTACTTATTTTCGTTAAACAGTGTTCTGTTTTTCTGGTTAGTGCGGTTTATTTAAACTGTAAACCTATTCATGAGCAGAATTGGATCATAGTGTCCTTTGCACCTGCAAGCTGGATGTTTTGCAGCAGGATTCACAAAGACCGTTTTTAAACACAACTAACCTCTACTTTATTCTGCACTACTTTTGGGCTCATTCATTGTCCAGAGCTTTCTTTAGCTGCAGAAGAAGTTTATTTTGTTTGCTGCCTTGTAAATACAACAGTATCCTGTTTGTAATTAAACATTACTCTATGGCTCATATGGAACTTTTATATTTCCATTTCAGTATTGGTTAGAAAATAAAAAACACTGCTCTTGACTCTGTCAGGATTGTGTAATTTATGTAATATTCCATTGGTGTTACATCATCTTTTATCACAGGTTTACAGGTGGACTGGTGCAGATAATCCAAACATCCTTTGATAACGCATAGTGGATTTTCTGTGGATTTTGATACAGAAACATCCTTATGATAATAAAATCAGCAAATAAGTTGGGAGACAAGGAAATAGCTATTTTGAGAGCATTGCTAAAACCTTGACTGTGTGTATGTGTGTGTGTGTGTTTATGTGAAATAAGATTGTTATTGTGTGAGACAGTTCCATAGGCGTGTCTGTCATGCCACCGGTGACCCTCAGATTCCCTCCTGTGCAACGTCATGTCACTTCCCTCCTTTGTTCCCTCACTCAAGAGGACCTTTCTAAAAATGTCTTTTTGTTTAAAGCTTCTCAACAGCCCTCCTTCCTCCTTTACTTGGCAGGGTTGTGTGTGTTTGTACATTAATGACACCCTATATAGTTGGTCCCAAACAACAGGAACTGTTAGGATGCAGATGAGGATGCTGAAGGGTGGGTATCTTCCTCTTTGGTATGTACCTATATACAGTTATGGATTCTGTTTCATAACATACTCAAGATTAGGATTGTGAGGACCAGCTGCTAATCACACACTTTATCCAGAGTGACATACACTCTTTCAAACATCATGAACCTCCCATGCTGTACTTCCCTCTGCACAGAGTGGCCTCTGGTCCTGACCACAGCGCAGCATTGGGACACAAAGTGTCTCCTGAGGTCTAACTGCTAATTATATTCAGACAGGCATGATGTAATACTCTCTTTGGGTCACTGTGACCTTATCATGGTGTTGCAGCAACAATGCAGCAACACCATGTGAAACAGTGAAACATAGGTGAAACAGTTATACAGATGAAAATCTGCAGCAGGATTTTCCTCAGTAAAGTTTGCTCATTGGTTAAGATCAAAAAGACACTGGAAGCAAAAACACTTGCACATTTGTTTGAAGTCTCAGAGAAGCACAGATGCTTCTCTCTTCAATGGAAAGGGGCATTTTTCCAGATAAATAAGTCATTTCCAGACTTCTGACACATCCAACACTTCCTCTGCTGCAGTGGTGCAACAATAAGAATTTGTAGTGTCTATACAGAGCCAGAGTAATAGGATGCACCAGGCAGGAGAGCTGATAAGCCGACCTCTGGGAATGAGTCTTGGCCTGACCGAACCCTGGCCTACTCTGCCCACAGCATGCCAGTGTGCACAGAATAGGAAAGGGATGATTATTAAAACAGACTGGTTCTGTGTGTGTGTGGGTTGTGCATGTGAACTATACTTGTCTGCATGGCAAAGCTTGGTAATAACCTGCTTGATATACACAGAGTTCATGCATTGTGAGGTTTTTCAACTGTCTCCACTGACAGGTCCTAATGATACCCAGTGATTATTGGCTTCTAAGACAATCCCTTTAACCATTACTAGTTCATAGTGTGTTGTGATCTGTCACTTTCATAGCATTAACAACAGACTTTTAGTCTTTAAAATAAACTAAAAGTGAACATACAGAAAAGGAATATTCCTAAGGATAGTCTCTTGAGTCCTTCTGCCCTTTCAGTCTCTTCTTTTACTTCTTCATCAAGTTATGTTCACACAGTCAACAGAGTATCTTGTTTTGAATCTCATCCCGAAACTCAATCTGCACCAAGTTTTCCACTCAGCTTCTTAAAGGGCATCACAGACCACTGCTCTATTTGCAGACCTGCAAGTATGTTTTCCGGTGTCGTAGATCTGAAATAGCTCTGTTGAGAGGGCAGGAGCCAGGAGGCATCCGATTCTTCTCTCATCACGGATGTCCGCCACAGCACTGAATGGCAGTCCAATAACCAACTGTCTCACAGCATACAAAATGAGATTACCACATGCTAAGAGGTAAAGAATGAGAGTTAGGATGGAGGGACACAGAGAGCAAGAGAGGATTGTGAGAGGGAAACTGAAAGGAGGCCAAAATAGGGATAAAGTGGATGAGGAGACAAAAAAATTAATATGCTATTCTGTCTGTGTTTGTTGTTTGAAGATCTGTTCAGAAATACAATATGACAGATCACTGAGGCTGTGCTTCACTTGGCATGTGAATAAAATACTGAATCTCACGGTCTGAGCCATAAGGAGGCTCGGCCAACAAACTGAGCCCTTGATTAAACCTTTTACTACCACCCACTGAACTCGGATCAGTTACTTGAGACCCCCACTAGGTCTCTACTGGTCAGATAGGAGTTTTATTCCCTGGCAATCTGCTGCTTTACACCTCAGTCCAAACCAAACAGTTTTCAAAAGCTTGATAATACAAACCTGTTGGATCTTCAGGTGGTGATCTTTCTTTGGCCTTTCTTAGGTAGATACACATATAAAGACACACAACATACTGTAATTGCAGTAAACACAGACACACATACAACTAGCAGTTGGCTACCATGCCTCACAGCTCTTATAAATACACAGGGCCCCTGGGCTTTGATCCTTCCTGGCAAACAAAAGACTGACTAATGACTTAACAACAGAAACATGCTTTAACACGCAAACAGCCTTTTATAATGTTTGCCAGGTTTTCCAAGTTATTCTGTTGTTTAGAGGAAGAACCAGCAGAATTAAAAAAAAAAAAACTCTCTTTTTCCAGTCAGTATCTAAGTGTGTGGAAACGGCCTCTGTACTTGTATAATTTGAAAATGGACCTGAAAGAAGGATGCTTGAAAACTAACTGCTGTAGCATCTGTTATAAGACAGATTATTGGGGGAGGAAATTTGCCAGATCGCTGGTGAAACCTCTGGGGAAGACCTGTCAGGGCCAGTGGTGAAGTGTTTATTGAGAAATGGTTGGTGCAGATGTAGAGGGAATCTAAAGTTATCTTCACACGTGTACAAAAGCCCTGAAAATTTTCTTTGTGTGAAAACACAATTTTCTGTAATGTTTGCTTTGGTTTTTATCTGGATTTTTAAATCAATACTGGTAAAGTCAGCTAGTGAGAGCATGTGTGATTGCAGCAGCAAATCCTCCAGAGAACTTCCAGTGACCGAGTGCTCGCAGTTACAGTTAACCGAGAACAGTTGCTGCTTCCTACTCTGGTGACCTGTTGGTCAATATGTCAGATACATGTGTGTGAAGGATCGAGCTGGTACAAGGCAAGGACACAGTTGGTTTCAAAACAAGAACGGGTTTTATTTACCCAAAAGAATACTCACACAAGAAGTTTGGGCCCTTAAAAGAGGTCAAATGAACAAAACTAAACAAAAGTATAACAACAACTCAGGAAACTTTAAACTAACTGTTAAACATGTAACTCAAAAGAAACTAAACTAACACAAGAACCAAACTGACCTCCCAAACATGAAACAAAGGGACACTTAAATACTGGCTGATCAGACCAGTCTAAAACACATGAGGGGTCAACAAATACTAACAACTACATTAAACAATGACACAAAACCTAAACAGTTAGCTCATTATTACTTAACACAAGAGTTACTCAAAAATAATACAAGAAATCAAACTAACAACAAAACTAAATGTTTAACGATATGAAGGCCATTAATCTCCCCTCCGGAAGGAGCCGACTTGGTCTGGGCCCATGGCACTTCCTGCTCCCTGGCTTCTGCCTGTTGAGCTCACTGCTGCCCCCCAGCTTTCATCACGCTCCCCCCAGCACCATTAAAAGAGAAAAACATATGTTAAATACACAAACTTAAACAGAATTGAAAATACAATAGTGCTCCAATGTGCGCGCTAACAAAAGGGAACTAAAGCATTTCAACCTAATTAAAAACCAAATATAAACAGTGTTAACTCAAACTAACATAACTGAAATGTGTTGGTGTAGTGGGGGTTACCGCCTTTAAATGTGGGGCTGTAAGTACGGCCATCACAATGTGGTAAAGACAGTTATAACTGCAAGTGCTGAGAAATTTTGGCCCTTTTTCTTTGCATATTTTTCAGAAAAACCTGCAAATCCTGCTGCTAGTAGGAGTTGCCATAGTCTTTAATTCTCTGTTCTATCCTCTGGTTCAGCAAATGTTTCAGAAAATATAATGAATTTTATTAAAAATTGCCTGAGTGATCTCTATTACATGGTTGTATGCAACAGCAAAAAGTAAATGTTTCTTATCCTATTACTCTTTCGATTTTGACTGTTTACCTATTGTTTAGTATTGGTAAATGGTCAAATATTTAATTAACATTAATCTCAACCATTTGTTAAAAAAACACAGATTCTTTTTCTTATTATTCAAATGCAAAGAAAAAATGCAAAGAGTAGTGCAAACATAAAAGGATTAAGTCATCCTCCCTGATTAATTAATGCTTTTGCTGGTCACTTCTTCTTTCCTCCACCTCTTTGAGACTGATAATTATAGTTTTACCAAGAAGCCTTAACTGATGATACACAGACAAATAGATTAATTGTAATCTCTTTAAAGGTGCAGTATGTAATAAAATCAAGGGTCAGACACAGAAAAATGTATATCATTAAAAACTGTTTCTAGGCCATCTAATCACTTTACTAAAATATCTGTTTTTTTTTCTTTTTTTTAAAAAAATTATTCAGAGAATGGACCATTCATATCAACTTGCTGTGGGTCCACACAGACTCAGAACCCTCTGAGCTATAAAACTACCAGCTTTGCTTGATAGCTACTAGAGCACCGTTTGGGAAAAATAATTCCTGAAAGACCCATGGTCCTACTTGTACTGTTTGATCTCTCCAGCTATTAAAACACAGTCTTATCTTGACTTTTGTCTTATCTCTTGTTCTGTCTCTTTCTCATTCTGTCTTGATGGTGATCCACAACTCTCTATCACCATTTCTGCACAAAATCCATCTACTATCTGAAACTTTGGTTTCCCTGAGTAAAATTTTAACAATCCAATTCAAGCAATCACTAAAACAAAGAAAACACAACTTTTTGCCATTATGCATCTTTTATTGGCCAAAATATATAAGATTTTTTCATGCAAATCTCAGAATGTGCTTTACTGAGACTTTAAATGACCCATTCACCTTTGATCAGGTCAAAATTCAGTATCTCCAAAAGTTTTGTTTATTGTTTAAGGTTCTTATTGTGCCAATTATCACATAGTACCATGCATGAGATTGCAAATACTGTATCGTCATACCTGTTTGACATCAGCATGTGACAGCATATTAGCACTGGCAAAGTGACCCTGTTTACAGTACCAGTCAAAAGTATGGACACACTCTCCCATTAAATCTAATAGGTAAATGTGACCAAACTTTTGACTGGTTTCAAAGCTCTGCTCTGGGTACTCCAAGTATAGCCCCACTGGGCAGCTAGCATAACTATGATTTAGTGTCCAGTGTCAATGTGACAGTTCATGATGATGGGTTGTTTAGATGGAAGGGGGAAACTGCTGACTCTTGGGTCAGTAGTCTGACGTCATGATGTTACTAGTATTTGACAGTGTTTCCTGTCAGCAGGTTGTTTGGTGCCATGTGTTTCAGAAAAAGGTGAAACCAACACCTGACCCATGGAAATGAAAACCTTGCACAAGCCACCTGGTCTTTGTTTGTTCCAGCTGCAGAGCCACCAGGATGAGAACACAGTGGATGATATACAGTTTCCAGTCATGAGACAGTCTACCGTCTATGCTACTGTAATGTCCTCAGTATTACTTAAATACTGTCCCTCTTTTCACTGTGCAGTAAGGCCTGTATCCTCCAGCGAACAGTGTATGATATAAATACTAAAACACGAGCAGACGTGTGTCATGTTGAGTGGAAGAAAAAGAGAAAAGAAAAGCAGAAGACTGTGCCCCTTCACCAGCCCTGTGGTAGCAGCAACAGTTCGGCTCTGTCACTCAGCACAGGCAGGGGTCCTCCATGCACACAAACACCACCATCTTTCTCTTCAGTGCTCACTCTACACACACCTGGTTTGGTTTTGTGGTGGGGTCAGAGGTGAGGCATAGATGGATCATTATCACAGGTCATACGTGAGGCAGACGCTGAGAGTGGATGGCCAACACTTAACTGAAGCATACACAAGGGATCCTACAGCAGTTATTCCAGGCTCTAGTATAGGACACTCTTTTGATTGATGTGACTACTTTGGCCCAATCTCAGCATGTATTTATTACTTACTCTTTCCTATCATCAACTGATAAGACATCTCCCACTGAGGGGGATGGAGGACTGGTTCATGGAAATATTATAGTACAGTGCAGATCACACATCATCTTGGGGAAAAACTGTTGGATACAAATTTTCTGTGTTGCAGTGGACAGAGATGTCCCCAGCTGGAATTAAATTTTCTGCAGGTATTTACAGTTTTACTCACACATGAATGCTGACAACCACATGGACTATTTAACCACATCACCGAGTAAAGATGGATATAGAACAGGAAATATTGGTATTTAATTTATTGAAAGGTTTTGGTATTAACTGAGCCATATTTCCAGGACCAGGTCATATCTTTTTCTGGCTTTTTCTTTTTTCAATTTTTTTTTTTTTTTTTGGAAAAGACATGCCGGGCTTTTTCCATTCCCTGATTACTGAAGGATGTTCCAAGTTGTGCCGGTCCCAATGTGTACATTAGCCCTGGGCAGAGTGACCTGTGAAGTAAATCTCCCTTTCACATTTCTGTGTTTCTAAGGTTACGTAACTGCTATTGTTTAAGTCTGACTAGGCATACAGATAGGTCATTTTTCCCCATGTACTTCTACAGGTATAATTTATCTCTGCTCAGCAGGATTTGAGACATTTTTTCCCTTAAATTAATCAGTTTATTTATATATATATGTATATATAAAAAAAAAGACTGTGGAAAAATCTTCAAGGCTTATCAATAGACTGGACATTCCAGTTATTAACTAAAAGTGATGGTATTTAACAAAATTATCCAAATGAAAATATTTGTTGATGTTCTGACCATATCTAAGTAAACAATAAAATTATGGTGTACAGTTTATTGAGTAATCCACCTGGATGTATTTGACAGGACATTACATTCACACGTTCAAGTTTTTATTTTCCTTTTTTATGCTAAAGCCCCGTTGAAGACTGTAAAAAAGGAAGGGGATGTCACAGGGTCTCATGTTGGTCCAAAACTGCTAATTTGGAGTGTCTATTGTTAATACGTATGTCCTGGGCAGATAGGTGCCAGCTGTCAGCTGTAATTTGTGCAAAAGTTGCAAATCAAGTGCATCAAAACTGGAAATCATTATTGAAAAACAAACACACAAACACAACAAACTGATCAGAATCCCTAAAGTGTGTTTTAGTCCAAGTAGTGATTATGATAAAGTGAAAAGTGATTCAAACAAAGTAAAACACAAATAGTCTTTAAACAACATTCTTTAAAGCAACATAAATTTAACTTGAGTTCACTGGTGAAGAAACCCTCCTGCTTTGACTCCTGCAAACTGCTTGTCAATCACTTTCACAGACTTCCAGGCATGTCAAACACGCATCGCTTCCAGACCTACATTTACTTCAGAGGACAGATGCTGAGACGTTTTAAGGCACCACCAATTCCCTCAGATGTGTGTCAAAGAGTAAAGAATCTAGGGAACAGAGTTCTGTCACACCTTTCTGATGCTGGACAAAGACAGGTTGTCTACAACTATTATAAGTGTGCAAGACTTTTACATCCATTTCATGCAAAATATGCAGCTTTCAGGGTATAGTCTTGGCTGTCTCTTAATTCTTCTTTGCCACAATAATTTGAAGTACTTTTCATGTTAGTAACTAAGTTAGTCACTATGACTGACACTGTCCTAAATTGTAAAACATTTTTAGCTTACAACAGACATAATTTCATGTTTTAAGTGCTGCAGTTCAGGAGTTATACTTAACTTTTATGCCCTTAGCATGTAGAACATTGCATGTAACAAAAGTATAGTATAAGCTTCTGGTGTTGTGCAGTTTAGTCACTTATAATACGACTAATATGTAACTTATTAATGACTAGTACCACATGTGTGAATGTGACAGGCAAAAGTCATTAGATAAACATACACCCATGAAGCCGAGCTGACACAATAACCCAGTAACCTTTGACCAACAGCTGGATCCAGTGTCCAGTCCAAATTATCCTCATGTTATCTTTATTCATCCTGACCTCAGGCTTTCCCATGGTGCAGACGATGGTTATCATCTGTTTATATTTATTTATATTTACAGGATTATGTTACAGAAACAGCAACAAGGACAGAAAAGTGTGACTTTATAATTATCTGTCTATATTGATGGGGCTGGAAAAATAAAAACTACATTGAAAATTGGCCAAAATGCAATACTGTGCAACTCTAGTGTATGTCTGTGTGTTTATTATGCATGAAATAGAGCATAAAGTAAATGCATAGCAGATATCAACTTACAAGACAGTAGGAGGTACATGCTAACATACACATTGACATTTGCTATTACATGCTCAACTTACATTATTTACAGGCACATCTTCACACTTTACTTTCCTGTCTGCTTCTGAAAGTGTTTATCTCCCCCTCTCGTAACACCAGTGTGCTTTATAACAGTCACCAATCCATAAAGAAGGCATCTCTGTGTGCGTAACATGACTCTGGTAGTAAAATGTTTGATATGGAGAGCTATTTTTCACCAAATGTGGAGTAAATTATCATGGAGGGGAAAAAGAAGACAGTAGGAGTAGAAACAGAAGTGCAGTGTCAGGCGAGATGGAGTGAAGCTGCAATCGTTACAGAACACAGGTGTTTACTTTACAACGCAGTGATTTTGAGAGTTTAGCATATTTCGGCAAACTATCACAGACAAAGCCCTCCACAGAACTCACAGTGCTAACCTGTGACCGGCTAACACCTCCGCTGGGATCTCACTGTTGAGAAATCCAAATCTGAGACAATTGCTTAACCCCTGAGATATGTGTGTGTGTGCTGACCTGCAGATAGGCAGAAAAGACTATAGTACAACACATGAGATCATCTTGACTCCCTCACTCAGAGATGTTTTATCACTCAGAGCCCAAGGTTAACTACACATCATCTCTCTAGATAGATGTTATGAAGGAGGTAACACTTGGAATGCTTCCTCTATCGATGCAGCATTAGAACTTGGTCTTTTCTAAAAGTTAGTGGGGATATTTGTGGGAATGGAAAAATACATGTGCTGTTCATGCATCTGATCCTGATTTATGTATGTGAAGGTAAAAAAGTGTTAAAATATCAAAATATCATTATGAAGAAGATTAAATGATTATTGTTATGATACACCTGATCTGTACAAGAACATCACCGAATCCATTAAGAAGCACTGTTATGTTTTTAGTCTATTAGATTCAACCACTTAATAATGTTTGCCGTGAGTCCACATACATGGCAGCTGCCATTATTCAGCCACTATTTTTTAGTACAGTGTCTCTGAATAGACAAACAACTGTTTGAAGCGAAGTGAGAGCCCTCTGAGCTCTAACACTGGAGTACCAGCTTTGTTTGATAGGTGATAGAACACCGTTTGGGATATGTGACACCTTAAAGGGCACATGGAAGAAGACAGAACAGATTTACACAATTTTGAAAAAGTTACCTGTAGTGCAGTCGCTGCTGCACCCGAAGCCACTGGCTCCCCTCACACATAAAAACCTTTTTATATCTGGAAGAATTTTGGCCATGTGTGGCTATTGTCAGCTATGATTGGCGTTTGAAATCATTGCCATGCTCATCTCTACCACTAGATGGCAGTAATTCTTACACACGACACCTTTAAGTTTAATCATCTTTCTTTAAATTGTTTTGACAGTTTCTTTAATAAAATGCTAAACAACAACAAATGATATATTTTCTTAATGTACTAAATAAATGTCTTCAGGCTGTCCTGGCCACGTTGGGCAGTTTTATTGGCTTTACAGTCTTCACCTTAAAATCATTTGTCCCAATGACAAAACTGTGCCTTGGTTATTTACTTTCCTACCAGTTCTCTGCTGCATTTAAATAGTGTTTATTTAAAAGTCCAAATCTGCATCTGTTTCTTTTTAAGCTTAACTTTTTAAACTTGATCATGTTTTTACATGATCAGCTGACTTAAGGGTTCAATTCTTTGTCAAAATGTAATGGTTTGTACTAGTATATTTCTTTAATAGATAGTAACATTTACCACCGTAATAATGAGTTTTTTATGGGATAAGCTTTGTGCCACTGGGGAGCGAATCTGAATTCTTTATATTTGAATTTGAATCATTCAATTTGAATCTGAATATGCCTGTTTGAATAATTGCTTTAAAAAACTGAATCCAAATGACCATATTTGATATTGAATCTTTGTTTTTTGAATATGTATATTGGTAAAGTTGAAACTTTTGTATTTGAAAAAATTCATTCCCTAATTCATTTTCATAGTTCAGTTTCAGTTCTCTCCATTCAAATTCAGATCTGAAATACAAATTCAGATCTGAAATTCAAATTCAGATCTGAAATTCAAATTCAGATCTGAAATTCAAACTTTTGTGCCACACATCCGGGACCTGACGTGAGGCAAAACTAGTCGATCGCAGATGGAGTAACGTCAGTTTTGTGCAGTTGTTCTCAACGGCTACAAGCAGAGGGAGGGCGAGGGGAGGGTGGCAGCGGGGAGAGAGAGAGAGAGAGAAACGCTAAGATTCAGGCCAGCCACTCTCGCTACAATGGCACTTTCTGTTTCTGTAGCTGTAGTTACCGTTTCCTCAACGGTCTCAGCCGTTTACCACTGTGGGCTGGTTGCAGACTTTTCACATTAGTGGTAACTCCTGATACAAGAAAAATATGTGTAAGTTTGCGCAGATTAATGTGCACCTCAAGTGACGTACATACACCATGTAGGCCAGGGCTACTCAATTCGGTCCTACGAGGGCCGCAATCCAGCAGGTTTTCCATGTATCCCTGCACCAACACACCTGAGTCAAATTAATGAGTCATTGTGTAGAACCTGATTGGCTGTTAGAGCCACCTAATTTGACTCAGGTGTGTTGGTGCAGGGATACATGGAAAACCTGGTGGATTGCGGCCCTCGTAGGACCGAATTGAGTAGCCCTGATGTAGGCTATAATGGACCAGCTTGATCTTTTGCGCTGGTTTGGAAACATTTTAGTAAGAAACTCGCCGGGCTGCAGACACACCACATTGTGCCTGTGATGGCGCATAGCTGTGAAAGCAGCTTGCAGGCTTGCTGTCTTTCAGCAAGCAAGGTCATTAAGACAGAAAGACAGGCGACGACCTATTTAAAATTAAATGCAACGTTGCCGTTGATCGTGACATTTCATAAAGATACTGGCATTTCCATAGTGGTGTTTGAAGGACGGAGATTTAACGTTTGTGGACCCTGACCACTGCTGGTTGGGACGTTGCGGGACGACAGAATGTTGCTCCATTCTCGTCTCTCCTGGACTGACGGAGTCCAATAAGCCTGCAAGCTGCTTTCACAGCGATGAGCCGTCACAGACGTGATCTGGCGTGTCTGCAGCCCGGCGAGTTACTTACTAAAATGTTTCCAAACCAACGCAAAAGATCAAGCTGGTCCGTTATAGCCTACATGGTGTATGTCTGCAACCAGCCCACAGTGGCAAACCGCTGAGACCGTTGAGGAAACGGTAACTACCGCTACAGAAACGGCAAGTGCCATTGCAGAAACGGTAACTGCCGTTGTAGCGAGAGTGGCTGGCCTGGATCTTAGCGTCTCTCTCTCTCTCTCTCCCCGCTGCCACCCTCCCCTCGCCCTCCCTCTGCTTGTAGCCGTTGAGAACAACTGCACAAAACTGACGTTACTCCATCTGCGATCGACTAGTTTTGCCTCACGTCAGGTCCCGGATGTGTGGCACAAAAGTTTGAATTTCAAATCTGAATTTGAATTTCAGATCTGAATTTGAATGGAGAGAACTGAAACTGAACTATGAAAATGAATTAGGCAATGAATTTTTTCAAATACAAAAGTTTCAACTTTACCAATATACATATTCAAAAAACAAAGATTCAATATCAAATATGATAATTTGGATTCAGTTTTTTAAAGCAATTATTCAAACAGGCATATTCAGATTCAAATTGAATGATTCAAATTCAAATATAAAGAATTCAGATTCGCTCCCCAGTGGCACAAAGCTTATCCCATAGTTTTTGCTCTCTTTTTAACCTCTATGCTAAGCCAAGTTCACTAACAAGAACTGAGTGAGTCATATCAAACTTTACTTTCAAACTTTGGAAAGGCAAAAAAAAAAAAAAAAAAAAAAAAAAAGTCACAAAATTCTTATCTAATTTTCTTAATCTGTACAAATATTTCCTGAAGTTTAACTTTATAACAGATTTGTGTTTATGTCTTTAGCCTTGAAAATGTAAACAAAGAGTCTCTGAAAAGGTTTCTGCGTGTTACTTACAGGACAACTGCTAAATCACTTTTCTGCTTCCAGTCTGGTAAATGATGATAAATAAAGATGAATGCAAAGGCTGCTGTGGATTTTACCACACAGAGGGAGGCAGAGGGAGCAGGGGATGCAGGTCGACTTCTCCAGCTGTAGTTTCTTTTTTTTTGTTATATTTTTTAAACCACAAATTTACCTTTGAAGTACAGCAGGAAACATCCCCACTGCTTGCCAGAGAGGGACAACTCCAGGATCAAGATATCCCCAAGTTTATTTTCTTTAGTGTTTTTTTTAAACAAATTGAAAGACAGCTACTGATATCTGCCATGGAGAAAGCTGATGAATCTATGACTGATTTGGAAACACAAATAGCTGCTAGTTCACTTGATTTGAAGTGGGATGGATGAAAGGAGTAAAGGGATCTGCATAAGAGACCTGCCAGTGAACTCTGCATCCTGAGAGAGACTGTCAGGTCTTTCATTTCAACAGAAAAGCAACATAAAAGTGGGAGAGAGTTTGTCCCACAGAAAGAACTCAGTCAGGAGTTTGTGCAAAGTATTAGTGGAGAATCTCTGCCCTTTCCCTTCCCTCTCAGTACCTCTGAGGGCCAAGGAAATGCCACTTCCGCACACCCCAAAGCAGGAAGACATTAACTTTAGAGTCCACTTTGAAATCACAGAACCACACTGAAAGTTTTGCACATTTTTTATTGCATCACTTTATGCAGAACAATAGTGAAACATATCGACTACTCACACTAGCACACATTTTTTCTTCTTCTTGCTTGGGTACACTTAATTTAGCTGTACTCTTTTTAATTTTAGACCCTGATTTGAACTGATGATTATTGCTGGGGTCAAGCAGGGCAAGAAGAATCCATTAATTGAAAAAAAAATGAAGAGTTAAATCACGCAAAAGATAAAAATGGGACACTGTGACACACTGTGTTAATATATAATTTGTGTACACTAGTACACAATGCTGTTGCTGTAGATGGTTGCGCAATGAGCAGCTCTTTCTATAAACAGGCCTAAAGTCTAACTGTGTTGTTCATTTCAGGGTTTTGCTGGGGATGACTTTTATACCCCAAACATGAAATCTATAAAGGGTGTTTATGATGTGCTTGTTTCTTAAAAATATCCATGCGTTAAAAACTGAGTAACTAAGGTGATTTTTACTACTTCTTTTGTTTTGTGATGCAAGTATCAAAACAAAGCTGCATGATTAGGTTGCACTGACCTGACCTGAACCCAGGAACACAATAATTTTTACAAACACATTCACAAAATCAAATTAAAATAATCTTGTGAATTGTTGATGGATTAAGTAATAATTGTCCATTATTAAGCTTTTTTATACACTTCATTTATTGTTATTTTAGCCTATTTCATCACAAGCCTATATGCATAGAGCTGTCTAACATCTCACTCAGTCATATCTGTATCCTACACACACACACACACTCACGAACAGGCCTTTGAGGCAGCAGGATATGGCCTCTCCAGGTCTAAAGCTCTGTTCTATTTTTCTTGGCGTTGGACGCAGCAAAGCCTGCTGGGGGATAAGCAGCAGCTCAGTGGTCAAACAGGACTGGCCCTGGCTTCAGTTCAGGACATACAGAAATACACACGGGACACTTTTCAATCCATCCTCATGTCTGAAACGCTGAAATATAAGTGGACAATACGCTAATGTGCAGGCTAAGTATGAAGAGGAAGGACACTGCACATTGACTGCACAAGGCCACCCAAACTGTGAAGCCTGCATGCCCTTGTCTGTTGGTAGTGGTTAGTCCCGTTAGTACGACTGTCGGACACATAACTGCCTGATGGTAGGAAACATATGGACAGTAGGACAATAGACAGTGGCAAAAAAATCTGTGGCAAAAAAACACAGACGCAAACAGAGGCACCAGCTTCCTCTCTTTATAAGTTCCACTCGGTTTTCATCTTATGTAGCCTAGATATGTGCAATCTGGATAGCAGGGTTTGCTTTTTGTCTTTTCTCTTGTTATTTATTTATTTTACAAATATGTACATCCTTTCTATTAAGTGATATTTTATTCCCATTCAACCTTTCCTCTCCCTTTTCATTTGATCTAACTGACTTTTCATTTTTATTGTTGCATTGTTCCCATTGTCGTTTTTACCTCACACTCTAATGCAGGATGCACATAGAAGCAATATGTTAACATTCAGCAGTGGGTAAGCCTGATGTTTGGAATAGTAGCCACAATCATTCACAAGGTGAGACACTTGGTCAGTCAGGTGATTCGATTGGCTGGGTTTTGCACAGCTGCTTAAAAAGTAAAGCTTGAGATGAAGCACCAGACCCAGAATTCAGTTTGACAGTGCACATGCACAGCATTCATAGTGTCTGAAAAGACAGTTGACAAACAATAATAATAAAAAAATCTTATTTTAGGAAACTCTAACAAAAATAAATAAATAAATATTGTGGTACATACATACAGTATGTATATTGCAGTAAACCCAAGATAATATAATAAATAATCTGGTGCTGCCAATTAGCTTCAGAAGTCGCATAACAATTTAAATTAGGTCCACATGTGCAATTAATGTCAAAGGATCTGGATCTGAAGAATACTGTAGCACTTCATCTAAAGGGTCCCAAAGATGACACCACCAGTAATCGAGGGGCAACACCATGGAGACCAAGTAGCTGGTATTACTTTTAGATATAAGTCAGATTTGATTATTTACTGGCCATTTTAATTGTTTTTTTTCACTCTGTGCAATGCTTGACTATTGTATTCTTCTAAACCATGTCAGGAACTTGGCTGGCATCCATCTGTCTTCCAGTGGTTAACCTCACATTTAACATACAGGTCTTTTGCTTTTAAATTTGGAAATATCCAAACCAGCATAAATCACGTATGGAGTTCCTCAAGGACCCATTTTTGGGTCCACTTTTATTAAAACATAGCTACTAGATCTCTCAGAGGTCAAACATCTCATTTCACAGCTGTGCAGATGATTGTCTAATTTAGCTGTTCTTGAATCATAGGGAGTCTACGCCACTTTTTACACTAACTTTAGAAGTTGAAACAGTGGAGGGATGTAAATACCTTTTACTGAAAGACAGTAAGAGTTATATTTTGTAGTTCTGGGATAAAGTATTTTAAAGTACTTTTTATTTAGAGTTTGGCCTTTATTTATTTAATTAGTTTGCATGATTCTATATTCATTAAGTGAAGCACTGTTTGGGAGGAGCTCTTCTAGTGGAGTGCCAGACTTTCCATCCCTACAGCCATTGGAGGAAATCATGATAAAGCATGTTCTCAGAAAGAGACATAAAAGAGGCAGCACAGTATTTAATGGGTTGCCATTAAATGCATTGTGGCTTCTTCTTTTTTGTTCTTTTCTCCGGTCGCACGTGAGCTTTACTGGACAACACTGCCCCAACAATTTCTGATGGTACTACTCTGTTCTGTTGGGTAAAATCTCTGGAAACAGACTGAAAAAAGCACAAAATGAATGCAAAGGGCCGACACAAGGCTCCATCTATATGTGTATGAACATAAATGAGCCAATACACTGTAGATAAAGTGCCCCATGAGTAGTCACACTCCTAAAACACAGCTGAAGATATAGTGACTTTTAACTATGGTTGACATTCTTACTATATTCCGTATTTTTGCAGTTTATTTCTTTTAGTAACTTTAAGTGTTTTTTAACTGAAGCTGCTCAGTCTGTTTTTTTCGTATATCCTGAACATCCTTATTACAGCTTCCTCTGCTGTTGTTGTTTTGTTTTATTGTTGTTGGTGTTTTTTATGTTGTGTACTGCAATTCAATCACTTCTGGTTCACATTAATGTGCTTTATAAATCAAACTGATTTAACTGCCCTGCTACTACATTACAGCTTTTGCCATCTTCACTCAGTTTGGATCCGATTGCATAGAAAAAACAAAACAAAACAAAACTTGTGTTAATACTAAATTACCCCCAGACACAAATGAAATCAAGGCTCGTGTTAAAGAAATCCAGATTGTAATGAAACTTGGTCTAAGTTGTAGCTTTCTGATGACATAATATTTTTACTTTCATTATGCTCAATAAGTTAATATGGTTCCCAACTGAGGGCCCCCATGCCCATGAAAGGGTTTAGATAAAGATTGCTCAGGGTGAACAAGGTTTGAATTTAAATTTGCAAACGTAATAAAACCATAACACAGTAAATGTGTTATGGTTTTATTTGAGTGTGTGAGGATGCAATGGAATAAATGCTGTTGTTACAATAATAGGTACATTATGTATGTTGATTCTTTAAACAAACTACTCTGATGCACCTCCACCTGGCAGCAAGGTCTAAGGATAAGTAAGTAAAGTAAGTAAAATTCTATTTAGATAGCACCTATCACAGAGATTCAAGAAACAAGAAACAATTAAACAAAACCTTAAAAGCTAAACAAAGTTTAAGATGATGGTTCAGTGAGTCCACAGATCTTAGAGGGAGAGAGTAGGAGCAACTATTGCAAAGGCTCTGTCATCTTTAGTTTTTAACCTGCAGGACCAGGAGACCCTGATCACATGACCTGACAAGTAAACAATGAATTAAAGTAATCTGTACGTTATGAAATAAAAGCCTTCAGGATAATTTCCATCTCAGGGCTGACACGGTCCCCTAGCTTGTGTTTTTAATGTTAAACCCAAAAGTGAGCATCCAGAGTTTACGCTGGGTCAGGAGTTACACTGAGGTTCCTAATTGAGAGGTTAACATATGAGGCAAGTGGGCCAAGAGACTCTGCAGAAATCTTTCAGGGTCACAAACAAGGACTTGAGTTTTCTCAGCATTGAATTGAAAAAAAAAAATTTTTTTTGACAGTCCTGACACCTGAGCAGGATCTGAACCTTCACATGAATAAAACTCACTATCAGTGTCATAACACAAACTATCAGCTGTTCAGTAATATAAAAACTGAATGCAATGAGTATAAAGCACAATATGCAACCTTTGGTTTGTAAATCATTACGAGTATAGAAAGTATGTGTGTTGATCTCAGTATGATAAAGCAGCACTACCAAGCTTTGGTAAATTTTTGCACTTAATATCTCATAATAAAGGCCAATTCATCATCCATGTTGTGTACCGTCTCTTCTCTGAACTGCCTGTAAAAGCCAGTCCATGACTATTATCTAATCTCTTGCTGTGTTGCTGTCTTTCTTTCCTTTCCTCGCTTCATCTGATATTGTCCTCTTGGTTTGTTTGCTGATCAGCCACAGCTGCATCCAAAACGAACAGTGTATTGCTGGTGAGTGATGCAGTGTTGTGAAAAAAAAATGCAGTTCCCACATGATTCCCGGACTCAAACAAAAAGTTGCAAAGTGAAGTTTCTTAGCACCATGATGTTGCAGGGCAATAATGAATCCAGGAACAGGCATAATAAATGTCTTCTAAATGAGTCAAAAGCACATTGATTTAAGGCCAGAAAGTTGTGTTACTTTAACAGATTTTTGGTGTAGAAACATAAGATAAAAAATAAAATAAACCATATGGTTATTATAATTGTACTCTCAATGAGAGAAACTATACACGACATGAGAATCGCTTCCATTTTCTATACCTCACTTATTGCTCCATGTCTTTCCATAGAGTTTTGATGAATCAGAAGCTACCAGCAGCTCAAAGATCCAGTTGTGAAGCTCTGATGTAACTGGCAACAGGCTACTAGGTATCCAGGCATGCTAGGCAGCTGAACACAGAGCCTTGACACGGACGTGTTCAACCCAAGGAAGCCTTTGAAGTGTAAATTGATGAAACACTTAATGGCAGCAATAAAGGCAGGAAAGAGCAAAGCAAATGTGTGATTCATCTTCAAGGGCCCTGAAGTAATTGTTTCAGAATGTTTTGTCTTTGAGTTGGTAAACTCAGGTTGGATGGCCATGAAAGAATCAAGATCTACATGAAGCAAACATCAGCAGCACACTCTCTAAATGTTGTGTGTTTGCATGTTTGTGTCTTTAAATTAGTTGGCACATGCTGCGATTGGGCTTGTGTGAGAATGTGGGAGTAATGTAAGAAAGGCCTGTTAATAACTAACAGGCCTGTGTAGCTCGTGGCCATCCAGAAAATGTTTATTTTGATGGATAAGCCAAGAGCAACCAGCTGGTTTGAGTTGGGAACAATACTGGAGATTCAGCCTGCATCTGGTTTTGATTTGGCCCTCCCTCCTCCTCTGAATCTCAATCCCCTTTCGCCATCATCTGCCTCTCTCTGTACACAGGCTGCTATTGCTTGTGTCTTCATTTCCTGGGTATCCTGCTGCTGCGTCCTCTTCTTATCCCTCACCTCTTGATCGTTCTCTCCTATTTTTTTTATGTCATCTTTGCTTACCTCCCTTCCAGCCCTGGAGCACTGGAGCTGATAAAGTCATAAATTACTCATACAAGTGCATCATGTTTTATTGTTCAGGATTAACAGAACAGAGAAAGTTGGGTAATCCCTAAGTTATTGGTCTTTGTGCTGTACTGCACACTCTCTGGGAGAGCCGAGGTGCATCTTGGGGTTATTATCAGCTTACTTAAAGAGGCTGCAACCATTCATGGCCCATTTGTATATGACTTTGTACAGTGGTATGAGGTGTCCTACCTCCAACTGAACACATCTAAAACAAAATATATGGTTATTGATATTAGAAAACAACAAGACAGGTATGAAATCATTTTAATAACAGGTCAGAAAACAGAGAAAGTGCAATCAAAACTGCAAATCTGTCTGCAAAAAAGGTCAACAGCACCTTTACTGCCTGAGAAAACTGGTACATTTCCACACTGACTTCTTTCATTGAATCACAGCCTTGTCCAGACTCCACGTACACTAAACAGGTACACCTTGAGAGGATTCTTAATAATGAGCATATCCTCTGTGGGGTGAATTTCAGTTTCTTCCCTTTAGACGGAGGATTTTAGTCCCAAGATGAAGGACAAAGCATTATAAAAGCATCTTAGTTCTTGTTGCCATCACTGAGCTCAATAAGAAGTAGTGACCTTTGCACTTTATTTTATTTTATTCTTTAGCTCTATTTATCATTGCAACTTTTAAATTTTATTCTTATCCTGTTTTTTATCCCAGAGACTGATTTTATGTCCCAAAGGTTTTCTATTGTGTTTATTTATTTCGATCTAGATCTGATTTATATTATTTGAACTTTTTACTTGTCCTTGCTGCTGTGATATTGGTGAATGGGAAAACGCTGCACACTTTTTTATTTTATTTTATTTTCATTTTTGTCTTGTCACTCAATCAAATTCCTGCCTATAAGATTCAATGTGTGTTATGTTATGGAATGCCCGAAGCTGTGATTGCTTCTACAAATCAAATTTACCCACAGGTATTAATAAGATAACCTTGAATCTTTTTGGCCCCTGTAGCTTGTGGGTCATGCTTATCTGTGTGGGACTTGAAAAAGGGAAAGAAAAGTACAATACATTTAATTGAAAACAGAAGTTTGTATCTACACAGGCTGCTACATTTGGTAGTGTGCATAAAGACGGCATGTTTCAGCCAGATGAACACTGATTCTGGGTCCTTGCTTGAATCTTTGGATGAAAATGTTTGTGTATGCATGGCACACACTGTCCAGCTTGCTCCACTGTGCTGTTGCCATAGCACTGATGACTTCTAGCAGCCTGAAAAGCTTCAACTTCTTTTGTTGTCTCCATGCCGGCTGTGGTCTAACTCCTCTCACTTCGTGGTCTGCCTGTGGCCTCCTCACACAGGATCTGCTCAAGCTGTTTTTTTCCTCGGTTTCCTGTTTTAAGTCTGCATGCACTCATAGGAACAAACATTTAGACTCAAGAATGCATGTTGACATGCAAGCATGCACATCACAACTGGGAGGTGAAGAAATTTGGTTTTGTGGCAAAACCATGATTTTTATAAAACAGTGTTTTTATTGGATACTGTGGTGAAACAGAGACAAATCCCCTGGCAAACCAGCATTCTTAATGATGGACTTTGTCTAAGATTTGCACCCTCATTATTTTGCCTTTTTAATGCTTTGTCAATAAACTGAACTTGATCCTTTTGGTCAGCTTTGATCCAGGATAAAATGTCGCAATAACTGAGTTATGCTAAATTTTCTGCAGACTTATATGATCCTCACAGGAGTAATTTCTTGACCTTTCTAAAGATGCCAGAAGTATGTTTGTACTTCTGGATATTTGTGAGAAATGGTGGACAGTTTTCAAATTTGGACCAAGCATTGATCACTCATGTCGAACAAAAAACACATCTCTTATGGCCCAAGTTAAAATTTCACTGTGTGCATAAGTATTCCATCCATATATCCTCAGTTGCACTCAATCACGTTTACTACAATTTGCCAATGCTTGCATGCTAGCACTCTGAGATTGGGTGATTAAAAACGGTCATGATTACACTTTCCAGATTTTACAGGCTTTCAAAACTGCATGATAAGTGCAACAAGTAGAGCCAAAAACATTAACTGCACCACAGAATGAAGCATTAATAAAAAGTAGTTCAAGGCTGTTGACATTACAAGGCTGATGTGACTCAAATCCTTGTCTTTTTTCTTTTGATTGATACAACTCTTGTTTCCTTCAGGGCTGTGTGGACACGTAGAAAATTCAGATTTTTAAAGTTATTATAGCTTTACTTCTGTGGTCCTTAATCAGATATGCATCCAGTATGTGCTCATGCAACATAAGTGAAGATAAGTCATTAAATTCCCTGCAGCTTTCTGCTTATATTAATCAGCTATCATCAGAAATTTGCAAAACATTACAAAGTCGCCATTCAAAATGACTGAAAAGCCCCAAAACAACTATCTGACTTTTCTTTGCCTTTTTAAATATTTTCCTTCATAGACAGAAAAAAGTTTGCTGTCTTCTTTGCTGCCTTTATTTCACAATTCTCTTAAGTTTTCTCATAAGTGTGACATTATCTGTTGTTGATAGCAATGACAAATGTAATGCATGGGTGTTGTTTCAGTTGGGAGTGTTCATATAAAAGTCAGATGCAAGACATTTGTAGTTATATGTAAACCATCAAATCTGATCTGTATTAAATAAAAATTCAACAATCTTGCTGACAATGTGAATGTAGCCTAAGGTTCTGATGAATACACAGGGATTCGCCAGCTGCTTCTACTTAAAACAGGAACTCCACCAGGAGGCCATTTTGTGTGTGGATGATCATTATACAGTATGCCCTTTAGGTTGGGGTTGTGCACACAGCGGTGTCCATGCCTTTAAATCCCACACGTGTTGTATACATTTATGTACTTTCTCACCACTTCGATCACCTGTTCACTAAAACGATCCGTTCAACCCACCTCAAATATCTGATCAATCTGCTCGGCTGATGTGTGGAGAACAAATAGCAAGATTTCCCTGACCACCTCCGTGAGAAGAAAATTACATTATTTTGTTCTCGTGCCACCGAGAACAAGAAAAAAGTTCTAGCGTCTCATGGAGTATGAAACAGCCTGATTAGACCAATCTGGAAAATGGTCTGGCTGCTCCAACTTATCATTTACTAATGGTGAAATGAAACATTTAGCCATTGTTTGTTTTTCTTTAAATCAGTCTCAGTCAACTTGACTTCTACCAAGCCTGGGGTGCAATAATGCTGCTCACACAGAATAGCCTTGATCTTAACAATCAGTCCCTAAGAGGAACCAAGCAGACTTGACTTACTGCATGCATCCAAATGTTTGTCAAAACTTCTCGTTTTCTGTTTACGTTGTTTGCTTATTTCTTTTCTTTTTGTAAAGTTGATTTTGAAAACAATAACTTGCAGATCAAAAGGGAACCAGTGAACCAAGGAGCCACAGGCAGGCTTTTACCAAGTTTCAACATCCATGCAGTCAGAGTGCCAGTCCAGTTAGAAGGGAACCAACCCTGACAGGCCAAGAGCAGCACTTCAGGCCTTGATCCATAGTTTTGCAACAATAGTGTTTGACATTATGACTCAGGCTGTCGACTAATACACTTTGACAGCTACATGTAGAGGAAAGAAATTCTGGCAAGTCTGAACCACAATCTGCTGCACACGTACATGTGTGTGCTTGTGTGTGTGTGTGCAGCTGAAGGTTCAACTCAACTGTAGCGTTACCTTAGAGACCGGAGAAAATTTAATTAAAGCCATATTTGTGTCCTGAAATGATTGTTTGATTGTTTTGAATTAAATCATGTTTTGGGTCAAAGTCATGATAAGAGTCAAGGCAGACAAACAGCTCTTTACTCTCAACAACAACACACACCCACACACACACACATCAGTAAAGACTAAGTAAGTAAAGTGTGTCATGTTGCTCAATCTGTGTTGAATCAGGTCAACATTGATCACTGAATCAAGAGTGGAAATAAATGAGGGGATTTAGACGGAGAAGAAAGGGGGGGAGGTGTGGGGTGAGTGCACCTCTGGTCTGTTTCGTGAGAACTTATTATTTGAAAGAAAAACACACTTTCAGTCTTTCCAGTATGTGTTTTGTGTTCTTGGCTGCATCTCTGCTGAGCCAGCTACTAAACCCACCTCCTCGTTCTCTCTCCTTCTCAAAAAAAAAAAACCCAAAACAAAACAAAACAAACAAACAAAAAAGAAAAATGCACAAATTACACATACACACATTCATCAATAAGTGCTGAGATGGAGATTTGCATCTTCATCCTTCATTTAACAAACAATTACTTGATTCTTATTGAACCCAGATTTCGTGTGGCTGTCATTTCTTTGACAGATATATTCCAATAATGTTACCAAGGAAAAGTCTTATTAAACACAACTTTATAACTTTCACAGCTATGCTGATGATACTGAGCTTTACTTATCACTGAAACCCAATGAAACAAATCAGTTACTTAGAATACAGACCTGTCTTGCAGATATTAAGGTCTGGGTGTGCTGGAACTTTCTTTTTTTTTAATTCAACAAACACGGAAATTATCATTTTAGTCCCAAATTTATGAGGCAAGGCAAATTTTTTGGATAGCACAATTCAACAACAGGGTAATTCAAAGTGCTTTACAGAAAATAAACATGATTTAACATTAAAAACAAAAGAAAAAGGAAAAATAAAGAACATTGGATAAAAACAGTATTGAAACATGAATAAAAATTCAAGCTTAAGATTATATATTAGAGATATACTAGATATTCTTTGGGTATGTGCATATACTTTTGTTGGATGGCATCACACTGGCTTCAAGCACTATGGTGAGGAAGATTGGGGTTATTGTTATCTTTTCTTTCCTTTTAGGAACATAGCTGGGATCAGGAACATTTTGTCCCACAGTGACACAGAAAAATGTGTATGTTTAATTTATTTATCCAGATAAAAATCTATTCATGGCTTGGTTATTGTAAGGTTATCTTAGCAGGTTGTCTAAATACTTCTTCTAAAATCCTTCAGCTAATCCAGAAATCTGCAGCCAGACTTGTGACCGGCCCATCCAAGTTTGATCACATCTCTCTGGTATTAACCTCTCTTCACTGCCTCCCTGTTAAAGTCAGTCCATCATAAAATTATTTTCATTATTTTTTATTATTATTTTTAATTAAACCTTTATTTATACAGGTACTCCCACTGAGACAGTCTCATTTACAAGAGAGACCTACTTTGTAATCCCTGAACAGTTCCCTCCCCTCCTACATAAAAATGTCATATCATCCTATCCACCACAACAACATCTCCATTCCCAGAAAGCTGTCATGTTTCACGGTTTATGTTCCTTGGTTTGCTTTTATGTTCTTCCATGTTCTTGGTTTTTGGTGTTTACTGTTGTGTTCTGTGTTTTTTTTTTTTTTAGGTTTCTGCTCATTAGTTCACCTGGTCTGATTTGCTCATTCACCTCACCTGTGCCTTGTTAGTTCCTTCCGTGTATTTAAATTGGTTTCAGTTCCTCCTTGCTAGTCCGTTCTTTGTTTCTGCTGCATTCCAGGCTATGTTTGTTTCTGTTAGATTTACTTTATGTCATGCCAGAGTTCTTGCCACCACTGTCTTTTGTTTTTGTAAGTTAGTGTTTTGTTATTAAAGCCTTTAACCTGCACTGAATGGGAGGTAGTACCTTTAGTTTTCAGACCCCTCTTTTATGGATCCAGCTGCCTGTTTATCTGTGGGACACAGAAACTTAGTTAAGTCTTAAAACAAGGCTTAAAGCATATTTATTTGGGAAAGCTTCCTGTTAATAAATCTCTTTTGGCCTCATTAGTATTTGGATACATGATTTACTTAATCTTTGTGTTATACCCTTTTATCACAATCTGCAGTTATCCTTTATTATTGCAATGTGCTTTTATTCTCCATTTTAACTGTTTTTACCAGTATTTTTTGTTTTCTTTTATTGCTTTTATTCTGTACAGCATTTTGGGTGGCTTGAGGTTAGTTGAGCGCTTTCTATAAACTTCATGTAGTTAATGAAAGGAGGGAACTGACAATTGGTCCTAATAGAAACAAAATGAGCAAACTTCCATCCGGTCTCATCTCAGTCATTATCATCAATCCTTTTCTGTTGCAATGTAACACCATTCTTTCTGATTTTCCATGAGTCATTCTCTGGAAGTGGTCTGAGACAAACAATGTTTTGTGTTTGTATCATTAGTGATAATGTGTTTACATGTAAGCTGAGGCACAAGTTTTCAATTAGGCCACTTAGTGGCTCACCTTGAAAATATGTACAGTTGATTCGGCATGATCTCTACAGACAGACATTTTGCACCTGAATCAATTCCACTGATGTTATTCAACACCTACAATCCCAAATGAAGAAGAAAAAAATCTTTTTCTGTATATATCTTGCAAAACACACCAAAATGAGTCCTCTGCTTTTAACATGTCGCTAGTTACACTAGGAGCAGTGGGCTGTGTCAGATAGGTTGGGGTCGGCCTCAAAAACTGATCCCAACCTCTTATGAATTAAATGTAAGTATTATGATGTTTAGGATGTTCAGCCCTGAGATCTAGGGGAAGCGAAAGAATGACAAAGCATAGACAAGTGAACTTTGCTAGCTAGTCTGAATAAAGCAGGAGGTCTGCCAAACCTTGAAATAAACCACTTCTGTATAACACAATTTTTGGGTTGTGAGGTTTTCAGAGAATATCTTAATGGTTGTATTGGTTCAGTGGATGATTCAGAGTCAGTATAGCTGTGGAGCTCAATTGATCTTCATGAGGAAGAAAGTAAGAATGTCGGGCACAAGGCTGCAGGCTGCAGACTAAAGGGGGTGGATGCCCTCTGTCCCAGGCATGTGGTTGAACTGTTTTTATCAGACTTAGTGGTAGTGGAGCTTCCATGATGCTTCCCATAGCAAGGTTTGATTAAGAAACCTATGTTCCCAAATAAGTTTTAGAAGGATTGTAGCATCTTTCTACTTCTATAGTGTAAAGATTCAGGGAACCTGGATGAATTTCAGTATAAGGCAATAAAAATCTAAGTTGGAAACCTATTGTCTCCAATCATTCAAATGGCACTGTATCAAGAGCTACAACTCATCAATATCTGATTAAACCACATGGGAAACCTTTGTCAGGCACCACAGTAGTGTTACAATCCCAAATATCACTTTAAATGTGACTGCTGGTAGTTTTATGCTGTATCACAGCTGACTGCAGGAGCTGATGCAGGGCTGGGTGTGTGGAGACTTGGGATGGCATGAGCCTCACTGCTGTTTGAGTGCTTGATGCAGTTTTATTTTAATCTGATATGATGCAGGAACTCATTTTTAATGTTTATTTCTTTGGATATTACAGAGTGACCACACCAGATTTAAAGAGAGGTGCTTCTATGTGTGGGGAAAGTCTGTTGCAGGAATACTGACTGAATGTTAGTGCTTAGATTTACTGTATTGGCTTTTTCAATTGTATTAAAATAACTTTAACTTTCAGAAATTAAATGTTATATTGTTATTGTTTGTGTCTACAGTCAGCTGGGTGGTCAATTGCTCCCATTTCTGCAGTTCTCATTATGTACAGTATGTTTGCATAATTCCATCCACCCAGCCTGAGTGGCTTGTGGGTAAAAATATCTGGGAGTGTGTCTTGTAGTGGACTAGCTTCTTTGTTATTTATCTATTTAGCTTGTTTTACTTTTTACTTTTGGGTCATTTTTCCTTTCCAACAATTGTGATCATTTATAGCCTCGATCTCTAGCAATGGTGAAACTCAACCTGCTGACTAATTTAATTTACATGTGAAGTTGTTGCTCTTAATATTTCAGTTTAGTGGTTTGCTTGTCACTTATAGCTGCTTCAGGTTCTCATATTAAGGCTTGGGTATTGTAGTGTAATTAGCTCAGCCTTGTTTGGAGTGAATACGACTCCATCTGTTACAGTTTTGTGTCAATATATGTTTGCAAACACTCCATACTTTGGTCAGAAACCTGTTAAATTAACAACACAATCCCATTTCTCTCTCATTTGCTTACATTTACTGCACATTAGTTTTCTGAAATAGTTGCTGTGTTTCTTTATAGTGCTGTTATATGTATATTTGAACATTTGTCTTTGCATGCTGTTGCCAACTTAATGGATGCATAAATAGTTTGACATTTTGAAAAGTATGTTCAGTCATCTATTTTTGCTGGCAGTTGAGAAAATATGTTTATGTGCACTTAATATGTGGTTTTTAAGTGGTGGAACATTAGTTTAGCCGTGATTTTCTGGAGTCTTGCCATCATCCTGAGTTACCCTAGCAACCAGCACAGGCTCCAGGCTGCCACTCTGCACAATCATAAAAAGTTTTGTATGTTTTAAATGAACAAGATTTAGAGTGTTAAATAGTTTCCATTGCAGATGGCAGGTGGATTTTATTACTTTGGATCTGACCAGCTGTTTCCCCTTCAGCCAGATTATCCGGTTTGATGGCTATAGTTTGATGTCACGGAGGTTGCCTGTGGTTAGATTCTCCCAGCTATCCCTGAAGGCATCTTTCCTCCGGTGCGCTCCTGATTGTTGATGCGCTCCACCTGCGCTGCTTGCTTTATTTACCAGTGCACAGCACCACTCCTTTGCCAGATCGTCTCGGTTTACCCTGCACGTTTCCAGCCATTATTGCCTGCCTGTGTTCTGATCTCCGACCCGTTTTCTGACCTGGAATACCTGATCCTGCCTGCCCCCTGTCTGGTAACTTTGCTGTCTATTGTTTGGAACCTGTCTGTGCATTGACCCTTGGACTGTCTTTGGATTTGATTATTGGATTTGGATAACTGGATTACTTGTTTGGATATTGGATACAGGACTTCGGACTTGGATCTGGATGTGGATGTGATCTTGGAGATTCCCCCCTAACATTACCTGTCCTCTATCTCCTCCCCAGAGGATTCAGTGGACCTCAGGGCTCTTAGGCCAAACTAACTGTTTTTCCCCTTCAGTTTTGCCACCAGCCTTGTCTCACTCTTCACATCACCACAGCCCCAGTGGATCTCTCACCGCCCTCCCAGTACAGCGAGTCCCCCTGCGTCCTTCCTCTCCTTGGCCGGTACGTAAGACGTCATTATTCTTACATCCCCATTTTTGCCACGCTTTTGCTCACCTGGATCTCCTATTCTCACAGGCCAGTGGGTGACGTCTCCAGACCCGGATTTCCTGAGCAGTATTCAGTCCCTTATAATAAACCTGTTTTCTTACCCAACCCTCTGTCCTGATCTTTTTGTGGTCCAGCTTGCTGAACCGTTACAGTTTGATGTGGAAAATCATGAATCACTGGGCAGATTTTACTCTGGTATTTGTTTTATAGGCTCCCTCCTGAGTTGGCATTTGATGAACTAGCAACCTGTCAAGAGTATACTCTTCCTCTTGCCCCAGACTACCTGAGTAGGCCCCAACCCTGATGGATCCCTGCAATGTATGCAAGTGAATGGGTATTGGTTTTATATTTTTTCCTTATGGAAATAGTCCTGCACTTCATAGATGGTCTTAAGTGGCATCAGTTTTTACTTAATACAGACAGTCATTGCTGATCCACTGTTATTTTTTGTTGTTGTTTTTTTTCTTTTTAGTTTATCAGTTCCAATTTATTATCCCACACATCTGTTAGAAGCCTGTGTTATTAATAAAGTTATAGCCAAGCAGCATGCCAAGGAGTTACCCGGTCCACATCAACATGTCCTCTTGTCTTGTGTGAAAGCATAAAAAATACACATGTCAACAAAGACACGGTAGTAATGTTTAAATTGTAACATGGATTTACTCAATACTATAAATACCCCCAAAATATGACTAAACAGATTTAGTTTAACATGGATACACCTGTTAATATGGGATGCCAAGTATAAAAATTTTGTTTGATAGTTGTAGCCAGGGTGCAATTTGTGGAAAAAAAACAGAGGGGGTGGTGATTTTGATAATTTTGAGAAAAAAAATACCACAACAGCAGACCAACAGCAAATCGCACCCTGGTTGTAGCTGACACATTTTCATCATTTATCTCACTTTCCTTTTATTTAGCAAATTTCTACTAGATTTAAGATGAAAATGTCTTTATAACAACATTGTTAACACAAGTGTTAACCACATATATGCAGGTCAAATAGAAAATCAGAAAATTAAATCTGAAATGTGAAATATTGAACCTAAATGTTTTAAATATGCTAACTGACCCTTCCCCTTGTAGCCTCAGTTGATAAGACACGCAGAGACAAACACTCAACCACTCCAATGCTGCGTGACTGTGAATGAGATGTAAAATCTGGCTGAAGTTGAACATGAAAAGCTGAGATCTGAAAGTGTCTCATAGTCGTCCACAGTGACATTATCAGCATCTGGCCATCCTCCAGTTTCCTCAATGGTCTGTAGCTCTCCTCAAATAGCAAACAAAAACTGCTTCTTACCAGCAGGCACCGGATCTACAGTTTACCACCACCACAGAACATGCCATTTAATTTATCCCCCCCAAAAAAGAAAAATAGTTCAGTAGCTGGAAAACTAGGAAAAGTCAGATACTGAATGTTTTTCATGTTTTTTAGAGTAAGGGATGAGCTTCAACAGCACTACCAGTAAGGACTGTTTCACATATTTTGTAGACATTTATTAGATTCATAACCACCATGATGAACATGAATATACGTGCTTTGCCTCAGTTTCGTCTACTGTTCCAACAAAATGCTTTTTTTTGTTTGTTTTTCTTATTTTTTTTGTCTCATGTTGTCAATCATGAGGCAACCACAAGAGGAATGTGCTCAATGAGAAACACAATCTTCCAACCATATAGTGTCATTAGATTTGGATTCACAGAAACTCTGTTTCCTAAAAGGCATTATTTTAGGCTGGATTTTATTCAGCGATAGTTGTAACTAATGTGTTATTGTTTCTAGGGGAAATATTGTAAAAATTTGGCAGAAATGTGCTTAACAGTTAATACATATGAATAATGGAAAATATACTGTAGATGATTCTTTTTTGTGGAGGTCTGTGGTCAAAGTGTCATTGGTCTACTTTCAATAACAAAAGTTTCTTTGCATGGATCACTCGCTCATAGCATCTTGTCCTCGGTGGGCTTCACCTTTGCCCCTTTTTTCTGACACAGCTGTGAGGACGGAGAAAGTTGAGCCTAACATTAACAGGACAGAACGTTACTGATATCTACAGCCAGCTTTCTGTCAGACGTCACAGCTCTCTGTCAGGATTGTGACCCTGTGCATACTATATGCTTATATATTTGAGTTACGTTATTATTTCACGATCCCTGTGTGAATTCAAATTCCATATTCAGAAATGCTGCCCAGGTCACTCTCTGTGTTTTATGTGGTCTGTATAAATCAGAAGGTGGCATTTATAACTGCAGGGTGAGTACTCAGGGGTTGGTGGTCCAGCACAGGAACATACACACAGATGATTCTTTAAATTCATTTCAGTGATTATTAAAACACTTAGGAATTTGTGATGCTGTCATTTGGGTCTTCCCCCACTAATAAGATCAAATCTGGTTTTTAAAAATCCCATCATGTCCTATTTAACTCAGCTCGAGTGGCTTTCCTGGAAACCAGTTAGATAATAACACAATCACAGTGAAAGTGTGTGCAGATGAACTTCATCCTGACCTTCTCAAAACACTCATTCGTTGTAACAGGCAACGTTTATATCTACAGAAATTACGTACTTTCTCTTTTATGCAATTTCCAATAAATGGAAAAACCTAATAAACTAAGTCAACAAAGGAAGCTGAGTCTTCGGGGAATAAAGAATTAGGACCATATTTTGCCCCTGAGGTTGAGCAAGAAATCTGAGCCGAGTTTATGAACTCCTAATGTGTCACTTTAGTAAATGTTCAGGGTTAAATCAAATTTAGTGCCTTTGCTGGGGTCTGGGTGAAAGGGGTTTTGCTGTGGGCCACCTCAGCATAAATAAGTCACATTGCAGTACAATCCCAGATTGGGTGATGACCCTGAGAAATTTTCTTTCAGAAGTGAAAAACTAGTTGTCGTGATGTCCCTGCTTTCTTTTGATTTAAAGTTTTTTTTTTTCTTTTGCAACTTGTAATGTTATTAACATCCAGCTATATTTGCTCTGGTTTCTTGGATACTTTGATCCTTTAATCTTTAAATAAAACACGAAAAGGGCACTGAAATAAAACAAACTAAAAAACTTTGACATTTTTGTTAATTTGTATCCATTATGCTATTTATTTCAAGGTAAGTTAATTTGTAGTAATACATACTGTCTAAACCATTTGTAAGAAAAATAGATTGGTGTGATGAGCAACAGAGATGAGTATGTGGTTTGTACCCATGAACATCTTGCCAAATCTTCTCCAGGAGTACCACAAGTTTTTTTTACTACTGTCTCTTGTTTGGTTTTGTGTATTAGATTGGATTATTTAAGTTTAAAGAAACAAGACATATTTGTAATTTAATAATTTATTTGTTGACGTTGAAGAATCACACCCAGCCCCAACAGCCTGGCACCTCCTCCTCATGCTGGTCACCAGCTTGGCTGCACACTGCTGTGGGATGGCATCCCATTCTTCAACCAAAATTTTAATTGTGGCACGAACAGCACGCCCAAGCTTATTCCACAATAACCTAATTTTGTTTAGTAAATTGAGTGTTCAGTGGGGCTGAGGTCAGGACTGCAGACAAGTTATTCCATCTTCTCCACTCCCAAAGTCTGGAGGCAGTCTCTGATGAACCCTGCAATGTGCAGGTATGGGACTACTACTGGTTGCAGATATCTTCTGCATTGAGATTACCTCCAATGATGACAAGCCTTGTTTTTTTCCCACACCATCACACTGCCGCCACAAAAATCTGTTAACCATTTTTTGCAACAATTAGCAAAGTGTTCTCTATATCTTCTCCACACTTTGACCCTAGAACACACACGCGATCTCACCATCACGATTTCGGGGGAACCTGGCTGCAGTTTAAGTAAATCTTTCAGGTTTCTCACTAATAAACTATATTAAAACATATCTAAAAACACTAGTCTTGGATAGTACTCCACCAGACTCAAGGCTTATTTATGCCTCCTTACGTACGTAAATAGCAACGTCCGTTTCAAGCATTGTCATACGTTGCTGTCCTCATACTTCCGTCTTGGTTGCTGTGGTTAAGTTAATTCCTCCACAAACAGGCAGTGTTAAGTTCAGAGTTCACTCCTGCAAGCTGATGTAAATTTCAGACAACATTCAGCAGTGGTAATGCATCACTATAAAGTTGTTTCCACTGGCCCAGTGCATGCATGCAGTCAACAGCATAGTGATGGCGAGCGAACCTGACCAAGCAGCAGCTTTACGGAATTCAGCCATTTATGTTAGAACCAGACTCCAAGCCTGAGAGTGAAGATATTGCCTCTGCACTACACTACAGCCTCTGTAATACTGACAGATCACCAGTTTTAGCCTCTTCCAGTAAGCTCATTTCTCCATAGTTACCAGTAACATCTACCCATAGAGATTACATCCTTCATGACTCCCATTTTACATTCATGACTTGATAAAATCAGACTACATGATGGTCACCTTGTTAGATTAGCAAAGCTACATCTACAACTGTGACCACACAGTGCTGTGTCATTTACAAAAATTTACGTGAGAGCACTCCACCCCACTTATAAAAAAGAAGACACGGGGCTCATTTGTACATTGCAGAGGGTTAAACTTTTAGGCTCGTCCCTTAGCATTAGCGTTAGCATTAGCATTAGCTGCGTCAGCTTAACTCACATCTCAGTGAAGGCAAGGCAGTTTATTTGTATAGCACTTTTCATGCACAGGACATTTCAAAGTGCTTTACATAAAACAGAAGCATAACTTTATATTAGTAGTGACACTTACCAATTGCATTGATGGAGAGCCGCTCTAAGTTGGAATTGCCCCTCTTTTTAATCGCAGGGTTGATGCCATCTGCACCTGAAATTGTCCCAAATTACTGAAACATTCAGGTGCAAATAGAGCATGGCAGGCAGAGATGCAGGTACAATATTACCAAAAATTCATTTTATCCATGTGTCCGTGGTAGTTTGCCTAAAATGAAACCAGACATTAGTAATTCCTGAAATAAATCACGAATGAAGACACAAACATAAATCTTGGGAGCTGGGTGTGACACATTTTGGCATGGAGACCAGAGTTCAAGTCCTCTCATTGGAAATTCACATGCAAATGTGGGTAGACTAACATTGTTTTTGTTACATTTTGCTTTCACTTTAATATTTACACATGTCATTTTCTGATCAGTATTTGATTAAATTAAGGGAAAATGAATCAGGTTAAGGAAAACATGGTTTGGCTTCAAACTATTCTGTTTTATAATGACATCCTTGTGTTACATGGCACATTTCTCTCTTTATAGCAACACGTTTTTCCTATTAATATAATAGTTGCCATGGTGACACGCCTTGTGACAATGACATCAACTCCAGCTTTCGACTAGGATCTCATGTTGTCTGTTTTAGACATTGAGAAATTTTTGTTTAGGTCACTGACTTAAATACAACTGGAGATTATAAAAAATAGTCCCTGAATATATTGCGTCTGCTACGTGTGACAATAGTAAATGAGAACCGGTTACACTGTAATGTGCAGTCTAATATTCTCAAACATAATTACCTCAGAGAAATATTTATTATCACCATTGAACTTGTGTTTTTGTGATCTGTAATCTCCTGTCATCACCTGTATCACAAGACAGATAAGCAAGAGAGTCCACATCATCATCATCTTTTTCTGCTTACACACTATCGACTTTAATGATCAGAGTATATCCAAATTTCAGTCTTTATAGTTGCTGCACTTCTCTATTAGGCTGACAGCAGAATAAACTTTCTCATGAAAAGGTTCTCACAAAACAGCTCACTTCCTAATGCTAGAAACAGAAAAATCCAACACCTCAGGCTCAATTAAACAGTTAGATCCCTGTTAGTCTAGTGCTGCTGTGGGAAAATGGAATGTGAAGCAATGTTCCATGGGATGTGTGTGCATGCATCCTTAAAAGTGTGTCTATGTGTGTTAGAAAGCGACAGAGAGAGAGAGAGCGAGAGAGAGAGGGTTCTGACTAAGATGGGTGACAAACACTCATTTTCCGCCCTGATAGCCAGGGCAGTGGGAACTTCCTGTGGGCAGCACACTCACAGAGCAGCTAAAGCCCATGCAGCGCCAGCCATCACACACATCACAGTGACCACTCAGCGCCGGTGTAACAACACACGGCACAGTCTCCCATTCACAACTTGGACTTGCATAACTCTTTATTCCTGCTTGTCATGTACACATATTAGTAACACCTCTAATTATAATTCAGTATAACAAAACTCAACCTCCAAATTAGACCTCGATGCAGGACTGGATAATATTAGTCATTCCCATTTTGGTGTGCAGGGCCAGCTCAAGCCTTGATGAGGTCAAATGCTCAACTCATCATGTATAAAGTAGTGTGCAGAGTTTCCTGGTCTAAAAAGCCTCACACTATGGCAGAGGAATGAACCTCCCTCTGCCACTGATATGGTTTTAACTGAAGTAGCAACCAATAAATTAAAGATGCCAGACTATTTCTCTGCCAAACAATGCTATTCTGTGGTGCATTCCTTTATGTGTTATTGTAAGTGTTGGGATGGGGGGTGGGGGGGGACATTATTGTTAAGGGGGCTCTGCAGAAAAGGTTTGGAAAGTACTGGCCTTATTTGTAGTTGGCCTACATCATCCCACTCTAGCTCTGGTTTATAACTTTACTGGGGTAGCAAATTCAGAAAAATGGTTTAGTATTACTTTGTACTTTTATTTTACAGAGTGATGTGTGTGTGTGACATACTGAATTTGTTTTTGAAAGTAGCAGAAAAGATCAGCAGGTGGGATAGCATATATTTATAGTATTATTTTTTTCAATTACAAATTGTAAATTATTCAATGATATATTTGTGGGTTTCTTTTAAATTTTTATTCATTTTTTCTAAAATCAAGATATCTTGACATTCCAAGCATACTTAAAGGGGCCCTGGGGGAGTTGGGACCTCAAACAGCTGCTTAGTTTGCTTCTGCCTTGGGTCGGCTCTGTTGATGTGCACCGACTGCAGACAAAGTTTGCACATTATAATAATCTGTGATTTGTCATTTTTTGTTTAAAATTGTTTCGTTCATTCCTTGATAAATAAAAAACAAATTACAGAACAACAGGCTGTTTTTAAAGGTGCAATGAGCCATTTTTTCAGTTGAGGTATTTCATGCAGCTTCTAGCTTCCATAGTTTTACATTTCAATTTAAATCACACTCAATAACCCTTGAAGCTGTTTATTATTCTATGAGAGCGCACATCACCTAATCTGAGAGCTCACACAACCACAGTGTCGTGCTCAGACACAAACATTTCCCTAATCTAAACTTTGTTTACAGACAGTTGCCACTAATATCTCTTTTAGGTACAATCTCCTTGTGAGTCATGGGACTGCACACAGGAATGGTAAAGTAGTCTAACAGTCAGACTGGGAAACAAATTAAACATTGAAGTACTCCTGAAGCATTATCTCATTTCTTTCTTCAGCTACATGAATTGAGAATAGGATGTAGTAAAGCAAAAGAAGATAAAAGGTTCAATTTCTGACTTCTGACAAGTAGCAAATGCAGTATGATTTGAACTTGAAGCTGGGCGGAGATCAAGATGAGGAGGCAGGATGTTTTTACTCTTATCTCAGCCTGACGTAACATTAAACTGCAAATTTCAATCACTGACAAAAATCTTTTCAAACCGGTTGAAGCTCCAAAAAAACTTTTAAGGTAGTGTAAGTTTGGGTTGATAGTCACTTAAGACACCTTAATATATGTATTTTAGCACAGAATAAAATTTACTTCCTTTATTCCTCATCACATATTCCAATTGATGACATTCTTCAAACATTTTACACACATCTATTAACTAACCTCATTACTAACCTGTAATAAGGTGAAACAGATAGGCTCATGACAGTAGTATGACGTCTTGTTCAAAATGCTCCAACTTAAAGGATGTAACCTGATCATCAAGACCCTCAAACTATTTAATTAGACTACCTACTAACAGGATAGGGATTCTACATGAAGCCCAGTTTAATACTACATATAATAACACAATATATTTTTCGAGTGACATGTATATATGCTGCGTAACCAAACCTCAGCAGAAAGTAGCTGAAAGGGGGCTGCATTGCTAAATCATGTGTTTAACAATCTGAATAGCTGTAGGCAGTATTTTGTAAGCTTGAATGGACAAGAGTCATATGCTATGTTATATTATGAACTGTCACTGTGTGCTGGTGGGTGGTGATGCCATTCTGGAAGCAAACTTTGTAGTGCCATGCTGGTAAAGAACTATAAATTCAATTAAACTGCACTTTGCTCTGATTTTGTGTTTGGTAACTTACACGTTTGTTTCTATATCTCCATGGAAAATCTCAGGGAGATGTAATGCATTCCCTAGACCTTTACCCTATGCTTAACCATTACAACTAAATATTTTACCCTTACCCAAACCCCAATCATAAATATATAACCCCATCCCTTAAATCTTAAACATGAAAGCAGCCTGGATCTGTAGGGACCTTAATTTGGTCCCCATTGCTTGTTGAGCAATCAGTTTGAGTCTCATCTGGAACTTAAAAACAACACAAAAAACCCCCTACAAATACCCACAATATAATTAAACTTTTCCAGGTTCCTAAGGTTGAGTGAGGGTAAATCACCATCAGCTGATGATGACCAGAACACTGATATTCCCCACATTCTTTCAGGCTTGACAGTCTAACTCTTTGATTAGATGAAGTCAATCGTGTTGCTGTGAATTCAGGGAAATTATGCAGGAACACGCGTAAGGGATGGGGAAACTCTCCAGCATCTTCTGACAGCAAACTTCACATGAATTGTTGCTTCTGCTGCTGAATCATCGTCTTCTGGTCCAAGATTATTCACTTTCCAGCTGTCTCAAGGGGAACTCAGAGCCTCATATATTATGACTGCATCTATATGACTGTGCTGGGAGCCATGTTCCCTGCCAAAAAGCACTCATACTCTCCTCTGTCATGCTGAACTCTGGCTCTGCATTTTGTACCACTGGGGCCAAAGTCTCTATGTGTATGCATTCATTGTTTTTAGGCCAAGGTTTGCCATATTATTCCATTATTTTAAGTGCAAATTCACATGTTCATGTATACACTGACAAATAAATTGAGAAAAATATGTATAAAAGGAGTGATAAGTTAAACTTAGGGGGAGATGGTAAATTAATCACTTGTGTTTTTAGAATCTAGCATGCATTTGTCTCTTTTTCTTTGTGAGGAGCTCTCTCAGTTCACATTCAGGCATGCACTCTGAGCTTTAAACCAGTCCATAAATGGGAAATTACTTTTTGTTTTGGAGTGAATCGCAGGTATTTTCCACTCCAGCTCCAGTCAGATCCAGCTCAGTCTGCTGGATGGGCTGAAAAAACAGTATCACCCATAAAGAAATAACTCGAGGCAGGCAGTCTCTGGGCCACTGTTGCCCCTGAGCCTATGCAGTAAAACTACAGAGAATTTAGGCTGCAGTGGTAAATTCTCTGAATGCTCATAATTATTCTGGCAGCCATGGCGGTCATGCTCAGTCTAAGGACCATGTGGCTGAAGCTTTGAATTAGCAGTTCAGTAGTAAAGCACCAGCTACTTAAAATGAGAAGACAACCACAATGTTAATTTGTTGTTCATGTATTTATTGCACATATTTGCTACATTCTAGTGCTTCAACATAAACAAGAAACTTTTTAACTGACTAGTTGCGTATGTTAGACAACTAGTTACAACAACTTTATTGGGTCCACATGTTCCATTGCTTGTTAATATAAATATGTAATCACCCAATCACATTGCAGCAAGTCAATGTATTTAGTCATGTAGACATGGTCAATGAGACTTGCTGAAGTTAAAATTGTGCAACAGAATGTGGAAGAAAGGAGCTTTAAGTGACTTTGAATGTCTCATGGTTGTTGGTGTCAGACCTACGAGATTTTTTTCAGGCCATTGTCGAAATGGTTGAAAAGAGAGACAATATCCAGTGAGCAGCAGTTGTCTAGACCAAAATGCTTTGTTGATGTCAGAAAATGGTTGGAGACTGCTTGGAGATAAAAGAAAGGCAAGAGTGACCCAAATAACCACTGGTTCCAACCAAGATAACAAAATACCATCTCTGAACACACATGTTTAACCTTGACGCAGATGGGCTACAGCAGCAGAAGACCACACCAAATGGCACTCCTGTCAACTAAGAACAGGAAACTGAGGCTACAATTTACAAAAAAAAAAAACAAAAAAAAAAAAACTACATAATAGAGGATTTGAAAAAAAATGGTGCCTTGCCTGGTGAGTCTTGATTTTGTCCACCACATTCAGATGGTAGGATAATAATTTGGTGTAAACAACCTGAAAGCATGGATCCATTCTGCCTTTTGGTTCATTCTGCTGGTGGTGTAATGGTGTGAGAGATATTCTCTTGGCAAACTTTGGACCCCCACAGCCTACCTGAATATTGCAGGGCTGCCAACTTTTCAATTATCCTTGGAGTGAGATTTGATGGAACCAACCAAAAGGCAGCAAGACATAACAATCACTTTGTCTCATTTTTGTGCAGATTTAATCATAAAATATAGCACTTAGGAGAAACAAAATGTAAAAAAAAGGAAAACAAATAGGTCTTCAAAGTACCAACAGAAATTTCAAAATAAAACAACTCAACTACAAAGAAGAAGGAATAATAAGAGAAGACATTTCACAACAATAACAATTTCTCAAGATCTGTGTGCCTTGTTGGACTGGCTTTTGGCCTTTTTGAGGCCTTAATTAACAGCTGATCGAGGTGGTGAGAAAGTATGAAAATAAATACAGCACATGGAAAATAAAGACATGGACCCACCATTGATGACGTTTCTCATTAAATATGAAATTCTCGGGTCAGTTGTTCATTGCACATAAAAACACAAACACTCCCTGCAGTAATCCCCCCCTACACAAACCTACCAGCCAGCAGATGTAAATCATTTCCCCAAAAACCACTAACACATACAGTATCTATCATCTCTACATTTTCTCCCTCTGATAGTACCTGATACCTGATATTATCTACCTGAAGCACCAAAGGATTCAGTGTCTCCTCCCTAGCAGCACCTTTCCGCCTCCTGTCCTCTTTAGTTCGTCTCATCACCTCTGTTTCTATGTTAGGACTGATTCTCAGATAATTAAGGAAGTTTGTGGTCTTCACACATCAAACTGTGCATCGTTTCTGATTGTGAAGCTGAAAAATCTCCACTCATCACTCCTGTCAGACTGATCACTGAGCAGTGAACTAACACTGCAGCTTTTTCACCACTATGACAGGCAAAAGAAGTAGTTCTTTCCTATTCTGAAAGTTTAGTTATATAAATGTTGGAGGAATAGATATTTCAATATTGATCCGCACATCACTACTATTTATTCTTCTCAGATACTTAGATCAAATCGTAGGCCTGTTCTTAGTCACTCAGGCATTACTCTTGATGTGTATTTCAGTGTGAGAAATCGGAGGTGTGGCGTGAGAGCGTGTGAAGCCCCTCAAATGTGTCAGTCTCACAGCCAGTGCGTGAGAGTTGGCAGTCCTGAGTATTGGACCTGACCATGTCCATCCCTTAATGACCAAGGATAACCACCTTCTGATGGCTACTTCCAGCAGTATAATGTACCATGTCACAAAGTTCCCATCATCTCCAACTGCTTTCTTGAACATAATGAGTTCACTGTACTCCAGTGGCCTCCACAGTCACCAGATCTCAATCCAACAGAGCAGCTTTGGGATGTGGTGGAACGGGAGATTCTTATCATGCATGCAGCAAGCAAATCTGCAGCAGGTGTGATGCTATCATGTCAATATGAAGCAAAATCTCAGAAGAATGTTTCCAACACCTTGTTGAATCTATGCCACAAAAAATTAAGGCAGTTTTGAAGGCAAAATAAATCCAACCTGGTACTAACAAAGTGGATCTAAAAGTAGCTAGTATATAATACTACATGGAGTCTATTATTGTTACATCCTGTAACATTGCCCTATATTGTCACTATATGTTTTGATGGTTGTTATCAGTGATGTCAATAAATTCACATGACTGACTGTCCATGGACAGTGATTTGGTTTTACAAGAGTGTGTTCCAGCTGTAGGGACCAAAAAAATAAAAAAAACTGCCAAATTCTCTCATGGCATCTTAATACACCCGTCTCTATGTTGTTTTATCATCACAAAATCAAAGATTAGAAATAACTTTTTTTAGCACAATGATGATGATGTTTCTGTTACTGCCAGATTGCTGCTCCAGTTAGTCATGTTAGTTAAGCTAATGACAGGTTAACAGGCTAGCTCTTTCCAGCCATGCTAACTGTCTGTCTTTCTCCAGCTGCATACCGTAATTAGGAAGCATAGGCAGGAAGGAAGAAAATGGCAATAATACTTTTGATACTAAACTTCCCATCAAACCTTTGTTTTTCAATTATCAAACTTCACTTCATTGTTGCTCTTTTTAAATAACATGAATGTGCTCCAGGAGAAAGCGTGTTTCCTTTAACTGACTCCTGGTTGTACAGTAAAGGACCCCACAGAGTGATTTTGTTTTCTCCTTTTTCTCGTTTTCTTAGAGCCCCCCCCCCCCACTCCCCCACACCGTCTTTTTTCATTTTACTCAACAATGCTCATTTTTTTTTATTTAACACGATTCAGAGAAAAATAATAACCCCTACCTTGTTGTTCCTCAACATCTCTGATGAGTTACCGACATTTACACTTTTAGCTCTGGCCTCATAGCTGGTTAACTCTGTACTTTTATCCTCAATTCCTCTCCTGTTCCCCAAACTGGAGAGTGAATGTTTTTTTGGACGTACTGTCAGCGTAACGAGTGTAAACACCACCATTGGCTTAAACCTACAATCTCTGCATGTCTGAGGTCTGAGTCAGGGCCATGTACTGACCAATATATACTAGAGCTGTGTTAATTTGCCAAATTCATTGCCTTAATAAATGCTCCACATACCAGTGAGACTGAATCTTAAAATTAATACACTTACACATGGGAGGACACAGCTTAAGTTGGCACATCCCAAACACTCATCTAATATTAACGCCAAACAATTTAGACAAGAATACCTGCTCTGTTTTGAGAGCAGCTTATTGGATGTCTAGTGCTGATGAGAAGAAAGCTGTGTAAAATCGTAACTCATGACCAACTGCAGTCCCAGAGTCACAGAAGAGTAGTTATATCCCTTCTTAGACATACCTTAGGGAATGTGATTTAAAGTTATTAGTTAATGTGTATCATGGGACGTACCAAAATGTCCTATGTATGTGCTAAGCAGTGATTCAAGCATGGTTATAAGTAGAACAATCACAAGATGCTGAGTGTCATGGTTTTTTAAGAGGGATTTAGGGGAAGTCCAACTCATTCCCCTTGTCTCCTTTTCTCTCTCTTGCCTCACCCTTTCTTTCAGCATCCACAGCTCAAAGTTACAGCTTGGCTAAATATTTTCAGTGGAGTCAGATGTAAGTTTTCATGCACTAAGCAGTCTGGTGTGTGTCTTATACTGTACAGCTCCCACCTGCAGGCCCGGGTCTCCTTTGCAGTCCAAGTTAAAGTATATGCTTTTTCTAGCAAGCTGCAGAGCGATGAGGTCATTATATGAGGCTGATCTATTGGCAAGAAGTTAAAAGAAAAATCAGCAATGTGGTCAATTCTCAAACATACACCTTCAGCTCTGTGCAGAAATGCAAACAGAGGAAAGACCCTTGTCTTTGTGATCTTGGATGTTTACTTTCATAACTTTGGTCAGTCAGCTGAGTGTATGTGTGTGTGTGCGTGTGTATGTGTGAGTGTGTGAGAGCGAGCGAAAGATCAAATGAATAATAGTTTTGGGGTGTCAGGGAAACCAATTGCTCAGCAGCCCTCCAAACTTCAATCCCACACTCATCCTGATCCTCCTCTATGAGTGATATCCAGGGAGAAGCATTAGACATGGTCTGATGTGAGCCTGTTATTGTGTATACATTAAACACACACCCACAGTGAAGCAGAGATTTTAGGTCTGGCTAATGTGAAAGATAATCCCCAAGTCCAAAGTCAGAAAACAGACCTTTCTCTCAGGAGAAGTTGGATACTGGCACTCGATAACCTGACGGTTTTGAGACGTGCAGTTCACTCAAGAAACTGAACCACACAGGGTCTAATAAAAACATCTCTTAGATATAATGTGATGTTTTTGAGAATATTCCTGACCCTCTCCTGTGCTCTTCTCTTATATTCTTCACAAAGCCCCTTTTTGTATCTCTCTGTCACAGAGTAATCACTTCATTCTCGTTGGCTTGGGCCCTGTGTTGCCCCTCCACCACAACAATCCACACATTATTGAGTCATTAACCACTGACCTCTGGCTTCATAGGCAATCTGGACCTTTCATAGGCTAGAAGAGAGCTCAGAAGATGAGAGTAGGGAGACAGCACAGTAGAAACATTGTGAGGTGAAACAAAAGCTGTGTTCAATTAAAAATCAGTAAAGAATCTTTGTTGTGCTCCCTCTAAGTGGCTCTGGAGTTTTGCCAGCGTGGTGACCTAAGAAACTGTCTGCTTGATTCTTCAGGGTATTGTTTCATACCTCCTCATGTTTTGTGACCAGCTAAGAAAATATGTTTTTTAATTTAGAAGTTTTTCTTTTTGTCTTCGTTTAAAAATTTTATCAAAATATATGAATGAAATAGACCAGCCATGGGGGATTTTGCAGCAACCTTAGCCTGAGTCAGTATTGGTCACATACTGTCACATTTGTTGGTCACATTTTGTGCAAACTCCAACATTCCCATCCCTGACTTTGACTGTCAAAAAAGACGTTTTCACTTATGGTTACTCTATGCTGTTACAGGCTTCCTCTATTTCTGTCAAACACTGACGTGTACTGCCTTTACAGAATGTACAGACCTGTAAAGCTGTCCAATTCACCTCTTGACAGGACAATACTTTTCCACCTGCCAAATTGTTTATCAGTTCTTAAACTATCACTATCTAACTTTCCGACAATAAAAATATGTGTTTCTGACTGATTTTTATGGCACAGTGACATTTATTATGTACATTCTTGGGGTCATTGCGGTCCTACGGCTTCCCAGCCCTGAGAAATTGTACTTCACACCTTTTACTTCCAGGATGCTGCATTACTTAACAGCTGAGTTTAGCTTTACACACCAGCAACATGATGTTAACACAATGGCTTTTTTGAGCACACATCAGAGCTGGTTTTTCAAAGAAATGCAAGATGTTATCAGAGGAAATGTAGAGAAAGTGAAAGAACAAGAGATAAAAAACATCTAACTTCATTTTAGAGAGCTCAGAGTACAGGTAGGATGCAAGATGGATACCGTCGTAGCCGTCTTTAGGGGGCACCTCACTGAGAAAATTTGCCAAAGTTTAATAGTGCTTCTTTGACAGATCAACCAGGGGAAGTCTAGTGCTTGTTACGTACTCCATGAGAAGCAAAAACTTTGTTCTTTTTGTGGACACTGCAAGAACAAGAAAAGAGTTAGTTTTGGTCAGTTAATTCATACTCCATGAGAAGCATCTATGGAAGTGATTCTGTACCTTATTTCAATTTAAAATGGATTAACTGAAATGCTTTTTCACTTTCAGAATATAGCTGCATTTTTTTGACTCATAAATAAAATGAATAATAAATAATACAAACTGCATTTTCATTTTCTTCTCTAAGACTGCTCATTTTGTAACTTAATTAAAATTATAAAGAAAAGGACATTTTTAGATTTAATTTTCCAAACATGCTGCAGCAAATAGATCAAATTTGAAAATTAAGATGCATTAGCAGAAAGGCTTTTTAATTTCAGGGTCATAGGTGCATTATTTGACTCATAAATAAAATTAATAATAGATCATTCAAACTGCACTTTATTTTCAACTTCAAAACTGCTGTTTTTATGACAAAACTAAAAAGAAAGCGTAAAGGACATTGCTTTTTCGTTTTCATGTCTGCCCCGCAAAACATGCTGCAAAATTTAATTTGAATTCACAATCCCAGGTGGCCGCTCTTCTTCTAATTCTTCGGCTGCAGTCTGACTGAGCTACGCATCTAATAAGGCGGTGTGCATGTCTGACACTGGAACATGAGAGAAGAGTAGAGCTTGAAAGTTTTGTTGGTACCACAGCCTGTCAGAAACAGTGGGAAGAGCTCCATCATGTCTAAATCATTGATAAAAATGAATATCTAAGACATGGTTATGAAGGAAATTAAGCAACATGTTCATGAACATCCACAAACAAGAAGAATGTATTAAGTAAAGACTATATACTCTGTGGCTGCTGATATGTGTTTTGTTTTGAGTCTGGCAGACTTAAGCTCTCGAGCAAACCTAGTTTCCTGACCGACTCTGCTGGGTGAAAGAGCATTCATGTCAGAGGTGAAAGGTGAGGAGGTCGTGACCTATGGGAACCATTGCCATGGGAACTGCTGAAACCCAGAAACTGAAGGATTTCCTATTTGCTGGGAAGCCTGTCTGAAACACAGGACAGTAATCTCTTAATTTCTGATTTCCTCTCATCATTTGAAAGGAAATTAATCAATGAGTCGGCTTTTCTCTTCCTTTGATTCACTGCAATATAAAAGAGCTGAGTTCAGCTTGTTGTTTATTGTGACTCTCAGTTCTATCAGTATATTAATAATCCTCTACTGTATTTAGTTTTTAATTAATATTGTGGTTTTCCACAAACTAAAAACTATATTTTTAATGGTGATTTAAACAGCCTCTATTTAACCTTTAACCATGTATTTTGAGCTCATGTTGAGTTTGATGGTGGTAATGCATCTGAAAAAAGCTGGAATGGGAGGAACAAACAGCTGGAAAAGTCAATCACACAAATCAAAAACAACTGGAGAAGCATTTGACAACTAATTATGTTAAATGACAACAGGTCAGTAACTGACTGGGTTTAAAAAGAGCATTTCAGAGAGGCAGAGTCTCTCGGATGTAAAGCTGTGCAGAGGTTCACCAATCTACAATGTGAAATAATTTCAGAAAAATGTTCATCGTAAAATTGACTTTAAAAAATCCAACCAATGCTAAAAAGACTTTAAAGAGCCCATTATCTACTGTGCATAATATCATCAAAAGATTTAGAGAATCAGAAGGAATCTCTGTGTGCATGGGGCAAAGCTGACCTTTTATCAAAAGAAAACATCTGGACCATCATGCAACCAAAAATCCATCAATGAAACTCCAGGACTGTAGAGCAGCTAGAGTCCTGTATCAGACCAGAATGTGACAACATTACTTCCTAAAACTGCAGCAACTGGGTCTTCACCTTTATAGATGTTAATAGATGGTTGTTAAAAGAAGAGGGATGCTACATAGTACCATCTTGCTCCAACTTCTTCGAGATGTATCGCTGGCATTAAATTTTAAATGAGCTCACATTTTTCATCAGATTTAACATCTGATACATTTTTATTTTCTACTGGGAACAAAATATGAATTTACAAGATTTGCAAATCATTGTGTTCTGTCTTTACTAACATTTTACACAATTTTACACAACTGCCTTTTGCGATTGAGGTTGTAAAATGCGTATTTATGTGTGGTTGTGCAGACATGTCTTTATGTAGCATTGTGTTGTTTTCCCCTGTCATCATGTCAGGGAAGAGTTGAATCCTTTTTTACTGCTTTGTCAGAATACACAGTATATAGTTCTTCTGCAGCCATGAGTTGTCACCGTAATCTCACAGGATTCTTTGCAAGGAAGTGGAGTCAGAGTGGGTGATAATTTTGCTTTAATGGAGCCTGGATTTCAGGATTAGGAATTGGATTTGTTAAATACTTTTAGGGTAAGTTTATTATCACAACTCATCCCAGTTCTTGTTGAAATAAACTCAACTTTCCATGCTGCATGAACTAGCTGTTTAGAGCTGGTATGCTCCACCCTTGAATAACACTGACAATAAGCAGAGCACCATCCTGTAATCACACAAACATTTAGTAAGCAAGCATTTGAGTTGGCCGCTTTGATTCAAGTTATATATTCTGTGTTTTTCTGTTGGGAAACTTGGGGAAATGTTTGTTTTTCTTGTTTGACTCACATGGAAAAAAAAGTAACCAAACACAAACCTCAGCGCGGAAGTCTTAGACACAAATGAGGCATTCCAGTGTAGGCTGTTTAATTGCACTTTCTCATTCACTAAACTGCTGGTTCAAAATGTCCCGAGATCTCTTTCAACAACAATGATGGATTTTCCTGACCAATAGCCGGTGTTGCTGCACAGCCTTCCATTTGATTGTGAAAGAGTCATTGTGAAACTGGGGGAAAAAATAAAATCTACAAGTAAGCTGAGCTAAATAAACTTGACTGTGAAACTTCTGTCCTCTCTTGGGTGGTGCTGTGGCCTAACGGTGAGAAAACTCTGGCTCATACTGGTACAGTGGTCCTTCCTGAGGTGAATTTGCATGTTTGCATTTCTGCTGAGTGCTCAAAAAAATATTTTTGGTAGGATACAAAAGTCTGTTACTTGTTGAGTGTGTAGTTAAATGCGGAGGACAGCTAATTATCCATATTCAACCAAACTCTGAACACAGCAGACTTGAAAACATTTTAGTAAGAAAACCTTGAATGAGCTTCTGAGAATCAGTGCTTTTCTTATGTACTTCAGTTGATTATTTACTGAACACTGACATAATACAAAGGTTTATCTGAGCAAGTTAATTGTCCTTTGATGAGGTAGTAACTTAATCTTGAGCGACTGAATGAGACTGAAAGGAATGCCTGGATTTTCTGAGCAGTTTTGTGGTAATTCTGTACCTCAGTTCCATTTTTTACTTTTGTTTATTAATCTAACTCGTTGTACATCTTGTTGACTCTTTTTTTAATCCACTTATGTCCTCTTATGTGTATGCTTTTGGGAAGGATGACAATGGAGAAGAGATTGATCCAAATGTGGGAACTGGGGTTTGGACATGAGACTGATATCCACAGAATGAGGATGATCTTTAATCCATTAAACTATTTCCCATGAATCTATAAAGTCTTACACAGTCCTTATATAAAATTATTAAGTAAAAGTAGGACCAAAACCTTCTGAAATGTGTGTGTGTGTTTTTTTTTTTTTTTTTTTTTTGTATTTTTTATTCTGTTTATTTAAGTCAGGTGGCAGATCATAAAAACATTCATGTTTAAAATACATTTTTCATCAAGGAAACCACACATTAAATTTCATTTATATGCCTTTTTATGCACAGACAACCATGTTAGATACATTAATTTTAATATTGCTGAGATGTGAGATCTTTAAATGAAATGAACTGCTTTTCTTTTCATATTCATCAGACACTACAGTCTCTCATTCTTCGTCTTGTGCTCATTGACAAGTATAAACACATGCACACACACACACACACACACATTCATGCTTGACAAATACAGTAAACTCCGCTGTTGTAGACAGCAGTGGCATGTCTGCATGCAGGGGGATTCAGGAAAGCAATTAGGCAGGAATCCACGTCACTATTGGATCGATCTCCTCTGGGAGTTTTAGTCACCAGACCTCATTCTGACCTGGTTAGAAGCGATTCATGAGTAATAACTAATCTCCCATACAGAGTGGAATCCAAATGTGAAATGAAGAGCATGCAACACACCCTCATCTGCTTCCTCTGTCATGGGTGTAATTGCAACAGTGTGTAGCTGAGAGCTGCCCAGAGGAGTAGGATTTTATTTAACTTTCCTCCCCCAATAAGTCTGTTTAATACTAATACAATACATTAAATACTGTTGTTGCACATGTTACTAACAAATCATCACATCATTACTTAATGTTTAGAAGCTGGTTTTAAACCTGATGATGTTTGTGTGATGGTGCATCTAGGGAGACTGATCCCGACAGCAGTAAGCTGAGACGGTACCGCTCAGCGATAGCACAGACTTACGTGTGCCAGGCATGCACACCTTCTCCTCTTACTGCTGGGCCACAGTTCAACCATGCAACTAATGCTTTGATCCTCATGCCGTCGCTATAAATGATGGTGACAACGACTCTTTCAAATCCTGACTGCGGTTGGTTGTGCCAGGTACAAGGAGCAGATACTACTCACAGTATCACTACATATGCTCAATAAGGGAAAGAGGATTATGCTTGCTGCAGCGTGGTTCACCACAGACACACCAAACTTGGTGGGGTCTATTTTTAAGAAGGGAGAGGCTGGAAATATGTAGAGAGAAACTAAGATGATAGTCTATTTAGAATACTTTCTATACGACAGTAGGATTTAGGGTGGATGTTTTTTCTTCTCCATCCCACAGTATTGTTTTATTCACACAACAAATTAAAGTATCCGTTCTTAGAAAGAAACACCGAAAATGTAGAATATGTCAGTGATGCATTCATTTAAATATACAGTATGTCTTGTTTGCTGTTTAACTTGCAACTTACACAGATTTCCTACAGCTAATAATCATTTTGCATCTTGCAACATCTTGAAGGAAAACTGAATGTTTGAATACAGTCAGATTTAGTCTGATTCAATGCAGCAACAGTGATACTGCAGCCCAGTATACAGTAATCCGAGGAAACTGGCCGGAAGTAGCCGGAAGAAACCCAGCCGCCATAACTGGAGTGTTGCGCGTATTTTCATCAGTTCGTGTGTGTCTTGTCCGCGGAATTAGCCCTTTTACATTATACTTTCTACTTTTTTCACGATGTCGAGTGGGAATACATGTTCTGTAATCAACTGCACCAACAGTGGTGTTAAAATCCAGATTTGGAAGAAAAAAGAATGCGAAATACACAAGCCTTTGCAACACCAAGAGTGTCCCTGCCTGTTGCCTTACAGTCTGCACCGATTTCCTGGGCGCTCAGAGGATCGAGAAGTTCGCCAAACGTGGGTGAAAAACATCAACAGAAAGGACTTTGTTCCAAACGATAACAGTAGGGTGAGTGATGGTTAACAATATTGAATCTCATAATTGCCTAACGTTTTGTCAATGTGCCCATCTAAAGTTAGCTAGCCAGGTAAATTAGCTTCAGGGTTTCCGGGGGGTCTTAAAAAGTCTTAAAAAGTCTTAAATTTAACTTGTTGAACCCTGCAGAAACCCTGTAGCTTGCTAGCTGTCCAGCCATAGTGGTAACGTTATCTCTTTCATTTGGTGTTATAAAGCAATATCGAGGTGAAATAAAACACTAGCAAGTTGTAATGTAGCCTAATAATGGACAACAGTGTAGATTAATTGTTTGGTTATGTTATGTACTACAAGTTTTGTTATTTACTGTTTAAGGTATGTGGAATACACTTCCTTGATGGCAGACCAACCAAAGCGCACCCCTACCCAGTATTGCACATGGGATATGAACATAACGTAAGTTTAACTCCTTAACCTGGGATTAGCTTATTATTATTATTATTATTATTATTAATATTATTATTATTATTATTCAAGAAATGTTTTTTTTGTAAATGTAATCCCATATTTCTTTCTCTTTCTGTCTTTACACAGGGGATTGTATCCTCTGCCCGTGCCCCACCCAAAAGGAGATGCCTTCAGCCTCTCACAGTCAACACCTCAAAGGTCAACTGCTGTGCTACTGAACCTGCAGATATAGAAGTGGATCTCAATAATCAGGAGAATATGCCTCCACAGAAGTGTGACGTTGGCGTCCAGTGGCCAGACCACACAGACCACGACTACTCTTCAAAGAAATCTACAAAAGACAGTGCAACACAAACTGATCCTGCACCATCAGTCTCAGCTTATGACCTGGATGACAAAGACTGCAGGTTTTTCACAGGCATAGGTATTGCTAGTTTTTGGCAGCTTTTGTGTGCCGTCACAGCTTTTCAGCCACAGATTAAGTCCTTCAAGTTGGCAGTGCATGAACAATTGTTACTTGTTTAATGAGGCTTCGTCTTAGTTTGATGTTCACAGACTTAGGAAAAAGGTTTGGAATAAGTAGGAGCACAGCCTGTGAGATCTTTGCAATCTGGAGATCAATACTTGCAAGGTTTATGAATGAAAATGTAATTGCTTGGTTGCCTAGAGATACTCTGAAAAGAATAAGGCCTCAGAGTTTTTGTATAAATTATCCCAAAGCAACATGCATCATAGACTGTACTGAAATATTTGTGCAGAGGCCAAAGAACTACATGAAGCGATCACAAACATATAGCAACTACAAATCTCATAACACATACAAAGCCCTATATTGCATAGCTCCCAATGGTTATGTGATGTTTGTCTCTAAATTATTTGGTGGGAGGGCCAGTGATACTTTTATTACAAAGAACAGTGGTCTTATTGGTAATCTGCTTCCTGGTGATCAAGTTTTAGCGGACCGTGGGTTTACCATCACAGATTTTTTGCCTCCAGGAGTGACTTTAGCAAGGCCAGCCTTTACACGTGGACATAAAGAACTTCCTGAGCATGAAGTTACACGAACACGTCGTTTAGCAAATGTCAGAATTCACGTGGAGAGATCTATTCGGAGGTTAAAGGTTTTTAAAATTTTGAGTAATGTTATCCCTGGTAGGATACAACATGTTGATGACATCGTAGCTATTTGTGCAGGACTTTGTAACTTGCAACCTCAGTTAATCCAGGAGGAAACTGAGGGAGGAGAAGCATTTGAAATGGATGAAGGTGAGGACATTGATGACCAAGAACACGATGTATATGCATGGGATATGGCAGAGCACATGGACTAGAAACTCGTGTATCAGACCATCTCTATCTTATGTCAGAACATGAGTGGGGACATAAGACTTAAGAGATACATTATTGTACAACATGATTTCATTTTCTTTATATATGAACACCATTCAAGCCACTTAATACATTGTCTTGTTTAATCCCATGTATTGTGAATGCTCAACTGTGAACAGCATGTGATGAAAAATAACCAGTTATCCTGTATTACTATAATTTCATTAAAGTCCAGAGTGTTACTTCACTAGAGTCCACGCACTGTCATTACTCCATGTGCTATTCTGGTTGCCATGGCTGGTAGCAGATGTTCAAAGTAGACCTTCTTTAGATGGCGGATGTGTTCTTCAGTCCACTGCTGGTTGTAACACACATCTACAATAACTTGTTCATTTGGTGTCCATACCAGAAACTTACAATTATTTTTTTTTGCACAACACATTGCCACTTGGACTTGATAATAGTAGCCTAATCCTGATGCAGTTTCTTTAAGGATGTACATTCCATTAACATACTTCACATCATATTTGTTAGACTCTATCATTTTCCTCAAACTGCCATCATGTGCTTCAAGCTTCTTTGCTGTTGGACACTTAATCTCAAGGATGGTATTGGTGTCAATTATTCCATCAAGGCTAGCACCAAGCCAGTTTTCTTCCTCATGCACAATTAGACCTGTGGTCTCAACTGTTTGTCCTGTAGTCTTTTCAAACCATTTCCTAGCTAAAGGCTCAGATAATTGACCATACCTGGTAGCTGCACATCCCTCAAACTCAGCATTCAGTTTTCTTTCCACCCAGTTACTTGGGTTTATTTTTCTAGGCACTCCGAATGCTTGACTACTGGTTATCCTAATCTTTCTCTGGTCTAGCCAAAATTGACCATCTTGGCCCTTTGATTTTCTTTCAATTTTTTCTCTGTCATCTTCCCTACATTTAACATATGTTTCAAACACTATATTGCAGAGTGTACATTTATGGTCAGCACATTGTGCATGCTCTTTGGGTAGTTCATCAGTTGCTTTTCTCTGAGGCTGTGCTGTTAGCACATGATGCAAAATGGTTCCAGGTATCATGGCTAAGCCAGCCAACTGCGGGGATGAGAAGTGTTGAATGACATCTGCATCAGACTCAAATGCCTTGGTTGTAAGCTTCATACTTTCCCTGTGAGCATGGTCTGGTCTTCTAATGTTTTCAATTGTGTCTGGTAGTACATTTTTCCAAGTGGATTGGTTCCAAGCACACAGTTTGTCAGTGCAGGATACTCCTGTGAGGCCTTGGGTCACAACATACTTCATCTTGTACAGTACACCTGCTGTGTGACTGCAACACTTCCCTCTGTTAGCCATACAATCACAGTCCACATTTACAACTTTCCCATCTCGTCTCTGCAGAGTTAATTTGACGTTATGTTGGCTGTTAATAGTCTGTGAGAATCGGACAGGTGCTCTTACAGTGATGTGTTCATCATCGGGGAGAGTGTGCAGGATTTGGCCAACTCACCCGGAGTTCAGGTAATTTTGACCCTCAATGAGCGACCTGTAGTTGGCATTTTGTTGATCATCCGATGCCAGATGATGAATGAAATACTCTTGAATGCCTATAAAAAACAATGAATGACTGATTGAATGTGTAGAGTAAGAGAATAAAAAATAAAAAAAACTTTAATCGAATGTAATCAAACGTTTGCTATCCTACTGTACAGTTATAGCTAGACATTAGCCCAACATAAATTTCTCACGCTATTGCCATAAGCAATCACTAATATCACTGATAATTTACCATCATCTGTAACTGGGGGCCATTGTCTAACATCATCGATCCAAATAGCCATGTTTGCGCTGACTGTTGTTACCGGTGTTTTGGCCGTGGTGTCTCACGCTGCAGTTTTGTTTGTTTTGCAAACTACACTCCAGTAATGGCGGCGCCTCAAGATGGCGCCATACACAAATCGTTCGTCGGATTAGTGTATATCAGAGTGTGATTCAACATTTAGTCTTCATCATCGTCTGGAGGCAGAAGAGACTATATGTGGAAAAGAAAAGGGTTTAGGGTGGACCTAAAATGCCGTAACCAGTGACTTCATTCATTCAATAAAATATAGGCATTACTAAATATATTTTGTATGGATTTATATAATTTTCCATTCACCATTTATTAATTTATATCCATTTTCATAATGATTCATGCCTTTATTTGCATATTTGTCTACTTTAATGTTGATTTATCTCCATTTATTTGCTGTGCTGGAATAAGGTCGGACTGTTCATCTGTGAAAAACCAGAAACCAGACAGAAGCAGGAGCTTCTATCTGGTTCGGCTCATAACCAAGGTTAGGAGAAAAAGAGACAAAAGACATGTAGAAATAAACACATTAAGAAATACATGAATAAATGTATACATGTTATGTATGCGTACAGCTTATAGCAGTCCTGTGGAGAGCTAAAGCAGTCTCTCCTGTGGAGCTTTCCAGCTCCTTCAGGGTTGCCTTTGGTCTCTGAGGAATACCCTCTTTGCTTGGTGTGTGAGTTTTGGTAACAGCCCACCAAAAGCAGGTTTGTTTGGGTCCCATGTCCTCTGTTTTGTGATGATGGATTTAATGCACTTAGTGCATTAAATGACATCACATTTATTGCATTTAGTGCACCGTGAATTTTTTTATGCCTCAACCCTGATTTTGTACTTCTCCACAACTTTGCCTCCTGCCTGTTTGCAGCGCTCCTTGGTTCTCATGGTGTCACTCGCTGTATCAAGGTTTTAAATAAATAATAAAGTATACTTTAGCATAAAGGTTTAGCACAAAAGATGACAAGGTGAAAAGCCATTGACCCGTTGTCTTCCATCATGATGGAAAGAACAAAAAAGCCTGAGATCCGTGTAAAGCCCAATAAAGTCATGCCTAAAATCATCTTGCATGAAATGTTTTAAGTATGACACCAGCATGTGGATAAGTTGCCATCCAACACAGCACATGTCACAGTGTCTATGTTGTGCATCTGCTTCAAGCAACTCATCCTTTATCTCAAAACCATGTACTAATCATTTCTAGGTCCACTAGTGGAATCAGAGACCAGTCCAACATGCATTAGGTGACAAACTGAATACACCCCAGATGGATTGTGTGTCTATCACAAGGGGCTGTTTTTGCATTCAACCTGCAAAGACAGCATCAACCCCCCTCAAAGGCTACGCTGAAGAAGTTAAATCAGGTCAGGAGCTTTTCTGAGAACTAATTCATTTCCACAAACTTTGGTGACGCAAGTTTGTCAGCAATGTGGCCTTGGTGAGAGAATGACTCCAGTGATTCCAGTAAGCATTTTGAAACCACCTGCTGCTGCCAGATATCCTACCTCCAAAGACAGCTGGTTGAATGTCTGTGCATGTCTTTGCCTTACACATTCATGTTTGTGTGGGTGCATTTGCTTTTATGCATGAGAATCCCCGAGGATACATTCCTCGTGGATGGAATAAGTTCTTTGGTGGTGACCCTGCTGCCTCGACTGTTGAGTGCATCAGGGGTAAAAAGGAAACAAGAGAAGAAAAAGAGAAAGTGATCAAGGCAGGCTTTCAAGGGAATGTTTGCTAGTGTGCCACAAGACACACAAGGACCCCCAGCAAGATTGTTACTGGATCATAAAGTCAATTTCGTCATTGGGCTCACTCAGAAATGACTTTATTACTTAAGGAGAGCCATTGTTTTCCTCTGACACATGCACAGGTGGTCACCCCCACAGAGGACCTCCAACCAAGAGCCCCAAGGTCGCACCTATTGGTTGTCCAACCAGTGTTGATCCTCCTCTCATCCAATAGGCCTGTGCCTGGGAGGCCTGATTACGCAGGGGTTCAGAGATGGATTAGGAAACTGGATCACTGCTGTTGCTGTCTGTTCGTGTGGTAAACCACAGCACTGGTCTCCACATGTTCTCACAATGTAAGATTCAGCTGGTTTTGAGGCCTTTTGTGTGGCAGTAAAGGTCAGCAGATTTAATAAAATCACTGCAACCACAGAAAGTATGCTGTTTTTATTTTTTTATATTATTATTATTTAAATAAACTTGATGGAAAACTTAAGTTTGTCATTAACTTTCTAAACATAAAGGCACTTAATGCTTAAAATTTTTGTATGTGAACTCTTTTTCCTTTCTCACCAGAAAGATCTTAAGTGAATGAGATATTTTACAATAAAGACAAGAAGTTAATCTCTCAACAGCTTTGGCAATATAGTAAATATGATGTCCTCTACCAACGTCTGAGTAAAATATCTCTTAATCTGTTAAATGTTCTGCTGACTAGCCAGACTAGCTGTGAATATGTTTGGTACTGAGTAAGTAGTGTGTAGTAAAATGAGCTGTAACTCACTATAAAGGCTAATAAAGCTAAACATAGAAGCACATTCACAAATTTCATATTTTCATATTTTAGAGAAGATGTTGAAATTTTTCTTTAAAAGTTGGCAAATACATTAAAATATTAATACATTAATGCGAAAAATGGGACAAGAAAAGCTGGTTATAAAAGTGACTGATTTTAATGTTAGTTTTAAAAATGAACAACTTCAACAGATCTAAGTACAGAAATATGGGCTGTCGGATTTGTTGATGACTGAAGTTTGATGACTGAATTTATGACTTTTGTGTTGGCATTACTGTTTGAAGAGCACTGATTTTCCAACCTGGACCAGTTATTGTGATGATGATGTTTAATATCATTACCTCTGCCAAGGGGGGTCATGTATACATGTGTTACGACCCCTTTTCAAAGCTAGAGGAACATGAGTCGATAACAAACAAGTAAACCAGACCCACGGGAGGATATATATATATTTACAATAATTTATTAACCAAACCAGGGTTCAAACAAACAAATAAAAGAAATATTAACTAACAAAAGGTGTCCTATGTTCAGGTAATATATCCAGTCTGGTATGATAAAGAAAAAAGAAGAAACAAAAGGTGTCCTTAATTCAGGTAACAAGCTAACAATTTACAATTAACGTTAATTAACAAAACAACAGTCTTTACTTTACAAACAAAAAGTGTCTCGTATAGAGCACACAAAAAAGGTAACTAAACTAGTCAAAGTCTCCTAACGAGAAAACCAAAATCCAATACAACCAACCAAAAGCTCTACTCCAACGGAGTGTCTCTTCTCAATTATTAATTCTAGCACAATCGTGCAAACAACTAAACAAAAGGGAATGCAAAGCTTATCCAACTACTAAAAAAAAAACCTCAGGGTATACCAAAGTCACAACCAGTGTTTTCACACAATCCCAGGTTGGCGCACTGCAAGTCAATGAATCACAGATGCCCCGAAGGATGACAGCTGCTCCTTCTTAAGGACCCGGCGTCGTCCTGATTGGCCCCTGCAGGAGAGGCACGGCACAGGTCGCGCCCAATCCCAGCCGTGGGTGGTGACATCAGGCAGGAAGTGGGTGAATCCATCCAATCCTGCTAATTATTAGGGATTATCTTCAGCTGTGACAGCTATCAATCAATTTCCTCATCATCAAGCAGCAGAGTTCACACATACATCCTCAGGCTGCAGGGATGTAACAACATGGCATTGGATTGTCTGTTAGCAACATAACTCAAGAAGTTATGGATGGATATTGATGAAATTCTTCGGAAGTCTCACATATGGAACAAGGAAGAAGTGATTAGATTTTGGGGATGATCCAGATCATCAGAAATTTTTTTATATGATTCTATGGGGAAATAGGTATAATTTTGCCATTGGAGTTTTTAACTAAAAAATAACGGTCACAATCTTTGGCAATAAAAAATGGCTTGGCAGAGGTCTATGCTATCTGAGTGTTTCAAGTTGTTATCATCATTATTACTTTATTGTTGTTGGCAGATTATCTATGCTAATGGGAATCCTAATAAAAGAAAGAAAAAAGGTTAAACTAAAAGAGAGTTCATTATGGATAGTTGCTGCCAAGGGAAATGTAAATATTAAGTATTAAATTTAAGTAAAAATGGCCAGTCTAGAAAATTTCCATCAATCTGGTGATTCCTTTTTCTTATAACTCTTAAATCAGGTGCTGCATACTCTCCTATGAACATGTTTCAAGGATTACTGAGTGTATTTTGTGCCCAAATTCATGTTTGTTCCACTCCCTGAAATCAACCATTAACAGAGCTGAAAAAACATGGTATATGAGAGAAATGCTGTACTGTCTCTGATGCATTTTTAATTAAAGCCTATAACAGATATTACATTAAAACCCTAGAAAATTGTGTCAACTTCTGAAAAATGTAACATCTCTTTTAAAACCCTTTTCAGACATACATGTAGTGATCACACAAGAATGAACCCTGGCACTTTCTACTGGTGTGCAGTGGGACAGAGGCATCCAAATCCCCCTGCTCTGTGTGTTTCCTTGACATGATGCAGCTTCAGAAAAGATTTTACATTACCTGAGCCAAGTAAATAATTGCTAAATGTTTGCTACTTAATTTTAGGTTTCTTTTTTTTAAACATCCACAGTTCTGGAGTACCCAACAAAAATAAAACACTCATCACACTTGAAATCTTTAAACAGTGGTTGAAACTAAATCACTGATTTTGTGATTAATATTCATGTTTTAAAATGCATTTTCCATTTCCCCCTTTTTTGTGTGTGTTTTCGTCTTGTCCCATGTTTGCGTGTAAGCCTAACCAGGGACAAGGACTGCATGGCAACAAGTCATACATAGCAACAGTTGTGAATTTCTGGAACATTGTTTTGATGTATCGTATTTGTCAAATTCATTTTAAATAAAACCAACTGCATTATGAAGACCTTAATGATACAAAGTAAAAGTAAGGTTTTGGATGATTCGTAATCAACCTCTTCACCCACAAGTAATGCTGAAGTATGAGCAAGACAACCTGTTCTTGAACTCGGTATCATTAACATAATGTTTTACATTTTCTGCAGTTTCAGCTAAAAAATTGATTTTTGAGCATGAAGTGAACTTGTGAACTCTCCACATCTTGAATTCGTGCCACAAAAATAAATTTTCTGCATCCTTTTACACACCTGGTGGTTGACTTTCCAACATCAAACTGAACAACCAACTGAACTTTGATCTGCATGTTGTCACAGCTCTCAGGCAACACTGGCGCAGACAAAACCCAGGACAGGGTTTTCCCTCATGTTTTTACAACCCTGTGAGCGGGACATGACTCTTACAACATCAGTCTGCAGCTCTGGAGCATTTTTCCTTATACATGGCAACAAAATGAATTACTAGCTGGTTAGAAAGTGAAACATAAGAACAAAGCTGCATATATATATATATATATATATATATATATATATATATATATATATATATATATGTGTGTGTTTTTTTTAAACCAAACCCATATAGTGGACTGTAAAGCAGAGCCAAATGGGGGAATAGCTTTACATTATATATTCTGAATACTTTGAGCGCAGCTTAACGGTCTGTGCTTGAGGTTCTCATGTTGTACATTACATCACCTAATTAATGAAGGCTAAACTATGCTGCATGCTCACCAATGTGACAGCTTCATGGTTGTTTTCATGTGAGCTAGCCAAGCAACGCTGGGTGTGCCTGGTAGACCGGCTCCAGCTGAGGCCCTCACTGCTGCTTCATATAAGATGTCATGAAACTCCACTACGGTGGTATTCACATTACAGAACAGCTCAGCTGACAATGGAATAAAAAAAACACAAGTACTCTAACCCCAAAAAGTACAGAAATAAAAACTTTTTTTCTCTCTTTTAATAAAAGATCATCTTAAAGCTGCAGTTAAATTTAAAACATAGTCTGCAGGATGAAAAACAGACTCCTCAATTAAACTCTATTCCCTTGTTCACATTTTCTGCTTTATCTTACCCCAATATCCAATAACTTTCTGAACCCCCCCCCCCCCCTCTTCTCTGCAGCTCAATGTTCTGTGAGGATTACCAACATATGTTTAAGTGATGGATACTACATTAGGAATGCATCTACAGTCTCAGTGCATGGCTCAATACTTGATTGGTGATTGGTGCATTTGCCTCGATATGGCAGCAGGCCCACATTGGCTCTGCTTTCTTTTAACATTATTAATCTGCTCCATTTTATACTCCATCTGTAGCCCAAAGATGACCCAGTGCTTCCACTCTCTGTTGTTGCTTAAAACATGTTCCAATAGCTCAATTTCTTTCATTTAATGTTCATCCTGAAGAAAATACAATCAAATTGGACAATGTGGATCCAAATATGTACATATGGCTTATTGTACACTCTTGTGTGCTAAGTGTAAAATAAAAGAAAACCATCTGGTAAATACTACAATCATAGTAAACAGATTTAAATGAGGTGGGGGCAGCCTGATCTCACAAAGCATCCCATGATTAGCACAAGTTATTATAAAGAATTAAAAATACATAACTAAAAAAAATTTAACATCTAGCCTTGACCTTTTACCTTTTACCACTTATTTATTGGCTCAACATCTAGGTGCACACACTGGTTTTCTCCAAGGAAGCTGTAAGAGTGGGAGTTATGATGTGCCATTAGCGTCCATCAAAACCTTTTACACATACTAGTGAAACATGCTTATGTACACACATGAAACCATTCTCATTAAATACTGAAAGCCTCTCTCATACAAGCCATTACATATATTATTGAAATTCTTTGAGAAAATTTTATTCAAACAGGATCCAGTCTTTCAGTTGTACCGGAAGCTAACTCAGTGGAAAGAGAAGATTGTTAGCACGCACTTTGATTTAAGTCAGCCATGGTTAATTTATTCAGAACACTTACGCCTGTTCGATACCCTGCAGAAAGAATAGCTAAAGTAGTGGAGTTACTTAGCGATGTATTGGCCTCAGCAGAGACCATCGGAACACACAGTAACAGTGTGCCATGTTTATGTCGAGTTTGCTTGCCCATCACACACAGTTAAATATACCCGTGAGCAGCTTAAAGCGGCACTTTAGAACTTAGGCAGATTTTCACACTGTGGCGCCCCATAATGTAGTTTAATCCATCCATCCATTTTCTGCCGCTTATCCGGAGTCGGGTCGCGGGGGCAGCTCCCTAAGCAAGAAAACCCAGACTTCCCTCTCCCCGGCCACATTCACCAGCTCATCCCAGGCCAGCCGAGAGATGTAGTCCGTCCAGCGTGTCCTGGGTCTTCCCCAGGGCCTCTTTCCAGTGGGACGTGCCCGGAACACCTCACCAGGGAAGCGTCCAGGAGGCATCCTAACCAGGTGCCCGAGCCACCTCATCTGGCTCCTCTCGATGCGGAGGAGCAACGACTCTACTCTGAGCCCCTCCTGGATCACTGAGCTTCTCACCCTATTTCTAAGGGAGAGCCTGGCCACCCTGCGGAGAAAACTCATTTCGGCCGCTTGTATTCGCGATCTTGTTCTTTCGGTCACTACTCACAGCTCGTGACCATAGGTGAGGGTAGGAATGTAGATCGAATGTAGAGCTTTGCCTTTTGGCTCAGCTCTTTCTTTACCACGACAGACCGATGCAGAGTCCGCATCACTGCAGACGCTGCACCGATCCGCCTGTTGATCTCCCTCTCCATCCTTCCCTCACACATGAACAAGACCCCAAGATACGTGAAATCCTCCACTTGGGGCAGGACCCTAGTGCAGACCCGGAGAGAGCACTCCACCCTTTTCTGGCTGAGGACCGTGGTCTCGGATTTGGAGGTGCTGATTTTCATCCCATCCGGTTCACACTTGGTTGCAAATCGCTCCAGTGAGAGCTGAAGATCACGGGCCGATGAAGCCAACAGAACCACATCATCCGCAAAGATTAGACACCCAATCCTGAGGCCCCTGTACTGGATCCCCTCAACAACTCGGCTGCACATAGTAATGCTGTCCATAAAAGTTATGAACAGAATCAGTGACAAAGGGCAGCCTTGGCAGAGTCCAAGACGCACTGGAAACGATTCTGATTTACTGCCGGCAATGCGGACCAAGCTCTGACACCGGTCATACAGGGAACGACAGCTCGCACAAGTGGGTCCGGCACTCCATACTCCCAGAGTACTCCCCACAGGAGTCCCCGGGGGACACGGTCGAATGCCTTCTCCAAGTCCACGCCATGCCCCCTCAAAGACCCTGAAGAGGATGAATAGACCTTACCGGGGAGGCTGAGAAGTGTGATCCCCCTGTAGTTGGAGCACACCCTCTGGTCCCCCTCTTTGAAGGGGGGGACCACCAACCCAGTCTGCCAGTCCAGGGGAACTGTCCCCGATGTTCATGCGATGCTGCAGAGGGGTGTCAGCCAAGACAGCCCTTCAGCATCTAGAGCCTTAAGGAACTCTGGGGGGACCTCATCCACTCCCGGGGCCTTGCCACTGTGGAGCTTTTTAACCACCTCAGCGACCTCAGCCCCAGAGATGGGAGAGCCAGCACCAGCCACACCAGACTCTGCTTCCTCATCGGAAGACATGTTCGTGGGATTGAGATGGTCTTCGAAGTATTCCCTCCACCGTCTCACATCGTCCCGAGTCGAGGTCAGCAGCCCCCCATCCCTACTGTACACAGTGGTGACAAAGCACTGCTTTTCCCTCCTGAGCCGCCGGAATGGTGGACCAGAATCTCCTTGAAGCCGTCTGGAAGTCATTCTCCATGGCCCCTCCAAACTCCTCCCATGCCCAAGTTTTTGCCTTAGCGACCGCCGAAGCTGCGCTACGCTTAGCCGGCCAATGCCTCTGGAGTCCCACAGGCCAAAAAGTCCCGATAGGACTCCTTCTTCAGCTTGATGGTATCCCTTACTGCCGGTGTCCACCAACGAGTTTGGGGGTTACTGCCACGACAAGCACCGATGACCATATGGCCACAGCTGCAGCTGGCCGCCTTGACAATAGAGGCACCACGGAACACAGCCCACTTGGACTCAATTTCCCCTGCCTCATCCGGGCCTTGGTTGAAGCTCTGCCAGAGATGGGAGATGGAACTCTTTCTGACAGGGGACTCTGCCAGACGTTCCCAGCCGACCCCCCACAACACGCTTGGGTCTGCTAGGCCTGACCGGCATCCTCCCCCACCATCTGAGCCAAATTTTCCACCACGTGGTGATCAGTTGACAGCGCCGCCCCTCTCTTTGCCCGAGTGTCCAGAACATGTGGCTGCAAGTCCGACGATATAACTACAAAGTCGATCATCGAACTGCGGCCTAGAGTGTCCTGGTGCCAAGTGCACATGTGGGCACTCTTATGTTTGAACAAGGTGTTCGTTATGGGCTGTCCATGATGAGCACAGAAGTCCAGCAACAAAACACCACTCGGATTCAGATCAGGGGGACCTTTCCTCCCTCAGGACACACAAACTCCTCCACCACGATAAGGTGAAGCTCAGGGAGGAGAATGTACTTTCATTAATCATTTAACTTGCATCCTGTCTCTACTCTGAGCAGTCCAGTGAGTAAAAGCCAGTCTGAAGTTGACTCTTGTGTTATCTCTTGCTCTATCACTTTCTCTCTTTCTTTTCCACACTTCCTCTGATAATATCTTCTTGCGTTTCTTTGCTGTATCAGCCATGGTGGAGCCATAAGGACGAAATTGAAATCAAAATTTTGTGTATTGCATTGCCCTAACTGGAACACAAAGGTGTTCCTCAGGACACTGCAGGGTAATGACAACTGTGGGAATATGCATAGTGATTGGAGTTTTAAAGACAGAAACTTATGTACTATTGTTTTAAAATCAAGGCAACATTCTTTGTAAATGTTTATTAATTACAACATGTTAACCTTAACTGTGAGGTAGTCTAGTTTCATAAGTATTCATGTAAGCTAATTCTGAATAATTCTAAATAACAGCCTCTCATACATCTTACTCTTCTGTACAGAGACACTGATTTATCTGCCGTAACTGTAATTTTTTTCTCCATCCTTGTGCCTTCTCTCCATTTTCCCTCAATTCTTGTCATCTGTCTCTACCTTGCAGAGGCTTTAAAGCTCAAGTTTTTCATCAGCTGCAGAAGGAACAAATGTATTGTGCTGCCTGTGCAGTGCATTACTGAGCAGTGCTAGAGAGCTAACAACTTAAAGCATCTTACAGAATCCACAGAGCTTAATCTTTCTTGTGAACTTTACTAAGAAACTTGTTTTTAGTTGTAAAACACAACACAGAAAATAAAAATATGAATTAGCTATACAATGTGGTTAAGCTGTAGATATGTATGCAAGAAAAAACACTTTATGACACAAACTGCATCTCAGTTTACCTACAAGGCACATGCAGGGCTAGCATGGTAAAATATATTCTACAGACAATCTTTTCTTGGTTGTTCAGTACTTTGTTCAACTGTGGCTGGTGTTAATGCACTTTGCAAATAACTGGTGATGAACAACAGAGTTACAACAACTCAAAAGTACTTAAAGTAAAGGGAAAATTAGTCGCTTATGACAAAACATATCCAGACAAATATTATCCAAATCACAAACATTGCAAGAAGCAGTTTCAGACACCATTCGCTACAATTACTGACTCAGTACATTTTTTTGTAAAGTTCCCAGTTGATGACCCATTTGTGCTCTATGCAAAATACCAGTATGGAGCAATTCCAGTGTCTTCTGCTTCATTTTTGAGCATCATTTTGTCTTTTTTCGGGGCCCTCATGAATCACCATGGAGTGAGATATTAGCACAGGCTATGCATGCTTGTTTGACACTGTCCAAGCGGATGTCAGCTAGTAACCGTACCCATAGTGGAACCATGACCAAAGACTCTTGTTTGTTTGGCCTCTCATCACTGCTGTCTTTTCTTGGCTTGCACTAGATTTTCATTTCACCAATTCCACACAACACTTGCTAAAAGTTTGGTAAAGAGTTTGGTAACTGTCTACTTGGTTATATAAGTGGTAATAATTTTAATGCTCATTATAATTTACTGAACCATTATTATTTTGGCATCTACCATCCCACAGTTTTGCCCACTCCTCTGTTCTCCTACCCCAATCAAGAAAATTACGACAGCAGATTTTACTGGCATCAGAAACAAATGTAACTTTTTTTTTTATAATTCCAGCAGCTCTTCATGTTCTGAATGCTCCCCCATGATCCTATGATCAGTGAACAGCAGCATATGGAGGGACTGTGCGTGAAAAAATGGCTGTAAATCACACCACAGGACCCAATAATAAATGGGAGTTTGAGTTCTCACTTCTTTATGCATCTCATACTGTTTGGCAAGAACATGTTGCTCTGTTATTCATAGATTTCTATTTGTGTGATTGTGCGTGCTCTTGTAAACGTGTGTATACTATTTTAGCTTCTGGTTTAAATTAAAGACTTCCTGGCACAATTAAAACAATACATAGCCCCAACCCAAAAGTGTGTAACACGTCCCTGCTCTTGACTTCAGCAGTACAAAGACACACACATATACTTGTGGCTGTGGTACTTTGGTTTTATATATTTAATAACTGATTGCAGTTGCTTCTTGTTTGTGTGACCAAAGAGAACAAAAATGGAAAACTAAACCCGAGCACCTTGTTCAGTCTCACATGTTGCCTCAAATGGGGATGTTTCAAGTTTTTAACCTTTCCATACTTTTAAGTTAACTACTTTTTTTTTTTTTTTTTTTTGTACCAAAAATGTAATACCCAATTCACAAAAAGTCAGGATGCTGTTTAAAATGTGGTTAAAGACCTCATCATAAGCCGAAGTTTTATTCTCATTTCACACATATTAAATTATTAAAGTTAGTATATTACTAATATACTAAATCATAAATAAAATTTTCTAATCTCATTCTCTACTTATACAGTACATTTGGGAAATTACTTCTTTGTCTTGTTTATAAGAAATATAAATAAATAAATTTAAAAAAGTATTTTTAAGCTAGAAGCTCTAATGTCAAAGTCACTTTATATCTCCGTAAGTTAAAAAATCCTTTTAAAAAAAATTCCTGGATCCAGACAGGGATCATCCCCAGTCTAATTACTTGCTCCTTATTCCATGTCTGACATTTCCTGAAAATTTCATCAAAATCTGTCCATACCTTTTTGAGTTATGTTGCTGACAGACAGACAAACCAACACCACTGAATACACACATGGTGGAGGATTTGCAACATTCACAAATAGTCCTTTTCTCAGGCCCTATTACTAATAGTGTTCTCTGTCCGTAATTTTACAATCTTTTACAAAACATTTATAAAACTTACATACGCTGAATAGCTCCTCTTCACCTGTTGTCTGGCTTCCCTCTATGTTTGCTGTTTATTAACTGCAGCTGTGCCACTGCCTCTGTTTTAATAAAGCACCAAAAGATAGTGATGATGCATTCAAGGTGCTTCAAAAATATGGGTGCAGAGGAGATAAACTATGTAACAATCAATGTAACTATGGGTTTTACCAATGTTTTACTGATACATGCTAAGAAAGATATATTGCACATTTAGCCAGCAGCTGTATTTGATGCACACTGAAGCTACTGATGCAGTCGCATCGCAAACGCCTGTCTCAGAGCACCGACACAAATCGTTGAATTTCTCCATGCCTAATATACATGCCCACATGCTGTAGCATTTTGCTGCCACTTGGGGTAGTCTCAGAAATGTATGAAGTATGGACTGTTCTTGGTGCTGTTGTTGGTCTATGGATTGTCTTGCTGTTGGAAAAACTGAAGTAAAATTGGACAGAGATCTGCCTTGTGGTGTAGAGTCGATTAATGAAATCGATTTCTGCTGGCCCTATCTGACTCTAGTTTGAACTAATTTTAGCATTGTTTAAGGACATTAAGCACATCTGCCAGTCTGCATTTAATAAAAAAAGTTGTCTGAGGAGTCTAAGGGAAATGCAGAAAGATCCTTTAGTTAAACACACTATGGAGTTTTTGCAGATTTTCTCAGTGATGTGTCGCCTAATTTGGCATCCATCTTGCATCCTAGCTGGATTGTAAGCTCTCTATAGCCAGTGAAAGACAGTCTTATTTCACTCTTTTCTTATCTCTTTCTCTGTCCCTTTCTCTCATTCTTTTCTTCTCTTCTTCCATTGATGTCTTCTTGTGTTTCTCTGCCGAATCAGCCACGGTACACATTCAAAACAGCTGTTTTGTTGATATCCGCTTGCTAGCATGTGACAGGGTGCAAAAGCGAAAATAATGTCACGTGTCATAATATGTCACTGTGCTATCAAACGAGTCAAGAACGCAGAGTTTTAAGGTCAAATAGTTACATAGTGCATCTTTAGGGTATGAATGTCAACATTTTTTTAACATTATGCTTTGAACAACTGGATAAATGTACATAGTACACATCTTCTGGTTGGACTGAGCTGGTAATGCAGGAACCAGGAGATTTGTCTACATGGAGACAAAAATGGATTAAGAAAAATAGAAATTAAGAAAAGTTTTCAGAATGCTCAGGGTCTCAGGCCAGGACGGACATTACATTTCAGCAAGACAATGACCCTAAGCATACCAACAAGATGTCAGCGGGATCTGTCCAGAATTTGTACTTGAACCCATGACTGCGCACGAACACTCCCTGTGCAACACGATGGAGTTTGTATGACTCTTCCAGGAATACTTTAGACTGCCATTGCTCCCAAAAGGTCATTTAAAGCCTATGCAATTAATATATTTTCTTTTTTAAGTTGTGGCAATGTCATTCCATCCCTTTACATCTCACAGATTTCTCTTGATAATACTCAATCTCACTGATGATGAAAACCACTGCTTTAAGTATTTTTTTTCTGGTAATTATTATTACAAAACAGCAGAAACCAAAGAAATTAGTTTCAAGTGTATTGACAGGCTGGTTAAGAGTTTATAGTTGTAAAAGAAATATTTCGGACTTCCTTCACTATTTTTAGATTTATTTATTTATTTATTTGCAGCCTTTTTCAAGTCTATGTGAATAATCCATGTGAATAATTAAATTCACCTCAGAGATTTACAGGTCATGCTCCTGTGAGAAAAGGCATGAACAATTCTTGTCTGCAATGCATTTATTACTAGGAGGCCGTGTAATCTGTGTCCAGTGCGAATAATCTATACAAGCTGTTGGCAGGATGGGGGGCCACTCCACATGCATATCTGCTGCCAATATGTCGAACTGCACATCATTAACAGTTAGAATTTGCATCGATAAATTTTATCAACCACTCACAGACAAATCACTTAACTCCCTTTCCAGTCCTCCCCTTCCCTCACTATAAACTTATCAATTTGCTCTCTTCGCTATCAGTTGCCTGCTTACCAGTTTGTTGCCCTCCTAAACCTGAAAGATCGAGCTCATGGTTATGACAGCCAGCCATCATCACTTCTGTTTATTTAATCTCCATCCTCCTCTCTGAGCCCCTCTCTGTACCTCTTAGACTTATCCCCTTCTCTCCCAGGGCTCGATCTTTGACTCCTTTAGGGAGGTCTGTGCTTTCAGATGGGCCTCTCCAGGCCCAGCAGAAAAAGACACCACAAAAACAAAAATCAGGACAGTCCATACACACACTGATAACCAACACACATGTGCTGAAGCCTGTGGGCCCCAGACGATTCAGGATGTTTTGGCTGAACAAATACAAGCTTGTTTATGCTCTGACGTGGTGGCCAGCAGTCCTGAGAGATTCAAGGGAACTTTTTGTCTTTCTGTAAAAATGATTTTGGTGAAAGATAAACTTGAGTGTTAACCGCAGCATACTTGTACACATTTTTGAAGATGTTGTCTTGATTTCAAGTGACCCTGTCAAGGCTGTCCAGGTCAACTTGCAACACAAACGTACAAATGACTTGAAAGAATTAAGTTTTGGAGTTCAGGATTTGACCAGTGACATGGCCATATCAGGTGCTCACCACATGGCCTGTGCTCTGGGGTGCAGAAATATTACCCAGAAACTGTGGAGGCTTCAGGTCTCCCAGATCCAGAGTCCGTACAAGGCCAAACAAGTGGAGAAAACAAGCATGTCCGCTGGGAATGTTTTATGGAAACAGACAGTGAAGAGCAAATGATCTGAGACATCTGCAAAGGACATTCCACACAAATTTACAACAAACAAATGTGAGAGGATTGATGCGAGCGGGTTGTGGCTGCAAAGGAATCCTGTGGAACAATGGCAAAGTCAACAACATTAAGATAAGTACATAATGCACTTCCGTAGTATACACTCACACACCCCCACACGGACATTTGCATAAATATTGCATGTATACTCTGGCACATTGATATCAAGCAGCAGTAAATCAGCTGGCATGTGGTCTGAATCACTGTGGTTGGAGACAGAGAAGCACTGTGGTTTATTCCCAGAGGAATTATGTTCCTGGTAGTGAATATGGGGACATACCACACACCCACAAAATGACCACCCACCTCAGTACACTGCTTCAAGACACTGAAGATTTCAACTGCACCACAGTCTACATGTCCCTGAACATCTGACTTGTCTTCTTGAGATCCGGTTCTCTCAAGAAGACAAGTTCTCTGTGCATCAGAAAGGGACAGTAAAGAGGTACACCTAAAAAAAAATAAAATAAAAAAAAATAAAAAAAAAGGTCTCTTGACTGAGGTCAGTATGTTAAAAGTTGGGAGTGATAAGGTGCTGGTCTTCTTTTTAAGCACAAAAACCTGAAAAGTAACCTTTACTATCATATTTTCATTCACACGTGATGGAACAAGCCTGTCTCTCATCCTGCAGTCTATTTACAAAATAATTAAAATTTTCTTTTGCTACAAGGTGAAAAAAACCAAGAAATGTACTAAACTGGTTCCTTGATTGGAAGTAAATTCTTACAGACATACAGTAATAAAATGGTAATAACACTGGCTTCTTGGATTACAATTGCAGGAACTGAATCTTTTTAAGTTGGACTATATGCAGTATTTATGAGCTGTCAGTATACAGAGATGCCAACTTTTCAATAATCCTTGGAGTGAGATTTGGTGGAACCAACAGAAATTTAGCCACATACACAGCAGCAAGATTAATTTTTATTCATTTTGTGCAGGCTTAATCATAACATAGCACTAAGGAATAACAAAATGTAAAAACAAGGTTTGCAAAGGTTTGCAAGGTCCTCAAAGTACCAAAAGAAACTTATAAGACAGGAAACAACTCAACTACACAAAGGAAGTGACATTGAGACAAGACACCAGGAATTTCACAATAATCCTTTATCTAGATCTGTGTGCCTTGTCGGACTGGCTTTTGGCCTTTTTTGGGGCCTTAATTATGAGCTAATCAAGGTGGTGAGAAAGTATGAGAATGAATACAATATGTGGAAAATAAGATAACAAGATTATCTGAACCTGCTTAAAGCAGTACATACAATAGAATAAAAGTTAATACCAGTGTTACTGAGATCATTCTGTTTGAACCAGCTGCATATGATTGTAAACTGAATAACTTTAACCTCATCTGGATGTGATGATGGACCTGCTGCTGCTGTTGGGTCTGAAACTAAGGACCATGTGGTCCATGATGGTGATCTTTGCCAACACTGATGTTACAATATTAAAATAGTGCTGAAAGGTTCAGTATATATAATTGTTATGCAATAGGCCAACAGCAACAAACACATGAGTCATGTTTAGTGTTGTACCTCCTGTCTTACTGTAAAGTTATTCCACTCTGTTTCTCATAATATGCCGACTGGACAGCTTTCTGATTCATCCATCCATTTTCTATACCACTTAGTCCAATTCAGGGTTGAGGGGAAGCTGGAGCAGCAACTAGCAACTAGCAGGTGAGAGGTCATGACTGATCAATACAAGGTGGAACTATTTTTTATCATGAGGTGGAAACAACTTGGATGAATTTCTGATAGTAATCAATCTGTTGTTCCCAAATGATTCTAATATGTTGGCAAGACAACTGCTGCTGATATCAGCTCAAACTATGTTTTAGTTCAGGTGCTGCTCACCTCTCTTCTCTAAGAAAAATAATAGGAAGCTGTCCCTCAATTGGAATTATTTTCCAACTTAAAAATCCATATTAATTTATATATTTGATTAGATTATAAATTTTTTATTTGTATGTTTCACTTTTGTTTGACAACTCACAAAAAAGAGATTTTTTCACAGTCTATTACATTATTATTATTATTATTATTATTAGTAGTAGTAGTAGTATTGTTGTTGTTTCAGTTTCAGTTTCAGTAGCAGTGGTTTGGAAGCAACAATAACAGTCGAGGTAGCAAAGGGAAGCAGATGGGACATAACATTGTTCATTTCATAAACATAGCAGGTCTTCATAATAAAAAAATATAATCTGAGTAATGGGGGGCCTGGGCCCCTGTAGAGCTCTGTGTCTAGCAATGCCCCTGCCTTCACAGTCTCTGCAGGCGTAACTTATTGATCATGAAAGTCTTTTTCAGACTAAACCGAGAGATCCCAAATAAACTCAGTTATCAGCAATGAGTGGCTGATTTTAGTTACTGCACATTTGAACAAAACAGGAAGACTTCATTTAAGATTGCAGGGAACTCCTACTGTTAAACCATCAAGACAAAAACTTAAATCTAGCAGAGATGTGACACTTATGAATGAATCAATTCTTTTGAATGGCTCTTTTAAATGAATGATGGGAACCGAATCACAGCTGTGAGCCATTCTTTTTATATACAATTTGTCCACACTGCCGTCATCACATTTGTGGCATCATAGAAGTCTGATGTCCAACACACTCCATTCATGTGAAGCATCTATAGGCAGAGTATTGTTCGGAAACAAATACTGTGAGTTCTATCCAAAACATTTACAAGAATTTGCACCGACTACTCAAGTTTATCCTTTTTGCAATCTGTATTTTTCCTATAATTTTTTAAAATGATGTATAGTAGATTTTATGTAGGTACATATTTTAATTGTTTGTCATTCTTATATATTGTGAAATTTTGTAAGCTACTGTAAGAACGAGCCAGTCTTTTGAATGGCTCTTTGAAAAGAACGGCTCCTCAAGATCTGGCTCCCTTCAAAGAGCCACAAATCCCATCTCTAAAATCTAGCAGCAGGCTGACGTAAATCACTTCCCCCAAACCAGTAACGTTGCTCCACATAAAGGATCCACCAGCTTTACATTTTCGCCCACTGATAGTACCTGATAGTACCTTGATATTACCTGCCTGCAGCACCAAAGGAGAGTAACGTCTGTCCCTGGCCTAGCAGCACTTGTCTTCCTCCTCTTTAGTTAACCTCAATCACCCCTGCTTCTGTGCTATGGTAGATTCTTTGATATTTAATGAAGTTTGTTGGCTCTACACACACATCAAACAGTGCATCGTTGCTGTTCGTGAAGCTGAAATATCTCCCCTTATCACTGGGTGTTGGACTGATCTATGAGCAGTGGGTGAACCGTGCGCTGCTGTGATGCGACACTGCGTCTTTTTCATGTATGCTGGGACACTGGCCCAAAAGTAATGCGGCCGAATGGGAATCCTCCTGAACCTCTCAATTAGCTGGCATTGCTCTTGATGTGTATTTCAGCTTGAGATATCAGAGGTTTAGCGTAAGAGCGTGAAAAGCCACTCAAATGCGTGAGTCTACGGCCAATGCGTGAGAGTTGGCAGTATATTAGCTGCAGCGTACCGCAGTCAAAGTGCTCTCTGTTTGGAAAAACACGTGGTTTCCCAATGGGCAAGCTAAAGCTAATCATCAGTGGTCAGCAGAAAAACTAATTTACAGCGTCTAAAACAATTCAGACTTAAATAACATCATTTTAGTTCAAACCAGAGCTACATTGTGGACATTTACATTGTGGTCCTTCTGCCTTGGATAGGCAACAGAGTGAAGCAACAAGGTCAGTATTGTTAGCTTGATTTTTATCTTTTAAAATCTGTGTAGTGTTGCTACATGACTTGTAGTAAAAACAGCTGTGTGAATTTGAAGTGATGCTGTGTAAATATGTAAAATATAGCTCTCACTCAGGCTGCTATAACTTATTTTGTAGGTTTGATTTGTTTTAGATGATGAACAATGTGCTCTTCTGGAGTCCTCGTTCTAAGTAGCTTTTAGCTTTAGCTTCCATCAGTGTTCCATGAGGAATGCTTCAGATACTCTTCATATAATCCAAAGGCAGAGCACTGACCGCTGTCTACTGCAGCTAAGACGTTGACAAGAACAAAGAGGAAAAAACAACCGAATATCCCTTTTATTAAATTGGCCAAAGACTGTCTTATGCAGCATAGAAGCTTGTTGATTAGCAGATCTTACAAACTACAAACCTTCAGATAGATTAAATGGTTTTAGTAGCTTTTTAAAATGGAACCCAAAATGTAGTTTGTAATGTGCAGAGACCTTTCATCTCTCCCCTTCTCAATCAAATAAACTTCTCCACCAAACTAAACCAAAGCCAATGAGGCAACGTTTGTGTCAGATAACAGGAGAGTGCTCCTCACAAGATGGCGCTCCCATCCCAGCGTGCCACACAGCAAGACACAAATTCACATGCACTTGTCAAGTTAAATGTTGAGTGAAATACAACAGGTGAATGTGGTGTGACCCATCACTCTCCCGGAGGCACTCACTTAGAAATCGTAAAGCTTGTTTCTCCCCCCACCCTCCCAGTCAGTCTGTCTGTCTGTCTGTCTGAGGGAAATGGAAACAGTCTCATTGCTGGCTGACGGTCAGCCAGCAGGTGTCTTTAAAGACACCTGACTCAGTGGTGACACATTTTCTTAGCTTTCCTTTTTTGAATCAGTAATATCTGTCTTAACACTCATACTTTTCTTGAGTTATGAGTTGAGTTTGATTCAGATTCAATAAACTGAAAGTGATAAAACAGAAAATTTTTATGATCTTCTAAATCTTTAGTCTGGACACACAGAAACACTTAAATTACCAGCTGCCATTCATGTTTCCATTAATTACTCACCCAGTGTTTCAAATTTAGTGATGTCAGGACTTTTTGCTTCATACTACTAAAATATTCTGGTTGTTGTTGTTGATCTTTGACTCCTGTGTTAGGTTGTGCTAGCTAGGTAGTCAAAAATATGCCTGAGAAAGTATAAGCACTCATTTATGTCTCTATGTGAAAGTTCAGACCCTGACAAAGGTTCTCATACAGTACAACTTAGAAGATGGCCACAAGAAAAATATTATATAATGCAGCCCCTTCATCCTTTGAAAGAACAAAACAATCTGTGCAAAGGTGGTTTTTTCTGATCTGGACTTTGCAGTTCTCGCTGGAAGCTGGCCTACTACCACTCATACAATTTGTCTTTTTGATCCAGAAGTGGTTGGGCCATTCCATTTTTTGTTTTATATTTATGTGTGCAGAAGCACAATAACTTACAGTGAAAGATATATTACAAAAAAGACCAATCATGTGTCAGATGATCAATATTTACAATGACAAAGTGTTGAAACAGACACAAGATAATTTCCTTCTGTTATGTAACATGGTGCATCAATTACAAAATAAGTTTTTTAGAAGCATCGCTCAAAATTAAAACTTTTTTTTCCGAATTACTGGATTTCTGCCACATGATGTACATTAAATTAATCACTTTAACACTTCAAACATATATTTCTACAAAGTACTAACATAATAATTAATATATGACACAATCTTCAGCTTTAAAGTACACTTTTTAAACTATTTTAAATTTTTGCAAATATTTTAAAAGATTATTTAGATCTTACTTGTAACTCTGGGGTGTAATAGATATGTCAACCCTGAACAGAGGCTGTAAGCTTTGAACTTCCTTGGAAAATTCATACACATGCATTAAGGCAAAGCTATATTCCAGACAACAAACTGATTTATGTGGCAGCCCAAAATGTAAGCAAACCTCTCATCAGGCATGACTCACAGAACTGCTTGACAGGAAAAACTAAAGTAGACATGAAGAGGAAGCTGTTGGCCATCAAGGAAGGGGGAAGAGAACGAGGATGTTCCCCCGCCAGTTACCTGGCACAGCCATCAAATCGACTCACAGTGCCAGGAACTATGCGACTGTTTTTACTGGCTATCTCAGGACCATGCCCTCCATATCTCTATAAATAACCCTCTCTATGAGTCTATTGTTCCGGGAAAGACCATCAAGACCCCCATTCAACTGCAACAACATGAAGGGAAGACTACACTTTCACCTCATTGACTGGCCAAATGTTTGTGCAATGTGACCGTCAGTGGGTCTGCCCTGCAGGTGGGGTTTGTCTGAGTGGAGCTCATAATGTTGGGGGGATTTAGCAGATGGTGTGAGACAGGACAGGAGACAGAGTCTGCCTGACAGGATGCTTCCAGTGGGGGTCAGGTGGATGATATTACAGAGTGCTGTTTACTGCTCAAAAAGATAGCTATCATGGCCCAGCACTCCAGCCGGAACCTCTCCGGCCTTTTACACAAACACTTATATCCCTTCAGCTCCAGCCCTCTCGCTGTTGTTACAACTAGCAAATCTATACAACACAGCTATGTGCTTTCTTCAACAGAGAAGGCTGAGTTTGCAGCTGTTGTTTTCCCATTAGTCTTAATGGAAGGTTTGAGAAAACACGCTGTCCATTAAGTTTGTTCTGGGTCCACTGGAACATTGTAATGGCTGTGTGTTCAATCTTATTGAGCATTTGAATTTCCACTTGTACTAAATGGCTTCCTTTTTCCATCTTGTGCCAGTAGGTCCTGAGCTCTAACTAGGTTTTTATTTGGTGCAATTACAATGGCATCCACTAGATGGGGTATTGTGGCTTTGCAGGCCCACGGTGCCATACCCACTCATAAAATGACTAGGTGTCACTATGGTAGACCTAACACGTGATCAAACGCACCTGCAAACAGAAAACAGCAATAGTTGATGGCAAATGAGCATGACATGTTCTAGTCTTACTCTCCCAAAGCAGACACTGACAGTTTCTGAATGTTGTAAACATTTTTTAAGCTGGAAGTGTTTTGTGGTAGATCTGACAACATTATGAGGAATCTGAATTACTGCCACATTTATCATAATTTCCTTCTCACAGCCACCAGCCCCTCTGAGCCTCTCTGCCCCTCTGTGAAACTCAGAGAACTGCAACTGAACCCTGTCTCATGAGCCAACTCTGATTTCTTCAGATCTGCAGTTGTTTGTGTTTGGTAAGCAGATGGAGGGTTTGTTCTTGGACTCTTTAGAGCTCCAGCCTGTCTCCTCTGGACTGCTCTGGTATGGATGGAGGCCAGGGTGAGGGTTTTTTTGTGGGATTCAGAGCTCTGTCAACAATTATAAGATGTTGCACTGTTAAACTGTCAAAAAACACTGTGTTCGTATGATCTCTGTATGTGAATCTATGTGTTGCTATAGCATAATTGGATGTATGTGCATTTACATTTGGGTCACATTGTGGGAATGAGTGTGCAATTTTAAACCTTTATATTTCGTGGTTTTTATGCTGTCAGTCTTGTGGACAGGAGTCTATTAGCCACCTCAACCAATCTGAACATCCTAAACTCTGTGATGACTTTAATCTGGGTCCATCCCTCAAAAACTCTGATCCTGTGTGGAGCCACAGTTTGAGACCATGAAACATGGTTTCCCTAAAATTAGTAATGATGTCATGAGAACATTTACATCAAATGTGTTGATTGAGGCGTGTGGCAAAGCATTGAAAAGCATTCAGTTATTTTTAATGAACAGGCCTCCTGAAAGACATAGTAATAATCTTTCTAACCTTATCACTATAGTATCTTTTACATCAACTTGAAGACTTTGTATTTGCACAGTGAATTTGCAAGAAAATTAGGTGTATCTTCCTATAAACTTGGCATTAGGTAAGCTAGGTTTAGCATGGTTGCTGAGTGAAAACCACACATAGGACAAGAAATAACAGCAAAGGAAATCATATGCTTACGAGACAAAAACAGACACTGACATGTAGGCTGAGCAGTGTTGACAGAGTTTTGTCTCTGAATGGCTGTTGATAAATCTAACCTCTATTTATATTTGCCTGTCAAAATAGCTAGTCAAAGCAAGACCGGATAGGCAGAATGCATGAGAGCTAAACAGCCTGTTATTAATACAGCAACGTGTCACAGTTAAGAGGCGAGAGGAAGTGGTGAGAACACGTAGGGCTGGAAGTAGTTGAACAAGTCTGTTCCTCAGACATGTTAAGTCTAAAAATAGGGACATTTTCCTCATCTGAATCTTTTTATATGCCAGTTCATGAATGAATGAAATTTGTCCAGCTATCAGCTGAGAGTACCATCTAGATAACCATTTTATATACAAACCCTATTTGCTTAATTCCTCTAACATTAGACATTTCCTCATGGATAAATATAACTCATGTGCATTTAATTTCCTAGAACACAGGAAACAGGAAGCTCCGGACAGGAACAAAGCGAGACAGTATTTATTCCACTTTGAGCATCTGATCCATTCAAATATTGAAGTATTTAGCTGATGCAAACAAACATCCCCACCCACATAAAGATTATGTTTCTCATTTACTTTTAATATTTCTCACAATTTCAGGCTATGTTCTAGTTTCCTATCTGTTCTCTAATCCACTTATTCCATAACTCTGCGTTGACTTTTACATAAATTTGATTTTTAATTTATGAGGGGGAAAACAGGAAATGTTAATGTGCATGCTGCCTCCTCAGAATGAGATTATCACTCGTTTTGTGGAGTCAGTTCATTATTCCAACCTCGCCCACACACACTCCTTGGCAGCCCTGGCGTGCTCTCATACCGGCGTGTTTGCATGTTTGCAACTACAATAATCTGTTTAAATCCCACACATTTTCACACATAACTGAATTGGATTCTCTTCTCCTTTCAGGCTATATTTCCAATTTTCCGCTCTGCTATTATTGTTCACTCAGCGTGACATGAAGCAAGACTCCCAGACCTAACAGGGTTTGAACTTTTGTTAGTTCAGGAGACTTGCCACGCCCTGCATCCCTCTCTTTCTCTGTCTCCCTCTTTTCCTGTGGAAATGGGATCATTTAGAACGAGAGGAGATAAGCTGAGTGGACGAGGTGAGGGAAGGCTTTTTGTGTGAAGTCTGACGCAAACAAGGCTCCTTTTCCTGACATCGCCCCTGAGCTCTGTGAGATGGGGGTGGGTCACAGGTCAGATTCAGCTACTCTGTTCATTTTTTGCATCTTCCTTTGTGTGTTGCTTTTCTCTTTTTTGAGACATTATCTCTAATGACCATTTTTGACAACTGAAGGCCCGCAGATAAACCGCAGACTGGCTATCACTCCCTCTGATGCCCTTTTGATCTCTGATACACTTCATGTTCAGGGAGGACGATGTTACCACATATTTATCTGTCTGCTTCACTGTCTTAACTTTTTCATATCGTCTCCTCATCAATCGTGTCACCTCTTTAGTCCCCCCACCCCTTTCCGTTATCTCTCATTAATTTACAGAAAGTAGATATGAAATACTACAGGCAATTTTCTTCTTTAACTAACTTCTAAATAATAATGGCAGGACTGGAATTTTTCCATCTTGCTCGGTGGTTACGGGCGTGAAGCAGGAGGAGGGGAGTGACCTTTGACATCTTCGATGTTGAGTCTTTGCCAGCTAATTAAAAAAAGAAAAAAAAAGACATTAGTGGAGAAAAAGTTGATAACACAATTTGATTTCATAAATTTTGGATGTTTTGAAAAGATGATAACTATCAGTTTCTATTCTAGTTTTTTGTTATGCTGACAGGGTTTTTAAAGATGTTACACTCCTCTGCAAGAAGGAATAGTGTTGATGAGACTTTGCTCTTGTTTTTAAGTTAACTGCTCCAACTTCATATGTCCCAAAGTAGATCAGTGTGGAAAACCTGAATAAACAAATGCTGAAACAAAAAATATTTTTCTTTTTTGAGGAAATTATCTAATAATTGAAACTCTGCTCTTAGAATCTGTTGGGACACCTATTTGCTGCAAGCCAAACATTTCCTGTAAACATCGATCGGTTCTGCGTATCTGCCTGAAGGAGTTTAAGCCCACTTCTCTGTACAGAGTAGCTTCGACTTTGTGACGTTGGTGGGTTTCCTGACATGAACTGCTTGCTCCAGGTCCCACCACAACATCTGTATTGGATTAAGTTCAGGGCTTTGACTCAACCATTTCAACACAGGAACTTTGTTCTTTTTTAGCTAAATAACTTTTGCTTGTTTTTGTTGTCTTACAATTTGACTCACATTTAATTCAGATGTAGGTCACAGATGGGTATCTTGGCATTTTCCTTAATAGTTTGTATATTTGGCATTTGTTGTTTGATCAGAAATTCTGAACCATTCTAGGCAGAGATCTGACAAAAATCTGCCCAACCCATTATACCACCACCACCATGTTTCACAGCTGGATTCCTGTGATGCCCTTTATAAAAAGCCCTACTTTTGTTGTTTGTCCTGATAAAATTTTTCCAACAGCTTTCTGGTTTGACCAATAATTCTTACCAATCCACAAACAAACAACAATGATGCTTTTGAAGAACAGTGGCTTTGTTCTTGCAGCTCTGTTTTGAAAGATTATTGTTGTCTTGTGATGCTTAATTCTTTGAGCTCTGATATGAAACTTTGAATAATTTTCCCCAATATTAACTAAATGAACAAAGATTTTCTCTTCATTTTTTATTTGAATCATTATTGTATTTTTTTTTAACTTTTGGGGCAGAAATAAAGTTGTTAAAAGTTCACAAAATTTCCTTCCATCGTATCAGTGATGTCACTCATGAGGAGAAGTGTCCAGTTAACAAACCTCATTTTCCCAAAGTGGTGGGCCTCCAGGGAACTGGGCCAACTTAAATATAAAGGCACACAGTGTTCACATGGATACCTGCAGAACACACATAAAGTACATACAGTACTAAATAAGGGATCTGGATGGGTGCACCCTGTGCATGCATGCAGGTTTGGGTTAATGGCTCTGTTCATCTGTTTATAAGCAAGTGGTGTCAGTTTTGAGCTTGATTTGTGGTTCTTTTGGTTGAATTATGTGTTCCCTGCATGCAAAGCATGCCGGCCTTTTTTCTTTCTCCACAGCTGATGCCCACCCATCTGTGTCAAATCTCCCTCCTTGTCCTCATCTTTGCTCTCCTTTTCCATCTCGCCCCTCTCTTTATCCACACAGGAATGTGTGATATGTAGATCAGCAGACGGGGTGTGTAATATTCCTGCTGAGCACTGGAGAGAAGACCAGACGAGGTGGTGAAAAACAACCCCAGCCTCCTCAACTCATGCATCCTTCATCACCTCTCTCTCAGGTCTGATGATAATATCATACCTGACCTACTTTTATGACCTTTTACCTTTGTGCCATCAGCATCTCATATTCAGTCTCTAAGGGAAGGTGACAACTTTTGAAAATGTTAATGGGATGTTTTTTTTCTCCTCAACAGTCCTCATTACCTTCCATGGGTGTGCTTTACTATTATGTCCCCCCAAATCACTTTTAAATTGGAAAAGGATGTGTTTTTTATTTACAGGATTATAACTGGACAGAGCTTGAGGACACAAGGGATTTAGAAACAGATAGGAGGAGGAAAATGTGAGCGTTGCATAATAGTTTTTTGTTGAGGTACTCATATTCAGAACATAACAGAAACTGATATGTTAGTATAACAAAAGGACAGTGTGCAGCAAGTACAACTCAAAACTCACCATGCAGGCCTTGCAGTCCCAGACTAGAAGAAGACTAAAAGAGTGGGTTATTGGAGAAAGAAAGAAATGCCCTTAGAGTTTCGCAGCACTGTAAAAGAAGACGTGAGGGTGCAAAGAGGAGCAAAGGAATTAATGAGGCAAGGAACTGTGGGCAGCTGAAAAGCTCAGCATGTGTTTCTGATATATTATCACTCACCTCTAAAACACACCTCACATATTTTTCCCATACATGGACAGAGGGAGATGATGTTTCACGTGTGTGTTTGTGTGTGCTCACAAGACCGGCAGCGGTTTCACTGCACTTTTAGATGTCTTTGTTTTACACTTTTCCTTGCAAACGGATGTATTTTACATACACAAGTTTCAATATAAGTAAATAAAATAGTGGAAACATGTTAATTTAATTCCTGCTTTAACTCTTAACTTGGACCCTTGACCTACAGATACAGAAGTAAAGATCAAGCAGGACGGCTATGTAATGAATGGCCTTGCAGACAAAACATGCCTTGACATTGAGATGACCACGACTCAACCCAAACCATTATCTCAGGGTCACTCCACGCACCCCTAATAAGAGAGTTTTAAATATAATGTTGCTGTAGTAAAGCTTTTCAGATGGAACTGGAATCTGAAATTGAGGGAACACTTAACAGCAGAAAGAGTTACATAAGCAGGATTTATCATAGTTTAAAGTGGCTCCTGTGTATAGGATTCTGTAACTACGAATTCAAATATATCCCCTGATCTCAATTTCAGTGCACATGAGCTGACCAATCAGCTGTTTCCCCTCTGGCATCCAACTGGTAACTCACACAGAGAAGTCTATTTGAGCTGGTCTTGCCAGTATAGTTTGGCCTCTTCCACTGCAAACTGCTTTACAGCCAACCTCCACCCCAGCTCCACCTCTTTAAACCTTATCTGATTTAGTCAATGTCATGTTTATCATCAGGTGGTCCATTGGTGCTGCTCTCCCTGTCTCAGGCATTCCTTGTTTGCATGAGGACAGAAAGTCCCAGAACAGAGCTATATTTTGCACTAATAACTAGTAGAATTGCAAATGGGTGGAATCATAATTGAGACAAATGTGATCCTTGCTGAAACATGAGAAAAGTTAAGCAGAAATATAAAGCTGCATTAAATTGTTGTATTTAAGTAAATTCCTATAAAACTGAAACAACATGCAGTGCTTAAGGAAATATATTTAGTGACTTTCCATGAGTGCTGTTTTACGGGATATAAACCTCAGGATAAAGAAGTGTTTCATTTTTATCACATACATGGTTAAGATACTGGTTATATGTTGGATGTATTGATATGGTTGGGTTATTATTAAGGGTCATTTTGTGGATGCAAACCTCCTGAACTTGTTCTAAAGTTTAGGAGTCACGCAGAGATTTTGAAAGAAAAAATCTGTTCTGCTCCTTCTGGTATCTGCTTAATCTCTCGGAAATCATTAAGCAAGATGTTTGCTGGAAACCAGACCCTGAGAGTACAACTAGCAAGGTGAATGTAAATAACATAAACCAAGTTATTCTTAACCTATCAAGGTTTAAGGCACTATACAAAGCTCATATGTTGCATTACGTTTTAACTGTTTTCATCAGACAGAACAGACTGTGATTAAAAGTGTTTTATTTACTTTATATGCTCAAACTTTTAGTACCACAATCATAGATGAAGTTCTTCTAGAAATTATCAGAAAACCCAACATCTCTTCTGAGTTCTGTGGCCTTATTTTACCTTATGTTCACAAGATGACCGGGACACTGCTGCTATTTGTCTGTCTGGTCTTTATTAGCATGCACAATTTTTGGCCTTCTATTGTTTTGTTTAAATGAAATGGGTTTAAGTACATTAGGAGTAGTTGAGATCTGTCTGACTATATGTGCATGCTGGACCAAAACCAAAGACCCTTTTTCTGTCCTGACAGCACTCGACCTCCATCAGCTCTCAGAAGAACTCCTCATCGTTAATAACAACAGACATTTCTCCAAACCGAGAGAGCTATGTTTGTCTCCTTTCTGCTCCACTCTGCCATGTCATCTATTCTATCTCCACTTTACTTTAACTGTGTTAGAGGGTGTCTTGACTTAAGTTTCATTGTTGGCAAAGTATGTAAATGCCATTTCCAATTTAAGGCAATAAGTGAGCCTATGAGTTTTTAAACTGAGAAGTTGGGAGAGATTGTGAAAGCCCTGTATAATATAAAAAAAAATTTTAAAGTCAGCAAAGCCAGTGAGCACGAATGTGGTTTTCCCAGGCTCTCAGTCCCACAAGTAACAAGGCGCTGGTCTCCATCCCACAGACAGTAAAATATGCAAGAACACAAAATACACATGCACAGGACTGGTAGAACAAAACGAGCTGGAAAGTACTATTAACCTCTCAAACAGAAAAATACCAGTTTATGTGCCTTAGGTTCTGCAGAAGGCAGGAGAGTTAATGCCTCCTTAACTGGATCAGCTTTGCTCAGTAAAGCGGAGATCTGATGTGCACTATTTTCTTCCACAAGCTGAGTGACACCAGATCCTGCTGAGTGAAAGTAAAGTAAATCATAAAAATCATAAATATCAAGAGTCTGATGCTGGGCTCTGTGGAATCTCTGTGATGAGAACTTAGTGCAACAGCCTCACACATTTTTAGAGGAATGTGCTCTTCCAGCTCCTCCTACTATAATAAGGTCATAAACAGAGGGATTACCAGACTCAATTAAAAGTAAACCTCAGTCTCTGTCCGCACATTCTCCAGCTGCTCTGTGGCAACCCGCGATTCAGACAGGAAACACACACTTAGTGTACAAATACTTTCAGTTAAGTGGTAAGTGGTTTCACGTGTCACTGATGGGAGCACAAATGAGACGTTCATGTTCAAAACACTGTCTATAACATGAAAAAAAGAAAGTAAATCAATGTGGCATGGGTGTTTGGGACCCAGCCACTTCATCCTTTTTGTATTTTATTTGGTTTATTAAATGTAGGTTCTGCAGATTTATATGTGGAGCCAAGCTTAAAAGTTTTCCATACCTGTTCCAAATTTTGGTTTATAGTAAATTTTTATTTGACCACTCATTTTCTTTTGGCTGAAACGGAAATAAGCATGTGGCAAACACTGCTGAGACCTTTTCCCAGTTATTGTGGCAAAAGCTGTTAATCCTATTTCTATGTTGTTTACTTTTTTATGAAAAATACATCTTTCAGATGTATTTGCATCCTCTCCAAACAATTAAACGCTTGTCTCACTGCAGAGAAATAGACATTATAGTTACAGAGAAGCCATAAAGATTTCAGTGCTTTCAGATAGAGGTAGCAATGTTTGAATTATCATTTTAATTACTCCTATTAACAGAAGTGGCTAAATCTTCAGGACAAGTAAGTAGAACCATGGCCTTAAATACCAGCATTTCTTCCTTGGGTATAAAAAAATTTCTTTCATTGTAAAATGTTTGAGGGGTTTTAGACGTGCACTAGCATCTTCCAATCCACTGCACAACATTTCTATTAATTCAAATTGTTATTTTAGAATTTCTATCATAAATAAATTGGTTTATCTTGGTCATTCCATTAATTTCCTCTTCTTTTTAGCGTTCCGCTTCTCCATGGATCTCAGTATTTTCTGAAGTTAATGATCCATTTGATTCATTCACTTGGGATGTTCTTATCATCTGCTTATCATCTGCTGTCCAACAATATTTATGAGCAGTTTCAATCTGGCTTCCGTCCCCTCCACAGCACCGAGACTGCACTTATCAAAATTTCTGATGACCTACTCATGGCTTCCGACTCTGGACTGCTTTCCATCCTCATTCTCCTGGACCTCACAGCAGCCTTTGATACCATTTCTCACGCTACTCTTCTAAGTCGACTCTCATTTCTTGGCATCACTCACACCCCAATAGCCTGGTTTACTTCATATCTCTCTGATCGAACACAGTTCATACAACTCAAATCTCATAAATCTATTTCCTACCCCGTTTCCGCTGGAGTGCCCCAAGGTTCTGTACTGGGCCCCCTCCTTTTTATCATCTACATACTCCCACTCGGCCACATCCTTCGTAAATATAATATCAATTTCCACTGCTACGCGGACGACACCCAGCTCTACCTCTCAACTCAACCATCTGCCTCGCTCCCGCCAACCGCCCTCACCCTCTGTCTTGAAGAAATCCAGTCTTGGTTCTCATCCAACTTTCTAAAACTAAACAGCTCTAAAACGGAAGTCCTCTTGGTAGGCACACCTCACACCCTATCCAAAGCCAATAAATGTTTCATTACTCTTGATAACTCAACTGTCCTCCCCTCCCCTCAGGTTAAGAGCTTGGGTGTCGTCCTCGACAGCACATTGTCCTTCCAGTCTCACATTAATAACATCACCCGGTCCGCCTATTTCCAGCTACGTAATATTTCTCGTCTCCGTCCTTCCCTCACTTCCCAAACTACTGCCATTCTTGTTCACAGCCTGATCACATCCCGCATTGACTACTGCAATTCACTTCTTTTTGGCCTCCCCAATAAGTCCCTCCAGAAGCTGCAGCTCCTCCAAAACTCTGCCGCACGTGTTATCACTCGGACCCCCATTGCTCATCATATCACTCCCATCTTGCAACAACTCCACTGGCTCCCCATCAAACAAAGGATCATCTACAAAATACTGATCATCACTTTTAAGGCACTCCATAACATGGCTCCATCTTACATCTCTGATCTCCTTCATCCACACACCCCTTCCCGCACACTGCGTTCCTCCCATACCCATCAGCTTTCCGTTCCCCCGGCACGTCTGGCAACAATGGGGAGCAGGGCGTTTAGTCGCTCGGCTCCTCATCTCTGGAATTCCCTCCCTCCTGATCTCCGTACAGTGGACTCCTTCCTTCTCTTCAAATCCAGACTCAAAACTCATCTGTTCAGACAGTCTTATCCCCCCTAAGTCCATATACATCTTTCCACAGTGTTTCCTTCCTCTATCACTTATTCTGTTTTGTGCTTTTAATGTTTTGCTTACTTTTAGTGTCTTATGTTTGTACAGTGTCCTTGGGTGCTTTGATAAGGCGCTTTTTTAAAATAAAATGTATTATTATTATTATTATTATGTAACTTTCTGCCCTTACAAATATGTGTTTCTGATATGTTTTGATGGCACAGTGACATTATTTCCAGGAGGCATCATTGTTCTGCATCTCAAGGCTGAGAAACCACACTTCACAACTTCACAACTGCGTGACATCACAGCTGAGTTTTGCTTTATGTACCACATAAACACATGCTAGCAACTGGATATCAACACACTGGCTGTTTTGCATGCACGCCATGACTTATTCATAAAAAAACATCAGACTGGGTTTTATTAGTTGGAGAGATAGAAAGGAAACAGGATGCAAGACATGTTGAATTAAATTAGCCTTCATTAAGGTGTGCCTCGTTGGGAAAATTCAGTGGTGGAGCTTTACGTTACCCTTTGTAATGCTGCAGAGTTCATTGCTGTGGATGATGGTGAGCTGCTCAGTCAGTCAACATCCTTCATGCTTGGTACAAGTTTCTTCTCCTGAAAAATCTATTTTTACTGGAGCCAAACACTTCTGTGTTTGATTTATATGTTCAGTGATAATCTGCACTTTTCCTGTCACTTCCCATACAGGTCAAATTTCTACCATTTTCTTCTGTCTGATGTATGCATCAGAAGAATAAGGTTCATTTAAATATACTGTGAGGAAACTTTGTTTTCCAAGCTTTAATACAAATTTTAAAGATTTGTCACTGTGATCTGTACTTCCAACCATTTAAGGGAGATGACATTTTTCCATGATCTAGTTCTAATGGAGGTTGTACTTCCTGTTCTCTCTGTTCAGTGCATGCTCATAGGATTGAATCAAAGAATGGATTTGATGCAATCCATTGGTTTCCTAGGCTAGACAATTTTTTATAAACTTACTTATATAATTATTACAAATGGGACTAATGTGGCTCGTGTAATGAATTTGTTTTAAAACTGTACTATATTAAACTGTATTGAGTTGAATAGTGTTGTAGAGTCACTGTATTGTTGTGTAGGTTTAATACTAATAGCTACAGTAGTGTTTTTGCAATGTTTTGCTGGTGCAGTTGTCATTTGTGTTGTTAATATTCATGTTTTTCTCTGTCTGTCTTCTGGTGCTCCCAGTGATTGTCTGCTTTTATTTTCTTACTGAAGAAATTAAGTTTTTCTACAGCTGTCCTTTTTTCTCCTCATTCTCTTCTTCTCTCTTCTCCTCAAACTTCCCATGCTTTTGTTTTCCCTTGTTAGGTCCAGCATTAACTATAACTTACCATTATCCAAAATAAAGCTCAATAGCCAAGAATCAAAGGGAACCTTATATCCTCCATTAAGCGCAAACACAAAGTAAAAATAATCTCTTAGTAGCTTTATGTGGCCCTGCACACAATACAATTGTAGGCACACAATCACACACAGACAAATTAATACCATAAGTCCAGCAGTTATATAAGCTCAGTGAGTGTTTGGAGAGGTGTTTTGCTCAGACAACCTGTTGCTATCTTGTTTTACGGCAGCTGTAGGAAAAGGGCAGTGGCTGTGAGATGTGAATAAATCACTCTGAGCTGTGAGACTCAACAGGCTTACTAGAGATCGTGTTCATATTTCACATCTGTGGTCATGTTGTCTAAATGGTGCCTCTGTAAAGTGTATAAAATTCAAACACAAACTCTCTCCTGGGAACTTGGTCAATATTCTACCTGCGTCCAGGACATCTCTGTATCTGTGTCTGCTTGTAAGAGCCATAGGAGCTCTGACTGAATGCTGCATATAGAAAATGCGTGCCAGCGTGTGAACGGACGATTGAGGGGCTGTGACCACAGCCGCTGCAAGAAGGGAAAAGAAATAGGACACTACCTAGCTGGGTCCAAGCTCCAACCTGGACATACATTTGAAGCTGTCAGCATGAACCACTCAGAGCAATGGGTCTGGATACATGGCACCCTGTTTCTGTACCTGAATGCATATACCCACCCTAACTGAGAGCAGACAGTTCCTTAAAAAGACTTTCCTGTTAAGTAATGAAAATAAATGTCACCACCATAACATGAAGACATCATGAGATACATGATAAAAGAACATACGTAAAACAGCAACAAAGTCATGTTGACAAAAAGAGATAAAAATGCAGGATAAGCCTGTCTGCCTGACCAAACCAAGGACATGCATGCAGACATCCATGTCTATGACTAGATAACTACAACTTCAGATAAACAACATATGCCATGTTACACTGTGTCATTTTTTATTTAACATAGATTAAGTCAAAATTCAGAAGCTGAGTGTAAAACTAAGTCCACCCTGACTGTTTCCATAGGAATTGAGAGGGTCTGTAGCAGCCAAGAGCTGCAAATCATATGCACTTGGTAAACTGATCATTATCAGTGAGGACCTCTTTAACAGAAGTTTTGGCAGTTTGTTGGTCTGTAGCATTTAGATGCAGAATGATGAGTTCTTATTCAGACATTTTAGGAAACCAAGAGCTGTTCTTATAGGCTTTTGCAATAATCTGGATTCATTCACAACTTTCCAACATTGTTCCACACCATGTGCAGGTTTTCTCTACCTTGGGCTTTTTAGCCACTGGAACGTTTCAGTGGTAGTTCAAAGAAAGTCCAGGCACATCACAGCTGCTCTCCCATGAAAGAATGAATTAATACTTTATTTTGGACATGTGCGAGTAACACAAGAAAGTAAACTGAAAAACAAACAATCAAAACAAATGATAATATTCAAAATAAAAACTAAAGATAAATAATAACCCAACATGTCCACAAAAAAGTAGGGTGAAGGGTGAGCCTGTTGGCTCATTGATATATATCTTTTAATTAATGACATTTTCTACAACATTTTTTTTAATGCAATGATTTGTTTGATTAGGAGAGCAAATACATGCCCTGACTCCTGGTTAATAACGTTTTCCTCAAATGTTAATAACATAAAACTGGGCCAACAAACCATCAGACCCATTGCAATTAATGAGTTTTTTATTTATTTACTTTCTGTGTCGGTTAATAAGAAAAATAGGTGACAGCTGTTGCTGCTTTAGTAATGTTAAAAATATTTATTGGCCTTATTTGTATTGGCTTTTTTATTCAATTTTTAAACATTTAATATTAATATTTTTTGTACTTATTTCACAAAGTCATCTCAAGCTGTTGGATAAAGGACAGTTTCTAAGAGGATCAGACAGGAGTCATCACATGACAGTTTACTCATTATGACCAAAAGTGGCCTGACTTGGCCGTGAACCTGATTGGATGTTCACCAATGATCAAGAACCAGGTGAAACAAGGGAGCAGATAGTTAAAACAACGGCATACATAAGGGGTGAACCTGTATAGAATAAAACATGAAGCAGGATAAATAATTTTACACAGGATGAGGGAACAAAAAAGCAAACACAAAAATCACAACCTGAACTAAAGGAAGCACAACTGAAAACTAGAACACAGACACAACAAGGCTTAAAATAGAAAGCTAATAGGAACTTCAAAAAAGACACACAGACAGTACTTTCACAAACTAAACAAGCATTCATCTTTTGCTCTCCAGCAAAAGATGGTGATCAAGTTTTGACATACTAGTAACTTATCCAATAAAAATATTGCTTTGTAAGTTGCGTGAACAACTAACATTTCTCTTATTGTGCTTCCTTTTTTCACAAGGGTTCAATTAATTTTAGATGTGGGAAATGCAGGTGCCAGAATTATTGCTTTCTACTGACTGATCTCTGCCATACCTGCGCTGTGACCACAGAAAACCGGCAAGATCCAGAAACTTTAGCTTCTACTTCTTTGAATGTAATTCTTTTTTTCTAACTATGTTTACTATTAAATTCTTTCTCACAACAATGTTATCTTTACTGTACATCGTTCCTTAATCTTTTGTTAAATTTTCTGCTGAGACAGCTCAACACCAAACTAACCTCAAATACCAGGGACGAGAAGTTGGAGGGGCAAACAGACAAAGTGTCAGACAGCAGATGATAGACAGAGACGAGAGGGCAGGATCTGGGTCACAGCAGGGAGCATAGACAGACATCAGATAGAAGGACTGCCCTCTCCATGCCCTCTGTGACAGCAGCAGTCATAAACAACTCTTTTACCTTTCATCCTCCAGCTCTCTGTGCTACCTGTTAACCTGTGACCTCCAACACATGATGTTCTGCTTCCTGACCTCTGACTTTTCTCCTCTGGAGGTCATGGTCAGTGTCCTGTTGTTCATCACACATTACTCTGCTCTGTTTCTTTAACTTTTCCTCTTACTTAATTACAGATTATTACTGTATAAGATCAGTTTGATTAAAAGAAAAAAATCAGCTGGATTTCTCAACCAAAATCCATCATTTAGCTCTGCTGGGAAATGAGCAACGCAGCTTTACAAAAAGACAAAGTGTTGAGGGAGGGGATTGCTGATGCACTGCTTACGTTAGTAATCTCACCAGAGATGGAAACCAGATGTGGGGATGAGCAGAGGTGGGAGGCAGTAGTAAGAGGAGGAGGAGTCAAAGGAGCAGGGTTGAAGGTAGGTGAAGGGTAGTAGAGAGGAATAACAATACATAACCCCTGTGGTCCTGTTTTAAATCTTAAATGCCATCCACTTTCCTACAGAAGGAAAGGAAGATGGAGGTGGGACAGAATCCGCCACACCTCGTAAATCATGCACATTTTCCTGGTTTCAATAATCTCAACTTTCCGTAAAAAACAAAACTTTGAATCCTTTGAAAAGTATCTGCTACACCTCCCTCACTGTTTTCTTCCGTTACTTTTTTCTCAACTATTTTCTCCATTTGTTTACATCATGTCTTCATTGATTTATTTCCTTCTGCTTTGTTTGTGCCTCTTTAGCCAGCATTGTGTGGAAACAGCAAACACTTAAAGGCACAGATATCCACAAATTTGTGACTGCTACAAATCACTCTGATAAAAACAACATTGCAGATCCAATGACGGACCTTTGTGGACTGGAATATCTTTATTTTATGTGTCATGTGACACATAAAAACAAAATGGATGTCTTTTTTTCCAGATTTTTACATTAGTAAGAAAGTAAAGCATCATATCACATAATAACAGCACATTATTACATAAAAGTATGAAGACTCTTAGTGTTCCTGTTAAAAATGAAATATAGGTTTTAAATGTTTTGACCAAACTGTTAAAAACTTAATTTACCCATGTCCCTAATAAGTTTGGATGCTGTGTAAAATGTAAATAAAAACAGAATGCAATTATTTCAAATTCCATAAACCCATATTTTATTCCCAATAAACCAATAATAACATATCAGATGTTGAAACTGAGACATTTGACTATTTCATGGAAAATATTTGAATTTTATGGGAGCAATGCATCTAAAAATGTTGGAACAATTGATGTTTATTTTGTGTAGCATCCCAAGGGTCTGAAGATCAGGAGTTTACTGTTTCGACCTTTGCCTTGTCCCTTACACATAGAGATTCCTTCTGATTCTCCGGATCTTTTTATGATTGGATCTTCAGTCTTTGTTACGAAAGCTACTTATTGCTGCCACCTGAAAGCAATGTCACTTTTGTTCATTCAGATATAACCATGCATTCAGGTAAACGATTCTTAAATTCCTTGAGCAGCACCAGTTCTCTTAAGGACCCTAAATCTGAAACTTTAGAAGCAGCACACCATTTATCAAACTAGGTGCTCTTCTCACGAGCAAACTCAACTTATGTCTGGTCAGCTGTTTTCCTGCTGTCTAAATTTTTGACGTTATGCTTCGGGTACAAGTTCATAGGCCTGCAGAACTGAGGCTTTGACCGTGTCATAGTTTAAGCTGTCCTTTAACGAGAAAGCAGCAACAACCTCTTGGGCTTTTCCAGTCAATTTACATTGTAACAATAATGGCCAAAAATCTTGCAGCCAAGTTAACGTACCAGCAATTCGCTCAAATGCAGAGAAATACGAGTCAACCTCTGCTTCCCTGAAAGCAGGCACCAAGGAAATACATTACTCATATCAAAAGGAGCAGAAGAGACCGACGGAGCTGCTGCTGCTGCAGAAGGGGTAAAAGGGGGCGATGCATGGGCTTGAGCCTCCAGCTTCAGACGTCAGAGCCTCCTTAACTCAAACTCCATCTGAACTTGGCGAGCTTCGGCCTTTTCACGAGCCTCATGCTCTAACTGAACCAAGCGCAACTTCAGCCGAGCCCTACCACTGGCCTCAGGGCTGGCTGGGGAAGGAGGGTCATACCTGGGAAGAGTAACGGGTGTTCTTACCCATCGCTCAACTCCTGATCCCATCTCAGCCGTTGCTGTGCTGGGAGTCTGAGGTAGAGGTTCCACCTCCCCACTAGTTGGGTGGACTGTTTCGGGACCAACAGAGAAAAATGATCCGCAATCTGCATAAGATCAGCCTTGCGGCAACATTCAAGAGCAGTACCGGAAGGAGCTGCAAGAAACTGCTCCAAGTTAAAGGACGTAGCCATCCCTATCTCCGATCAGAACAATAAATCCCACTGCTCCACCCCAACAATGCTAAATACACCACGGGGGAACAAAAAAGCTCCCGGACGAGCCCCCGCTTTGTTATGACCCACTATAGGGGTATGAAGAGGCGCAACAAAATAAAGAACTGAGGACAGGTGTTAATAAAGGAAGCCAGTAGTTTTACTGTTGTAACAGGAAATGGGGAACAAACAAATGGTGGCAATGACAAGTGCTGGGGTTAGCGAAGCTGCTCAAACAAAAGAACACAACAGAACCACTATTAACTAAATCAAAACCAGCCAGTTGAAAACAAAACCAAGACTAACTGACACGGGTGCAAAGAACTGGCCTACTAGGCTATGCTAGTAAAAATGAGTAGCAGCTCCAGTAGAATAAAAGTACGTCCCATAAACTTAACTAGTCCAGAACATTCTACTATTATCAACTTCTAAACTAAACAGTACAACAGTAATGCTAATCAAGAAAATAACTTAACTTAAAGTGAAGCCAAACGGGCTTTAGGGTTTACCAATTAGAACAAAGGTATCAAGACTACCAGTCATTAAACAAAGTATAACACAAAAACCAAACTGTCCAAACACAGTCAGATGTCTCTAGCCTATCTACACAAAATTATCACCAGGAAGCACACAATCCAAAGACACCAAACACCGCAGTTCCACAAGCCAAGGGCAAACTGTCTGTGTCAAACAGTCGCCGATGAATGAGCAGTTGCCTCTGGCTTTTATTTCCTGGATAGTGCCCTCAGGAGCTGTGATTGGACCAGGGAGGATCCAGTCGGAAGGAAGAAGGCAGAAGTGTGTCCGGTCTAGCCAATTCCAAACAGGCGCCATGGGGCAGATGTTTGCATGTAGAATCAGCTTCAGGTGGCAGCAATAAGTAGCTTTCGTAACAGTCGTTTTATGTTGAGTGACATTTTTTCCACAGTCCGAACCTCTTCCCATCTTTACATCTGATAGATGCTGAATCTCTGAAATGCTCTTTTTGTACCCAGCCATGTTAATGACCTAACCTAATTAGTTGTCAAATGCTCCTCCAGTTGTTATTTTTTGTGTGTCATATTTTTCACCCTTTTGTTCTCACTTCTCAACATTTAAAGATGTGTTGCTGCCACCAAATTCTAAATGAATCAATTTTTTCCATGAAATGGTAAAATGTCTCAGTTTCAAAGTCTGACATGTTGTTTATCTTCTATTGGGATTATCTATCTATCTATCTATCCATCTATCTATCTATCTATCTATCTATCTATCTATCTATCTATCTATCTATCTATCTATCTATCTATCTATCTATCTATCTATCTATCTATCTATCTATCTATCTATCTACCTACCTATCTACCTATCTATCTATCTGCTGTGCAAGTTCATCCTCCTTTGCTCTCCTTATTAAAAAATGCATGCAGCAGAACTGGATATTTCCTACACGTCACTATTCCTTAATCAAAAATCTATTGCATACATTGCCCACAATGCAATTTGAGAGAGAACACTTAGCTTCAAAATTTAAGTGTTTTGTGCTGCATTTAGGTCAACCCTTAACCCCAAAGTATTCCATCACCCATTCGGGAAAAGTATGATAGAATAGCTCATGAAGAATAGGAAGAAAATGTGGCTGTCACAGAGAAAAACATGGCCATCACCAGTGTGAACTATGAACTTTGTAGTTATTTATCAATGCAAAGTGGAGAAAGCACCAAATTTCATTGCAATGAATATATAATACACTGATATACAGAAGTAGCTGTAATGCAGCTGCAATAAGGATTTGTTTTCCACATTTGGAAGTTTTGGAAGTCATAATTCTGCACTAAAAATGAGCCAGCTCATGGGCATTGAATGCATGGGAGAAATACAGCTTTGTAACATTCCAGTTTTACTGCTAGCAAAACAGATGGCGGTAGAAACATAGCTTTTCATTGTCTTTTTGAGTGGAACCAGGAAGAGGAAGAAACAACTACAACAATGCTTTGCAGGCAGTTTGTTTTCTGGTCGGTCGGTCATGAAGTTGTGACTTTCTCTTGCTCAAACTGCTGCAATCTGCTTTTGGTATTAGAAACATCAAATGCAGAAAAGGTACTGAGAAATAATAAAGATGGAGACGTGTTATTATTCCCACACAAACAGCAGGTTTAGCATTATCCTGTTTGTACAGAAAGAAATATTCTGGTCTAACGTAACCACATGAACCAAATAAGGACTTGGAGTAAATGTGGTCTCATTTGTTTTTTAGTAATTATCTAACCATCTGTAACTGTGTCAGTCAGCTTGACAGTAATGATGCCACAGTTGTTGAAGTACATACAGTAAGTATTTTAATAGAGGAGCAAAGCAAATAATAGGCCAAGCATGTGGAAAGCACATCTTCTACGATAACTAATACCACACTTGCTCTAACAAAACATCAGCTTGTCAGTGGTTATGTCACCAGAGCAGCAAAGATATTTTCACATTTACAAATCAAGCTTTTCAACATGTGAAGGCAGTAAAGACAGCATTGCCAGTGTCTCTCAGAGAAACCATAAAACATCCACTGTCACTTATTGTTCAGGCTCTCAGAGGAGACATTATGTTTTTTTTCTGTTCAGGCCTCAAAAAGATAACAAACTATCTGGTGGGAGACACTTTACAAGACTGCGTCACACCTCGCAGCATTTCTTTAGCTGTGTTCAGTGAGATTTTTCTGCGGGAGGTGAGTGTGGAGTGAAAGTGGTCTCTTTCTATTCACTGAGCGTTTGACTCACTCCCTTTCACCACCTGTTGCATCTGCACACCCCGGGGGGGGGTGTGGGTTGAGAGTGTCTTGTGAAGAAAAGGAGATTAAAGATTTGTGGTAGAGTTGATTCCTGTTACTCATATGTTCTGGTGAGAAATTTTTATCTGTGAGTCATAGTTCTGAGAAGAAGCAGCGTGCTTTTTAATTAGTATTGGAATGGACAGGAAGCACATTGCAGAACAGTAACAGGGGACTGTGTGAAAGCTATCTGTCTGTCCATCCATCTGTCTTTATAGTCATAGATCCATACACTCACTGACCACTTTACTAAGTACACCTGCTTTTTAACACTTTAAACTGCTTGTTAACACATTTAGCTAATCAGCCTATTAAATGGCAGCAACTCAGTGTATTTAGTCATGTTAACTTGTCGAGGTAACTTGCTGAAGTTCAAAGTGAGAATCAGAATGAGGAAAAAAAGAGTTTTAGGTGGTGCCACACAGGCTGGTCTGAGTAATTCAGAAACTGCTGATCTACTTGGATTTTACACACAACCATCTCAAAGGGTTTTACAGAGAATGGTTTATAAAAAAGACAAAATATCCAGTGAGCAGCAGTATGAGAACGGGTAGACTAGTTGGACATGATAGAAAAGGCTACTACTGCTCAAATAACCACTGGTTCCAACCAAGATATGCAGAGCAGCATCTCTGAACACACAACACATCCAGCCTTGAAACAGATGGGCTACAGCAGCAGAAGACCACACCGGGTGCCAATTTAGATGGTAGCGTCAAAATTTGGTGGGAACATCATGAAAACATGGATCCATCCTGCCTTGTATCAATAGTTCAGACTGCTGGTAGTGGTGTGTAGGGGATATTTTCTTGGCACACAGCCATTTAATACCAACAGAGCACAATTTCAACACCACATACCACCTGAAAAATGTTGCTGACCATCTCCATCCCTTTATGACCACAGTTGTAGTGGCTTCTGACGACAATGAGTTCATGGTACTCCAATGGCCTCCACAGTCACCAGATCTCAGTCCAGTAGAGAAGCTTTGGAATGTGGTGGAACGGGAGATTCTCATCATGGATGTGCAGCATCAACTGTGTGATGCTAACATGTCAACGTGGAGCAAAATCTCTAAGGAATGTTTCCAACACCTTGTTGATGACTTGAAGAATTAAGAGTACTGAACACAAAATGAGGTCCAACCTGGTGTTAGCAAGGTGAACCTAATAAAGTGACTGTTGAGGGCATATGACTAACTTTCAGAAACAGACAGATCACAGTTGTACTGAACTCTCACAGTCCTGGAATTACTCATACTTTACAGCTAGAACAACCCCAATGTGTACACTTCTGCAAATGTATATACATAAAGAATGCTTGAGGTCAGAGATATTTGGACTCCCTTGTGGAAAACTGTGATTCAAATGGGGCCAAGGCTGACTGTATGCAGATTCATCACAGAAACTTTCAACAATTTCTGGAGAGGCTGTGGGATGTTTTAATGTGGACATACACACACGTACAAAGTGTGCATCTGCCCATTTTAAAGATTTTGATGCAAGTTCAGATAAATGGAATACAAAAAAATGAAGGAATAAAGAGGGTTTTGGTATGATTTGATACACTCTGGTGCATTTTTGAACATTTAGAATAGCGGTGTAATGGTACATGTGTTCATAGATGGATTTTACAGAGGCGTACCGAGTTCCCATATGGAAGAGTAACTGCCTTGCACTGTAGCTACAGCCTCTAAAATCTTCTTAAAAATAAATAAAGAAATATAACTGCCATTGTTGACAGCAAACAACAGCGAAATGCAGAGTTTTACAAAGAATTAAAAATCCTCCTCAAAGTGGAGTCTCATGAGACGAAATTGTACGAGAATAATGGCTGATGTGCTAACACAATGGAAACACCTGCAAATCACAATCATACTTTGTCAAAATTTTAGAAATATTGCTTTTATTTTGCGAAACGTATAATGGAAGCGCAGCTATTATAGCTAGCAACAGTTTTAAGGATAAACCAAAGCTTAAAAACCCTCTTCCGTGGTTTAAATCTACAGAATGGTCCGTCTTCTGTATTCGTCTTTTGCGTCAAGCATAAATGGACACGCCTAGTTTAGATGTTTATCTTCCATTTTACATCAAGGAATAGTGGATTTTTTTTAGTATTTCATAACAGGAATAGAGGTATCTGATAGTTTTAATTTCATTAGTACAAGTGTGTCTCACATTGTTAAGTGTAATACTGTGTAATAAGTATCTTTAATTACTCTACTATATGTACAGTTTGATGTCATCAAAGAACTCCAAACCACATAATAAGGTCATAAATTAGTGTAAATTGGCCCAAACCAAGATGTTGGAAATTTATCTGACCTCACCAAATTATTGGTAAGTTGTGGATGGGTGAACTTAACATCTCTTTTTTTATTTGTGTGTAAGTTGTTATTGCTTTTTTAGCATTCACGGATTCTCCACAACATCTCACCAGGTGCATGTTCAGATTTGTCATACTACTGTTTTATATGATGGATGCATTACAGACTTATCTGAAAACTGAATGTTTTCTCCCTTCCTTTAAAATCCAAAAGACTTCCAAGCATTAGATCTGAAGTTTCATTGTAAATCGTTTTAGCATTGGTTGTTGGATGTTGTAGTTCATTTGAGATCATAAGCAGGAAGGATAGGTGTAAGTACTTCATTCCATTTGTGGATGCTGTTTAAATGGAATGTAGACTTTGTTTACATGATACACCACTACATTCTGCCTATTTGAAGTTGTGCAGACCCACTCTCAAGGGCTGAACAAACGTCTGAGAGATTTTTTCCCTGTACAAGTACAACTTCTAACGTTATAGAAGGCTACTTCGAATGTTAGCCTGAGGCTACATAGCAGTGCTACTCTTTCGTAGTACAAGCTTAATTTTAAGACAATTTGGGGAAACAATGTCACATGTAGTTTTCAGAGAGTTTTTTTATGGAACTACACATCAACTATAAGGATGCTCAAAGAGTACCTCAGCATCAAATTTATTTAGCGCTGACAAAGCTAGAGTTTCTTGATAAAGTTTAAATTAAACAGCAGGCTAGCAAAGTTGCAAGTTGATTTTAAAGTAAGCTATGGCATTACAATGTGGAGAAATATAACCAACCAGTCGTATTTTGTATAGAAAGACATAATATTGAAGAGAACTGTAGAAATTTCTGACTTTTTTGTAAAGAGGAAGGACACAGTTCAGTACACAACAGACTCCTGACTATATTTGTAGGAGCCATGTTTTCTTTTTGGTTCTTCCTCCGACCAGTAGGGGTCATGTTTGATTTTGTGTGCACCTGTGCAGGAGGATGGGGGGTCATTTAAGGCCGTGCATCATTCCCAACAGGTGTTGTGATAGAAGTGAGGGAAACAGTTTTCTACTGCACTCGAATGTTATATACTGAAAAGTTACCTTGATTCTATTGGAATTTATATGACAAATGAAACATGGATATACGACTACCTTTTGAACTACCGAATCATTCATTATTAAGCAAAGAGTACACATAGGAAAAGCCGAAAACATCACAACCGGTAGCAAGTTGTAGAAGTAACGCTACAATATTAATCCCCAATATAAGCAGCCTGACAGTTACCAATGTGGAGCTAACTATGCATGTAATTGTGGTCACACACAAGTATCCAATAGGATCACCAATAACAGACAGTAAACCAGAACTGCTAAACAAAGAAGCCGTTGATCCCTCTATGACCACATTAGCTGCCACATACCAACCCCAAAAGGACCAACTTACCTTTCTATGGACCTTTTTTAATAATCCAGATTATGAAAGTAAAGATGTTTATTTGACATGTATCTAATATGACTACAGTTATCACAGCTGTGAGCGTGTTAACGAGATGTACACAATAATTTCCCTTCTTAGTATATGGCCCACCTGATAAAGTCGTGCTGACCTTCTGGCCACCTCATGTATAAAAGTGTAGCTCCACCACTCTTTTCTTTTCCTCCGATAATGTCCTATTTGGGTTTCTGAATCAGCCATGGTGTGCATTTAAAATGCAACTGTCACATGATGCTGAGCACAAAGTTGTGCGGTATGGTTTTTCAGCCTCGGGATGTTTCAAGGCAACGATAGACCCAGGAATGTCAATAATCAGTGCTACTGTCCCATCAAAACAAATCAGAAGCACAGAGTTTCAGGTCGGAAATAATAGTGGAGTAGCGTGGCTGTAACATTATGGATTTCTGCCAGAAAACTGTTATAGACAATGCTTCTGAGCTCAGAAAAACAACATTTCTGGCACTTTATCCCAGTTGTTATAAAGTCAGTTGGTGTTGGGCAGAGTTTCACTTCCTCAGCTCAAATAAACTGTCAGATAATCAGCATTCAATCAATTGCATAATCTTTGCACGTTATATTTTGTTAGTTTTTTGGAGGACTTTATCACTGTCTGTTTGCATTGAAAAATTACCCAGAATCTATGAGTCCTGAAAGCTACAGATATATTTATACACACATACTCACCTCTCATTCCCTTTCAGTGGGGTGGTGTTAGGCATTACAAAACTGATTTTTGGATCAGATGCTTTGATTTGCTAGTGTAACTTGCATTGAAAAATAAAGAATACTTTAGCTTTTAAAGCATCAGCACAAGTGCCAGCCAATGAAATTTCCTGACAGTTGCAATGATATTGTGACGGACTATGACTATAAATTCATATTTCAGGCCTGTAATAGCTCATCACATCCTTGTGGGTTCTGCCTTACGTTTAATTTTTGAGTTGACAGGAATTTTTTATTGGTGCTGCAGTCAACTGCTTTTAAATTAATTAAGCCATCAGGCAGTTTATGGAGCATTTAAATTGATCCAGGGGTCCATTTACCATGCAAATTGCATCTTATATGTTGAAATCAGGTTCAGATTTATAAGTGTTCATGTTCACACTAATAACAAACAGTAAATCTATGAACTTGGGACACATAACTGAGGGAGGGGGGACTTCTAAGCTGTTTTAAGGCCTGTATCACAAGCTTTACAATAAATCCTCCTTTTCACTGAAGGGCCAATTAGTCTTTAAAATGAAACTTCGTATTTTCCAGTAAATTCCTGCTGGCAAACGTCACAACTTTATGAGTAAGATGAATAGGCCAAATGTCTGGACTGAGTACTCAGCTCATTGTCAACAAGAAAGATGCATGGTCCCTGAGTGCTGACCTCACAGCTGGCTCCCTGCAGAATGACACAACAAATATGAAAATGCTGCACAGACACACACTCAAATGGAAGACTAGTAAATCAAGCAGCAGCCCCTGGATCACAGCCAGAGGGACTGAGTTCTAACTCCTTATATGCACCACGTGGCTCAACGCTGCAGGAGTATTTGTCTTTGTTTTGTTTTGTGCACATATGGGAGCAGTGTGTTGGTGGGTTTTAGTGCAGTGTTGCATGAGCAGGTGAACCATAGGGGTTTGAACTGAGCCTGGCTGCATAACAGAACGCTGTCTTGGAAACCTTGAGGACAAAACAAAGAAGAGGGATGCATTGCTAACTTCTTTATGTACAGTTGAAGAAAAGATGCCTTTCTTTTTTTTTTTAAACCCCATTTCCTTTTAAAAACTATCTTTGAAAAAAATGTACTTTTCACTTTTGTCCATTGTCTTTTATAAACAGCCATCAACACTGTGGATCAGGATTTCTTCTTTGAATCTACAGAGAATGACTTCGAGTCTCAGAAGTTCTACATTTACTATTTATAGGAACCAGCACCAATAAATCCACTACTTGCTTTCAGAAATCCCTTTGACAGATTTAACCTATAAACAGCTGGGTCTTACCAATAAACTCCTTACAAACCACTATTCCAATCATTTATTTGAGATACAAGTTTATTTATTTGCATGTTTTCTCGGGGGTAGCTGAGGTTCACTGCTAGACTTGCTGGAGCTGTTTGGTTGAACTATGAGAGAAAGTGCAGAAAACTGACTGCTAATTTCATTATGTAATCACCAAACTGTGATGGACTGGTGACCAGTCTAGGTTGTACCCTGCTTCTCACCTAAAAGCTGCTGGGAAAGGCTCCACCCTGCTCCAGTTGTGAAATTAATGTGATCTGCATGATAAATACCTGCAGAATAAATCATTTACTTATTTTGTTTCACGTGTGCATAAAGAAAATGAAACAGATTTTATGTGTTTGGGTTTTTTTGGTTCGTTTTTGTTATTGTTTGTTTGTTTCCGTGGATACAGAGCAGTTAGAATGAGGGTATATAGTTGGCTAACGATTTACACTATCCATAGCATGTGTTAAATGAACTGTTTAACTTTGATATATTACAGTATATTACTTTACTCATGTTACTTTTCTCAGATGAAAAAAAAACATAAATCAATTCTGGCCGCTTGTTAAATGTTTTTCCATTTCTGTGAACAAAATCAGAAAATGGATGGTGGTTCTTTGTCCAGTTTTTCCCTTTTCATTTTTTCTTAGAGTTATATTTTGTTTCAAATTTGGAAAACAAATTGCCTGAAAATGTACAGACTGGTAGCATATTTCATAGATCCCAACTCCCTGAATGAGGAAAGAGTTTAAAAAGTCATAATCCATCCAATGTTAAGGTCTAAATAAGTTTATTTCTTTATTTTTCATAGTGAAACTTTCGGTTAGGTTTTCTTTATTTCATTTTCAGCAAACTAACAAAATTAAAAGCTAATTAAACAAAATAACACAATAAATTGAAAAACTGAATACAAGAAGAAAAATAACAAATTTATGATATCTACCCTTTTATCCCATCTACGTTCTTTTTCATTATCAACTATTTGATCACATCAATAAACAATGAATCATATATTCAACATACAATAATACATAACAGTAAGAAAATCATCCAACAGCCCAGCTTGCTGGTGATAAACATGCTACTAAACTAATACAGTTCTTCATATTTCCCTATTGCATAGCTTTTTTTTATTGCTTTCTTAAAGATAACACCGATTTCTATTGTTTTAAATTTCCTTATTAAGTTATTTCACAGTGTGACACCTTTCAATGTAACACGGTGTTCCCTCAGTTTTGTCTTAAATATTGTTTTTGTTTTTTTTTAATATGTCTATTCCTTTAGAACGATAACTTTCTCTCTTTATAAATCTGCTTTGCAGTTTGTTTGGTGTTTGGCTCTTTTATAGACTTTGAACATGAAACCTGAAAAATAACAAAATATTCAGTCAAACAGATCAGTTGTCAGGAAAACCATAACTGCTGGAGTGGGACTCTGCCTTCATCCCGAATCCCTTTTCCTTCTTCACCCCGTCCACCCTTCATGTCCTCTGAAGAAAAAAACAATTTTTTGATTTTTGGTAGAGACCCTTTCTCTGCGAACAAGTTAACAGTCTCCTTGTATCAGTGGATGTGTGTTTGTGTATTTATGCCTCTGTAAAGGTCAGTAGCTTTTCCACCTAAATTTTATGTAATAACCACAGCTTGTGCTGCAATAATCTGTGTCTCAATATAAAAATGAGAATAACCACCAATGAAACTTTTAAGCATCTGTAAAAATCATGTCTTGTAAAAATGTTCAGAGCAACTAAATCCCTGTGCTCCTTTTCTGACCTGTCCAATCCTCCATATGGTCCAACAGAGAACTAATGTCTTTTCCATACCATGCCATTCCAGGGAGGCACAAGCAGAGGTAAGATTAAGAGATTTAGGTTAGCAAATTAAGCCAAAAGCCTCAGCACAAAGTAAAGACTGTACAAAGGTGGGAAATTTTGAGTTTTGCAAGGCTTGTTCTAAACTGAGAGAGAGGAGGTAGATACAGAAGCCATAATGTGAAGATATAGTCACCTGCTGCCTCCACGTACAACCAACATCTGTTTAATCTGTTTATCAACTTTCTATCCTTCCTTTTTTGCATGTTCTTCCCATCCTGCTCTCTATCCACATACAGACACAATGAAGCACAAGATTTACGCTGTTTTGAGTGAAGTAAACAATTAGATTTTATATTTATAAAGCCCTGACATTTTAGAAGCAAAAGAGACAACTTTAAGTTCTTATTTTCAGTAATTGTCTACAGCCTTTTTTAAAAGTTTCTTAAGGTTGTGCAAAAAGTTTTATGAAGTTATACCTTACATGCTATCATTTCAAATCCTAATGTACTGATTTCCTCAAAATTACATTTTTTCTATATATTTCAGTTTCTTAAGAGTATAGATGCTATCGACTGTACTTATAGCTTTTCTAGTCGTGTATGTTTTTACACTACATGTCACATTAATCTATAACACACACACTCATGCAACACTTCTATTGTTATTATACAAAGTGCTTTTCACTATTCCAAAGGCAATGTGGGATTCTGTGGCTTACTCAAGGAAAATTCAGCACACAGTGTGGGAAGCCAGGAATTGATCAATTTACCACCAGTTGGAGATAAATAATCATTTAACCGCTCTTCCACCTGAGCTACAGCTGCCCTAGTTAGGCTTATTGTATTATGTTTTTCACATATTTTACACCAAAAATAACATGCAAATCATGTACTGTAAAAAACTGAATTTTATCTCCTTTTGCTAGCCGTTGCAGAGACTCCACATCAGACATTATAGTCAGTAAATCACAGTTACTGTAGAGGAAAGTGTGCTGTGAACACTCTTGCAGCCCAACGTGCAGCACCCTCATTAAAAGTTAACATGTGCAGCCAGATATAATATAATGTCGGAGCCCTACATCTACTACAGAGTCATGTGATACATAATGCCAACTAAACACTTCCCACTGTACTCAAAAGCCAGATGTCAGTAGTGTTAGCTAGTATTTTTACCCACTGTAATGAGGCTTTAGTATTTTCATTTAGCTTGCAAGTTACACTTCTTTGATAGAAGTTTGAACACAAAACCATTTCACATGTTTAAGAACAAATATTTTGCTTATATTCAGAGACCCAAGTGGCCAGAAATAAGCCACAAAAAATTGTTGTGCCTACTGAAATGAGGGTACCATGTCAATATCTTGGTAGATAAATCAATGCATCATTTGCATGCCATCAATTTAAAAAAATTTTTAAATTTCTGGTGCAAAGATTACCCGAGACAAGTTTTTCATAAACTGTGCCATGGATGCCATTGTTGCTCTTTTGTCTGCATGATCTGAGCAAACAAGCTTTATTTGCATTTATTTTATGAAATCTGCATCTTCCTGTTTGACCCACTGGTTGTGCTGCATGTCCTCAGGCTCGGACACCACAATCTTTTGTCTATATTGTGGTGAAAGGGTTGTTTGTGAAAACTGGCTTGCTGGTTTTTGTGTAAACCTGCTCAAAATCAGACTATTGATCCTGAAGTTGTACCCTCTGTGGTGGAGTTTATAGGGCTGATGGTGTTGCAGATATTTCATAAGAAAGTAAAACATTACAACATTTTTTCTTGACGTTAATGATGAAAGAAAAAACACCAAAAGGCTGAAAAGCCACAAAAATACTTGTTAACACAAAATTTCTCTAAAGCCACATTTTATGTACTCTGTTCAGAAAAACAAACCTTTAAACTGGAACAGAAAAACGAGGTTAATCCGTACTTCCTGTCTACCATAATTAACACCAGATTCGTGTCTAGCAGCATTTTCCGCTCATTGGATTGAGGTTTCATTCATATCAAAAAAGCGTAATGAGTATTTTTTTCAGTGGAGACAAAGACATGGTGTTAATCCGAGGCATAAATCCTCATACTTCCTCCACATGTGCTTATTGAGAGTCTTCCATCACCCCACTGTCCTTATTTTAACCACCGATAGCCACATAATTCTGTAGATGAAAAACTGGGTTAATTCTTTGCAAAATCAATCCTCTTTTCATTTATTGAAAGGGTGCTCCATTTTCTCTAATGTTTCTGTTTCTGTTGAATTTTGGAGTTATTCATTCTGTGTTGCTTCATCCAACCAAACAATACAGAAATGCAATTTGTGAATGAAGCTGATGCTATTTATTTATCCACCCAAGTCCTTTTTTCAGTCAGGGTGGAAAACATTCTGGCATCTGATGTCTGGGGGCACCAAAATGACTTGGCATTTTTTCTTTTTCTTCCTTTTTTACACAACAGTCTCCCTTTTTGTCTCCTGTATATCCTATGGGTGGATAATATTATGTCTACACACCTCATGTATGCTAAAAACCGGCAAAACAGGCACTGATAGTGTAAACGTTTGACTGCAAGGAGTCTCTGCTCCCACTTCTCTCGAGGAGGTGCAGAGCTGCACCAACACTACTCTGCTCTGGCATTGCAGCCCCATGTGCTGGGCTCTCACAAGGGTACTGCAGAGAAAAGGCCCTAAGAGCTCTAAGCCTGCTCTTGAAGGTGCCACCCTCACCGCAGCTCAGCTCCACTCACTTACAGCATTCAAACCCAACCAGAGGCACCTACAGTAGCACTCTTGTGATGCTGCGTTGCTTTTTATATCATGTGTGCCAGTGGGCCATTTTGCGGCGGGCTCCCTGACTGTAACCACTTTATGACAAGAAAAAGAGACAGTTATCTCTGCACTGGGTTGCCAGCTGTGTCCCACACTTATCACTTTTTCTCATGTTCACGAAGAAATACTTCACTGAGTTGATTCTGATATCAAACTCCTCTTTTAGTCATTGTGCAGTATATAGTAGAAATATATTTTTAAATGTAACATACATTTGCAAAGGAAATACTTTCAGATTTTGGTACTTGTGCTCATTATCAGCATTTTTAGCATCTTTTAATATATGATATATGAATGTTGTACATATGTTATTGGTTAGGCTCTCAGCTCGGATAGAAATAGTAATTATACTGGAATCCCAAACAAAGTCCAGTAGAGCAGAAAAGTGCAAAACTGATGCAAACATGCAGCAGCTGTTACATGATGCATTGCTTTTCCAGGTTTAAGTGCATCAAGATTTAATCAAAATAGATCCTGATGCACTTAATCACATGATGTGTTTTAGTTTCCAACTGTATTTGCTGAAATCCTTTTACCATTGCTGTGTTTTTCTAAATCAATCACAGTTGTCAATAGTGGAAGTAAACCTTGTTTTTAGCAGAACCATTGCACACTTTTGAGTCAATCCAAAGAGAGTTTTGAGAAACTTTTATAAGACAGGGTGGAGGATTTTCTCAGCCTACAGAGGACGACGTAATCCATCTGACTTGTGTCAAAATGTCATCACTGACATAACAAATTACCAATTTTCTCACATGCCAACAGGAAGTTCAGTTTGAAGTTTTACAAAAGGCGGAGCATTAAGTTCAAGGCTTCATGTGTAATATAAACACAGGGAGTGGATGAACTGTACAGTGTGTTATGGTGAGGAACGCATTGCACACACAGAGCAGTAGAGCGCTATGTAATGCTTTGGCCTCCCTGTAACGGACCTCTGCCAGCTCTGCTGCCAAACAAGACCACAATATGGGCCTCTCTGCCTCAGCAGCAGGCTCCGTACTATTACAGCCACGCATGGCTGACCTCAGGCCTACCAGCTGTTCACAGGCAGTGTAAATCTCTGTTAGGTGCTGTTTTCTTTACAACTGACCTCAAATCAGCTGTACTTAATCTGCCACTAAAAGACTGCACCTTATGGGACAGTGAAAGACGAATGCATGCCGTTATAGTATCAGTCTCAGTCAAATGACTGTCCTCAAATTTTCTTTTTTCTCTGTTTTTGTATATTTATGTTTCTAGCTTTAAAATAAACATGTACGTTTTAGCTTTTTCTTGGTGAAGAGGTTGTATTGCTCTTTTGTTATTGTTTAAAAATGTCTTAAAGATGTTCTAGTCAGGCAGCAGAGTGGGCCAGATCATGATTCTCTAAATTTTAGACCTTTTTTTACTTGGGAAAATCTTGTGTGATTATTTTTTTTTTCAGCAAACTTAACCCATTAAGGCCTGACCCATGAATTTTTTTTTTTTTTTTTTTTTAACACAAGGTCTTTATTTGGCCCTTTAACAAAATGTAACAAAAAATGAACATTTTCTTGGGAGGGATATCTACCATTTATTACCATGTGATATATTAAAAATATAATGTGGTTTTCTGCTTTTGGGTATCTATTAGAGGACAGAAGACAAGTATCAGATGGTGTTCAACAGGATTTTGAGCAAAGTTTATACCATAAGTTGTAGCAAAATGTCTCAGAAACTGTATGTAACAAATATGTCACGTTGGGCTCTTATAGGTTAAATGAATTATTACACTGATATTTTCCTTCTTTACAAAGCCTGGAAACTGGAAGATATCTTGCAAGTCATCATTTTGATGGACTGTCAATAGTCATTGAACCTTCTGTTGGTAAATCTTATCTCCCTATTGTCTTTTGGGGAGATTAAGTTTTTTTTTTTTTTGGTTTTTACACTTTGTTGCCCTATTAAACAGCAACAAAATAGAGCTCAAGGTTGTGCCCTCCCCTCACCTCTTCAGTAGAAGGATAAAGTTCTTGTCTTGGAAACTGACAGCTGACACAGCCATCCATCTGAGGTCCACAGCCTGGACCACATCTTCTCCTTTGGGTCACATCCACCACCACATCACCCTTCTTCAGCCTAAAAAACATGTCTAGAATCCAGCTATCACTTCCCTATGCCGTTGCCTGGCTCCATCATATCCAGAATGCTGTTGGCAGGTTTCTCACACATACAAAGTCCTGGCAGCACATCATTCCTATCCTCATCCATCTCCACTGGCTCCCAGTCAAACACGTTATCCACTTTAAGGCCCTCCTTCTCAATTACAAATGACTTTACGAACTTACCCCTCACCTCATTGACCTCCTCCTGCCATAGAAACCTTAGTCCTCAGACTTCTGCCTGCTCTCATCCCCAAGAATCAGATCAGGACTTTTTAGTGGCAGAGCTTTCCGCACCACAGCTGCAACACTCTGGAACTCATTACCCGCTGCCATCTAACTTTCCTCAGCTCTGGACACTTTAAAAACCTCCTCACACGCCATCTGTTCACGACTGCTTGTGATACCACTTAAATCTTTGGACTTTATTTGTTCATTTTCTTGTCTGTATCTTTTACATAACCCTATCATGTAAAACAGTTTTATTACTTTCATTAATATTACATTTTATGCCAATGCAACTCCGTTGCATCCCTCTACCTCCTCCGTGTTTCATTATCAGGAGGACTATGCATTGTATGTAAAGGTTCTTTCCATTATGTGACCAAAGAATGAGTAATTAGCTAAATAGCAATTTACTGACAATGTCAATAATAAATTGGTGTAATGCAGTCTCATTTGTACCATCTAAGGTGTTACAGAAATTAGATTTTAATTTATATTTGTGGTGCTGAGTCACAAACATTCTCCTCCCCAGAGCTGGTTTGTACACTACAGCCTGTACCTTAATGGTGTGATTTTATGAGGAATATCGCAGCATCTCTGATTACAGGATGTTTCCGTGCAGTTCCAGCTCCTCACTGATGACTCATTTTTCCATATTTAAGAAGAGCCACAATCAGTTAAGCTTTTCCGTCCTGTATGGTAATTCTTGTACAACTCCAATTCCAAAAGTTGGGATGATTTGTAGCATATGAATAAAAACAGAATGCAATGATTTTCAAATCTCACAAGCCCATATTTTAATCCCAGTAGACAATAAACAACATATCAGATGTTGAAACTGAGACAGTTTACCATTTCATCGAAATATTAGCTCATTTTGAATTTAACGGTAGCAGCACATTATCACCATTATCATTGTGGCATCTCTTCTTCTGTCAACAACTCTGTAAACATCTGGGAAGTGAGGAGACCAGTTGCTGGAGTTTTAAGAGAGGATGATGTCCCATTCTGGTCTGAAGCAGGATTCTAGCTGCTCTACCATCCTGACGCTTTGTTACTAGATTTTTCATATCATGATGCTTTAAATATTTTCTATTGATGAAAGGTCTGGAGCTGAACTGGACTGCAGGCAGTCCAGTTCAGCACATGGACTCTTCTCCTGCGAAGCCATGCTGTTGTGACTTTTTAAAGCATTGATAGAGCCTTTACAGATGTGGAAGATGCCCACATTATAGGTACTAACGAAACCCTACACCATCAGAGATGTGGGTTATTTAACTGCCAACTGAAAACATGCAGGATGGTTCCTCTCCTGGTTCCTGGTCCCTGGTCCCTCTCCCTCTCCGGTGTCCCTGGTTTCCCAAAGAAATGTGACCACAGAACAGTTTTCTGTTTTGCCTCAGACCATTTTAAATTGGTTCTCTGAATCTTTTGATGATATCATACACTGTAGATTGTGGGGTCCTAAAAGTCTTTGTAATTTTACAGTGAGGAACCTTTCTTTCTGAAATTGATGCAGTTTGCCACAGATTAATGAACTTCTGCCCATCTTCACATCTAAGAGGCTCTGCCTCTCTGAAGTGCTCTCCCATGTTACTCATGTGTTACTAATTAATCTCATTTGTAAATGCTCTTCCGGGTATTTTTCCATTTGTGTCACTTATTTTTCCAGTGTTTTGTTGCCCCTTTCCCAGCTTTTTTTTGTTTGTTTGTTTTCGATCTGTTGCTGCTATTGAATTCAAAATGGGAAAATATTTCCATGAAATGGTAAAATGTGTTAACATCTGATATGTTTATATTCTACTGGGAATAAAATATGGCTTTATGAGATTTGCAAATCACTGCGTTCTGTTTTCAAGTATATATTTTACACAGCACCCCAAATTTTTGGGGTTGTAAAATGTACATGAAATAGAAGTGAAGAATCAACCCATTATAACAAAAATCCATCAAAACCTGTTCTCAAAATAAATAAAAACAAAGTTGTGTTCATAATGAGCTTTTTATTTAAAAGCACATATAATGGAGCTAAATACATTTAGCAGAAAAAACAGCATTACTACTATTTCTTTTGTACAAAAAATGAGACAATACAAAAATACTAATATTGAATTTCAATACAGTTGAGGGTGTATTTTTATGCATATTACAAATAACTATTACATTCTACATAGTTTAGTTATCTAGATACAAAAATCTGTCAAATTGATGCTTTTTAAGCAGCATTTTGTAAAGAACACAGGTCTGTAATCATAGTGGATATATCTAAACATGTTAAGAAACAATATCTTACAGAGTTAATTTTAGTGATCTATACATTATTTATATATTTATAAAAAGAGAGCGAAAACGGCTTTGTGAAATGATAGGACGGACTATACGATGAAAAAGATGTGCAACATGGCGGCGTGTGTTCTTGGATGAGGATATCTGAGTAGGCTGTAAATAAAAAGGACCTGGTACTGTACAAAATGTTAGTGATTACACAGGACAGGCTATTAACATGCGAGGTTAAAGATGCTTTTTAGCAGAAAATAAAAATATTAGATCCACAGTTTTTTATAACCTGTTCTCTCGTTCTCCGACACACAGTGGCACACACAGTAGACATACACGCACACACACTTGGCACAGCTGACAGCGTGTGTGTGTTAGTTTCCGCACACACAGTTTATCAAGAGGGGTGTTCCTTTTCACAGAGCACAGGGCTCCTACACATACACACATGAAATCACAAGAACAATAACAAGCATACCCACACAAGCACAAGACAAAACACACACAAACTGAGAGACAAACATCCATTGCCAATGAGTGATTGGATGGATGAGAGCCCCTCCCTTCCAGCGGAAAGAGCCCAAATCATCCCAAAATAATGTGCCAGCTTAGCTGTAAATCATCACTCCCATCTCCATGGTGACAGACCATACCCCCTTCACTCCATTCACCAGTCAACCTTCCTATTTAGGAATCCAGACAGGTGGCCAAAACACCAGGAAGTGGCATGGCACAGCCACGCCTCCTATCCAGGTGCTGGGTCGGCTGGGAGGTCAGCCTCCCTCCTTCCACAGAATATGACATGCATTTACTACATCTAACCTCAAGAACTGCAACATCCCGGGTTTGGGCTGCGCTGATAGTCCACTGCAAAAAAGCTTGATGTGCTGATCTGGAGACAGACGTGTGTGAGGTCGGAGGGTTTCAAAGGTGAAGATTGGGAAGAATTTTTTTTTGTTACCAGTTTCTAAAAGCCAAACAAGCTGTTTATGATGCCCGCAGTAGCTTGCTAGTACTGGGTTACGGTATTAGTTTAGAAGCTGATGTTTCTGTCTCATGAATTCAGCACAATCAAGTTTTCTTCAGTTAAACATCTCATGCAGCAAGTGGTGATCATGGACAATGAAGTTAAAACAGTGCTATAAGTTATACTTTTCTATACTGTTAATATTTCTATGTTGCTAACTAATGCAGTAATATCCTTCCCATGGCTCAGGAAGTTGTTGTCCTATGGCGCTCCAAGGCCACAGAGAGTTCAGAGAGGAAGGATCCCTCTCTCCCTAGGCAGGGGGTTTGTCTCTTTTCTTTTCTTATATTCTTTTTTAATTGAGTTTTCTTCACATGTTTTCCCTTCATGTGATTGCTGTCAAATCCTCCACACCCTTAGCTCTGCCTGTCAAGTCATCGATTTCTTCATTAATTTAGTTGTTTAGCTCTCCAATTCTTTTTTGTTTGTGCTCAAAGACATATAGGCTCAAATGTTGATTAGTAAGTAATAGAGAATAATAAGTCTGAATAGTGAGAGTGGACTCTGCTGTGCAAATCTCAAATCTGACACCCCGGTCCACAACGTGCCTCGCAGGGCACAGCAAAAGGGAGGAGGATGCCATTTAAGAAGCAGCTACAGTCTCTTGTCGCTACATTCTACTGTCCGATGGGAGGTGAGCAGCGCTGTGGTTGGCTCCTCGATGACAGGAAGGCGGCGAGGCCTCCCTCACACCATGTTGTGGTGGTTGTTCCTGTCGATGATGTCGGATGATGGGAGCAGCTCCTTCTTGATTGGGGAGGGTGGGGGTGTGGGCAGCTTCACCCTAGGCTTGAACAGGTCAGAGACGTAGAACACCTGGTGGACACAGAGAGACAGAAAGTGTCATGGTTTACACTATGATAGTAGCATAAGATGAGATAATAAAGACACGTTTTTAATGTAATTATTTTATCTGAGATAATAAGCCTATCTTGATGAGTTTAAATGAAAATATGAGGCTGAGGGACAACCAGGTACTGTAATGCTTTACGTACTGCATGTTAGGCCTGTCTTGGTTGATCTGTCTCTACAAAAATATTTCAGTTATCTTTTTTCTAAGAAATGTTATTATTTCTTCTTGATTTCACTGCAAAACTGGCATCAGTTTCACTAATAGATTGCATTACATTGCATTGCATTACATTAAACAAAATTCCCAAATGAGTAAAACATGACTGATCAGCAGTACATGGAAAAAACATGACCAACGTTTGCTAACATAAAAGAGCAATTATAGCATGACTAGTGAATAATCAAAAGTGATTGCAGGAGCAAAAGGAAATCCTCTAGACTTAAAACAAGTCAGCTGGCTCCTGGTACACTGTGGCAGGTCTAAACAGGAGCACAATAAATATGCACCTACATGTTCTGTGAGCTGGCAAGAAGTGATTATTACGATGCATCATGACGCTATGATAAGGACCACCTTATCAACTTTCTCTGGGACATTTTGGGCAATCCCAAACTGCAATAATGAGTAATCTGACTGAGGGATGTGATCCAAGTATGGCTCAACCAAATATGTCTGAATTTGTGAACCATGGTCAATTTTTCTCATAAAGGTCATCCTTCATGATTCATGGTGGTGCACAAAGGAACCCCCCCCCCCCCCCCCCCCCCCCCCCCCCAAAAAAAAGAGAGGAAATCTCTTCCTGAGATCATAATGACATCATATGTCAAACAGAAAATGGGTAGGAAAGGACAGGAAGTGGGACCAAGGAATTACTGTCCAGTTCAACCACTGCCACTTACAATAGGGTCTGGGGTCACTAATGAGCAACGGGCGCTTAAGTTGCAGCTAACACACACACAAACACATGCAAATACACACATACAGTAATTGGCAGTCGCAGCAGCCTTTCCTTGCATGTAGCCAGTCCAGACCGACCTCAGGGCCTGTGCCAGGGGGGTAAAACTCTGTCAAAGACAACCTACTGGGCTCCAGCTTCTATAGGGGAACAATATGGATAATGCTTCTAGGGGTATTACATGGTGCTCTCATGTGTCTGACTGGGGAAACAAGTGTTTCAGTGTTCATCTGTGTTTTCTGAAAAAATGCTGGACATGTAGTCCCTGATCTATTTATACATCTCATTCTGAGTGCTAGGCCCAACACATTCTCCTCTATGGCAGCTTGACATTTACTGACTACACAATGAGCATTACTGGTGACCCAGTAAAGAAAGTAAACACCTCCATTTCCTATTAGAATGACTTAATGCTGAATGTCTTAGGTTCAATAATACCATATGATTAGGAGAACAGAAAGGATGTGAAGTCATATCTCTCAGAGTCATGCAAGCCATCATGGGAAACACTCCTCACTCATTTCCCATCGGCATCCATCGCAGCGGCCCCAGCTCGCTGTGTCACCCGTGCTCCCAAATTATCGGCCCTGAACTGCCATGGCGGAGGGCTTATCGTGACCTCACCGCTTCCTGCCAGTGATTATACAAACACATACAAAGCCTCCAGCCCTTCATTGTGTTGAGTATTGCAACTCAGCAGTTTCTCACTTTAATTCATTTACACCTGGAACCAAAACAGCATGATCTTTAAAAGCGTGTATGTGCATGCAAGTTTTGAGTGTCTGAGCCTTTAAATACTACTAAAAGATTAACCCAGAAATATTAAGACAGCTGAGTCACACAGGAAGTGAAGATTATATGTCAACACCAAAAAAACAAACAAATAAAAAACCACATTACTCACTGGTGCATTTACACCTACTGCATGCTCTCCATATAGGTTGTGCATTCATTTAGAAAATAACTCTAATGCATTAACTGGTTTATTTATACTTCAGTAGGACACACATTGCAGGTAGGACAGTTCCTGTTGTGGTTTCACTGAACCAGTGAAGTCAGGAGTGTTTGGCTCAAAGCACATTAGGTCACATCAATGAATGTGAGGGGAGACACTTTAAAGCAGCAGTTTACTTACAGCAAAACACGCCTCTACATATGAACGTGTCCTTTAACATTTATATTGTTTATTTGCTGGCACTCTGGAAGCTGGAAGAGCAGTAACAATGAACTCGTGAGATAACATTGAGTAAGTTAATGAAATGTATTTGGAGAGGAAAGGATTGGTTTAAAGTCTCTATAACTCAGCTGAGACAAGACTGCTTCCAACTTTTCCAACTGTGTCTTCTTTTGCTCTCCATATCTTACATCTAATCGTGGGCTCTCTTTTAACATGTGCGCACAAACTCAGGCTGGATCATCAGCTCGTTGAACGCAGCTTGCCAAGGATAAGGCAAATCTGGTGTCTTTAAGTACTTATGTGTGAAAAGATCGAACAAAATAAATCTCAACTAAAAACCCTTAAAACTTGCGACTTCTTACTTTATAACAGTCTTTGCACATGTAATAAATCAAAGGAGAGGAGCATTCTTATCTTCCTTGTGTTAAAATATTAACAGTAAAGTGTGTGCAGCTGCTTGCTGAAGATCTAAAGATGTTCACACCTTGATTAAGTACTTTGGACCAGCACTTCTGAGCCACCACGATTTCATACCCCCTTTTTCATGCCTCCACTCATCTCCTGTCATGTCCTTTCTGCTCTGTGGCTTACTGAGAGGCTGAAACAGAAGAGCTAAAGTACTCACAGATGTGTGTTTCAACAAGGCCCAAGCAAATCAGACAGGGAGTAGAGGATTGTAAACACTAACCTCACTGCCATGATCGGCAAGGGTTTAACAGTGTGTTTGTGCATGTATACATATGAGAATGTGAATAATGTGAATATCAAGCTGTCTCTCTCCATGCAGGAGGCTGGCAGAATTGCTGAGCTGGATTAAACCCACGCTCATCCCGAGCCAAAATCTGGACAAGGCTCCTCTCTCCTGTCACTTTCCTCCCTCTTCACCCCCTGCCCGTTCAGAGGCAGGCTCATACACTGAGCTTATTTCTGAAAACAGAGTTTTCTGACTTGTCAGGGCTGATGTCGTCTAGGAGCTACGCCCATCTGGTGGAGCCCTGATTCTCTGTAACGTTACAGTCTTTTGTTCTGCTCTGATTCCTGCTCACAAATCCCTTAAAAATCCTGGCATTCAAGATGTTCGTCATGCCTTGTGATTCTGTGTGTGCCAACGTCTGCATCGGCGCCACCACTAAGGTCGCACTTAATTTTATTAATCTGACTCTTTCCACGTTGATTTGGGTGTTGTGTAAAGGTAAGGGTTGCTTAAGTGTGTGTGCGTTGCAGATGCAATCGAGTTTAGCAGGAGCCTGCTGTGCTGACAGAACCAGAGCCACCAAATAAAAAAAAACAAAATAATTAACAGCCTCTTGCTAGTTTCAAAGCCTAATCCTTTCTTTTTTACTCACTTACTTTCTTTTTGTGCTCCCCCTGCTTCTAACTTGACCCAAATTCAATTTTCCTTGGCTCCATCTTTGCTCAGCGTAATGATGAGGGTTACGAAAATCATCTGGCAACTGCCCTGATGTGTCACACAAGCAGTGATGAAGGTTACAGAACATGCACTCACACCAACACGCAGACACGTACAGAAACACACTCACACACACTTCTGAACAAGAGCCTGGCTCCAAAAAATGTGTTATTCATTAAAGGGAATCAGACTCTCCTCACATCACTGCCTGCACCATTTCTCCTTTTCATGAAAACCAGAAGGGAAATGCATGGAAAAAAAGGAGATTAGAGGAGGAAATCTTTATTTGAAGTTTGCGTCACCTGAAGGATTCCCTGCAAAAAAAAGGTGACTTTAACTACTTTATAAGTAAAATGGGAGGCAGAGCCTTCAGTCATCTGGCCACTCTCTTAGGAAACCAGTTTCCAGTCTGGGTTCAGGAGGCATTCTCTCTACCTTTAATCAAGCTTAAAACTTTGATTTTTGATAAATCTTACTGTTGGCTTAGACTTCAGGGGGACGACCCATAATGGACATTTTCATCTCTTTGCTCATTATTTTTCTTCTATAAATTTACAACATTACTACGGTCATTAACTTGTATTTCTCCTCTTCTCTCTCAGCAGATGTCCCTGGCTGAACATTGTGGTGCTTGTTGATCTTTCTGTCCTGTCCTTTCCACCAAAAACTACTCGTGGCAAAAGAAAAGATTTGATGCAATTCGTTGGTTTTCCTTCATATTTTTTTATGAATTGGCTTGTATAAACAGTTATAAATTGGACCAATGTGTGTTTTTTTAACTGGATCACAATGAATTGGTTGGAATTGGTTATGTGTGTAAAGAGTCTTGAGATGACTTTGTTGGAAACTGGCAGTATTTAAATAAAGCTGAATTCAATTGAACTTTATCTCGTTGTGCTCAGTTGCTTATATTTTCTCGTTTTTTTGATGATGGTGTGTTTGTGTGTCACTCACTATGCAGTAGGCCACCAGGGCTCCCTGCACAAAGCCTGCCAGGACATCGGTCGGGTGGTGCTTATGGTCGGAGACGCGTGATAAGCCAGTGTAGAAAGCCATCATCAACAAGGTGAACTGGAGCAACGGGCGCAGGAGACGAGCGCCGCGCCATGTGAACCTGGACTGGATGTAGAACTGGAAACAAGGAAAGAAGAGGAGAATAAAATTAACACACACACACAGATAGAGTGTGGGTTAATAATGAAAAACATATATTCCACATCATACTACTGAAGTTGGCATTAATGTCAGCGTCATTTTATTTGGTTGTCAGTAATAACCTGAACCCTCACACACACACACACACACCGGGCTGAAGACATTCATAAAGGTTACAACATGTTACATTGCCTTTTTAACCCTGCACCTGCAGTATGCGTGTGTGTGTGTGTTTGTCTGAGAGGTCTAGACTGAATCAAAGTGGGCAAGTTTGCCAAACCGACAGGGAAACACATACACTCTTCCACAATCTGACTGCTTGAGACCCGGACATGACTGATTCATGGTTAAACATCCCAGCTGTGAAAACAACACGACCACAGAGAAGCACTAGAATACACACACACACACACACACACACACACGCACACACCTATATACATACCCTACCAAGCTTGTTCCAAAACTTTGTTGGGATGAACTCGCTACCCTCTATTTGAGTAAACACTAGATAAAACTCGTGTGCAACCCCCCTTTCTCTCCTCAAAGACTATTTTCTGGGTCATGATAAAGACTGACGGGAACCAAAACAGGAACAAATAACTCCAAGGCCACTTTCAGTCCCTCAAAAGAGTGCAAACACGCCACCCGTGTTGCTCTTTCTTCAACCACTTAACATGCACAGTGGTGAGGTCATCCCAGGCTTTTCAGGCATCCTGTGTTTCTGCACCACTCATACCCATAACTTCCTGTCTGCCACACTAACAGACAGAGGGTCAGCCTCAGCCAAAAGTCACCCAGCCCACAGCACCATATTAATGTCAAATAATCAACCAGGCTAACAATACCTACAGGCAGCCACAGAAACCCCCATCAACAACGGGCCTTTCTAGGTGTGGACGTAAATCTCTGTCATACTTCCTCTATGACACTCTGTCATTGTTCTTCTCCTGATGGAAGCAGAGGAAGCAATCCCTCCCATCCCCTCTAGTCTTGCTCTTCTCCTTCTTGGCAGGGATGTTTAGACTTCAGTTTCCTTTACCATGCTTCTTAGGTAGCAGGCAAGGACTACTGATAAGGACGTTAGTCAGACGGCTTGCAGTCATCCACAACCTCTGAACTTCTAAGTTTTATGGCAGCTTTGATATAGCTTAGAGCTGAGAAAAAGGAAGACTTGGACATAGTCAAAACAAGGAGTTACACTGACCTGCCAGTCAACATGACCTTATCTAACAGTAGGGCACGAGTACACCCAGATAATTCTCTCCAAGTCAGCAGGAGCTGCACACACTGATTCATGATAAGTGCTTGAAAGTGTCAACGACAAATCTCAAGTCGCCTTTTTAAAATCTTAAACAGAATCAGCTGTCTGCCTTCCCACCTCCAGCCGTCCTCCCAGAATTTGTCTCAAACAATCTGAGATCTGAGGAACATGACACTAAAACACAATAAAAGAAGCCCAACAGATTCCCATGACAGGAGACAAGAGCGACACAGAGTCTGGTGGTTTCTAAAGGAATCCAGCTCATTCCTCTGAGACATTCACACTCTGTCTCTCTTGCTTTGACTCTGACTCAGTGTTACATGGCAGAAAACAAACACAACAAAGTGAGAAAAAATGAGAATGTGGGTTCATTTTGCGTGCCTGTCCCCGTTTTCGCTTCTCACAGTTTGCATCATGCCGTGAGACAAAAGTGTAGCTGTGGGCGAGACCACTTCCATATGAACTGAAAACTGTTGCTTTTTGCTACTGAAGTGAACACGCATATACTAATATTGCATGCGCATGTTTGCTTTCTGTGGCTGCGGTGTCACTGTGCGCTGTGCCGTGTGGTCTCTACCAGTTATCTGTGTGCCATCTCGGAAAGCTGCAGCACTGTTAGGGCTCAGCTCCGACCACATCAGTCACAGATGCAGCTCGACAGGAAATGAAGTGCTGCAATAAATACGTGCCAATTAGTGGGTGACTGGGGTTTGTGGGTGGGAGGGGAACATGAATGATTAGTGCTAAGTGATTTCTCTATTGGTCAGTAACAATTTTAATAAATAATTTGTCATCAGTCTTACTTCTTTCAGTCATGCTTGTAGAACCAGTTAGCCTAGCTTACCATATAAACTTGAAATGAGGAGAAACAGCCAGACTTAGCCTTTTTTTGTTTTGGTCTACTTTTTGGATGGGGCAGCTACTTCCTAGTTTTTCTGGTTACCTGGCAACTGCATTCAGCAAGTAATTGTAATTTTGTTCAACTGAAAACACATACTGAGTGAACTGCTGAGCTTAGCAGATGGTGGCAGCCAGATTTTGTTGCTCACTTTTTTTCTACAGTGAGCAGTATTGATGTGTCTGCATTATTGGCCAAATGTCAAAAGAAGGATTTTGCATCTTGAAATCTTTCCGAGTTCTCAGACAAAACAAGAAAACAGAAAAGTGTTTCCTCAGCTTCTTGTATTTTGTTTTGTTTGGCTATGTTATGTTTATTCAGGTGGTGATTTAACTTTCAGAGTATTTCCATCCTCACATACTTCTGATTTTAACTGCTCTTGGACAGGACACATAACACAAGACTTAAAAAAAAAAAAAAAAAAAGAGAGAGTGGGAGTAAAACCATGATGTCACATGTGGCCTTTGTCTCTGGCTGGTTTTCTACTCCAAAACATCCACTACAAGCCGTTCTCCTCTAATCCTTCAGCTGATCTCCATCCCGGTGTTTGGACCGGCCTCCTCTGGTGATAGTCCGTACTTTACCACAACTGGAGAGCTGCTTTCTTGCTAGTGTGTCACGCTGTGGTCTGGATGCAGCACATCTCTTTTCTCTCTCTGCTTTTTATTCAGTTCTTTTCCTCACTCTGACCAGAGTGTGGCTCTAGGTTCACCAAAAGGCTGGGAAATACCCATAGCAAGCGCTACAATACACCAAAACTGCCAATGAGAACCACAACTATCCTGTAAAGCCAACCAGACCCAAAACACAGACTCTCTAATCCCATTTCTCTCCTTTGTAGGATGCAAAGTCAAGTTGAAACTGTGTGAACAGAGGAAGAGGGGGAGGAGATGATTGGGGAGATATAAGCTAGCAATTGTCTGTGTGTGTGTGTGTAATTAGACTGTTTGAAGCATGACATGCCTCTGGGGTGCTAACCCCCACCAGACACCCAAAACAGGTGGAGTGAGAGGGAGAGAAGAGGAAGTGTGCATGCAGCTGCCCTGGAGAAAACAGGTGGAGTGTATCCATCCATATCTCCCAGGCTTAAAAAGGAGTATAAGATTGAGTGAGGGGGTGGAGAAGAGGTGGAGCAGTGGATCAAAACAATGTTTTTGTTCTTTCCTGAAGCAGTGAATCCCCTAATTAGAGCCCAGCCTTCTTCCCATGACTCCACAATCAGTGAGCTATTGTTTCAATGATCGTCACTATGTGTGTGGCATATGACTCTAAGTATTGGAGAGAATAATGATTACTTACAGCCAGGTAGAGCATGGTATACAGGGAAAAAGAGGCATGTCCTGAGAAGAAGGATTTCCTGTGAAAAGAAATATTTTCTAGTGCCCATTGTTGTCAAAATAAATGTTTCAGAAAGCCTTCAGTACTCAAAAAATAAAGTATAATAAGCACGTATTGTGGTTTGCACAAACCTGGCCTCTTGCACGGCGCTGTCTTCACCAGTGCAGGTATAGTTAGTGATGTATCCCAGTGAACAGTTGATGGTGGTGAAATCTGGCCGACACACATCTATGAAGTGGGGTCTCATCCTGCCCACCGACACCTTGGCGATGTCTGTAAATGACTGGCTGACGGCACAGCCGAACATGAACACACCTATCTGCAAGAAGACACATAATAAAATCACTTTGCACATCTGTTATTGTTAACTATGCCACAATCTTAGTGCTTCAGCTGTTAACATTGAGATTTTTGCACATTAGTGAGCCTATAAGTGACAGATTTCGCAGTGTAACTTTTCACTCATGTTCTACCTGACCTACTAGACCTACTAGAAGTGTGTGGTGGTGTTCTTCTTTGCAGAGGCACTGTGCTCAGCCTGCATTGGCCTGGCTAATTTCAGTGTACTGTTGTATGGATGCAGACATCTAGAAAAATGTTTAATTTTCTGTCTTTTCCCACCTTGCTCCTTTTTTTTGGTGACTGAGATTAACCTCTCTGATTTTGTTCTGTTTCACTTTATCACAGCTGACCTTTGCAGAGTAAATGTTCACATCCTGCACTATGATTTGATGGAGGTTTAGAGCTACAGCTGCATCAAGGATATTTATATTGTTCCTGAAAGTGTTTTTCAGACAAGCCTGGACCTTTTATAATGTGTGTTATGTGTCATTTTCATTTATTTTTTGCCAGTAACACACATACTGATCTTCATAAATCTCACGTGTTTCATTTTATTATAACTCCAAAACTATTGATCTTATGGTTGCAGGGATATTCTCAGTATGGGTATGCAATTTTTGAGCAGGGCTAAAAAATATGCCCATGGGCTCAAAGGGTTAATACACACATACAGGTTTTTGTGAAAATATTTATTTCTGCTTTAAAAATAAATGTGAAACAATTGATAAATTATGTTCTCCGATTTAAAACTATATTTACCATGATTGATCTCAGTCTGATAATTTCACTTTAGTCAGCATTACTGCAGTTCTTTCTTCAGTTTTCCTTTTTAAAGAAGGAAACCAACTTCTATTTTCTAAATTATGATGGCCCAAAGGTCAGTTAGGGGAAAGGTTTATTGAACTGCAAAGTGTATTTAGAGCTCACCTGTTTGTAGAGAGCTGCAACGTAAGGGTTCCCAACAAATGACTTGGTTCCTTCATGTAGTTGGTGAATCCTGTAGCATTCTCCAATTGCAATCTAAAAGAAACATTTTTTTCAGAAAAACCGAAAAGATAAAGATAGAAATATGCTGCTCAATTTGACAGTTGTAAAGTAGAATTATGAGCAGAAAAACATTCAGTAAAGCATTAACATCAGAATGTATCATGCAAGAAATGAGATTCAGCTCCAGGTTGACGGGAAAGTGAATGAGAGTTACACATAGACAATCATACAAAATGAGCATGGCCTGCCTTTCCCTCAGGCAGTTTGGATGAGATGTGAGTTTGAAAATGATGTCTGCTCGGTGATATGATGCAGTCTTTATGAATGATAATGATAACGCTGAAGGCAGCGGGAAAAGAAAAACACTTAAGTTTAATCGTCTAGACTGTGTAGGCATCAGAGTCAGACTGACCTGACTTTGATATGAGAAGAATTTACTGTACATTATCTGCTATACTGCTTAAATCTACTAGACTAACCTTGACCGCTGTGGTACTCTAACCAGGTGGTTTTAAGTACTGTTGGGTCCCATGGAAAGCGCTACTCTAAGGGGGCTCATGCTAAGCCAGTGCTTGAGGCACAAGGATGTCGATCAAACCTCCACCAGCCGGGGTAGGTAACTGACAACCCAGCTCTACTTATTCCAGACAAGTCCTCATTCTTTGGCATACTTTCTCACCACTCAGAGTCTCAGGAAAATATTTACCTGCCCATCTGTAAGCCAGCAGATGCTCATACTGTGAAGAGCATCATATGCACACAAAAATGTGCACACGTGTAAAACTTTCTCTCACACCCTCGACCTAAACAACAATCGCTACAGGTTTAGATGAACTACAGATCAGTTGTGAATATGTTTGTCTGGATACAAAGATTATCAAAAACCACTTAAGTCTCTTCTTAATCTCTTCATCCTGTTTTATTTTCTTAGTTAATTTCATATCTCTACTGCTTTGATTTCTCTTAAAGGATGTTGGCCTGCTTGCCTCAGTTTTTTCCAGCGTCCTTTTCCTTGTTTTCTAAAGAAGTTAAACTTCAAATATGGCCTATGGAAAAAAACATTTACGCGATTTTATAAACCAAATTAAGATCAAGCATTGTATAAGTTTATCCGTGCTCATGTATTCTGTATGTGTATTGTTAATCTTGCTAAACACGCCTATCCTGCTCATTGGGTGGTCAGCTGTGCAGGCTTACAGCCTGTTTGTTTACAGAAACAAACATAATGGTGTATTAGTGTGTTTGTGCGCACTATTGTGATTGAATTGTTCCGATCAGAGCTGGAGATTAGAGCCACAGGAGGCTACTTCAGGTCGCAAATGTTTATTTGACTTGTCAGCATTTGCATTCAAAGACCTCCTCCACCTTCTATGTCTTGATTTACTGCTGCATGTCTGGTTGTCTGAAAACAGACAGGTCACCAACGCTCAGACCACAGGAGTAAATAGATATTTAAAAGGTTTATTTGGACCGTCGCTGTGTATACTTTACATTCTGTTTCTCACAGTGCAAACACGGCTTGTCAGATGTGGATAAGTCTTACACGCAGGACTATTGGGATTTCCCTTGCAGTCGATATAATCAAGAGGTCCAACTGGAATCTGCTACCAGCACATGCATACGTGTGCATGTATGTGTATGTATGTGTGTGCTTGCCTGAGACAGGGAGCGAGTTAAAGGAATGGTGTCGGCATGGCAGTAGACGCCACTAATGGAACACAGCTGTGTGAGACACGCCAACTTTGCCCACACGTGAACATGTGAGAGAGCTAACACAAGCTCAGTCTCCTGATTCTAATAAGTAGAAGAGCTGAGCTGGTACAGTGTGTATATGTGTGCATGTGTGTGCCCACCAAGCCGATGGCAAGGGCACAACGGTGAGACGACAGCTTAGTCTGAGAACTTAGGAGGGGGCTGTAAAGGTCACCTAGCCTGACCACATAGCATTAATTGACATACACCCACCACATGTCATTATAACATGTTTCCACTACGCCTGGCCTCCCTCTTTAATCTGCTATTCCCCCTTTTTTTCTTTTCTTTTTTGAAGCATGAGTCCAGTAATGGGAATAAAGACTTCATGCTGTTTCTAGCTAGTGAGACACCCGAGGCTATCAGTGGGGCACCAGCGTCATGGGAGAGAGCAATGGCATTTCAACCAAAGTACAGTGCAGGGCACAGAGTCAGAGTGGAGATAAAAGCAAGAGTCATAAGAGTGGACCGGGAGCTTGTTAAAACTCTTTGGTCTTTAACATGCATGTGTCAGCATGCATACAGACAGAGATACATTTCCTAATCTTGCTAGAAGGGCCTCTCACTACTGACTCACTTAGCAAAGTAATAAAAAGCCAGCCATTACAAATGACTGTAAATGACTCAAAGAAGCAACACAACAATAAAGAATGATGGAGAATGGGGGTGGGGGAATAAATCACATTTATAGAAGAAAATAGGGCTCCTTTAGAAAAGACTGCATGCTAGGAAATTGCTAAAAAAAAAAAAAAAAAAACTTTAATGAGGTGTCCACAGGAATCTAAGTGGAAGGAAGCAGCAAACAAAAGGAGGTGTGAAGGTCGACTTACAGAGAAGATGCCAATAAGAATGCCAACACCAGAAAGCACAGCATCACTAATGGTGTCGCCCTCTTTTTGGGGGAAGCGGATGGACTCGTCCGAACAGTAAAACCCGCGCCGGTACGGCTTTATGGTGCTAGTCTCAATGATCAGGAAAGGCAGGCTAGCTACAAAAGACACAAAAAGAGAGAAGGACAGGAAGAGGGAGAGAAGAAAGAAAGCACAAAAGCAACCAGGTCAGTGACACAGATATAAACAGGAGAAGCACAAGGAGCATGCTGGCACCGGAGGAATCATGGGATGCCAGAAAAGGGTTGGGCTTGAGAAAGTTATGTGTGGACATCTTGGAGCAAAGGAGTGACGATTTTCCAAAACTATGACTTAAGAGAAAGACTACGCAAACTTTTCCCTTATCTCATGTGACACCGTCACTCCTTTGCGGCCACATCATGAACCCCATCATGAGCTCTTCCTGTTTCTGCCCTTTATTGATTCCACAGTCGAGCACTTTTTGTGGCGGGGGGGGGGGGACTTACGGACACTGCGGGCAGTGTCAAGCCAACAGAAATGAGCACTGAAGAGGGTATGGTGCTGCTCTTGTAGGGATAGTTCAGGCTGGAGTCGCTGCAGTAAAGACCCCTCTGGTATGGACGAATAGAGGTATGATGGAGAACCATGGTCGGCAGCATAGCTACACACACACACACACGCATACACACATTATGTAAACAGAAACTACGCACACATGAACACATGTAAATATATAAGTCTGACCCAAAGATTCACTTATACTGCATCAAATCCACTTACCTGTAAGCTGTAAAAGAAGCACAGTTTAAACACACATTAACACACAAAACACCTTCACAGGTGTGTGAGCTCATGCCTACATTAAACATGGTATTTACTCAGCAAACACTCTCCTGCTGCTTCTGTTGACAAAGTGACACAAGCCCATAAAGAACTTTTATCCATCAGGATCAGTCCCTCCTGACAGAACAACCAGGGGTCCATTGCTAAAGACAAAAGAAGCCTTTGACAATGGCAGTGTGTTAAGCCAAAATTAGGTTGATAGTATGGAAATTAGATAAGAGTGCCTGAGTTTCAGGTGGTGCTGAAAGACCTTTTATGGACAAAATATCTTCAAAGGGAACAGAGTCATTTAGAGAAATATTAACTATCTTGCAACTTTCAACAGCCTTCATGAGGAGCTAAGGTTGTCCAGCAATGTCAACAACCAATGGACAGTTAGTAGTAGCCCATATGAAAAATGACTTTAATAACTGCTTTCAAAACCACACACACATACCAAGACTGTCTTCTGTCCTAACAAGAGAACATAGTAAAACAAAAACAGGCGTGCAAAGTCTGGCCTGGACTTTTAAGTTTTTCATGAGGGATTTTAAAATGTGTGAATATTAGGAAAAACTAAAAGTAAGCCCACCCAACTCTGGAGGATTTTTTCACATGACAGCATGTTTTGGCGCATGTATGCAAAACCATAGTTGCTCATAAAAGGAGGGAGCTCAAGACACGAAGGCGTCCTGAAGGGCCGCATGTAGACACAGCAACATATACATTCAGTGTCAGGCTGAACCAAAACTATTCCCACACGAGGTTTCATGTGGTTAGCTCACATCACAGAGATCTGCTTATGAATGTTCCTGATGTAGCCGGAGAACCGCGGCTGTCGTCTCAGCAGTGATGAGTGTAAAGATCGTGTTACCGATCCGTCCTGAAAAATACCAGAGTGAACTTCTCGAGGACCTCAAAACACTTCTCTCATGCATGCTGGTGAGACGTGCAGCCTCAGCACCGCTGTAATTTCAGTGTTGTCTCAGGTGTGTATCAGATCAATGAGTGGACATTTAAACCATGTCCACAGTGGTGTGGTTAAAACCACACAAAAAAAGAAAGAAAAGAATTAAAAAGCAAAAACCGATTTTCTAAACTCACAAGGCGAATTGGCGAATTTGCAGATGAAGATGAAGCCTCCGCGGCTCAGGAGGCGGTGTGAACCATCCACTAATTGAAAATATTTAGTGGTTCAATCCCTGAATCCTTCAGTTTGCAAGCCTAAGAGTCCCTGGGTGCAAAATACTTAACCCCAAAACTGCAGATGCAATGAACATGCAAATATGGGCCTCCATATTTGTCCTCCATCTGAATCCAGAAATTCCCAGTAGAAGAAATTAAATGAAATAAAGAGTCATTATCTTTCAAGTATTTTTCTTCTACTGTTTTGATGTCTAAGTGATGCCTCTCTGTCTGTGTGAAGTGGTTAGCAGAGGGCAGTGGATAGGATGGTCACTGAACCAGACACCTGCACAAACAGTGTGCAGCACCAGGCTTTAACAGGCTGCTGGTGGGTCCACGCAGGGCCAGGCCAAGCTTTGGTGGTGTCTTTGAAACATGCTATCCACACAAAAGACAGGGTTAGCTGTGGGTGAGGACCACATTTCTGGAGCAAGGTGGGGCAGGATGGTCAACACAACTTAAAACGAGTTGATTCCAGTGCAGATATGGTTGTCTTTTAGCTTAATGCTTCGGTGTACTTGCCAACAAATATAATACCTTAAAGAAAGTGGGAATCCTTGTGAGTTAAGTCCATACACAAACTGCTGGGTAAACAATCAGCTGGGGGAAAAAAAGTTTCAGAAAAATTACATTGTGTTCAAGTCCTTATTCATTTTCTCTTTGCTTTCCTTTCCATCTTCCTCCATCCCTTTGCTAAGGTCTTCTTGTGTAGAAGGAATTCAAATGCTAATGAGGAGAAGTGGGGGGAGAAAAAAAAGGTCAGACGTTCACGGACGAAAACCCACACAAGCTAACTAAGCGGTGCTTAAAGGCTAAACTGATCGGAGAAAACCATGGGAAACTCTGAAGCCGAGCAGCTCACTGGCTAAAAAAAAGTTAAGTGAGTTCGAGCGGTTAACCAACTTGTCCCCATCTATTGATAATCCATGAAAGCCTCTCTGTGTTTGCACAGCGCCCAGTCTTGAGATGCCAAGCTGTTTTGTTCTCCCCCCCTGAGAACAGCCTGGTATGTGGGCATTCTCATCATACCACAGTCAGTCCATGAAGCTCTGAGCAGAAAATAAAACATGCTCAGGCGTTCGCTCTACAGCACATCTGTGACTTGACTGCAAACAGCAGCATGAGGAAATATGACCTCCTTTATGCCAACAGAATAAAGAGCAAGTGACCCTCAGAGGGTCCTTGCTGACCCAGGAGGAAGAAGAGAGAGACAGAAGGGAGTGTCAGAGGAAAAAAGAGAAAGAAGTGGGCTGGACTGTTGGCAAAAGCCTGTGGTGCATCACTGAATCAAAAAACAACTATTTCACCAGCTTTGTTGTGAGGTCACTAACATTCAGTAATGGCTCAGATGAAGATTAGAAAGGGTCCTACCTTATTTCCAGAGGAAATACTTCTCTCAACCCATTTGCTTTGTTGTTACATTTTGCTTTGCCAGAGATTTTGTATGTTTTGTGCTTTAAGAGCCAATGAGCCTTATGAGTTATCAAACCACCGAGCTGCTTTTAAATGCCACATGAACAGGCGCCTGAGTTTAACTGGAGCCTGAAAATGCCTTCACTGGACAGATATGAGAAGAAGAGATGGACGGCCCAGAAAGTAAGAATGAAACAGAAGGAAAGTGTACATATCCAAAGTGGGTGGCTTGGCAGGTTTGGGAACACTTCTATTTGTCTTATCAGATCCTGCCATGCATTTCTCTCATGCAGTCTATGAGGAGAACCACTGCAGACCACTAAAGACTACTTACTGCAGGTCAGAGAAAGGGTTTCCTTTGCCTGGCTGAATCAGTGTTTATATAGTAGAGGTCATGGCAAGGCCTTTGTGCGTGCACATGTGTGTGTTAGTGTGGTCGCTGCACATATTTTCCATCTGTAAATCCAGTCACAGGTTTGCGTTCCGCTCCCTGCTAGAAATCACAGCTCAAAAGTCAGTCCACGTGTGTTTGTATGAGGTGTGTGCGTGTGTGCTTACAAACGCATGTGTGAACTCTTTTGTTGATGTGACAGATTACCCAGCTGGCATCCCTTTGATTGGCTTTAGAGCTAAATTTGGTACAGTGACTTAGTAGATCTATTAACAGTGCAAGCTCAGCTGGGAAAGAAACAGGTTCTTCTTACCTGGTTAAAGATTAGGATTTATGTTTGGATGTATTTAAACTTTTCTTTACAGTCAGGTTTGAAGTCCCTTGCCTCAGGTGGCCCGTTTATGCTTGCCAGAAAAGGAAACAATAGCTATTCTTATTGCATCTAAAGCTCTGCGTCCTTTAAGAGGTTAATTCCCTTCGGCATGGAATGAATTTCCCTGCAGAACAACACCTACATGTCTGCTAAGAAAATACTAGGCTTCTCGTCCTCCAGCTCACACCGCTCTCTCGCATCCCTCTGAATCTCTATTGACATTTTAATAGGCTTTCAGGACCAGAATTAGGACGATATCGTGATTTCTAGAGAGCCAGCCCGAGTGTCAGCAGCGAGTGAGAAGTGAATGGGAGGCGTGGTATGGCAGAGGAAGAGGTATTGTGGCCGCCACTAATGGAGGATTTCCTCCTCCTGTCTCTCAATCGCACCATGTGACCTATCCTGAGAAGGAGTGGGAGAATTCAGAGGAAGGTTAAAGAGGGCAGAGGCTGAAGTGGGCTTTGACTCCATAGACATGACCAGTAAATCAATCAAACAGTGCCTTCTTTTTTTCCTCTACTCATTTTTCTCACCACTCCTTCAACAAATCAGAAAATTGTTGAAAGGAAAAAGCTGGGCTTTAAAGTGTCTGATCAACTATTATTCTACAATCACAAAAACTGAAGATTTAGTTATTTTTTACTCAATTTTTAATTAAATGTCCAATTTCATGTACATGTTTAAGCTGGTAAACATTGTCTTTCACTGGCGAATGTTGCGTAACCATAAACCCTGAAACAACCTAATCTGTCCATGTGTATCAGATCCATTTTGTTTACTTCTCAATTCCCCGTCTGTTAAGAAACTTTTGGCATACTTATATCATTCAGATGTGAACATTACATACACCCTGCAACATGACCTGCATCAGCAGGAGGGCTCTCTAAAGTAACCTACACTGCAAACAGAACAATGGATATATATAGCCTCGTAGTTATTTGATATGTGTGAGACTGTCTGTGTAGGAGGGGACATCTCTGTCTACTTTCTTCTAAATTGCATGAATATGTGCATCAATACAGGCACATTTGAGTGGGAAAGATTAGCCATGTGTGTGCCAACAGTTAGAGTGGGTGAGTCCATATTTGAAGAACAAGAACAAGAGAATCAGGGGTTCAGCGCCAAGTCCACTTGTTTGCAGAAAAGTATCGTGCCAAAACACAGGGCAGTGGCAGCAGTGTCTGGGAAGGTTTTCAGAGGAAATATTACACATGGGGTTCCCTCAATTGTCTACTCATTTGATCCTGTGTTAATATAAAACTTGACTTTCAAAAAGGGTATATTAAGCATCTTTACTGTGACCAGTGGGGGTTAAACAGAGGCTGCCAAGCAGATACCTAAAATGTTATCAAATGTGTCCCCCACCCATCAGCACAAAGAACCACAACCCTACATTTTATCTTGAGGTCACTAAAGCCATGAGCTTGAGAATGCGAGGCCTCCCAAACATTTGGGAATAGGTTCGCTGAAGTTCGTGACAGACCCTGGAGGTAGCTGCAGGACCAGAGGTCAAGGGTGAGGGATGCTGCATAGCTCTGGCATTGTGCTGTAGGGTGCAAGAGCAGCAAATGTCACTGAGACTATGCCTATCATGCTGTAACTGTGGAAGTGTGAGGCTGCGTGTGTGGCTGTGTGGCTGTTAAATGGGATTACTGTGGTTCCACTGGTAACTTCAGCCAAGCCTCCCTCAAAGAATTTTAAGTTGCTGACCACAAAGGGCTTTAAAAATGTCCTTGCAATCCTAATAAACAAACTCATCTCTATCAACCTGCCCTTAAAGCTGTATCCATCAACATAATCACCATTTAGGAAACTTACATGCCTACATTGATACAGATGTTGGCCCAAAGATGTTGTCTCATTGTTTCCATAGCCTGCTGATGTGTTTCAGACATGTACAAGCTCACAAATACACAAACACACACAGATACACAGGAGTGGCTGAGGTCAGCAGAGTGGTGCACAAAGTGAATCCCGGCCCTTTTTCCTCTCGCTGTGTGAATGCTGCAGCAACCGGGGGCCGCTGGCTGAAGCATGTGCTTTACTCAGAGAGATTTTATTCACAGGAATAAATACCTTTTACACACAGGCATCTGTTGGACACTTCTTTAGGGGGACTTACCAGCAAGCACCTGCACGGGCAGTCTCGTGAAAGCTGCTGCGACCCCTACTGCTGTGGATTGTGGGCATATATGAAGAGTCATTGGATCCAGCCAAGTAAAGGTGGCACGTGGATATTTATAATGTGTTTCAGAAAGATCAGTTACAACTTAGAGATACTGCTGGTTTAAAAGGGAGGATGAATGTGCAGCTGCTTCAATGAAGAGGAACCTGAGCCGTGCCCAGGGGCCAAATCACACTATTGGGCTGGTTGGATGGTGGGGCGTTTCTCTGTTATTGCCATAATGGCATTATTACCTCCCAAGACAAAAGCCCGGCTGTTGTGAAGAAGGCTGTGAACTCTTTGAAACCGACCCCCTCTGTCTGGATAATGCTCCGTTAAACTTCCCTCCATCTGTTACATCTTGCACATATCACAAATGGTGTGTGTTGAGGACAATAAGTGTTAACTACTGGCATGGCAGCGTGAATACTTTGCATGATTTTTCAAGCTATTGTCGGCAGCCTCTTCAGTCTGAGCTCTCCTCTGTATGTAAACAAGTCAGGGCTCAGTGGCTGCAGCTCAGATAAGGCCAGCGCCAATAAAGATGCTGAGCTGATTATTACACAGCACTGAGAAGATAAGTGCCACGACTCACAATCCAGCCAACAATACAGCTAGAAGCAGAGGTGGCCGTAAACCACTGATAGATAATCAAGCGGCCTAGAGTACCGATTAGTAGTGTCTATACTCTCTTATCCCTTCCCATTCACTTATGTCCTTTCTCTCTATTCCATCCTCTTCTGTCTGCCATTGGCCCATCGGTCCTCGTAATGAAAACAAAGAGCACTGAGATGCATCAAAAGGGGTATTGTTCTGTGTGAAACAGTGAAATCTCCCTGACCCCCCCACTCATCCAAACCCTCCCCCTACCAATCCCTGGATGCACACCAGTATGTACACACAAATACAGAGGATTTTTGCGGGTTATGCAGTAAGAGGAAAGTGACAGAGGTGGCCTGTGTAACAGCAGGGAGGCCCAAGAAAAGGACACAGAGGGATGTAATGAGGCCTACAGCTTCACATCATCTGCTGCCTCTGCCCTCATTTACATGAAGAGGCCTGTGGCATCGCTGTTAGCTCTGACCCAAGTTAGCAAGCAGGAATAAATCAAAAAAGATCCTGGAAAGACATCAGGTTAGCGAAATAAAATTGCACCAGCTGTGATAGACAAGAAGCTTTTAAAATAACCTCATCTCCAGCTTACAGAACTCCATAAAATATACATTTACATTACTTGCTAAAAACTTAAACACAAGTTAAACACAAGCTGGAATAAGTGCTAACAAAGGGTTATGGTAGTGTCCTGCCTAGTAATCTAAAATGATCTAAATGAGCAGTCTGAAGATGTTTATAGAGGAGGGATATAATCATAGATGAGTGTGTGGACAGAGACGGGAGAAACAGAGGCTTTACTGCTCCATTGTTGTAAAAGTGTGAACTACAAGTCGTTGTTTCTTTATACAATTTGACAGTTTGCTGGGATGGAGACAGTGAAAGAAAGAAAGGAGATGAATGTGTCTGGTTTGTGTACCAGTGTAAAGAGTTAACAGGCACATCAGTCAGCCCGATGCCTTCAGCTTGCCCGAGGGGAACCCACATGGGACACAGACACATATATACACACACATAAAATCAAGCCGCAGATGCCTCACACATGCTACACACACACTGCTTCACCCTCCAGGCCCAACAGTCCATTTAATGACAGCTTAGAGTGCTCCCTCTCCATCATGAACCTCATGGGACACTTATGCACACGCTCACACCCACACACCTCTAATAGCAGCCCTGTGCAGAAACAAACCCCAGGGGTTTGTCTTTTTAACTCTTGCACCAGCAGGAACCAGACACACATCTCAGTGACAAGCTGAATAAGTTACAGACACAAGTCTAGCATCAAGACTCCCACTGATCAACATCACAAAACACACACCAATACACATCTAAGCACAAATGCACCCTTGACATGCCATTCATTCTTGGAGAGGCTGTAGCCACAGTTGCCATAAACATCTGCTGATCTTTATCTTCTTACATAATACAGTGATTCTCTGCTGCCAGAGGACGCTCGTCACCTTCTTAAGAGTCCTTGCCTCACCTTGGCCCGCAGCCATAAGACAAGACACAAGCTGCGAGTCTCCAAAGATCAGCTTCCACGGCAGCATGTGTAACAAATATCATGCAGATGTCGACTATTGCACAGAAATCTGCACAGATTGATTCTTTTGTGATTGCCCACTGAATGTTTGCATGCAAATGTCATACACAGAGCACTGCAGGCTTTTGTCCAATGTGAGTCAATTTTGTACCTGACCTTTGGCCCCATCTTTCAAAGAACTGAAGAGCATCAGCATTTGGACTATAAACACATAAAACACACACTCCGCTTCAGTGCTTCTCTGTAGTAAATGACTCCTTTGAGAGTTTGTTACAAAATTATTGACCACCAGCAGTTAAATAAGTAAATTGTTTGGTTTGACAGGGTTTATTAGAAAATGATAAATATATTAACATAATTCATACTCTTTAAATCTTACACTCTGTGCCTGTGCATCTACTGTATAACTCCCTCTCGGCTCATGCCTCTGCACAGACTGGTGCAGAACTCTGAATATTTGCCCTTAGATTAAGGCCCCAGCAGCTTTGGATGGCAGCCCATGTTTGGGTTTGAGTGTGAGGACCTCCCACTTTCTGTTTGATTACAGTTTCCTTGTGGATAACTTGGCAAATAGTACCTATCTCTTGTGATCCATTACTGCAGGGTGACACCTTTGCTATAGTCTGTGAAATAAAAATGTAAACTTTGAGCATGTACTTCATATATTTAAGCTGTTTTTACAATAGTTTACTTTATTATGATTATTTAAACTCTTCCTTTCTTGTTTCTGTGTTTCTGTGCCTTTTAGTCTCCTTAAGAAAATAAAATGAGGACATATTGGAACAAGCAGAGAGAGAGAAAGCGGTCGAGGGTGGAAATGGACTGTAAGGCAAAAAAAAAAAAAAAAAAAAAAAAAGGACAGGATTTCATTGCACAACCACACCTACCTCCGACCAACACTACCTTTCCGTTTCCCACCCTTTCCTGAGAGACACACACACACACACATATACTATGTGCCCCGTGCTTCACTGCCTTCCAATTGCACCAGATGTCCCATCAAGAGTTTTGGGCCAGATGAAGAATTTGAGAAATTCTGAAAAATATTTATGGAGCGGTTCAGGCTTGAAGTGGCCGAGGCTTGGGGAGGTAGAGGTTAAACCCTCTCCAGCTTTAATGAGGGGGGTTTGTGACTGACTGCTGCAGAGCTTCAGCATCTGATAGTGAAGTCAGATTTGAGCACAGACCTGCTGTTATAGCTCAAAAGATCAGTTCTTAAGCAGATTCTCTTATTCCTTTTGGATGAGATGCTTGTGGAAAGAGCCTGCTGATAAGGCATTTAAGACACTGTCAGTGGTGAATGGTCACCATAGCAATGCCAAGGCAAGACATTGAGACACTCCAAGCAATCAAGAATGCTTCAAACGATTGCAAACCACGTCTGCACACAAGCAGACACACAAAGCATAATCTCCCTTTGCGTTGTGTAAAAGTTAAACAGAGTTGAAGGGAATCTAGATTTAGAAGTATGGTTTCCCGAGCGCTGCAGTGGCTGTCGCCTTCACAGTGTTTTCACAATAAACATCTATTCAAACTGCATGTTGGAGAGCCACTGGGCAGTGTGTCGCCAGAAGGAGAATAAAATCCTACAGGCATGCATTTGAGTTTGTGTATTTTTAGTGATTGTATAATCTGTGTATTTTCGCCTCTTATAGTGACGCTAAATCATCTGCGCTGCTGTGTAAGAGCGGAACCCGAGGCAAGGTAAAGTCAGCACATGATGCTTGTGCTCTGCTGCCAGAATTGTGCACAGGGACTCTGATCTCAGCAGCTGAGGGGAGCCTGAGTGTGTTTTCTCATTGTTTATGGATTTTCAGCCTAAATGAGCCAAAGCAAAATGAGGTTGGGACTCTTTTAGGTGGTGGGAATACACTCATTAGCAGTGCCTGAGGGTGTGTGACTTGAGATTGACAACCTTTGGAAAGATGCTGCTGCACAGACTATATATGTGCGTGTGTAGCACCAGCTGGCAGATATGAGCTAATTAAAGGTATTTATGCATAAGATAACTGTAAAGACTGATGCACACTGAACAAAAGCCTTTCAACATCAGGGCTTCTTCTGAGACCCCCCCCCCCCCCCCCCCCCCCCCCCCCCCCCCCCCCCCCCCCCCCCCCCCCCCCCCCCCCCCCCCCACACACACACACACACACACAAACACACCCACATTCCTCGTTTCTCATCCAGACCGCACTGATAACCCCCCTTCTCCTTCTCTTTCAACTCCCTCAACCCCTACAACCCACTTACCCTCAGACTGCTAAAGTGGGCCAACCAATAATCGCTGAGCGACCAGACTGTGTTTAGCATGACAAAAGACAATCTGGGTGCCTAGTTGTGTGCGTGTCTTTACATGCATTGTGTTTAAAGGCGTACATGTGTGTAGATATACCAGCAAAGGAAGTTGAAGGGCTTTGTTGGCAGGAAATTTGCTCAACATGTGCTCAAAGCTCATCTACATTTATACAAGTTTGCTGAAACAGTGTATCTGTCTGAGGTTCTTTAATAAGCAAACCAATATAAACCTTCTGGAAAATTTTGTCAGGCAAATCTGCTTCTGCTTCCCAGCATTAAAGGGAATGTGAGTTAATCTGCACCACTTGTAACAGGCTGGGTAATAAAGGCCTGCTCCCATGCAGCGATGTCACATATTCCCACGTTACTTTTAAAGCTTCGATTTCTGCATTCAGAGCAGTCGGGGTGACTCCCACCTGCTCCTCTAAAGCCCGGTCAGCCACGGGTCCCGCTCCTCAGTCCCCCTCTCTTTCTCTCCGATCGGAGGCATTCCCCTGCCACAACACATGCTTAAGCAATTATTCCACGCATTCTCCTGGACGAAGAGGGGAGAAGGAGGGCTAGAGAGAGAAAGTAATTTGAATTGGAGTGATCGGGGGCAGCTGGCCAGGGATTTACTGGCCAGGTTCTGGGAGAGAATGTGTAGAAGTTAAGCACAACTCCCATAATCCTTTTCTGAAAAAGAGAAAGGAGAGACGGAGGGGGATTGAAATGGGGAAGAAAAGGAAAGAGGAGAGAGAGAGAGAGAGAGGGGAGGGGGGGGGGTTCCATTGGAGATTGAAACTAAAAAGACTGGACTACAGTGACAGCAGCCAAAAACAAACCAGCTATTAAGGCAACACACACACACACACACACTGCATGTTGAATCTGGACGAGACGCACGCAGAATTATAAGTTAGGACAAACACACAAACTTGTCACAAACAAGTTCAGGCCACCACCATCGCCTTGGCTTCGGTGACAGCTCCTCAGCTGTAAATCAGCACCTAACAGCACACAAATGTTTGACTTCAGCCATCCTTCATCTCTGTGTATGGACAGCTCTAGCTGGAAGGCACCTCTGGAGGTGAAGGGTCACATGAACGGGGTTATCGGGGCACAGGACAGGAGGAGGGTGGGTCACGGGCTATTTTAAGGGCAGTAAAAGGGCAGGATGCAACACTTCAAAACATTTGTGCCCCAGGCGTGTTGGCAGACAGCAGAAGCATTTACTGATCACTCCCAATGACACTCTGTGGACTTTGAAATGATCAATATATTAAGTGATGACACATTTCTTCCGGCTCTCTCAGCTGGTAATATATATATAGATATATATATATATATATCTATATATATATATATATATATATATGCCTGTCAGTAAAACAATGTGTACAGTTTCCTTTTGGGATGATTTATAAAATATTTATAAATAGTTTATATTATAACAGTCCTATACCAAAATTAAGGGATGCTGTGAGGCAGTGTTTGGGTCCTCTGCGTGGGATGGCGTGTTGGAGCGAGATGATAAGTGGATGCTCCGTATAAGTTTTCTAACGGTTACAGATAGCTGCCAAAGGCTCAGAAGCGATAAGGCTTTTTATTGCCAACCATTAGAAAGCGCGGGCACTGTTTGGTTTATCTGTTGCTACAGTTCGTGTAGTTTTTGCATGTGACCCATAGGAGCCAACGACAAATAAAACAGTCAAGGCAAATTCTAAACACAGAGTAAACTTACCAAGTAGGAGACAGAAGATGTCCAGCGCTATAAGCAACTTCTTTTTACTGTTGTCAACACCATTGTTGTTATTTAACGTAGAGGTGCCTCCGTTCCTTGTTTCTTGAGCCATCGCTTTCTCATACATGTACTTTTGCATTTGAGAACTCCACGTTTTTTAGCTCAAAAATCCCACACCACGCTGTAGGTGAAGAAAGGAACTGTCAGGATCTTAAGTCTTTAAAAGAAAAGTCCCGACGCAAAGCTCTGCGCACAGTTTCTGAGCTGATGGTGTTTCCCTGTCTCGTCTGACAAGAAAAAAAACATGTGGTATAAACTGACTCAGGAAGAAAAAGTTGTCTGTGACCGAAATCAATGGAAAGCCTGCTCCCCCTATTATTATTATTTATTTTTTTTATCGGTCCTGGTTCAAACAGTTGAAGTGAATTGCGCTGGGCATCGACAACCGCGCTTGTTATATCAATCCGTCTTCTCCTCCTCCTCCTCCCCCTCCCTTGCTCTCTTCAAGATCCCCCGGCAGCCTCAAGGCTCAGCCCTCCTCTTTCCTCTCTGTTGGCGAAGGGTAGTCATCTCCATCCCAAACTTTCTCAAACTGACATAAGCTGAGGGGGAGTGAGCAGTGCGGGGAAACAGCGCCCCAGTTGCGACACCAGTATACAACAGGCGCACAACAGATGGTGTAAAGTCAATGAAACTTTATTTTTGTGTAGAACTTTTGCTTTTTCCAAGGCTTTCTTATATAAACTTTTAAATTATTCATTTACATCGAATTTGACATGAAATTTGAACGTTTCCCATTTGATTAAACTTTTTTTTCCCAGTCTATCAGATGAGACTTTGCCATTTGTATATTTTATTTATGCAGTAGTAAAACTTTCTTGTACCCATTGACTGGCAAAGTTTGCAGTTAATCATTTCAATCATTTTTATTCTGGGGAAATTTTCAATTAAACTCGCAACAATCTAGTCTACGGCCAGTATTGCAAATAAACACATTTATCTGTTGGATTTTTTTTAAAATCTAGTTTCTCGAAGTCAATCAGATAAATAAGTTATTCAGAACATATGTTTATTTGTTTGTTTGCCGACTTGATATTGAGTTCACGGTCAGTCGCAGCTCTGTGCTCGTGTTAGAAATAAGGGGACCAAACCTCAGACAAAAACCAGCAGCCATCACCTGACAATCGGATTTTTACTGCCCTCTAGTGGTAATATGGGAGCAGTACAACTCAGTCTCTGAAACTCATCCGCAAACCTTGGAAAAACCATGTAATCAAAACTTTTGGAAGATAGTCATTTAGGTATGTTATTTAAAATAATGTATTATGAACCCTGTAGAGTCAGAGATTACCATCTATCCTGGTTCTTTACCTGGTTCACGTCATCAATATTAACTAAATTTGTGTTCTTCAGTGATCTTTATACATTTCATTGGACCATCAAACAAAGGTTCCAGTATCATGTCCTTGTCTAAAATATATTTGTGATTCATCAGTGAAATTTACAACTGTCATCAGTCCATGATTGCTTCTCCACTGTTATCTTGTTTACTTCTGTATCTATGTATCTATCCAAACTGAAACATTGAATGTTTGAACATCCATTCACTTATAAGACAGACTTATAACAGATCATCTCAAATTGTTTTAATTAGATTTTATGAAGGAAAAGCTGATATCCAAAAGTATGGAGTGTAAACAGTGATTAAGTCGAATGTACTACCATAGTTATAACAGAAATATGTCGTAATCATGCTTTAATGTCTACAAACAGAAGTGTACTCTTTCAGTTTTCTATTAAATTGATTTTAAAGTACAATATACAGAATGTGGTTTTTGCATTTCATTTAACTGTACGGAGCTTAGGAAAGTCTAACCACTGGTAACATTTAAAAAGTGATATCAAAATATGGCTTTTATTTATATATACATAAAAGAAGAGGACAAAAAGTTGCTTAGTTTTTCAAAAAAAAAAATTTAAGGAATGATTGCCAGTTAGGGTTGAGATTTTTCACAGAGGAGTTTGCATTTTCCAGTGAGATGTAATCAGTGATAAGGTTTTTCCAATGTGTAATATTTATGGAGTTCCGTGATTTCCAGTTTATGAGGAAAGGCTTTTTGGCGATGGTTAGCACCACCAGGAGGGAATGGTTTTGTGTAGTGTCTAAATTCATTGTGGATAAGTGTCCTAGCAGACAGAGGGAGGGGGAGAGCGGGATGTGGCAGCCAATGATTTGAGTTAAGATGTCTGTAATGTTTTTTCAGAAATGTTGGATGGGTGTGCAGTGCCAGGTTGCATGGATGTAGCTATCTGTGCAGTTTTGTGAACAGTGTGAACAATTTCCAGATGAGAATCCCATTTTTTGCATTTTTTGTCCTGTTAGATGGGTTCTATGAATGATTTTGGGCTCGTATCTCCACCACTAACTCAGTGCTTGGAGGTGTTTTTCCACACTATGGTACAGTTAACAATGCGTTGCAGATTGATGCATTTGCTGTAGATTTAGAAAATCTCGCTTCTCTGGTTACTAAGGGGTTTAACGCACTAACACCTGAGTTAAAGGCCCTCCGGGTCATGACCCTGCAGAATAGGATGGCTCTGGACTTTCTCTTAGCTGAAAGAGGGGGGACCTGCAAGGTTATAGGGGACGAGTGTTGTACATTCATTCCTGATATGTCTACTAATCTGTCTTCTTTTCATGTCACCTTAGAGATCTGTTATCTGGGATGGAGGCTTGTGATAGCTCTGGATTTTCTTCTAAATTATGGTCTTGGCTTCAGTCAGGGGGCTGGTGGCATATCTTGCTCGCAGTTTTAGGCCCTATTTTTGCTGTTCTGATTGCCTGCTGGCTTGTGGTGATTTTCCTCCTCTGGTGCCTCAAGGTTATGATAACATCGGCGTTTCCTGGTCATTCCCTCCAGATGCTTGTTAGTGCCTGTTAGGTTTCCTGGCTTCTCCTCCCGCTTACACTCCCCGGATCTGCTATGATGATACTGGTCTCCCGCTTGATTTTTCTAGTGATGATGAAGTTTAGATTGTGTGGATATTTCTCTGTTTAGTCATCTTAGTTTGCTCTGATTCTCCTTCATATGTATTCTGATGTGTTTTTTTTTTGCTGGTAATCACATGTGTTGGATTGATTTTGATGTTTATTTCCCCATTCAGAGTTATGATGAAGTTTCTCGAATCTTCGTGAATTGCAACTTCTGATGTTTTGTCTGAATGTATATTGGGAATGGCGATTGGATTTGATTGTTGAATATAATCATTAAGGTTTTTTTTTTTTTACAACAAATACATTACATTTATTACTTTTATCTTTTATGGGTTTTCTGTTTTTTTGTTTCCTCTGTCTTCCCATTGTTTTTTTGTTTCAACTGTTTTTTTGTTTGTTTTTTTGTGTTCATTAGCAGTTTGATGACACCGTAAGGGTTTTGGGTTCACTAGTTGATTGTGGCGTTCTCATTTTTTATCCACTGTACATCTCCACCGCAGTGGTTATCCTTGTTTGATGCATTTTTGTGTTTTTTTATGCTTTAATCTTGTGAAATTTTCTTTTCTGGTGTGATCAATATGAAATGGGTTTCATTATGATCAAAAGAGGGGAATTGTTGTGGAAATTTCATATTATTCCCTTTACTGTATTGTGTCTACCCATCCCTCTCAGGGTAAACAGCTTGTTTAAGTTGATGGTAATTGTGTTTAATACTGAGTAGCCTGTTGCTATCGGATGGATGCATTCTTTAGAACAGTTCGCTCTGACCTGTGTGACTTATCTGATACCAGCCAGACACCTCAGGATGACCCAGCAGGGCATTAGTTAGGGCAGTGCATAAACAAACCCAGTTAAGTGAAACCTACAAGAAAAGCAATTATAACGAAAGTTCCTGCAACGTAGATAATAACATACAATGCACCAAAACTAAATCTATATTTTCCTTTATTCTGACCGAACACGATGTGATATATCATTGCCTTGACAATAAATGATTCTACTGCCGGATCTTGTTGACGTATATGCTGTTTCAAAATGTCCCCGCTGGTAAACTGCCTCACTAGATCCTTTAAAACTTTTTGGGAAATCTCACTAACACGTAAGTGTGGGCCGTAGTGGTCATTTAGTCCTGCCAAAGTTTTATCAATTATTCTTTGTGAAAATGGTATTTGTTCTTTAGTTGGAAGTATTCTGTAAACACAACATCTGTTCAAAACTTTTATAGTGACACCAACAACCAACCTATGCATGACTCGGTTGTACTCCAAGACGTCTGGGTTGTCTGAAGTAGCAGTTGAATTCTGTTGAATTTTCTCGGTTTCTCCACGTTTCTGCATCTTGACAGCGTAGAATGAAATGGTAAAACTTCGAAGGAAGCTGATTATTTAAAACACGGGACACGTCACAAAGGAATACCCGCTCCTTTGATTTTGTGTTGTCAAGGCATCATTTGACGTCATGGCAACACGTGTTTGGGTTGATAACAGGCGCACGCTGTTTATTGCTATCTATCTATCTATCTATCTATCTATCTATCTATCTATCTATCTATCTATCTATCTATCTATCTATCTATCTATCTATCTATCTACAGCTTTGCTTGAGTAACGAAGCAGAGGTTTGTTAGGTGTATATATATAAATAATTGTATAGCACGCTAAGTTGGTTGCACATTTGGCACGTTAATTAACAGTTTGGTACTTAAAAAGAGGTCGAATCACACACAAAAGGTTGAACTGTTTATTGAATACTAACGTTTTGCAAAAAGTTAATATGATTAATAAAACTATGTACATTTTAAGAATTTAAACTGGTAATATTTTCAAACAGAGGTGTGGAGGTCTCATTTCCTTAATTTTTATTGGCTTTTAGCAGTTTTAAGTCTGTTTTAAGCCTTTTAAAAATCTGAATTCGTACAGTCACACTATTTTTACCTGTAGCTTTTAATATTCTGGTTTTATAAAGAACAGTTTTAACCAGATATCAGAGGAGGCTTGAGTGCATGCAGCTCCTGCCTGATCCGCCGGTCTTGTGCGAAATTCAGTTCCCCTGAAATAATCTGTTTCCCCTGCGTCGGGAGCGCGCACTGCAGCCAGAGAGGCTGCGCCGCCCGTCTGCAGGGCATTTCCGACCGATTTCACATCAAAAATGACTCCACGTAATCATGCCAAGGTTCAAACTTTAATTTTAATCGACAAATCCTGCTATATATATATATCATATAGACAAAACAACAGTAACAAATAAACCTGGTCTTGTGTTTTTTGTTGTTGTTTGTTTCGTGTTGTTTTTTAATCGCCGAGAGAAGACCTTTCCAGCTTTTGTCATGTTCAGTTGAGCCTTACAGATTTCAGGTAGCTGGCGAACACTGTTTTTTAACACATTGCGTATATTTAGATTTTTTTTATTTATTTATTTTCATTTTTTATTTTTTGCCAAAATGGATGGAACCTAGCTGTTGGCATGATAGGAAGAATTAGACTGCTTAAAAACAATGAGTGTGGCTTTCAGGTAAATTCTTATGTAAAATATGACACATTATTGGATAAAAATGTATTTAGAGCTGCTTATTTTTGGTAGTTAATATCTGTTGTGTTTTTTCCAAAATAATCACCTCTTTTATTAAATGCCTTGTAATATTCCTTGGTTAATGTGATGTATGAGAACACGTGGCTCTTTTCAAAGGAGAAAAATACTTGTATAAAAAGTGAAGGGAAACACAATATTGTACACAATATATGAAAACATTTGCTCTGTATTTTCCAAAGTTACCAGGGGGAACCAAATATTTTAGCTGTCTGAAATATACTGTTCCCCCTCTATATCACAGGAACAGATTAATTTATCAGCATGTCCCAAACTCTGGTTACTCCTCTCATCATGGACAACAAGTCCTGTGGATATGAAGACACTTGCTCTTTATCTGCCAAAGTTACCAGGGGGAACCAAACATTTTAGCTGTCTGAAATATACTGTTCCCCTCTATATCACAGGAACAGATTAATTTATCAGCATGTCCCAAACTCTGGTTACTCCTCTCATCATGGACAAGTGCTGTAGATATGAAGACACTTGCTCTTTATCTGCCAAAGTTACCAGGGGGAACCAAACATTTTAGCTGTCTGAAATATACTGTTCCCCCTCTATATCACAGGAACAGATTAATTTATCAGCATCTTATATATAGTTACTTGCCACAACTGATTAATTTTGGAGGCCTTTGCTCTTTCCTTCCCACAGTTACCTTATATTAAAGAAAAATAGCAGGCATTCTTTTCAAAATAATTTATTAACATGTATCAGAACTAAACAAACAAGCACACCAGAACAAGCACACCAAACCAAGCACACCGAACAAGCACACAAACCTACACAGAACATGCAAAGCACTCAAAAAATTCCTCTGTTGGTGGGTTTCCCACACATCCCTGGTGAAACCACCTCTGGCACATTTCACACTGGATCTAGAAGAGGGACAAATTATAGTCATTTTCTCTTCAAATGTATTCTAACTTAGCTGGACAGTATCCAAGCTTGTATTTTGCAAGGTAAAATTATAGTTTTTTCCATTTAACATCCTATTATTTTTTTGAATACTTATAAAATGTTGTTACCCAGTTGAAGTCTTTCTCACTGTCCATCTCGCCGCAGAAGTGGCACAAGTTTTCTAAATCATCTGATGAGAATATATTGAAAATTTTAAAACATAACAAAATAGTTTTTAATGTTTTTGCATAATCACTCTGCAAATCTTTAATTCAAAGTTTGTTTGTCTTTAGAGCTCAGTGAATTGCTTATAGATGTAAATCTGGCCACTCTGGTAGCTATTCAACATGTGTTAAGCACCAACGCATTTTACCCACAAAGTGTCTTTAATAATGTACCAGTTTGTGGGAATATAATTAGTAATCAAATAAGTATTATGAACTTTATTAACAACAGATACTAAAATGGTTGCATTAGTTTATTTGTGGAACAAAAAAATAATTTTCTTAAATCAATGTTATTGTAGTTACAGTTGTTAGTGTAATCAGTTTAGTCTAAGAAATCCTGTCCTTGTAGCAACAGCGAAATGTTTTTAACTGTGCTACAGTAACATAAGTTCATAATACTTATTTGATTACTAATTATATTAGTATATATTATTATATATAATATAAGGTAACTGTGGGAAGGAAAGAGCAAAGGCCTCCAAAATTAATCAGTTGTGGCAAGTAACTATATATAAGATGCTGATAAATTAATCTGTTCCTGTGATATAGAGGGGGAACAGTATATTTCAGACAGCTAAAATATTTGGTTCCCCCTGGTAACTTTGGCAGATAAAGAGCAAGTGTCTTCATATCCACAGGACTTGTTGTCCATGATGAGAGGAGTAACCAGAGTTTGGGACATGCTGATAAATTAATCTGTTCCTGTGATATAGAGGGGGAACAGTATATTTCAGACAGCTAAAATGTTTGGTTCCCCCTGGTAACTTTGGAAAATACAGAGCAAATGTTTTCATATATTGTGTACAATATTGTGTTTCCCTTCACTTTTTATACAAGTATTTTTCTCCTTTGAAAAGAGCCACGTGTTCTCATACATCACATTAACCAAGGAATATTACAAGGCATTTAATAAAAGAGGTGATTATTTTGGAAAAAACACAACAGATATTAACTACCAAAAATAAGCAGCTCTAAATACATTTTTATCCAATAATGTGTCATATTTTACATAAGAATTTACCTGAAAGCCACACTCATTGTTTTTAAGCAGTCTAATTCTTCCTATCATGCCAACAGCTAGGTTCCATCCATTTTGGCAAAAAATAAAAAATGAAAATAAATAAATAAAAAAAATCTAAATATACGCAATGTGTTAAAAAACAGTGTTCGCCAGCTACCTGAAATCTGTAAGGCTCAACTGAACATGACAAAAGCTGGAAAGGTCTTCTCTCGGCGATTAAAAACAACACGAAAACAAACAACAAAAAACACAAGACCAGGTTTATTTGTTACTGTTGTTTTGTCTATATGATATATATATGGCAGGATTTGTCGATTAAAATTAAAGTTTGAACCTTGGCATGATTACGTGGAGTCATTTTTGATGTGAAATCGGTCGGAAATGCCCTGCAGACGGGCGGCGCAGCCTCTCTGGCTGCAGTGCGCGCTCCCGACGCAGGGGAAACAGATTATTTCAGGGGAACTGAATTTCGCACAAGACCGGCAACTGGGTCCTCACCCCCACCAACACACAACAGGGAAGCTTCCTGGTTACCGGTGAGTCATGGCTCCACTTATCTCGACATCCAGTTGTGAAAGCTGCATCAACCTGAGCCAGAAGGTGATCGAGCTGGAACAGAGAATTTCCACTCTTTACCAAATCCAGGAGGCTGAACACGAACTGGATACAATCCTCCTCGGCCAAACTAAAGCCGCTGCTACTAGTGCTCAGCTAGCCGACACAGCGCCCTATCCAGGTGATGTGTCCCGGGCTCCCACCAATAGTTCATCCAGGCACACAAACACAACAGATGCCTGCGTTGCTGGTGCTCCTGTCATTGGCGAGAACCGCTGGTTCCAACTTGGGGCTAGACCCAGAGTTCCGGTCAGCTCCACTCCACTCCAGCCGGAGCCGTGGACCGTGATCGGGACCCGCAACGGCTGCAGAAGGGACCTGGCGAACCGTCTCTCGTGCTCTCCCCTCACTGATTGCTGCAGAGGGATAGGCTGCTTCAGCAGGTTGCTCAGCCTCAACACCTGGCTCTCCTCCGCTTGTAGTTCCCACAGCCTGGGTTTTATTAACAACTTTGATGCTTTTTGGGAGCGGAGGCATCTTTTTGGGGCTGACGGGCTTCACCTCAACTCGCGGGGCTGCCGTCTTCTGTCCGCCAATTTGGCATTTGGTGTACAGCACCCCTGCATCCAGCCCACTCATCACACCAAACCCACTGCACCTGCTGACCTGTCCGTCACGGATTGATGCCCCCCTGGTCCCAGCTCCTACTTACTCAGTTCCACTTTTAACAGCAAAGCTCGCAATACTGGACTTGGACCTAATATTCCTCCACACAGTTCATCAATTCATGTCATCATCACATTCAGAGAGCAACCACACCTCCACAAACCATATCATACCGTAAACATCAATAATCTCAGGCCTCTCCCAAAATGTCAACCAGTACCTGCCTCTTCAGTTCAAATGTCACCAGTCACACTCAACATGGCACTTTTAAATATACGCTCTCTGTTAAATAAGTCTTTTATTGTCAATGACCTGATTATAGACCACAAACTAGACTGTTTGTTTTTAACTGAAACATGGTTGGGTGTGGATGCACCTGTTGTTCTAGCTGAGGCCTCCCCACCAAATTTTAACTATTCTTTTTCTATAAGAACTGGTAGGAAAGGTGGTGGCACAGCATCTTTAGCCAACAACACTCTCACCACCAAACAGATTTTATTCGCTAATTTTACCACTTTTGAATATCACGCCATTGTTTTTAGCAGCCCTCCAATTTTATGTGTCACCGTTTATAGACCACCCCAAAAATGTGCTGCTTTTATTAGTGAGTTTTCAGAATTTTTATCAATCATACACACAACATACATGATAATTTTAACCGGTGATTTTAACCTGCACATAAATAATCCTTTAGACCCTGTTTCAAAAGAATTTTTAAACATTCTTAACTATATGGATTTTACGCAACATGTCACGCAGCCGACTCACAACAGAGGACACACACTGGACTTGGTCATTACCTATGGCCTTTCTGCCAGTGTGTCCTCTGTTGTTGACTTGGCTGTCTCTGACTACTACTGTGTGTTTTTTAACATCACCGGTTTTATTCAGCGGGAGACCTCGGTGCGAACTGTGAGGAAGCGCTATCTAACCTCTGAAGTGGCTGCAAATTTTATCAAAGTTCTAGATAAATGTCCTCCTGTGATTTTACCTGCACCCTGTGATTTTATTGTTGAACATTTTAACAGTAAACTGAAGACAAGCCTCGACTCTGTTGCTCCACTCACGACAAAAAGGATATACCCAAAACTTATATCTCCCTGGAGGAATGAGGAGGTCAAAAAACACAAAAGAAATTGCAGGGCGGCAGAAAGGAGATGGAGGAAAAATAAAATGACAATAAATTATCAGATATTTTGTGAGCAACTTAAAATTTACAATAACGCACTAAGGAACTCAAGAAACATGTACTTCGCAAAAATAATCAGTAACAATAAAAATAATCCCAAGGTTCTTTTTTCCACCATCGATCACCTATGTAACCCTGATTTTAACAGCTCCCAGCGAACCCCAACAGACTCTCTCTGTGAGCAGTTTGCAGACCACTTCAGAGGTAAAATCAGCGCCATCAGATGTGGTATTTTCTGCAACCAGAACACGAACACATCTGAGTGCTTGCTTTTACCCGAGGAAACACTGGACAGTTTTGTCCTGGTTAATGCTGAGATCCTTGATAAAGTTTTCTCCACAGTAAAACACCACATGTCTTTTAGACCCAATTCCCACTTCACTTTTTAAATTATTTTATGGATTTTTAAAGACAAGCTTTTATGCATGATAAATTGCTCTCTTCAGATTCATTCAATTTTATTTTTATTTATTTTATTCCCCTAGCCTATTTATTTTTCTATGTTAACCCATTTTTTATTTATTCTATGCTTTTATTCTATTTATAATATTTTTAGGTTATTTCTCCAGCGTTTCCCCGAAGGGGGCTTTCTGCACCGGGGGCTTTCATCGGCTGTGGCTGCTGCGGCTCTGTCCTGCAGGTTCTTCAGTCTGGTTGGGTGGCTACCTCTATAAATAAAGACTGATTGATTGATTGATTGATTTATGAGACAGTGATAAAACAAAGAAACAAAAACTCAATAAAAATAACATACAAGATAACAGACATTAACAAGTCACATTACTTTAAAAATTTCATATTAAAGTTAATATGATGAATAAATGAATAAAACATTTATGAGATGGTGATAAAACAAAAACAAAATGCTGGCAGATCCGAACTGCACAACGGTACGCGTGGAGTCAGAAAAAAAAAAATTCAATTTGCTACATCAGTTTACACAACATAGGTGATTATACATAACATTTACCATTTTACAGGCTGATTGAATCAGATGATGTGGCTCCATTATCAGTTTGGCCCAAGGTAGAGATCTCTGCATTGCCCTCTGCTGATGGAAATATTTGTTGCCTGCGCAGCTCTGTCTCAGCTTCCTGAGAAAGATAGAAGTTAGTGTTTTTTTTTTTTTTTCAGTGAACATTGGTATTTCAGTCTAAAAGTAAAGAATAAAAAACAGGCTTCTGTCATCAGAATGTTTTGACAATGAAGTTAAGGTTTATAGGTTAACCTTGATACATTACAATTACAGATTTAACCAAAATCTTTCTCATCAAGCCCATTAGAATAATTTGCCATGAAGGTGTGTCGGATTAAAAAAATTTAAAAAATTTAAAAAATTCTCAAAAGCTTTACAGCCGTTCCTGAAATGTTTGCGTGTGAACTGCAGTTATACCTCCTCAGAGTCTTTTAGGGCTTGCATGATTGATGCTATCACAATGTATGCCAACATAAACTGAGCAATGATGACAAAACTTGAAAAGTAAAGGGGAGAGACCCAGAAGAAAAAGATCTGACACTTGGTGTCATCAGGCCGGCATTTCCTCATTGTGTCCTGCAAAGCACAGAGTGAAGTTTTGTTTATTAACAAAGTTTTTCTAAAATTAAAAGTTTTAATCAAAACAGGAACACTCAAGTGTCCAAAACTGTATTTATGTGAAACACACAACTAAATATTTAATTTAAACAACACAATTAACAAACTTTTAATACCGTTTAAAATACATAAAATACCTCATTATTTGTGCATTTGTGTAATTCTTTAATTTTAAATAGTGGCTGCAATTCAAGTGTTTGCTATAAGTGACAACATACTGTATGGTAGATGGTCAGGCTATGAGCAAAATAAAACCATCATACTAGGAGTTTGCATGCATGCATGTGTGAGAGCATTCATACTTTCAAAATCCCACTCCAGTTGTCTCCCGTGCACACTTTGTAGAGTGTGAGCATAGCCATGGGGACGTTACGGAAGTTGCTGTTCCGATGTAACCCCAGACACGGATAATCAGGAGAACATTCTGATCGACACAGAAACAAGCAAAGCAGATATCCACAAGATGATTTTTCTGTTTGAGTAACGCATCTTCTGCTCTACAATGTCAGTGCAAATACGAAATCAGCTACTGGATCCAGCAGCGTGTCCATATTTTTGTGCTGTTTCATGTCAGTAGTGTCACTGACCTAACTCGCCAAAGAGCTCCACTCCCAGCACACCGAAGATAAAGATGATTACCAGGGAAAGAAGACAGATATTCCAAACCTGGAACAAAAGCATATGTTAAATTCTCTGGTTACCAAACCAAAAAACCCAGAAGCTAAATTTTCAAAGTATTTTGTGCACCTTAAAGGAAGACTGCAACATTTTTAAACCTTGGTCCCAAAGTACATGAAAATGTCTCATTATTTGTGCAAATGCAGGGCAACTTGTATAAGCCTAAGTACAGAAAAGGCAAAGCCAGAGTGAAACTAAACACGGAGGACAATGGTTGGCAGTTCTCTTTGTGTCTGCTTTTTTTCTTCTGTCCTCGTTTGCTGGGATTCATCAGCTTAAATACAAATTCCTGAACATGATAGAAGAGTTCACACATAACAGCCATGTGACCTTAATAAACAGTGTTTTTTTTTTGTGTTTTTTTTACCTGAGACAGAGTCTTGTTAATGGTTTTGAGCAGGATTCTTAGTGTTTTGGCCTTCAGCACTAGCAAGAAACACAGGAGTTGTTGTTGTTGAGAAAATGTTCATGTTTATGTACATGTATACACACACATAAACAGACCTTCATAATGAATAGTAAAACAAAGTTCTCATTGTTCAGTGCCTGTGTGTGTGAACCTTGAGAGAGCCTGAGGATTCTACAGGCTCTTAGTATGCTGGGATTGAAAGGAATGACGTTTGTCATCCTTAACTGGGTTAGAGCCATGCTGACGATGGAAAGCAAGATGATGATGATGTCCAGGAGGTTCCAGCTGAACACACAAACATTGTCAGGGACTTAGAGCATAAGAAAAGAGAACAGCGACGCTACTCTTTCTAATGTATTACCAGTCTTTTATGAATGTCACTACACCCAACACCACAAGTTTCAGTAGAACCTCAGTGATCATGATGATCATGAACACATAGTTGAAGCAGTCAATGACTTTGTTTATGACCTAAAATAACACACACACACACATCATTGTTACAACCATGTCAAAGGGTTGATGTTAAATCAGACTTTGAACTGTCTACGGTGAGTGTGTGCATGTGTGTGTTACCTCTGGCTGGTTATAGTGTTCGACCCCCATCAGCAAAACATTGATGATAACGATGACAGTCACTGAGAGTTCCAGGGCTCTACTGGTACATATCTTATATAAAAAGGTGCCACATCCAGGAACCTTCAAAAGATGGCGTTTGCTCGCTCTCTAAAACAAACAAGCCAGCATGTAAATCACAAAAAAATTTAAATATGCAAAAACAGGAAATATGCAACACTTGACACATTCAGAGATGCTATTATCTATAGACATAAAAAAATACCACCTGCTTCTCAGCTAAACCAGCTGTTTGGCCTTACCAGGTGACTCCCCTTCAATCCCCTGGCTTCCACTCAGACGTTCTTCGTTTCTCAACTCTTCATCCTCTTGTGTCTGGATCAGCTGACATTGGTGAAAGGTCTGGACCATTACACCGATGAACATGTCCAACAAGACGAAGCTCATCATCATGAAGGAGAGGAAATAAAGCAGAATCCATTTGTTGTAGTTCTTAATGGGCTGTAAGTTAATGGGGGAAGAGATAGTCAGGGTTAATGTGGTAACCCCAAGTCAGGGTTAGATTTTGACTGCACTCCTATATAATTTTTTAAACAATAGAGCCCCTTTAAAAGAAATTAATCCAACAGCAATTTCTGGTCCAAGTATTTGCAATCAGAAAAGGCACTGGAGACACAAGAGATGGTCTCTTTTCCTTTTATTGACTGATTCTAATGGTGATGAGTACTAGATGACAGTTTGCACTGATCACTGGACATGATGATTGTATAAAATACCTGCTGGTCAACTCCTACAGCATCCAGTCCATCATACATGATGCCTCTCCATAGCGATGGTGATGCAACTCAGCACAATGAAGACGACAACTATATTGTCAAAGTACTGGTGTGAAACAGCACGCTGGCACAATATGCGGAACCTGAATACACATGCATACACACTTTAATTAAAACAGCTGTAATCAGTTAAATATTAAAAGAAAAATAAAGATAGTTTAAGAAAAAAAAAAGCCTCTGGGCACAGTCTCTGTTTTCTGCTTACAAAACACTTAAAAAACTTTAAATGACTAATTTTGACTTTGGGTTTGTGAGAATGGTTCAAATATATCCAATAGGATATAATTATAAGAAGTTATATTAAGCCAAATTTAATTGAAATCAGTTAAAACCACCAGCATCTGAATAAAGAAAAAAGCAAAAACAGAGTACCACAAAGATTCAGATAAAGTGACATTTGTGAAAACAGCTACATCAAACCATAATTTTCAGAATAATATTTTATTTACATTTGAGATGGACTGTTACCCAAAACATCAAGTGCCGTGAGACTGACATACCTGATGATGACCATGGTGAAGTCGAAGAGGTTTGTTTGATTTACAAAGTACTGCAGTTGGAATGCCAGGATATTTAAGATCATCTCAATTGTGAACAACACTGTGAACATTAAGTTACACACTCCTAATACTCTTGTCATTTCCTGAGGCGGCAGGAGAAAAAGATGGAAAGAATAAAAAAAAAAAATTTAAATAAAATGGCAGCTTTAACAGATCTCTGCATTTTAAAACATTTGTGGTGTTTTCTCTCACCTGATCATGGTGGTCAACAGCCATTTCGATAACATTAAGGACAATTAAAACAGATTGTATTTTGAAAGCAACTGCCCTCCACCATTCGCTTAATTTTCCCAAGCAGACCAGGTGAGTACTCAAGCTGAAAGATAAGGGAATTGGGCTTTGTGATGCATGGTTATTTACGCAGTTAAATCTCTGCCTATGGTGTAGCCAGTTGTGTTCTACTCTTACCAGTGACATATTTCCCCAGTTCTCTTCGCCAGTCCAGGATGGCCATCTAATCAAACTGTTGATAAAAAAAACACAGCAATAAATTCTATTCTGCAGCCATTTAGCAGACGCTTTTATCCAAAGCGACTTACATTTGATCATCTGTAAATGGGGGAAGAGGTTGTTATATTCGAGGTGAATCACAATACAACTGAATGGATGTGTTTATTCAATGTTTAAACTCTGAAATGACAGTTTTAATTACTCACTCACTTTAAAACAGGGATCACCAACTCCAGTCCACAACGCCCACTGTCCTGCAGACTTTTGATGTTTCCCTGCTTCAACACAACTGACTCAAATTAATGGCTCAGTGGCAGACTTGTGCAGAACTTGTCAGAGATCCATTTAATCTGAACCAGGTGTGTTGCAGTCGGGGAACATCATAGGATAGTAGGCCTCCAAGATCAGGGTTGGGAGTCACTGCTTTAAAGTTTTGAGGTGGCATAAGCAGCTAGCCCAGTATCTAACCTTTTTACGAATCGAGCCAGCAGCTTGATGACCTTGTAGAATCGGACTTTGAAGTTGATCACAGACCCATACACCTTTTTCCTTCCTTTTTTCATGGCCTCTGAGAAATGGGAGGCGATGACGACAGTAGCAACGTTCATCAAAATGAATGAGCCCACCTGATGAGGAAAGTAAAAATTAAAACATGAACTGAACTAAATTTATTAAGGGACAAAACACTAGCTCAGAGAATTTCCAACTTTGTTACATTAATAAGTAAATATTATAGATTTTTAACTGCAATATATATTCACAGGGACTCAATTTCTTTGTTTAAACATTTGTTTTTATTTATTCATGAAGTCATTCAACATTTTATTTTATTTTATAAAACTTTGAGGAATTATGATTTTGTACCAAAACATAAAGACCAGTTGGTACTTACAGCAGTCATAAGTATAAACGGTATAATACTCCAGATGGAATGAGTGTCCATCACGAGGTACATAATATCCGTCCAACCTATAAGGGTGATGACCTGGAGGTACAGAAAGCAGTAAAAGTCAACAATCTTCAGAAAACCCAGCTAGATACAGACAAAGATAGATTTCCTAAACTGTTACACAGGCTTCAATATTTCCCTAAATAACTAAGTAATTAGTGGAAATTATTTCATTTTAATCAAGTTGTTATTGACATTCATCTAAAATAAAAATCATAAAACGCTGAATAAACTAATTTACTGAAGCTGAATCAACATAAATGACATGATTTTTAGTGCAGCACACACAAATTACTTGATCAACCAAAACGCACACACACACACACACACACACACACACACACACACACACACACACACACACACACACACACACACACACACACACACACACACACACAGAGTTCCTGCTGCAAAGTAGCTGAAAAATCCATTTAAGTTTGTCAATTAGTCTAAGTAAGGTGAACTTGAAATCGTCTGGTGTAATGAAAATTAAACACATCACCACTGATTTACTAAGATTTGATCACATCAAGTTTCTTGCACAACTTCATGACAACATACTCAGATATCTTATTTATTCTAAGTTCAGCAAACTCAAACTTAATTTTTTTGAGGCAACAAATTTGCATTTTTTTTTAAACTAAAAACCAACTTGTTAGATTTGACAGTTTACCTGGAAGACTGTGATCCATGCATTTACAATGTTGTCAAAGTTGGTAAATCCCATGTTGGGGTTTGGACCATCAGGGCGACAAACATTGTAAAACAGGTTCCAGTTCACACAGTCTCCATCACTTGGCCCATCCGTCGCAGTGACTCCCCAGTTACCAGGTTTATCCTGGTGAGGAGCAGCCAGCGTGCAGATATTCCCATGCTCCCGGTAAGGGGGAACATCTTTGCAGTGGCGCTCCCCAGTCGAGCTGTGACGTGAAAAGACGAAGGGAGCTCCTTGATCAAAATATGGACTCAGGGACAAGTTGTACATTCTGGACTGAAAATAAAAGGAAAACAAAGAGACAAAGAGACTTTGGCTACAGATGCAGGAGTGGCATTTCCAATATTAAACTTTAATTTGTTCCAGCTTTACAGATACAACCAACTTATAGAAATCATCTTGTTTCTTGCTTAAAGATGGATATTATGTTTCAAACTAAATGGTTTAACTTGACAGTGTTTGAGTTAAATGTCTGCAGCCTAGAAAGAGAAAAAACTGAAGGAGTAGACCAAACGGTACTTACGTCACAATGTCCTCTCCCAGGAAGCAGCGGTTGCGCAGTTTTCCGGTCCACAGGTTGACTCCCTTGACACCAAAAATGTGGATCACATGCATCAACAAGAGGAAGACATGTCCAAGCATGGGCAGGATGTCGACGATTATGGACGACAACAATTTCAAACCTGCACAGATGAACATAAGAAGACAAATTCAAGCTTTCATACATTGTAGCCAGATGTCCTTTGAAACTGCTAATCTTCAAAATTGAAACTCGCAACTAATTACAGGTTTTAGTGACAGACTGACATCATCACAGATAAAAAAAAAAAAAAAAAAACTTGGTCAAACCTTGGTGAATGATAATAAAATAGTTCAGTATTTGAAGATTTATGTTTAAGATACTTCCCGTTAATTTTTCTCTGAACTACAGAGAGAACAGCATCTATTTTCCCACCAGGTTCTGTAAATAAATCTGACTTACTTGGCACTCTGCTAATTAGTCTCAATGGCTTGAGAGAATGGCCAATTTCCAAGTGGATACCAGAAGTAACAAGAAAGTAGTCCAACAACCTGAGGAGGCAGTCAAAGACAGAAACAAGAACAGTTTAGTTCCAGGTATCTTTGATTTAATCCAGAGTGATGATAAATTTGTGGTTGAAAAACATTAACTCCGTCAACGTTTGTGGACGTTGTGGGTGACAGCTCCAAATAAAAAATAAAGCTGGACTTTACCATTTCATTCTACACTGTCAAGATGTTGAAAACTAAAGCTGTTCTCGATGGAGAAACCACGAAAATTTCAAAGAAAAGTGTCTTTTTATTAGAAAACTCAGACATCATGGAGTTGTACACAACACGGTGCATCACCTGCCTGCGCGCAGTGAGACGGTGCACTTTGGTAAAGTTAGAAAGATATTCACAGATTCGGCTTTTTCAGGTTGATAACTCATCAACGGAACATTGCTTTTAGAAAACCAACACAACACTGCAATCACAGCAACACAGACTGCAAGCTACAATCGCTACAGTTATTGGATTTCAGCCAGGTGTAAATACCCGACCACATTTTGAAGTTAAAGCATTACTCTAATAAAGGAAGTCTTCTGACTTTGCATCTTCCTCATCTTCAGATCAAAATCGGGGCAGAAGTCAGATAAGAAGAACATTTTTAATAAGAGATATAAATGTAATGGAACTGAGTTATCCAGAAAAAGAATGTTAAAAATACACAATAACATAAACCGCAGCCATTGCATTAGATGCACCCAGTCCATTAGGCCACATCTTAAACCTTATGGAAAGTCACAAAAGCTAAACCTGCACTGATTCAGGCCAAGCGCTGACGCTGGTCCAAACAAGAACATGAGATGTGCCAGCACAGAAGCATTGCCTGAAACAACATCATTCCTCTAGTGAATATTTTTGAAGATTTGATGACTTTTATGTTTAATACATATTTTCACAAACAGATCTCATGTGATGCCTGTGGAAGGTGGTTCCACCATGACTTTGTTTGCCAACCAAAGATGGAGGAACCATTCAAGTGTACGGCATGCTGAACATAATGGAAGCATAAAAGGTGGAGTTTTTGTATGTTTGTTTGTTGTAACTGTAATTTAACCGTTTAACTGTTAAAGAAATGTTCTTGGAAATATGTAAATTTTATGTGGATTTACAATATTTTTTTTAAGTTTCAACAATAATATAATTATTTTATTTTCATTACTGACAGACAACTTCAAGTTCTATAATCTTATGTTTTACTGTAAGGCTTTGCTGTTATTTTATTTACTGTTATACTATACTGTTTCAAAACTGTGCAATAATTGATTATTCATTTTACTTAAACTGTTTTCCATTCAGTAAGTTAATGTTTTACCAAATGATGAGTGAGAAAAAATATTCAATATTCCAGTATTCAATAAAGTTTGTTGTAAAAATCTGAAACATGTTTGTGTCTCTTTTTGTGCTGAAAAAAACCTGAAGTTTGTGGCGTAAAACCAGTTTATGGCTCAACAGTTTGCTTGTAGTTTGCTTGTCAGCCCTACCATTTAATAACGGAAAGTCACTGCAACCTTAAATATTATTTCTTTAGCCTTAAATATCAAATCATTTTTTTTACTGGTTCTCAAAAGATTTAAAGGTAAGTAAAATGTGGTAATACTCTGTTTATACAATGCAGACTTTATAGAGCTAATATTCTTATTTAGATGCAGTAACTTCCAGACCAATTAGATTTTCTTGGGGATTCACATATTTAGTATAATAAACCCAGATGACTGAAAATTGTCAAAATGTGTAACTTTGGATGTTTCATTCTTTCATTTGACTGCACTAGATTCTTAACAGATTAATGAGAATACTTGGTAATAACTACTTAAAGTTGTTGATGGCATATACATGACAGAATTATGTCAAATTCAAAACCATTCAAGTTTATTTAGGCATTACCTGCAACCAAATCAAGCCTCTTACATGTATTTTCTAAGTTATATAAAATATAAAATCAATGTTTAATATTTCTTAGTATTTACCTTAGTTTACTATAACTCATACAAGAGTATGATGTCAGTATTATTTAATTTCCTCTACTGAGGGATAAATAAAGTCCTCAATAAAGTTGGATGCAAAGTAGTAAAAAATATTAAAGTGATTAAACTAACTAGATATCTCTCTTTCAACTAGATGCCCAAACAACCAGCAGTAGACAGAGATTCCCTTCTGGAAGTTCTCTGCTCATCAAAAGAGGCCATACTACTGGGAAAGGCAAGCATAGCCACTCCTAGAGCCAGAGTCTGGACAGAGCTGAGTGAGCAGCTAGGAAACAGGATCTCTGCAAAGGCGCTGTATACCATAGTCAAATTAAACCAATACAGTGTCTGGTCAGCTTTAGGGTTCAGTATTCAGAACAAGGATCCAGAAAATTACTACTACAAAATTTTGAAGCCTGTCATCTGGACTCATAAAATGAGCATATTTGGAAAGAGGTTAAAAGCCCATGCACATTTGTATTTAAGAGAGCCAATGTCTATCCATCACAGACAACAATTTATATATCTATAAAAGGCTACTGCAAAGAGTGTCTTAGCCATCTAGACATTCAGTGTGAGAAAGAGCCTGCACTAAACAGCCCAATGGTCCTAAAGTGCAAAATAAAAAACACTGATGAATCCAAGCACACAGGTCAGTCCAAGCGCTTCATGTCTAGACACTTGCGTGTGCAAGTAGCTACGTTTTTCTGCCACTACTGGAGTCAACCACAAATGCATGTTTACAAGACACTGTCAAAGAAATCTCAGCAGACAGCGTGTTTTGATGCATCTGGCTCAGTGGTGAAAAAATTGGTGAGACCAAATGGCTCCTCCGGCCACATCTTCTTGTATCAAGGAGTCCTGACAGGACCAAACAGCTCCAGTGTACCCGTCGTCCAGATGTTGTCAGAAAGACATGATGCTGTTGCAACTGCTCAGTGGCTCACAGAGTGGATTCATGCAGGTGCACCTGTGCCAAAACAAGTTGAGTGATTTTTCTCTTGCTTTTCTTGGTGCTCTGGTGAAGGCTTTTACTCATTGTGACCTCAAGACTTACATCAACGAGTGCTTTGGTATCTTACAAGGAAACCAGAGTGCAAAACGGCCTCCTTGTTTTGTCAGAGTTGATGTTGCACACTGCATCAAGATGATCTGCCAGTGGGAATTCCTGAAAAACAAAACCCCACGCATAAAAGATTTTTTTGTGAGGGCAATAGCACAACTCATTAAATCACAATCCCTGAAGCATGCAAAAGAACTGATACAAGCCATCACTCAGTGATACAGAAGGCAATGATAACTCTGGAGTCCCTCTCACATCAGAGATATACCTGAAAGCCCAGATTGCAGAGGAATCTGTTATTATTCCAGATGCAGAGGGAAAACAACTGGAACAAGCGGATCCATGTGATGCGATCCAGACTGACAGACAGTGGGTAACAGAAATCTGTGAGGACAGCAGGTCGCTTGCCATGGCTAATGGGGATCGAGACAATATCCACTATCTCCCTGAGATCATTCCTCAAATGATAAGATTAGTCAGCTACTTACCACTGTGGACAGGAGTGATGGTCCCTTTCTAATCCTATCTCTCTGCTTGTCCTGAATGGCTTCATGCAGATCCATCTGTGAAAGCAAAAAAGGTGAATGTGGGATTATTAAAAAAATGGAAACAACCAACAACCTGTGAAACTCGGCAAATTAAGCACCTCTGTGCTTAACACGTGTGCATTTGATGCTTTTTGTGAGTGCTTATGTTGTGCTTACGGTGACAGTTGTTCCTTCAAAAATGTTGTTAGCAGTGAAGTCTCTAACAACCAAGTCCTGCAGCTGGTAAAAGCCATGGCTACAGAAGGTGTAGCCCAACAGACATACCCACAGAGGGCAGAGCTGCCAAGAGGGATGTTTGAAGCTGTCCAGTTAAAGTCTGGTGGCCTCCAGGTTGATGCACATTGTCACATCTCAACTGTAATAGACAAGACAATGAGGAATATTGCAAGTGTTTCCAACGTTCTAGGTTAATTAATGTTAGATATGTCCTGTTTTCTTTATTAAAATATTAAATTCTTGGTGTAACCAGTATGTTAAATTGTGCACATAAAGCCATTTCAGTTTCGTACTTTTTGCGCGATCATAAGTCATGTCTAGTAGCTCCTGTCTTACTTTGAACTTCCTCTACTCCGTAGGTTACAAGCAAGAAAGCTTTCTGATTCATGCCAGTCCCTTATTTTCTAGTTGGTTGACACGTGGTTAACGTAGCTTTAAAGGAATATTAACAGTCAAGAAGCAAGTTATTTCTCCAATACTTTAACAACAATTGACTACTTAGAAATAGAGGAGAAAATGGCGACATTTAGGGCTGCACGCCTTTGTATGCTGAAACTGCAGCAATATCACGCCAAACAAATGCAGTTTACTCATAATTACCGGTGAAGTAATGAAATTTAAATACTCACTGGTTGCATGGACGAACTTGGTCTTGAAACAGGAAAACCCAGACTTTATCTTTACAAAAAAAAAAAAAAGTTCACCGTGTATCAGAACAGTGCTCCGCAGCGGCCACTGAATGAGTGTGGAAAAATCAGCCGGACTAAATAATGACCAATTAACCACCAATTAACCGCAAGAACAGCTCCCTTCAAAACACACTCCATCAACTAATTCAGTAACAATTTAATGCAATGATTGACCCATAAGAAACTTGTCACATTTTAAAAACCAAAACAGCACAAACGATTTTTTTTCAGCACAAACCAACACTAACGCAGCACAAACGATTGAGACCATTTTTGTTCAATTGGGACAATGTGGAAGGCTGGGTGACGTCATCGCCTTATAATAAACTAGTCATATCTTAAAAACCAAAGCAGCATAAACGAAAATTTCTCAGCATAAACCAGCACTAACGCAGCACAAACGACTGAGACCATTTTTGTTCAATTTGGACAATGTGGACGGCTGGGTGAACTTAGATTGACCTTAAAAATATGTTTTAATATCTTAAAAACAAAAGCAGCAAAACGAAAAATTTTTCTGCACAAACCAGCACTAACGCAGCACAAACGATCGAGACCATTTCCACTGTGTTTTCGGTGGGGTGGGGGGCCAGCTTCACGTCTGCCAAGGACCTACAGTTGTCTCAAGTAATCGCTGGTTCCTCGCAGTGAGAACAGAAGGGCCCCGCCCCACCCGAGTTGCCCCACACAGGCATCCAGGCACCAGCACACGCACCGCACCGAGCGAGCTCAGCCGTCGGTAACGGAGAAGATGGCTGAGCGGCAACAACAGAAACACGAAGGCAGGGTAAAGATCGGCCATTACATCCTCGGCGACACGCTCGGAGTGGGGACATTCGGGAAAGTGAAGAGTTAAGTCATGTTTTTGTGTCATGCGGAGCTTAATGTGAGCATTTGAGGCTGTCAGGCGGAGTAGTTAATGTGAAGTAGTGGCCGTGCCCCCCCTTCTCGACGCACCGTGTTGAACTTGATAGTAAGCAGTTTGCGTAACTCACCGCTTTACGGGCAGAAATAAGATTGAATTTGGGCCGTAAGTGCGCTATGAGAATCCGACCATTTCAAAGTCACATTCTTCCACCAAAGCCCCCTTCTAGCCACAGTTACCAGCTATAGCAGGTGTAATTACCTGGAGGGCAACAGAGATGCAGAGTCACGCTGTCATTATCATTTCGTAGCATTAAACAGTTCAGACTTATGATATGGTAGGTTTCTTTACCCCGTCTTGTGGGAAGGGACGCCTGAAGCTTTCAGTCTAACCGAAACCCACAGTGTGAACCTAATGTAGTTAACAGACATTAACGTACCGAAGCAGCGTTGCTAGTCCTATTAGAAACCTCGCTACTTGGCAATGCTAGCTTGTTCAGTGCCTGCCAAGCTGGGGAAACCGTTGACACACGCCAATATTTAGTGGAAAATCTTACAGCAGGATATTAATTCAGTTTTCTTAGCTAGTGTTTTGGGCTCTCTGCATGACCTTGTGAGCTTTCTAACCCCGCCTGTTTCTTGAGTTTGCAGTTGAATGGATGCTTTATGGATGGATGTTAGCTTACAGGGTGGCGTTAAACCACCTGCTTTCACGGTTGCATTCTTATAGGGACATAATTATAAATTATTCTAGCTTTATGCTTTTTTTAAAATAGGAAACCACTTAAAAATAATTTTAGATTCATGATATATATACCGAATTAGATCAATAATAACAACAACAATAATAATAATAATAATAATAATAAAGAGTTTGCAATGATATATATATATATATACATATATATGTGTGCGCAGTTCATCCTTCTGTTATCAAGGGTTAATAACAGATTTTGTTTCCCTGTGTTCAGATTTTGCAGCTGCAATAACATTTTGAACTCACGCTCAGGCTCCAGAAAACTTAAACACCTCAAAGACACGGCCAGAACACAGGGGCTATGTGAGGGCTGAAAACATTAGAAAATACACATTTTTACTGTGTTATTAAGTTTCCAATGCAATAGTTCTTCTAATCCTTTCTAAACCTTGTGGCCCTACAGCCTGTAAACCAGCTGCTGTGTTTTCCTAAAATCATTGGTCTATAGTCTGTCTCTCTCATGTGTGTATTCTGTTCGTAGTTGGGGAGCATCAGTTGACAGGCCATAAAGTGGCTGTGAAGATCCTGAACAGACAGAAGATCCGCAGTCTTGATGTTGTTGGAAAGATCAAACGAGAGATCCAGAATCTCAAACTTTTCAGACACCCACACATCATCAAACTGTAAGTGGAGGAAGACAACACATCTTTCTATCAGATGTAAGACTTTAGTTCTGACAGCCTCCACATAGGATGACTTAGCTGTTGTGTTATTCTTGTGGTGCAGGATTACTACTATGCTGTCCTCTGTGTTTACTGTGCTCTTTCCTGTTTGTTTATTCCTGTTTATTTATTACTGCCGGTCAGTATTGAGCATGCTCATTGCATCTATGATCTAGAAAGCACAAACATACTAAAGCACACTCACACACAGGCTTGGACCTAGATAAAGAAACCTGCTCTCTGGTCAGACGTTGCTTTAAATCCTGCATGACTAAATCCTTATCCTTGGCAGATGTATGTTTTGCTTTCGCTATGTCCACCATCTTATGTTTCCCCTGGTCTCTTTCCCCTTGTCAGTCCATTCTTTTTGTGTCTGTCATTAATCTCTGTGTTATTTTTAGGCCTGGGTTAGGGTTAGTCCGTACTGTAACACTCTAAGTGATGGCAGATATGTGAGCTGTCAGGTCACAAGCAGGAGTGTTGGGAAACTCTGTCAGAAACATACTGTACACTCATAAATGCTGGTGCACTGTCACATGCATTTTAGGCATGGTTTCGGGTAATTGATACAGACCCAGGAAAGTTAGACTCATAACGTTTTGCACAAGTTTATAGAAACACAATGTCAAATGAATTGCAGAAATTGCACTGAGTGCTCCTGCGTGCAAGCACTTTTACTATAAAGAGTATTAAAAACTTTGAATGTGTGCATGCTGGACAGAAAAGTGGAGGAGTTGTGATTTGACTTGTGTTTATTTCCCACCCCAAAGGCTACACATGTCTTGCTGCAGTCGGCTCTGAAACAGAAACAGATTGTGATGAAGTGCAGATTCGCCCAATAGCAACAATTCATGAGATGGGGCCTGCAGTTTAATATGCTTGACCTTTATGAAAGGATTACCTACACTCAGCTGTCCTACATCAGTCAGCCGAGCTGTGTCTCTGTTTCTGTGTACTTACACTGTGTGTGAGTTTGTATTAATAAAATAGGTTTTAGAGTTTTGATTAAAAAGAAAATTGTAAGGACAAATCAGGAAGCAGGCTTAAAATTGTAGAACGAGTTCACATCATTACAACTGTGTTGTTCTAGGTACCAAGTTATAAGTACACCGACAGATTTCTTCATGGTCATGGAGTATGTGTCAGGAGGGGAGCTGTTTGACTACATCTGCAAAAATGGACGGGTAAGGCATTTTTATTAATTAATTGACCGGTTAAATACATGTATTCATAATTCTTTGGTTACATTAGACCTGAAATTAGTGTTTCATTGAATGAAAAGCAAATCACACCCTTGTTCTATCCTAAGGTTTTATGTATTAGAGCATAAAAAATCTGGTCCTTACCTGATCTTGAAATGAAGTAAATACATGCTCAGATAAAGAGCAACTCTTGTCAACTTGAACCAAGATAAAATGCAGTATGTGTAACACTAAATCCACCCTTACTGTCTCCATAGTATTAAAAAGGGTAAGTTGTATCTAAGTGCTGCTAATCAAATACACACAAATAATTTATCAAACGTGAGCTTTAAAAAGAGCGTTTTGGCAGTTTGCTGGTCTGCAGCATAATGGTGTGTGTTAACAAAATGCCAAGGGGGAAAGACATCAGCTGTGACCTCAGAGAAGCAATGGTTGCAGCACATCAGTCTAAGAAATAAGGCCATTTCCAAAGAGCTTGAGTTTATTCAAGGTCTTAAAACATAGTAGAGAGAAGAGGATGTCCCAGCAGGTTCCTCCCAAGGTCAGACTGTGTGATCAGAGAAACTGCAAGCAACCAAAGAGCTACACTTCAGACTCTACAGGCTTCAGTTAGCAAGTTAAATGTTCAAGTTCACGACAGCACAGTTGTGGCTTGTTTGGATAGTTTGCCAGCAGAAAACATTTTCTCTCTAAAAAGAACATGCAGCAAATCAAGGTTTGCAAAGTTGCAGTGAAAACTCCAGACAACTTTGGGGAACAATGCCCTTTTGGGCATTATGCCATACTACATGTCATAAAGTTTGGCAAAACTAAACACAGCACATTAGAACAAACACATCATGTCCGCTGTAAAGCACAGTGGTGGAAGGGTGATGATTTGGGCTTGTTTTCCAGCCTCAGGACCTGGACAACCTGCAGTCAAACTCTTTATAAATTGGCTTAAAATGATTATTCCCTTAAAGTGCCTTGAGATGACTTTGTTGTGCATTGGCACACAATTGAAATTGAATTGGAGTTAAAGAATTCTTCCAAAGTATTCTGTAGTCAAATATGAAATCTTGCAGCTAAAGCTCAGCTGAATCTGAATCAGCTGAAAAAATAAATGAATGGCAGAAAAAATAAATGTGTTGCAACGACCCAGTTAGACTTCAACTTTAAGTTACAGTGTATTTAAATTGGATTTAAATGTTTGCGAAGAAAAAATCTGAGAGAAGACTAAAACTATTCCCCAGAAAGCTGTTCCCAGTTTTTTTTGCTTTAGTGTCTTTCAGCTCTACACTCCCAGTGTGCTGTCTACCATCCTGCAAGCTGCATTTCAAGTCAGTGCAGGCTGTATTCAGTGAAAAATCCAGGAACAACCACATTATAGAATCCTTAAACAACTGTCAACATACTGGAGCCTTTAGCCACAGCTTCCTTTGTTAGTGTTGCTCAAAACAAAACTGAAGCAGGACTAAATATTTACATAGAACCACCTACTGTATGTACCGGTTCAGCATAACACAGATCATTTATCCAGTTCTTTTTCGTTTCTATACTTTTCAGTCACAGGTCATTACATGCCATGGGTCTGTAGAGTTTCCTTAGACCCATACCTCAGTCACACAGTTTTGTATTTTTGAAGTTAAAATCTAATCCTTTCCTTTCATTTTCTGTCTTTCAGGTGGAGGACACGGAAGCTCGACGTCTCTTCCAGCAGATTATCTCAGCTGTAGACTACTGCCACAGGCACATGGTGGTACACAGAGACCTCAAACCCGAAAATGTCTTGCTTGATGCCAACAAGAACGCCAAGATCGCAGACTTTGGTAAGACCCCAGAAGAACACTAAGAAGGAGAGACAAAAGAACAGAAGGATTGTTTTAGTATGAAAGAAGTGGAAGAGCAGAAAATGACAAGACTTGTTCAGAAGTGAACAAGAGAGAGCTGTTTGTGGAGGAGCAGACTGGAGTTACTAAGTAATTAAACTATTTAATTAAAGCCAGGTGATGGTTTGTTGGTGTTCATTTTTCCAGCTGAAGAGGAAATGCCTGATGCAACACGATAAAAAAAAAAAAAAGGGAAATATTTTCTAAAACACATGAGGGCCCTTTTGCGCGGCAGGGTACGAGGGGTGGAGAGACGTCCCTTAGCAACGGCCAGGTCTCATATCAAGACTGGCAGGAAGCCTTGAGGCCCAGTGTCATCTGATAGGGAAGGAATCGAGGGGGGTGTGGCAGATGTGTCGAGCAGGAGGAGCGTTTTAGCTGAGAGCATGAAGACACTGGTGAGCAGTGAGAGAAAGTGCTCTGGGAGCTGGGATAAAAGATAAAGTGAAGGTCAGCAAATCGCACAGTGTCTGATGTGTAGTGTTTGGCACACGCCCTGGCAGACACACAGAGGCTCATCCAATTAGATGAGCTTTGTGTTCGGAGCTTAGAGTCTTGGCGGGCAAAGGAGGATAAAGATCTCAGCAGTGTCCACAGCGTACACTGTAGCTCTGCCTGGCAGTATTCACTGTAAACCGTCTGTGTCAGAGGACCAATAGCAATAAAAAATGATCACACAGGAGTCTTTCTTCAGTCTCTTTTACTGTCAGAGTAAAGACAGTTGAATATTAACGTGTGCTTGCCTTATGATTGGCCAACAGGACTGTCAAACATGATGTCAGATGGGGAATTTCTACGAACTAGCTGTGGCTCACCCAACTATGCAGCTCCAGAGGTCATCTCAGGAAGGTCTGTGTGGTATATGTGCAGTCACATGCATGATCAAGGCGACATTATTGAATAACCTGATAAATATATTCTGTTTAATCATGTTTCTGTAGGTTATTATTAATTAGTAGCTTTACAGGGTGGCAGACATTTAAAGATGACAATCTTTAAGTGTGTCTTCAGATACTGCAGTGATTGTAAATTACATACTATCCAAAATCCTTTTTGATCATCAGTAGTGCCTGATTATTGTTTTGGCTCTCAACTTATCAATGAATCAGCTGATTGTTTCAGCTCTAATCCCACTTGTCTGTGTTTTTAGGGTAATTGTTCAGTCACTATTATTCAGGTGGCTTGGCTGTGTGGATTACTGCTGGCAGGAATGTGTGCCACACATGTTTGTTTTTACTTGTGCATGCATGATTCCAACAAAATGCATGAAAAAAAGATGCTTCGTAGCAATACAGGAGGTCAGAGACTCTACAGGGTACTGGTAACTTCACATAATCGTCACATTGTGTTTCATTTATCGAACCCTTCTCATGTCTCTTCCAGGCTGTACGCGGGACCAGAGGTGGACATCTGGAGCTGCGGGGTGATCCTGTACGCCCTGCTGTGTGGCACTCTGCCCTTTGATGATGAGCACGTTCCCACACTGTTTAAGAAGATCAGAGGAGGCGTCTTCTACATCCCGGAGTACCTGACCCGCTCCGTGGCCTCGCTGCTAATGCTCATGCTGCAGGTGGATCCACTTAAGAGAGCCACCATCAAAGACATCAGGTACTAACCCCTCCTCTGTTCAGTCAAGATGCCTCTTTTATCTGCTGTGCTGAACACTTTCCTATACTCTTCTTACCCATTACCCTGTGTTTACCAATGCTGACCCTCTTCTCTTTGCTACCAAACACAAAAATCTCAGTTCTGTCTTGATGTAATATTAGAAAATTCTCCTTCATCCAGGTGTTTATTTGCTCCAGATACTGACACAGTAAATCTACTGGACTGCAGTCGTTTTTGTAATATTTGACCTATATATATATTACTACAAAAAAAAAAAAAAAAAAATCCTGCTGTGACCTGACAACTGATAAATAAAATAAAACATTTCATTTATGAATAGCAAAGTCAGTTTTGTATCGAAATCAATAATCACTCTCTAATTAAGAGGCTGTGCTCTTTTAATCCAAGAACCTAAACAATGATGTTTATGAGAGATTCGTCCAGCACTGTGGGTCAAACAACACAGATGCTCACCACAGCAAAGATGCTTTCATTATAATCTTGTCACTCAACAAACTTCTACATGGAGCCATGAAGCTTAGTAACGAACCGGCTCAAGTACTCAAGTGCATTTCAGAGAAAAGCTGCATTTACTCAACCCAACATACCCTGTTTAATTTTGTGCAACTTTCTTTAGCTCTGTAAAACGTAAAGGAAACAGCAGACAAAAAAACTAACCGATTAAAATACTGTAGGTAAAAATATAACTGTGCCTTGTTCCAGTTTGTAAGGATTGCTCAGAGTCAGGTTGAGTTTAATCCAGCTGCAGACGATGCCCCCAGCGGGAGTGGAGAAGGAGGGGCACATGCGCCAATTGCTGAGGTTGCTGCTCTAGGTGTCGACATGTTGCTGAAATCATCCAAGTTGCTGGAAGTGGTTGATTCTTGCAGTGTGACACCTGACACACATTTCTTCATTTTGTTGTTCAACTACTTCCTTTTGTCCATTGTCCAAAGGTATCAGTCTGTACTACTACTTCATTGAACCTAGCCAATGACTGAGTGCCAAGTATTGCGATAACTGAAAGAACACACACATATGCACGACTTGCAGATATCTTGAGGTAAGTTCATGTGTGTGCTGAAAGCTCACACACATGAACTTTTTATTATTATGACAATTTAGTACCAATTTTTAATAATTAATAACTAAATAGAGCCCTATCCCACACACAGATTAATATGTTTGACTTTAAATGCTCACATATTTCACCTTTTTGTGTCGACTACTCTGTATTCATTGTTAGATTTGGGTTGCACTCACGGAATTGTCGGGTCATGCTGTGTTTTGTTAGGGAGCACGAGTGGTTCAAGCAGGACCTGCCAGGCTACCTGTTTCCTGAAGACCCGTCGTACGACGCCACTGTCCTGGATGAGGAGGCTGTCAGAGAAGTGTGTGAGAAGTTTGAATGCACAGAATCTGAAGTTGTGTCCAGCCTCTACAGTGGAGATCCACAGGTGTTAATGAGTTTTTACTGCTGTAAAGTTCAGTAAGAATAAGTATTCGGTGAGTTACCTCTTGTCTGTCTTCCCTCTGTCCATGCAGGATCAGTTAGCAGTTGCCTATCACCTCATCATAGATAATCGTCGCATCATGACCCAGGCCAGTGAATTCTACTTGGCATCCAGTCCTCCGCAGGGCTCCTTTATAGAGGAGGGCATGCCGCTGCCTCCTGGGGTCAAACCCCACCCAGAGAGGATGCCCCCACTCTTGGCTGACAGCCCCAAGTCCCGTTGTCCCCTGGATGCCCTCAACACCACCCGGCCCAAACCGATGGCAGTAAAGAAAGCCAAGTGGCACTTGGGTATCAGGAGTCAGAGTAGACCTTATGATATCATGGCTGAGGTGTACAGAGCCATGAAACAGCTCAGCTTTGACTGGAAGGTAACAGAATATCTCTTACACACACACAGGCTTGTACAGCACACACTCAGGCCTGCAAATGACTGTTGTTTTGTGTCATAGGTGGTAAATCCGTACCACCTGCGAGTACGAAGGAAGAACCCAGTGACAGGAAACCTGGTAAAAATGAGCCTGCAACTCTACCAGGTGGACAACAGATCCTACCTCCTCGACTTCAAGAGTATCGATGGTAAGTGAGAGGCAAAACTGATCTTCACTGAGTTTCTGACTGAATACACTACCAGTCAAAAATTGGGACACACTGCCATCATATGTAATGGGAAATCATTAGAATTACATACTTTAGGATAAATACATGTCAGCTGAGCCAGAGGTCCCCCGCTCAAAATATTTTTTTATTTTTTTTTGTCACTGCCTAAAATATGAATCTGCATATTAAGTTTTAGTCTGTTTTACATGGCGTTGGTTGTGTTGAAAAAGTTAAAAACTTGTGTGGTAAGTTACAGAGTTCGAACAAATTACTGTTCCATATTGTCATTTTTCTTATGCCATTAAAAAATTCAGTGTTTTTGAAAGAGGTCTGACATATCTTGTTAAATCAACACAGAAATGTTGATTTTATATATTACACACACACACAGATATATATATATATAGTACTTTGAAGGAGAACAAAAACATTTTACCCATATTATTTTGTACAATTTTTGTATCAAATTCTCTTTAAAGATCCATCGTTAAAATAAATAAATTAAAAGAAAACGAAGAAGTAAGAGGGGTGGAAGGTTGACAGACAGTGGGAGTTGTGAAGCACCTTTGTGCATGTTTTTCATTTTAAATCTTAGACTGTTGTACAGTGCAGATTATCTCCAGCCTGCGTGGTAGTGTTTGTAAAAAGAGCAGTATAAAAATATGAAGCAGGTAACTCCTCTTTAATGAGTTCTGTGCTGCAACCCATAGATGACATCATCGAGGCCGTTGGCTTTAAATCGGGGTCGTCCACCCCCCAGAGGTCAGGTTCCACCGCCGGTCTCCACAGACCCAGACTAAGCATCGATTCTGCAAGCCCAGCGATTGATCTGCCCCTGCTCAGCTCCTCTCTCCCTGGATCCCTGTCCGGTAGCTCTCCTCAACTCACCCCACGCCAGGGATCACACACCATGGACTTCTTTGAAATGTGTGCCAGCCTGATCACCACACTGGCACGCTGAGACCTGCTGATTCTCAACCTTCCTGAAACCTGGATGTCAGCGGGGTTTTTAAGCTAACTGCAAATCTGGGAGGTAGGAAGTTGTAGATGTTTGGAGTGACCTCCTCTTTCTGTTCTCCAAACGGCACCGTGATAAGCAATACCCATGTGGTGTTGACCTCAGGTGAATGGAGAGAGAAAAAGGGAGTAAAATCAGAGTTTTGTTTTTGATACAGTCATTGGGTTAAATCCCGGTGGTCAAACAATGGGCCACAGCTTGTGAAAACTGATTATAGGATTTGGCTTTGTTGATGAACTTGTAGAAGTCAGCAGAATGAAAGAGGACGGAGTCAGCAAAGATCAAGTTTAAGGTCACTCCTCCAAAAACACCTTTAATATTTCATTAACCGCTGAACCTCGTCAGCAACCGTAACATCCTGCAGAGTTTGCCTCAGACACTGATCAGAGGTCAGTTTTGCAGCTTGTCTCGCATGAGATCGGGGCGATCACCGTTAGAGCTGAGTCACACAGAATTCTATGTCAGGTTTTATATGGTCTGTAAAAAAGCTCGTTTTCCATGTATATTATAATCATATTACATAGCTGACAATGTTGACAGAGTTATACCAAATAACAGACTTTATACATCAGAAAGATTATTATTATTATTTAGGTATCAGATCCATATTTATTTTTTTGAAAGATTGTTTTTTTAGGTACTGTAGTTATATTATTTTAGGACTACATCACAAAGTTTTAACCTAATTTTTAAATAGATTGTAGATGATAAATGAATCACCAGAGACAGCATGATGGTGCAAAATATGAAACTTCTTTTGTGTAGAACACACATGCACACCATGTCACATGGATTTTGCTGCTCGCTATCTTTGTCTTGCAAATATGCAACACTCACAGAGCTCGTAATAAAGCAGCTGCCGCTCGGCTTCTCAGTGCTGCTCCAACAGAATGCAAAGTAATAAAGCAAGCAAAGCAGACCTGTGACTTCAGAACAGGCAATCAGTCAAGTATGCAGTAATCTTAATCACAACAGATGTCTCGTGATGCAACAGGAATGTTTTAGTGTAGCAAACATTGTCACATTAAGCCTTTTAAGTAGTGAGAAACACCACAAGAATTCGAAGCATTGAAATGAATTTTCCATGAATGACTTCTACACATTAAACACATTCTTCTCTGACAAATCTGCAGACTTCATCAGCCATACGTCAGTTGTTCTGTAACCAGATAAGATGTTTATAGAAGTGAGAAAGAGTGGTGTGAGATGGTGTGCATGTGCTACAGCAGAGCATAAGCCACAGAAACCTTTCTCCAGTTGCCTTAAAGAATGCAACACAATAATTCTACCCATGTATACGAAGAGTGTGTTTGAGTCAGAAGTGTGTGTCACATGTGTTTTTACTGACTTTACACGGGTGCGTCAGGATTTTGGTCAAACTGTTGGGAGGTGTCGACTGAGCTTGTTGTCACTTTCGTTTAGCCGTTCTTTTCTGTTCAGTCTGCACTCTAAAAGTCCTGGACTGAGGTCGGCAGTTTGCAGATTTACTCTTCATCGCACCGCTCTCTCTGATTGGACAAAGACTCTGTAGTTAGTGTTGATGAACAGCACAGCTTCAGCACTGATATAAATGTTCTGCATCGTCCTGTAAGATTGCATTGTTGACATGTTTCGTATTGCAGTCATATTTCATAGTTGCTCCACTCTTTTTTGGCTAATGGAAAATGAATGTTGGTGCTGAATTTTCTTCTCTAAGTTTGCTCTCTTGGTTTTAATCATCAGTGTTTAGGTGGAGCGTACACAACGATTGCCTTTCTACTGTTTGCAGTACAGCAGAGGTCTGAGGGATTGTACTGTAATTGTTTTTCTGTTTACTGGTGTCTCAAATCTTTACAAAACACTGTACATATACTGTTAAGTGATAGTTAAAAGAAGAGTAAAAATACTGTACATAACTGCAGCGGTACATTTTTTATCTGTCATTGTTATTTTCTCAGGATGGAAGCATGCGACTGGCGAAAGGACAAGAAGGCAGGGTTTTTTATGACGAGTGATGTGAGTGAAAGTGTCAGTGGGAAGATAATTGAGGGTTACTGGGACAAAAGAATTCAGACATAAATGCATAAGATTATAATTGCAAATGGTTAATATTGAAGCAATTTTCATGGACCTGATTTCTTTAGAGTTTGTTTAGATATTTAAGAATCTTGTTTAAGAGCTCTTTTGGGACTTAAGTTGATGTCATTTGGTTCATTTCAGTGTTAGGGAGATAACTTGTCGGTTTAGATCTTCCCCACCAAAAATTCAATAATGTTTTGTGTTTCTGAGCTGAAACACCAGCATTATACCCTCCTCTTCCTCCTCCCTGAAGACATCAGTGTTATAGAGCGCTCGGTTTGCCGAGCACTGCAGCTCTGAGTCACAGACGCATCTGCAAATTGGGGAAAAAAAAGGAATATAATAACCGGCGACTGAACTTGCTAATCTAAGGTGTTAACCAACACAGCATCAAAGTAACTGTGAGGAGTTACCCCCCCCACACACACACACCGTTGCTCAGCTTGATGTTGACAGAAACTGAGCTGTTTCTTTGCGCTGTTGTAGCACTGCTGGTTTCAGTCATTTCTGCCTCCATCAGATTGCGATGAAGACTGAGCTGAAGCGGTGAAAGCCGCAGTCTTTGACACTGTACTGAAACCCTTTATTACATGTATGATGTTTTTACACCTGTGAGGTTTCTCGGTTCTGAAACCACTGCCTTCCCTGCTGCAACACACACCTTTGTAAACACTAAACTATAAAAAGCATTGTTTATTACATCCTTACTGTCCCCAGTGACTTACCCTCTGTGTACTGGATCACCTTTGTTCACATCAGGATCATATCCTGCCCTTTATGCAGCCATCCCTGGTACCTACTGTCCCAAACAACACACAGCTTGAATCAGTGTGTTCTCTGTCCTGCAGGAGTCGTGGGTCAGACTTAAAAACTCCTCTGATATAACCAGTGTTTACCGTCAGGTCTAGTACTGCTATTACAGCTCTAAACAATCTCCTGTGGCATGTTTGTCCTGTAAACTCTAATCTGTGTTTATAGCTCATCGACATCCCAGCAGGCCTGATGAAATACAGATTTTCTGTCGTACCAAAGTGATTTTTTTTCCACAGCGAAGCTCTGCTCTCTGGTCAGCTATAATGGGGTTCTTATGATTAGCGTGACCTTAAAACACCCCAGTCTATGTCATGTGTGTGATATCTGTTTGGATGCACACTGGTCAATGTGAACGTCCTCAAAAGTATGTTTATGTGTGTGTGTTTGAGCCGTGAATCTCTGTCTCTCTGGATGGGGTTTGGATTTCTCTTGTTATGCACTGCATGATATTGCTGTTATGATTTGCACTTTAATGAGTATTTATTGAAAAAAAAAATAAAGAAGTATAAAACATCAACATTTCTCTCTGTCTTTGGAGTTTTTACACACTTGCACACAGGTTATCACATATACAGCTGGAATATCATTCATCAGTTTACATAAACATTTCAGAGTTGAAGGCATGTAATAGTGACACCTGCTGGACTCTTAAAACCAAAGAAAATAAAGCCCATGGATGATTCTCCACCTGAAGATGGAACTATGAGCAAATGCAGGACTCAGAATTAAGATACTTGACATTACACTTCATGTCGCTTATTTGTACGTGATGAAAGATAACCTAAAGTTAAAGCTCATTTAAATACATGCAGTTGCACACTCTTCTGCAAAAATGATGAAGCCAGAATAAAAAAGTAAAAAAAAAAAATGCTGTTCATGTATTTAAAATAAAAAAGTAATGCAAACACTTGAAAATAAAAGTGACCATACTCCAGTTACTGGTTAAGGTAGTCTCTGGATGACCATGCAAAGAAACCCAGAGTAGAAAATACATTATGTATGGCACTCAGATGGTGCATTTTTTAATTATTAATGTGCACAAGCTCAAGATGTGGCTCTAGTAGCCTTTATTAAGCAGTAACCTTATAGGAAAAGGGACCATGCAGCACACCCGGGCCAGCTGCAGCCTCTGCACTCAGGCCAGCTGTTCCAGCAGGTGAGCCAAACGCCATGATCATGTGTCAGTTTATTCATATTTTCACTGTTACGTCCCTTGCTGAAAAATCTATACATTTGTAGGAACACAACTGATCTTCAGTTTGAAGTTGTAGTTAAAACATTTAGTTTTTTTTTTCAGGATTTCTGGTTGATCCGGAGCAACCTGACAAATCACTGGATTTAGGATTTAGGTTTCTTCCTGTTTCTGTTGTTTCCTCAGGAAGAACTCTGCAGTTTGAGAAGATTCTACTGCTCTGCTTCCATCATCATTCTCTTGTTTCCACCACGTTAGACGTAATTTTACATTTCTGGCGTTGGAGGAAGTTGCGGGATCCTCCAGCTTCAGCATCAACAGTCTGGCTGTTTCTCACAAGCTTCACGCTGACAGCTTCAAGGAGCAGAAGAAAGATTTCTAGTCTTTTAGATGATGTCTCACTCATTGCTCGTCATCATTCTGATCCATAAGTCGCCCTTGCAGTTATCGGGTAAAATAAGGTCAAAGTCGAGAGTATCAGGTGGCTGGACCGGACCATGTGAGGACCTGGGTGATTTTTTTTGTTGTTTTTTTTTGGGTTTTTTTGCTTGACTCTTAGAAACTAAGACACAAACAGGACAGAGACGGACAGTGAAGAGTCCAGCTGATTTCTTCTTATGGTCATCACTCCACTGCTATGTCAGCGTACAGGTCAGGAGGAGGTAAAATAATTTCTGAGGGATCAAAATCCACAACTTCCTGTGTTGAACAATCCTCAGACCTGCGGGAAAAACAAAGATTGGAGGGTGACTCAGTCCTCCTGCACCAGCCCAGACTTTCCAAAAACTGAAAATGCAGATGTTGCCATCTTATCATGACTATGACACTGTTGATGTGGGTTGAAGAGCATTAGAGTGACAATGTCTCATTGTCGTATAAGGACATGAGCCAGCTTGACTTGTCCTGGAAGGAGAGGAGTGGATTTCCTGTCCATCTCATTTTCTCTCTAACACATAAATAAAGCATTCATTCTTTCATGCTCAGAGACCCATTCCAGGCAAAAAGGAAAGAAACCTGTCTGTCTACAGGTTGGGCAACATGCTCAACATTTTTGTGTGTGTGCAGGAGTGTGTGTGAGTTTTTCTGTACTTACCCTTCAACTACTTCCTCTGCTACAGGCTTTGGACCTGCATTGGAAAAACAATTTTTTTTCAAATGAAAGTTTTAAGTGATTTAAACACAACCTTGTTTTTGTAAATGCGATTGTTCAGACTTCACTTACTCGTCTCTGCTTCGATGCAGCTGTCAAACACAAAGGACAGGTATTCATCAGAAATCTGCGTGTGTTTGTGTGTGTACAACACAGACATGTAGATGTACCTACCTTGCAGGTAGCTCCTCAGGTGGTGGGGAATGGAAAAATGTCGCCAGCTTCTGAAGTGCTTCATGTCTCACCCTAATGTAAAGATGCAAACATGTTTTTTCCCTCATATCCTCACTGTGGGTGTAAGTGTGTGATTGGATTAAAACATGTGAACTCACTGGACTTGGGAGCCATTGGTGGCCATGTCACTGTGACTGTGCTGGTGGTTTATGGGAAGGTCTTTGTTTCCTATGAAAAAAAAAACATTTTAAAGACAATTTTTAATCAACATACCAAAAAAACATAGTTTCTTTTCTCAGGTTAAAAACCTGGATCTTATCTTCACATTTAATGGTTAAGAGCCTCAGACAACCTGTTTATCCAACAACCCACAAAGATGTTTCAGCTTATGAAATATGCAAAGCGGAGAACTCATTCAAACAAGTTTAAAGCTGTAAAATATTCAGATTTTAGTCACTTTGAATATCATTAAGTTGACTTTTCAAATGCAACACTAGCAGCTGTCACACTTAAAACAAAGCTAATTCAGACAAATAAACTATATTTACTGACTTTTTTGATGCTTCTATCATCAATCCCAGACTATTATAGCAATATCTGACATTTTACTGAGCCCGGAAGTGTAAAGAGACAGACAGAAATTAACTGTTCGGGCCACGTTTTAATGTACTGTGCACTAGAAAACTTGTTGCATTCAGACAATATTCAACTGAACCATGTGCTTGCATTAGTTTGTGGTCGTTTTATAATTAGCTCAATTCTTTTATCAGTTCATTTGTTCACATTGGAGGCAAAGTTTTATGGCAAAAGGAAATGACAAAATAATATATGATCGGTATGTCAGAAAGCCATTTTTGCTCAAATTTAGTAAATCCTGTTGTTTAAATGAGACATTCTTCCTTTTGAGTGTCTAAGTCTGGTCTGTTGTGGTGAATAAATATCTGAAGTACACAAATAAACAAAAATATGAAAACATATTTACTAAAATGAGCAGACAAATTAATCAGAATGACAGAATTGTATTTTTTGTGCCCACAGTAGCAGTTCATTCACTTTATTGTAATGACTGGTCACTAAATACAAGACAGTCCTTCATACTCCTCTGTTTAATTACCTAAATCTAGTTTTGTTTCTATTAGCTGATGATGGAAAACTTTTTCCACAACAGGAAAATCTGACCTTTGCCTCAGGAGGCACAGCTTTAGTGGAAAATGTGAATTCTATACAGATTTTCCATAAAACTATTGTGGAATTCTTCCAGTCTTGATGCTTTGATAATCAATGCAAAGCAAAACCAAAACCAAACAATTCTGCATCTCCACCTTTAAAAGTCTGCAGAGCTGAATTCATTCATATTTAGTTAGAAATGACAACCTCATCTGGATAACCTCATGAAGCATCTTTCTTTGTTAAACACTTCCTGGGCAATTTGTAAGGAAAACCTGCCTTAAAGTAACAGATGTGGAGTTGCTTTGACATGAAACACTGTCTGCGTGAGGATGTCTTACCCATATCTGGCATGGAGAGAGTCCTGGTGTGACTCCTGCAGAGAAAAAAACAAATTGTGACATTAATTACAATAAAATGAAATCTGATTGTCAGGCTGACAGTTACTCACGATGGTGGGAATGGGTCTGTAGTTTGAGGGGCAGAGAGCGGTTCATCATCATCACAGGTCCACTCCTCACTGTCATCTGTGACTGAAAACAACAACAATATCAAACTGCTGCTGCATCCTTTAAAGCCCTGTAATCAAGAGCTAGAAATACTTACAGCTTTCTGCTGATTGAGGAAAATGGTTTGAAGCTCTGGGGAAAAAAAGACAAAACATCTGAAAGTCATCCCTTATCAGGCGCAAGCGATGACTGGAAACTTGTATGAGTCATTTCATTGCTCTTTGCGTGTCGTGTTTCCTGTTGGGATGCCATACCTGCTCCCCGTGCTGGCAACATCCGCCTCTATAAAGTTGCTGCTGCTCTTGCGGACGGCTTTCTTCCCCACCTCCAGCATCTCCTTGATGTCCAGCTCCACATGATCCACAGCGATATACCCATCTGGAGCACATGCAACATTTTCCCTCAGACACCTTCCATCTGAACACTCTGAGAACGATGGCAGAAGTGTTGGACTCACAGTTGTTGCTGCTGTCCCTGGCCAGCCACTTCCCTTTGGGACAGTTGGTTGTCCGAATGATGCTGATGACGTCTCCGGTTTTGACGGGCAAATCGTCCTTACGGCCCTTTGTCGTTACAGTGACTGTTGCCTGGTACATGGCGTCCTCCTGTCCTGTGAGCTAATGCAAACAGCAACAGGTTATCCTTTCGCTCTATCTTCTTTTCCTCAAGACCAGATCTAAAAAGGTTTCTAGCTGTCAGTATTATGTTTTCTGAAAAGGTTGAACAACTCTGTCCACTTAAAACCATCCCAGTCAGAAAGGAGAGTACTAAGATTTCAGAAAATTTAACACTGTAAGTCAGCCGAGGTTGAAGGAGTCTTGATAAGCACAACATCTATCGCAGACATGCTTCACTGCTGTGAGACCTATTTTCATCTGCCATAAATACATTAGGAGCAACCAGCTTTTCAAGATAGTCTGACTTAATTTAAGCACCGTAGAGGATGAATATTTCTGGCATCCTTATTTTTTTAATCAGAAATTATCATTTGAAGATGACCTTAAAATAACTAAAAGAGTTGTTGGGTTTCTTCAAAGAGGAGGCTGAACCATCTAGCAGTGAAACTGGAGATGTTTAGACAGGTTAAACTCATACAAGTCCACTGTGTTACATATCTGGAAAGACTTACAGAGAATCCTGTTTTTTAAAACACAAGTGAAAAATCTTCAAACCAAGATCAACATTTTGGGGGAATTTGCAGGCTTGGCAGGTTTAAACAGCTTGTCTTTCCTCCAGATCCTTTCAGTTGATCTTTACCTTCTTGTAGATTTTAGCACTGGTTATAATAATCCAACTCTGCTTGTCAGATGGTATTAAATGATTTGGAAACAGCTCAAAAGCAGTACAGCATGAAACAGGAGAGAGTTATGAAAGTGTGTTTAGACGGCCTTGTGGAGTTGTTGGAAGAGTCAGTATTGACATTGAGGACAAACAGCAGAACAATCAGAGCAGGAGGTGCAAGCAGGACCTGGAGTTTTTAACTGAGTGGAAACGATGGAAAAGGTTTTATAATATTTATAGAACTAACAGATGAGCTGCCAGCACTGCATGCAGCAGGCGGTCTGGATGGAAGCATCAGATTTCACCCTCTATCGTCCTCATCACATCCTGCTTTGTTTGGAAGATTTGGGTGGATTGAGGTGTATACAGATTTATTTAACTTTTTTTTTTACAGGTAGTACTGATATGCGACAGATCTACATCTTTATAATTTTGCTGTCTTGTATAATGTCGTCTCCAGATGCTGCTGAACGTCTTTTAACTGAAACACAAAAACATTGGAACATTTCTCCCACATCACCGAGCTGCTTCATTTTTACACAAACTGGATCAAAAGGTGAAAAATTGATAAAACAAGGTGTGTTGATGCTATGAATTATTAAAAATGTAAACTAAAGATTGACTGAAGAACAAAGTCATTTTATCATATAAAGCAACAGAGTTGCAGCGATTGGACCAGGTTTCATTAATAATGACAGAATTAAACATTCACATTGTAAAGTGCTGGTAGATGGTGAAGTGAGAGCTGAGGACATATTGTGGGTGATGTGGACCAGACAAACAAAACAGAGATAAATGACAACGACGCGCCAAATCTGAAGCGAAAAATACAGACTGATTCGTGTTTTTTGGCTTGTCATGAGATCAACTCCATGTTTGTAGCAGTGTGGCTTAAACCACTAAAATTGTAGGTCTTTTAACTAACATATAAACTATCTTATCTTTCTTTTTCTCAGCCTGACAAAAAATATCATAACAAAAAGAAAGCTGAGTGCGAAGTTCATAGATCTTCTGTCAGATATACGGCAAACAATGATTTAAATGTTGACATGGATTCGGTTTGCACATGCTGCTTCAGCTCAGCTCTTCCGGCATGAGGAATGAATCCAGACAGGTTTATATGCACAGACATATACCCCACCCTCCTCCGCTGCTCCATCACCCTCCATGCCTGCTCCTGTCAAAATAACACTCACTTTGAATTTTTTCTTCAGGGCGGTCTCCTTCTTTTCTCTCTCCTTCTGCTCTTTCTTCTCCCGCTCTTGCTTCTCCTTTAACTCCTTCTTCTCCTTTTCCAGCCGCTGCTTCTCTTTCTTTTTTAGCTCTTTCTCATCCGGTCCCTCTGCAGCAGCTTTCTTATCACTCCTGTGGAAAAGAGATTGATAGAAACCTTAGTCTTGATTGAAGGAGGCTTCTTGCAGCATGGTTAACCAGCAGGGGAGTGTCAGGGAAACAAAAACAAACCAAACTCTCTCTGGGTGACTGAAAAAAAAGAGAAGTGGTCCAAAAAGAAGGCCTTACTTGCCAAACCTCCCCGTCTTAGTTTTCTCTTTAACCTGGAAATAACAACAAATCATTGGAATTTCAGTCAGTTTTAATAAAAGTGGTTTAGTTGTGATGAGAAAAAGAAAGTTTGCGATTTAAAAGGGGTGAGAAGTCTCATAAAGCTGCTTACCGTTTCTGGTGTAGCCTCATCATACGGATCTGTAAACACAGTTATTTATAGTTATACAAGGCATTTCCAAGTTGAGTGCTGTGTGAAATATATATTATTAAAACAGATGTGCAACTCATTTAAAGCTGTTATTTTCAGCTGAAAACATGACAGACATTAAGTGAAACTAGAAAATATTTTTGCTTGTTTTTATGTAAAAAAAAGATGTGCTATTTTTAATCTGTTGCCAGCATCATGTCTGAAAGAAGAACTGGTTTAAACCCTCCATCTCTTCACCCCTGAAAGACTCTGATGACTTTTAATAATGTTACTTTAGTTTACATATGGTTTCTCTTTTCCCAGTATGACTCCTAATATCAGTCCTTACTCTTTGGTGTTCCTTTGCGATTCTTGCTACTATTGTTCTTTCCCTTCTTCTTGCTGGAAGATGGGGAGATTTCCTCATACACATCATCTGTGCTTATGATGACACTGTTACGGTTTTCTGCTTGAGCCCTACATGACACAAAGGTTTAAGAAGCAGCAAATAAAACCAATGTCTCAGACAAGAACAAGTGTTTCAGAGTAAAGAAGGTGAAATGTCTTACCCCTCCACTAGTGGCGAGTCTTGGGTGATCTGGAGGGAAGAGTCTGTTTGATCTAGATCATCTTGGTATTCGCCTTCATATGCTGGTCCTGAGTGGATCTCATTTCCTGAATCAATTATTCCATTGCTGTAACACTCAGGTAAGTTCTGTTCGTCTGGAAGCTGTCCATCCAGTTCGTCCTCAGCTGTGTACTCCTCGTTCCTCCACTCTGATGTCAGCAGCTCCGGAGAGTAAGCATCTGAAGCCTCATCATCAAACGCTGGCATGTCTGAGATGTCGGCCTCTGAAAACTCGGGTGAAGCAGGTGCTACTGCAGATGAAGAGCAATGGAATATAAAAACACGATACAATCCAAGCGTTGTTTCTATGATTTCAGAGTGACAGCAGCGGCCGCAAATTACCTTCAAATAGAGGAGGAGGAGGAAAAAATAAACTTGGTGAGGGATATGTGTGTGGTTCCACTGGAACAGGATCTGGGGACTCCAGATCTGGAAGGGCCCTTCTGGGTGGAGGAGGGGGAATGACCAGCAGCTCTGGAATACCATCAGTCCCCTCCTCAGTGATGCCCTCTAACACTGGAGAGGCTTGTCCTGAAAATGAGACATGCTCAGTTTAACTGCTTTCTAGACAGCAGCATGAAAACACCTGGAGGCAGAGAGGTGGAAGGATCTGACTTGTGAGGAAACCAAACCAGACAAACACACACAGTGGAAGATGTTTTCTTTATTTAAATCTCTTCCTTGTACTGTGTCTGCACTTTTTAAGGTTTTGCAACCAACTTTCCTTTAAAGAAGCAGCCAAGCATTCATTTTAGAAAGATACCTTTAATCATTTTTCATCTAAGATATTTCATTTAAACTTCCTTTTAAAGTGTGACTAATTCTTATATGTACTTTTCAGGTAAGAGGAAACTATGAAACAGTCAATGGTCTACATAAACACCTGCTGGTAACTGGTTTATTTTAGCAACCAAAGTCTTTCTAAACATATTATTACTCTGTGTCACCTCTGCTCCATCATAGCTGTCATACCTCTGCAGCTCTGCCCTGCTCAGTTGTTTCTGGCACTAAGGAAGAATGTCAGGATTGCTGTTTACCTTCACAGCTGCTCCTTCACACCAACACCTGAGGACAATATGAGGTGCAAACCCTACTACACCAGATTCTCTGTATACCTGAAACGTTACACCTCCAAACAACATTTCTCAGCTCTCCAGTGTGTACCTCATGTCCTGGTGATATGTGTTCTTCTGCATTTCATGTTGAGGTGAATTAGATGGGAAAATTCACAAAAAAAAGAATAAGAAACAGAGAAGAAGAAGACGAAAAGAGACTGACTGAGACTTACGGTGGTTGATACCGTTAACTTGTGCTGGTTTCTGTGGGAGGGCGTACCCTGCTTCATAATCAATAGGTGGGAGCTCTGGGAGAGCATGGGCGGAACTCTGAGATGGGGGGAGATCTTCAGGTGGAGGGGGCACAGGGGAGGACTGGGTGGAGTTTGACAATGGGCTGAGAATAGATAAGGAATTCCAGGTTAATATTCATTAGCATATCATAACTAGTAAAAAAAAACTTGATTTATGTTATAAACTGTTTTTGTTGTTTACCTGGCCTTCCTGCGTGCTTTCTCCAGAGCACTTAAAATCCTATTATCGGCCGGAGGCGTCCTTTTTCCAGCACTCATGTCTTCCGCCCTCTCCAGGGCAGACAGGGCAGACAGGGCAGAGATTGGACGCTCAGCTGTGGGAGATGGAGGTATAGCTGGAGGGTCCATGGGTGGAGAGGGAGGCTTCTCATCTGCAACTTCTATGACAGCCTCAGCTGCAACCTCAGGCTCAAGAGAGGAAGGAGACGGAGAAGAGGCTGCTGGAGGAGGATCTGAGATGGCAGAACTGGGTGGAGGGGATGGAGTAATACTGGGTGGAATGGGGATGACTTCATTTTGGCTGGCTGGTCTGGAAACAGGCAAAGCAGGATTTTCTGTCACAACTGGGATTTCTCCCTGTGGCATTTTGTTCTGTGGGGTTGAGACTTGGAGAGCTGGGATTTCAGGAATAAGAAAAGGTGGTGGAGATAATTCAGGTAGTTCAGGAATAGGGGAGATCAGACTAGTTTCCACTATAGCACTGAATGAAGATAAGGGCAGGTTGTTTGGTGGGAGGGTTTCTGGTGGGAAGATCTCAGACTCTAGTGGTGTGTCAACATCAGAAGGCACTGGGATTAGTGGAGCAGGTCCAGAGTCGTCCATGCTAGGGGCATCTAGGATCAGATCAGCTGGGATCATCACTGATTCTGACTTTGAGGACTTTTTGAAACCAAGCAAACCCTTCTTCTTCTTCTGTGTTGTGGCTTTAGGTGGAGGTGTGGCCGGCACCAGCTCTGCTGTAGTCTCCTTCTGCCCTCCAAAGAATGAAAGTTTCTTATCCTTTCCATTCTCCTTCTTCTCCTTCTTATCTGGTAGACCCTCATTAAGCTTCTCCTCACTTCCTTTCCCTGTCTTGTCTTTACCTTCCTTCACTTCGTTCTTTTCTTTACTCTTTGTGTTGGTTTTGATGAGAGGCTTTTTGCTCTCGTTCTTGTCATCCTTAAAGACCACTCTGGGGGCACTCATCGTCTTTCCCTCCAAAGACTGGTTAATGGAGGTGAGAAGGGAGGGGCGTGCTCCTGCAGGGAGGTAATGTGGGGGACTCTGGGGAGGAGGGACAACCTTTGGTTTCTCTGGGAGAGCAGGTTTAATCCTGGGTTGCCTCAGGACCAGTTCTTCCTCCTGGAACTTGGCCCTTAGGGCCTTAAAGTCCAATGTGTCCTCCTGCTGAATATAACAAAATGTAGTGGTGTCAGGTACAAAATGAGTCAGACACACACACAAACTGTCACTTAATGAATTCACTTCCTTTCAGGCATGTGACTGAACTCTAATGAGGTAATACAACACAACTATAATGCCCCTAAAGATCCCCTGAGTCTCATAAGTCTTCACATTTTAACTTGACTTTTAAAAAGTTTTAAAAAGTAATGAAAAAAAAATCCAGAGAATTCATTTTGAGATCTGTTAAAAATGTAACCTTAAATTACATGTAATCTACCTTAAAGGCCTCCCAGCCCCGAAATCATGTTATCAATTATTAAATATTTCCAGATTAATGAAGCTGACAGACCTGAATTGATGTAATCTGTCTTGTCCAGATGAAATTTTCAGAGCCTCAAATTTGTCTCACATGTGTACTTGTTCAACAAGTTTATAGCTTAAGTTAATACAGTCTAGATTAATTTATGTGGAGTACAAATGGAAAAATAATGAAACAAAACCATACGTGCTTATCCAACACTCAATGCCATAATATAAAACGTATGGATTGATGATTTATTTATTAGAAGTCAACATACCTCCATGACGAATTTCAGATCCACCGATTAGACAAAAGCCTCTTTTATGAACTGTATAAACTTTTCTTCAGCCACTCATTCTGAGCTAAAAGATGAAAATTCACCATGAATAAAAACAAAACTTTACTTCAGATTTCCAGCGCGGAGCGTGTTTTTCCTCTGATCGGGAGAAGTGTGCGTGCCATACGCGCAGGAGGTGGTTTCAGTGGAGAAATGAATGCGAGCTGGAAAACTCGCTGTCACCTGTTACAAATGATACAGTCCGGCTCGTCAGACTGGTCCGGCTCCAGTTGTGTGTTTAACACCACACGGTGACTCTCAACAGCCCTTGAATTTTTTTCCCCTCCTGTTTCCCAAGAATGTCGCCCGGCTGGCACTGCGTGTGCGCGCTGAGTCACTCACATGAAACCTTGTTGTTCTCATTAGAAATGTCAGTCTTCCTTTAATTGTCTTTATTTTAATATTTCTGTTAGAATAAAAATCGTTCTTTAAAACTCAGCCCACTGGTTCGAGTAGATAATCTGTAAATAATCATCTTTAAGATGAACAGAGAGAAAAGACAGAAACGAGGTCGGCCAACATTCCAGGTGTTAGAATAGAGAAGTACTTAACAAGGCATTTATAATATGACACAAATACATCACTTTCTGCAGACTTTATTACACAGCTAAACTGAGTTTGCACTGACAGGAATGACAGAGACTCTGGCTCAGATGCTCCTCTCTCTAAGTCTGTTAGAGAACTGCACCTTCTTTACTTGACTGATTAAATTCTACCTCCCAAACTAAACTAAGCACAAAAACTACAGAAATCTATGTTTATTGGAAGAAATCTTATATGGTTGGAAAGCCTGCTTATTAAAAAAAAAAGCATTTGTGGGGTGAGCAGCAGAGTTTACCATGTGGGTTGTAAAAACTTGCCAAATCATGTCTTCAGTGCCAAACAGTTTATTCTGCCTCTGACTTTTGTTTGGTGTCATTTGTAAGGTTTGGCAATTAAAATCTAAAGAAAATATTCATTCATTTAACAAACAGGGGCATCAGTAGCATGTGGAAGAGCCATACACAGCCTCCTCCTGGGGCTGGTCCCCAGCTTGGTCCCACACTGATGTGAGATGGGATCCCACCAGCACTCATCCCAAGTCAGCCAGTTTTGGTCGCCCTGGCACCAACACTCCACCCAAGCTGATCCCATGAGTGTTCAGTGAGGTTGAGGTCATGCGCAGTCATGCCAGACAAGATTAGGCAAGTTTTAAATGCCATATTCTAAACCTGTTTTCTCATCCCACAAATGCATTTTTATTTCCTAATGTGGCTTCTTTTAAAAGGGAAATAATCAGGCTTCCTACCACATAGGATTTATTGCTAAGAAGCATAGTTACAACAAAGAATTAATCCACCAAACACAAATTTACTTACTTTTTGGGCTAAACTGACCAAACCTACAGATTTTTACCAGATACTATAACTAGTGGGCATCGATCTGAAATCTGGTGCTGGGACAGTGAAACATAAGTAAAGTTAGTTTAAGTGACAGAGCTCACAGTCCTAAAGAAAACATTAAACTATCTGTCACTCCACAGTCTGCAGCTTCTCCTGGACATTTTACAGTTCTCACTGTTGACAACTTTCACAGAAGAAACAGTCCCAAAGAAAAGTGCCAACAATGAATTTAGTAGATTATACGAAGAGTGACTTAGAGGCTGTTTTTGAATGACATTAGCTGACAAATGTAACGATTCAAGCAACAACAGACGAGTCAAACTGAAACCATCTGCATGGAAAGATGGATGGATGAGAACATTTTTAAAAATCTGTTGTGTGTAACAGGGAATGTCTTTCCTGTTTCCTGCAAAGAATGCTGGAGTCCTCATTTTGCGTAGCTGGCTAATAAAACATATGACAGCCTCAATTAGAGGCTGCCTGTGCAGCTGAATGTGACAGGTATTTAAAACATTGTTAAATAATAACATAATACTGTGGCACTTGCTTTACACTAACTGGGAAGGGTCACCTCTGCTATAGGCACACACCATTAGTCTCACTCTCTGTTAACCCCCCCCCCCCCCCCCCCCCCCCCCCCCCCCCCCCCCCCCCCCACACACACACACACACAAAGACAGATGCATAAAACAGATTATTAATCATTTGGGGTGTGTTTATTTGTAACAGGTATTACATGGTGGAATACGTAAATCAAGATAGAACCAAAAGAAAAAAATCATCTAAAAACCCACTGTAGAATGTCATATTCATAAAGATAAAAATAATATGTCGATTTACATTAAGAAACTGTTAGCTGAGGTAAAGTTAAAACAGGTCTAGAAATGTTATGTACTTAAACAGCAACGTTTCCCTTTTTATTCAACTTCTTTGCTTGTCTTCTAGTTGTCAAAGTTTTTACGTTAATCAACATTGTAAGTCCAAAAGAGTTTTCGAGTGATATGAGGGACTCTGGCCATAAAATAGGGAGTCACTGGCATCACAGTTAATATAGCTGTAGCAGAGGATACTGCAGTCTGTACTCGGACGGCAGGAGTTTTGGCACCTGACCAACAGGCAGACAAACGGACAGAGCATCACTGTTATCTTAAGGAGTGGTTTTGGGTTGGATGGGATGGAGGAAAGTGGAGTCCTGGCTACAGCGAGTGAGACCGTGTCTGCTGCCTGTAACATAAAAATGATCTTTCTGCTGTGGCACACAGGAATCGGGTGACATCAGCCATGGAGGCTGTTTTTTCTCTTCTCTGGCTAAAAATAATATTTGAGGGGCTCAAGAAGACAAAGAGGGGTCTAGTGCATGGTTTATTGTAGGAGATGGGAGTTAGTACGTTAAGCTGTGATTAAAAAAAGACCCATATCCATGCAAACAAGGAGAAGCGAAACATGGAAAAAGAAAAGAAATGCTGGTATTGCTTGGATTAATGTTAAGAATTTGCATAACTGAAGCCTTCCTATTCTATGGCACAGAAGTCCAGTGGACAGAATGGTTGTTGTTATCATTATTTACAAAATGAGTTTGGCAAACCAACGATCAGATGCCTTAAAGCCATGTTGACTCTATATTTCCTGTAGAGCTGACCCCAGCGGCTTGATTGACTTATAAAATAAAAATTAAAATTTTTTTTTTTCAGTTTGATCTTTTTTTTCCTTTTTTTTTTAAATCATTATTATACAAAAGCTATAGAGAATGAACAGTTCAATCACAGAATCTGTTTAATTTGCAACACTTCCCTCTCAGGGTCCGTTCCTCGGCGTGTCTGGTCCTCTGGCCTCTGTGCGAGTGTGTCTGCAAGTAGACGTTTGGCAAATTACTGTGTGGATGCAGGGTACGTAGGGTGGGGCATAGCTGTGTGTGTGTGTGCAAAAAGTATGTTTTTTGTTGGTGTGTGAGCAGCTCCCAGAGAGTCTGTTTCTGCATAGTGATCCAGCAGACACTCACAAGCGTGGGGGAGAAAAAGCCTGAATGAGCCGACCAATCAGAAGCAGTGATCCTGATAATGGGCCGTCTCTAATAGGCCCAGTTAGAGTTTAGCTCCTCCTGTGGGATCTCCTCGCTACAGATGCAGATTCTGTCCATTAAAACGATGAGTGTGTGTGTGTGGTTGTGTGTGTGTGTTGGAGACAGGGAGGCACTGCTTGACTCAGTCCCCTTCTTGGCAGCAGAGTTTCTGGCCAGACACGGGAGGCAGAGGAAAGACTGTGAGAGCAAAGGAGGAAGGAGGGAAGGAGGAAAAGGAGCAGGTTATGTCTGTAAGGCTGGGTGTGAGTCGCCACAGGGAGAAGAGAAGAGAGGAGAAGACAGCGCAGTGGATGGAGAGCAGGATCTGTCTCAGTGATTGATATCCCTCCTAGCTGGAGTGAATGACCGAGAGGGCTCTCTCCTCTCAGGAGGAGGAAAGACTGCAGAGAGGAGGAGGAGGAGGTCTGTGGGAGCATTGAGGCTCCTCCTGGGAGGTTGTTAGCAGAAAGAGAAGAGGAAGGGCTTGGCAGGCACGGATGTGCCAGACATGCACACACACACACGCAGACACACACACTAACACACTCTCAGAGGTAAAGGGTTCTCCTCCTGTTCTCTCGGTGCTGGTCTGGTCTGTCTTCTTGTGACTCTCTTTATTTCTTCCCTTTGTTGATCTGGGCGTAGAGAGGGTCCTTCCCCTTCTGTCAATGAGAGAGAAAAACATCAAACATACTTCTCCTCGTTAAAGCCTGGCTGTGTGTTTTAAATATGGCTTTGGTGGATTATCTGAATGCTACCAAAACAAAGCCGATTTCATGATTCATTCTTTTAGCTGAACAAATATCAGCAACACACACAAGCCCCGAAGCTGCAGTGGTCGGTTGGGTCTCATACCTAAAACCGCCACCAGATGGCAGTAGCACATTGCTCTAAAGCAACGTCCGGTCAAGTTATCCTTCCCTCTCAAAACCTTTGTAAACGTGTGTGAGCTGCTTGTGTGTGTCATTGTGCATGCACATGCATGCTCTCTCCCTCTAGACTCCCTCCAGGATCAGAATGAATCAGAGGTATAAACTAGCGCCTTTAAAGACCAGTTATGAGTCATCATGTCTGAGTTTCTCCCCAACTGAGCTGGAAGACAACAGCAAATGATGGAACACCCTGCAGTCAGAGGGGTGAGCTCGCTGCACTCGCTCAAAGGGGCCGTTATTACCGTACGCATAATTACAGCCGGCCGCTCAATCTCACACGCAGACAACTTGATTGGAAGCTGGCCTATTATGTTGGAGAAGATTTCCACCACTCAGTGTTTAAGAGTTTGGGGTTCAACTGTAGCTCAACAATGAGGTGGTAGTACAGGATACTCATCTTATCTGATGAAACCTGATGAGCCGACATGAAAGGAATTTCTACTGAGGTGAGAAATGCTAGATGCAAAAAAAATCCATTTCGATTAGTTACTTTGTGCTCTGGGAAATCTATTTTTTTGTATTTTATGGATGAAGTAATGAACTGCATACTAATATAAATAACATTTAATTGCAGCGCTTTTGCTGCTAATGTTCAGAGTTGGTGACTTGTTAGTGGTTAAAAAATCCAGTCTCTTATCCATTCTGCAGCTGGGTCATGACAAATGGTGGCTCATTTGAAAATCCCCTTCAAAATCCAACTTATACCTCACTAGTTGCGTGATCTACCATAGGTCTCATCGTCTCATCTACAGAGTGACTGGTGGTTTAATGCTGGAGGGGGGTGGGGGGGTGGGGGGGAAGGGTGCTTTGGGCTCTGGCTTACAAAGTTGTAAATGTAGAGCCGGCCAAGGCCAGACAGTCAGCAGAAATTAGCTGCCGGCAGCCCTGAGAGAGGTGACAAAGAGGCTGAGACAAGCAGTGACAGCGAGCACACCAGAGCCGCAGCCCGGCAGTGTCACCCCGCATCAACCTGCCGGCGCTGCCAGGCGAGGACGCTTCAGCTCCATCAACCTGATAGAGAGAGAGGAGAGCCGCCTCAGTGTAGGTATGAGTGATGTGCTAGCGTGGCACCAAAGAATCTGGTCTGCCTGGTGTGTGTGTGGATATTTATGTCCATGTGTGTACACATGTGTGTGTATGGTGAGGGCTCAGGGCAGGGTGGGGGTGTGAGATTGCTCAGCGAACCGTTGAAGTTGCCCATTTCACAGCTGAGACTCGGGAGCGTTCGCTGGACATGATGAGATCACCCTTGAAAAAAAACACTTACACTCCCACTAGCCTGAACACATGTCTGTCGGAGCAGGGCGGGGGGGGGGGGGGACAGGCGGCCAGGGCCAGAAGCACACACAACAACCACACACAGATTTTTTGGCTCCAATATGAGCACAGGTGGCGACAGTATCAATCACAGGTGTGCTTGTCTGGGGAAAAAACTGGTCCTCCTGCACAGGTGTGTGTGTTTGGGAAGATGTGTAAAGTCGATTTGATTGAGCAAGTAAACGCCATATGGGAGCGGTGCCATTGGACCTGCACTAAAGCAGTCCACCTACTAGAGTAAGGACTCTGAGCTTTGGGCCATAACAGGTTCCAGCCAGATTCACTGCTTGGTACTCCACATCCACCTGCTGCTCCGCAGCTTTCAGACCGTCTCAATACAAGGACGTGGGCCAACAGGAGAGGGAGGCCGCTCAGTCATCCCTCCTCTTCTCCTGGAGTGGGGAGGCACTTCAGGGCTTCTTGGGTTTTAATTAATGCCAATTAAAACTGGGTAGTCATTAATCTTGGCACCCAAGTATTAGCTGATGAAAACAAAACCATTATATTTGTCCCTGTGTGAGCGCCAGCAGCTATCATTAAGGAGGCACAGTCGAGAACTGTGTGGGTGAGGACACCGGGTTGGGAGGCAGGGATCAAAATGGCTCTCTTCTTTGGAGTGTGTGTTTATGTGTGTGTGCGTGTGTGTCGGAGAGAGTGTGTGAGCTACATTGAATAAGCATATCAAATGCTGATATGTCCATAACAGAAATCTCCAGCTAATGACAGCTGATTGTAGCTTGTCTTTATCAGTTCCATCACTCTACGAAGACACACATATTAACAGAAACATATATAATGTATAAAGTGTCAGCACGCATCACAGTTACACTGAGCTAAAAATCTAACATCAGCATATCGTGCCCAAATCCCAGAAGACGTGCTGCTCATCGAAGTGCACAGTTTCTGATTAGCTGTCACATTGACTTTTGCAGTGAGACGGGTGCTATTTATGGAGGTGGGTGTGAAGACACGACACAAGGAGAGCAGGATGGTCAAAGTTGTCCCGCATGATGAGCACCCCTCACACATTGTTTCAAAAAGTTACACATGACACATGCTCCTTTCATAATCACAAGATACCCACAAAACTCCAGCAGATCCTGATGATCAATCACCTCAAAATGAAACAAAGCACAATGTCATTGATCCACAGTCACACATGTGAAAGAACATTTCAACTCAAATGCATGTCGTGTTCTGAGTATGAGCGAATCTGACAAAAGGTAAACTGAGGTAAACAGTGAAAATGAGGGAAAAAACAACCAGAAAAACAGATAAATGCAGAGATGAAAGAGAAGGGGGCAAAAGTGAAGGAAGGGGGGTATAGATACCTACCATGCCCTGCTGCTATCTAGCTCCCAGCCTCTGGACTGGCCTGTTCTGGGCTGGGCTCTGCTGTCTCACTGGGGCAGGGCGACCCAGAACCACATGCCTAAAGAGGGAGAGGAAGAGGAAGGAAGGGGGTGGAGAGGGAAAAGTCCACAGAGGAGCGTAAGAGGAGGAAATAAAGGAAAAAGCAGAGAGAAGAATAAATCTACAGGGTTTGGAAAAGACTGTAAAACCAGAGCAGACAGGAAGCAGAGTAAATGTGTCAGCAGTCTGAAGGAGAATTAGGAAAACAGAGTCTCTCTTTACAGAAACATCATTGCAAAAACACACACGTTCATTTACAGAGGTGTATTATGAAAGCCTCAGTGGAGTTTGCACCATTGATCCACTGCTTTTCTGTCTCTTTTTTTAAAGCACTGCCGCTTTTTACACCTCACCCCACAGAGAGTGGGAGGCTGTTTCTCCTTTGCACCATCTTTCCTGTCCTCCTTTCTCAGTAACCTTTTCATCGCACCCACTCAGCGCCGCCACCAGTGCCCATTTCTCTGGGTTGTCTAAAGCTTCTGTGTGTTATTCCGGTCTGGTGACATTTTCAGCAGTGAGAAAGTCTTCTAGTTCTTTTCTTTTCTGTTTTTTCTTCAATAATAGCTGGATTTGAGGCATGAAAGTAATGTTTCATGCTTTGGGAAATGGTGAGCAGAAGAGAAATAAGAAACAAGCATGAAAGAAGAAAAATGGGAGGATAAATAGAAAAGTCTTGTTTCTCCGAAGGTCACAGAGTCTTCAAAGATTTTTGTGAAAGGTGAAGAAAGATTGTCTGCCCTCTCTGTGAGTTTTCCTTAATTCCTTACTTTCTATCTTTGGTTAAGGTGCTGCAGCTAAAATAAATATTAATTGCCCCTGAAAGAAGAAGAACTGGGGCACCGTGCCTCCTCTGTCCAACAGAGATAAGTCTGTCCGTACAGAAGTAGTGATGTATGGACGCTACCTGGCTGGTATTAATAACAGCTTAATGATGTCTCTGACAATTCCAGCAGCTAATTTAACGCTGCGTTGACCATGCATTCACACAGGTACACATTCTTCTTTACATTCACCCTCTAACTCACACTTTATGTGTGCATTTTCACATGCACTGACCCAAACATGCGCACACACTAAAAGACATAACAGCATCAGCCTCCTAATCAGCCAGAATGATTACCTGGCCCGCCAACACGGCTACAAAGGCTATTTATCAGCAGATCTTAACACGTTGCGCAGGTTACAGCAGCATAAGGAAGGACTTATTAAGGACACACACACACTCTGCACACACACTTACAGCATCTTCCTCTCCGCTGCGGCTAGGACTGCCGTCTGCTTCTCCAAATGAGTCATCTGTGGGGGGGTCTGTGGCATCCGTGGGGGGGTCGCTGACATGAGAAGCTGAGGATTTGGATGGAGGACTCTGCCTAGGAGCTGGTGTGGGTGCTGCAGGGCAGGACAGGTAAATTACACACTGCTAAACACTCAATGGTATTCTTGATTGATAGATGGATGGAGTGCTTACGGGAGTTGGTGGACGGTGTTGTGGAGGTGACCGGTGTGAGATTCATTTGAGAAATGTCAAAGTCGTCACAGTCGTCCGTGTCCTGGGCCGTGCCCACACGGCTGAAGTAAGTGCTGAATGCCTCTGTGGTTCCTGCTAAGCTGGGCTGATCGGCCTTCTTTGACGGCATCGCTGGAGGCTTTGCCAGCTGGAAATCCTACAGAAATGTGAAAACACAGGTCACTTCTACATTATTCTTCAAAATACACCCCCTACATTTTAAAGATCTAACTTGTTAACAAGGTTGAAATATTCTGATGGAGCTTTCCTCATTTAAATGTTAGAATACATGAATTTCCAGATGAGTCACTTCGTTTATATTCTAAGACATGTTTTGGTCTCTGATGACACAATCTCTGCAGTGTGGTAAGCAAAATCTCCATTTTCCACATTTTACTCGCGTTCTGATGCCCATAACTGTTTATTCATCAGCTTCCCACCTTGAACATCTCCTTGCCCATTTTCTTTCCCCTCTCCCCGTGCTGAGGACTCGACGATGCTGATGGGGAGAGGGCCGAGGCGCTGGCTCCAGCAGATGAATGGCTCTCGCCGGCTGGAGTCAGAGTCGTGACAGGGGTGAGGGTTTGGAACATCGCAGCGGGCAGAGTGCCCACCGGCTGGGCAGGGAGGTAGGCTGTAGGGGGGAAGGCTCCGGCCGCCATGGCTGCCCACTGCTGCTGGGTGGCGGGGAAGATGTTGGCCTGGCCCCAGATCAGAGGCTGGCCGCTGGGCAGAACCTGGGCTACGGGGCCGAGAGGAGACTGGACCCCGAAGGCCAGCGGTGTCTGAGCAGCAAACGCCTGCTGGGACCAGTGCCCCGGAGGTACTGCCCCCATCGTCACATAACCTGGTAGCACAGTAAAAGCAGTCAGTCATTTCATCTTTTTGGTACAATTTTCTCAAATAGCATACAAAGGGAAGAGAAAAAAACCTGTGGAAGTGATTAGAAAACCCGCATATGCTGTTTTTCTTCTACACACAAACCCACACAGATAATAAGACATGCATCACCAGAGAGTGCTGGCCTACTTCTGCCTGCAGCTAATGTGCTGTCTCCTAATGGTCATGGTGAACTATCGTAATTACCTCCAGAATGAGGCAGAGCTCAACACACACTCATTAAAATCACTCAAACTCATCAGTGAAAGGTATTTCTTATTACACCTTTGCAAATCCCCCGTTTCTGGTCTCGAGTAGTTAAATGTACGAGAAAGTTGACACTTAACCTCAGACGCTGTGACTTGCACAGATGAGGGAGTGAACAAAGGTGAAGAGTTGAGTAGATAAGAAGATCTTGGAACACCATGAAATCATTCACAGAAGTCCGACACACCCGAAACTCCTCACTACACACATCTCAGAGTCAGCATGTGTTACTGCTTTCTTTTGACCATCTGCATCAGAGGCAGCAAGTTAATACTGCACTTCATATGCAACACACAACCGGCGCACCTTTTTCTTCACTTTACCCTCATTTGCATTTCAATTCTGTTTATCCCAACAACAACCCCCCCATCCAGGTTTTCTCTCTCCTTGGCATCCGAATCTTCTGACTCTCCTGCTTCCTCCCCGTCTCCCGCTGCGTTTGTTTCCCCTTTGCTTGCAGCAGTGGTGTATTTAAGCAGAAAATTAACAAGGTCTTACCTGAGGGCACAGACGCAGGATTGAAGGGAGCAAACAGTTCAGTGGGGGGCTGCAGGCCCTGCGAGGGGTCGAGGGTGTTGGCAGGAGAGGCAGGGGTCTGCATGGGTGGAAGGTCGAGTCATGAAATGATTTAAAAAAAAAACAAAAAACTGAAAACACTTAAATTATTTAATAAGAAAACGCACAACGCAGGTAAAGCTACTACTCACTGATGGAGAGGTGATGTCAGGAGGTGTAGACATGTCTCCGAAAATCTCTAACTGGCTGATATTCTGAGAGTTAGAGAGAGTAAATACTTTGGTCAGGCACAAATGCTTGGCTTCTGCAAGCAGATGAACAATTCCTGAATCGGCTCTCATACCCGTGCAACATGCATCACAGACTGCATGCAACACCACACTAGCTTGGCAGGTTATTCACACCTACCTGAGCACTGCAGCATCAACAGAGAGGAGGTAACAGAGAGGTGAAGAGAGATGGGATAATGAGATGAAATGATTATGATGACATACCCACCATTAAGTTATTGCAACTTTTGTCATCTGCTTCTAAGGATGCTTTCCATCAGCTGATCTCAGAGCAGAGGGCCACTCTCCTAACATCATTACTGTACAAGTGTCTTCTGGGCAAGTCATTAATGTCTTCCTCTTGTAGAAGATATGTGTTGTGTCTCAGAGGGAATAACTATCAAAGGCAGCAGGCTTTCTTTTTGATCTGGATTTGTTCTGTATCGTTCCATTTTCTTTCAGTCATGATCCTTCTCTTTAGTATCTCCCTCTTTTTTGTGCATTAATAATATCTTTAGGCCAGTGGCGAGGAAAGGAATCTATTTTTAGTTGATAAAGGAATTTAAGCCTTGAATACATGGTCAGAGATTTGCATAAATCATGGATGCGGATCATTTCTTTAGAGATAATGAATGTTCTTAGAATATCTTCCCTCTTGCTCACTCTCTTAGGTCATGCAAACCACAAAGTTCTTTCTTCGTCTATCAGAAAATGGATCGGCAACCATGGTCTTTTCAACTTATGAGTCCAGATTGGTGCGCAAAGTTGTTTTTTTTTTCTGTTCTGCAATTCACACAATGAGGGAAAAGTTGTTGGATTACCTATATGATGTGATAATTTTTTTTTTTTTCACTTTAACTTACTCTATTAACAAATTAGGCCTAAATATACAAAAAAAAAAAAAAAAAAAAAAAACAGAAACAAAAAGAAAAACTCATGAAATCTAAACAGAAACAGTTTGGAGAGCAGTATCAGCTGATTTGACCGCTGTTGACTTCTGAGACAAAATGATGAAAAAGTATAAATATGTAGATAGACATGCAACACCTGCCTATTTCATCCCACTTTCTTACTATATCATGCTTAGATAATAAATATTTTTGTACTATCAAATAAAAACGATCATATCTCCAGTTATATATGGACTACCAATGTCAAACAAAGACAGACTGTGACTTTTAAATACAGTATCTCACAAAAGTGAGTACACCCCTCACATTTTAGCAAATATTTAGTTTTATCTTTTCATAGGACAACAATGAAGACATTACACTTTGATATAATGTACAGGAGTCAGTGCACAGCTTGTTCAACAGTGTAATTTTATTTTCCCCTCAAAACAACTCAGCACACAGCCATTCATGTATAAACCACTGGCAACAAAAATGAGTACACCCCAAGTGAAAATGTCCAAATTCAGTCAATATTTTGTGTGTCCACCATTATTTTTCAGCACAGCCTTAATCCCGTTGGGCATTGAGTTCACCAGAGCTTCACAGGTTGCCACTGGAATCCTCTTCCACTCCTCCATGACAACATCACGGAGCTGGTGGATGTTAGAGACCTTACGCACTTCCACCTTCCGCTTGAGGTGGCCCCACAGATGCTCAATAGGGTTAAGGTCTGGAGACATGCTTGGCCACTCCATTACCTTGACCCTCAGCTTCTTTAGCAGGGCAGTGGTCATCTTGGAGGTGTGTTTGGGGTCGTTGTCATGTTGGAATTCTGCCCTGCGGCCCAGTTTCCTCAGGGATGGGATCATGCTCTGCTTTAATATGTCACAGTACATCTTGGCATTCATGTTTTCCTCAATGAACTGTAACTCCCCAGTGCCGGCAGCACTCATGCAGCCCCAGACCATGACACTCCCACCACCATGCTTGACTGTAGAGAGGACGCACTTGTCTTGGTATTCCTTACCTGGTTGCCGCCACACACGCTTGACACCATCCGACCCAAATAAGTTTATCTTGGTCTCATCAGACCACAGGACATGGTTCCAGTAATCCATGTCCTTATTCTGGTTGTCTTTAGCAAATTGTATGCGGGCTTTCTTGTGCACCATCTTTAGAAGAGGCTTCCTTCTGGGACGACAGCCATGCAGACCAATTTGATGCAGTGTGCGGCGTATGGTCTGAGCACTGACTTGCACACCCCCGACCTCTTCAACCTCTGCAGCAATGCTGGCAGCACTCATGCGTCTATTTCCCAAAGATAATCTCTGGATGTGACGCTGAGCACGTGTGCTCAACTTCTTCGGGCGACCGTGACGAGGCCTGTTCTGAATGGAACCTCTGCTTTTAAACCGCTGTATGGTCTTGGCCACCGTGCTGCAGCTCAGTTCAAGGATGTTGGCAATCTTCTTGTAGCCTAGGCCATCTTTATGAAGAGCAACAATTCTCTTTTTCAGATCATCTGAGAGTTCTTTGCCACGAGGTGCCATGTTGACTCTCCAGTGTCCAGTATGAGAGAGTTTGAGAGCGTTAACACCAAATTTAATACACCTGCTCCTCATTCACACCTGAGACCGTGTAACACTAATGAGTCACATGACAACAGGGATTCAAAATGGCTAATTGGGGCCAATTTGGACATTTTCACTTGGGGTGTACTCATTTTTGTTGCCAGTGGTTTATACATGAATGGCTGTGTGCTGAGTTGTTTTGAGGGGAAAATAAAATTACACTGTTGAACAAGCTGTGCACTGACTCCTGTACATTATATAAAAGTGTAATGTCTTCATTGTTGTCCTATGAAAAGATATAACTAAATATTTGCTAAAATGTGAGGGGTGTACTCACTTTTGTGAGATACTGTATGTACCTTTTAAGTGAAGTTGATATCTGTACTTCAGGTGACCTCAATTTTTTATGTGTGTGTGTGTGCTTTATGACACTTTGAGAAGTGAAAGTGGCCGTAAGGGTTAGGATCATGAGAGGATTTTTATAGCAAAGTTTTTGTAAATGTGTAATAACACAGATTTAGCTTTTAGGGGAAAACTTCTGCATTACCACTTTAAAAAATCATCTGCTTGAAACTAATAGAGATTTTTGTCTACCGTCCCTCGTCCGCACATGGATACATGTAGGTATGAACATAAAAGAGCACCCATACAGTAGTCTAAAAAACTGACAAAAACCTCCTGAATAAAACTGGTTGCTATAGCAACAGCAAAGTTGCATGTTTAATTCATAAATGACAGAGGTCAATAGTTGGGGTCACTTCTGAGCAGAGAGGAACAATTGAGGTGCAGCACAGATAAGGATGTGAAGACAAAAGTTCATCTGAGGATGTGAAGATTGACGATAAAGGCTAACCTTTAGGAAAAATTGTTCCCTGCTGAAAATCCTCGTTGTATGTTTGTAGAGCACCTTACCTGAGTAACCATTCCCAGGTCTAAGTCTATCAGATCTGCCTGCTGCCTCTGCTGATGTTCACTTTTCTGTTGTTGGAGAGGTTGTTCATGATAATGATGACGCTGATGAAGATGGCGGGGGGTGTTTTGATGTCCATTCTGCAATCACAACCCCAGTGTTAGATGGCAGGTGGGATGAAAATGTTCTCTCACACAAACATGTTAGTTGTTGCTCATACACTCTCAGACAGAAAAGGGAATGAGACTTCTTATTAAAATGGAGAATATGACAAGCACACACACACATATACACACAAACTCAGAAAAAGGTTCTTCTTGTCAGACTTAACGACCAAAATGAAGATTTATAGAGGTTCAAAGATTATATCCCACCTTTAGAATAAACTTAAGTACTGAGCTGGAGTTTAAACCCCATTTGTGTTTCTGTAAATCCTGCTCCCCAGCATCAGGAATCAGTGTGAGACTGAGATGCAGGCAGGAACAGCAAGAGGAGCTGGATTAACTCACACGCTTTATGTCAGAACACAGAGAGGGAGTGTGTTACATTACAAGTAAAAAACAGCAGCCTTTGTGCTATCAAACCACTATAATAACACATGAAATGATTATGGATTTTGCTCTCAGCAGATGTGAGGGTACACAGCACATACAAAGTCATTTTCAGCAGCACTAGAAAGACGACCAGTTCTACCATTCCTCTTCTCCAGCCCTGGCACTAAAACATGATGTGTGCACTGGCCTGGCGAAGCAGTGCAGTATTTGTCGCAGGACAGTATTGCTGAGTATGTTGCATTTGTTGGATGAAAGCATGAGATATGGCCATCATTAGCTGATACTGAAAAACAATAACACGCTGCCCGATACTAATCAGTTCTGAAAGCACCAGCCATTTTTCTGCTGAAAGTTTTCTTTTCTGAAAATCTGAACTCATAATGATTCATTTCAGTCTTGCTCATGAAACACATTTATCTGTATTTTCTTTTTGTAGCTTGCATGCATGCATTTAACCAGACTATTTATGAAGCTCATAGCATCTGCCATCCTCGCTAAAAACTGCAGTCTGCTGCTGACCAGCCCTCAGTTTGTCCTTGCATCTTCACTCACTCCATCTCCTGCCAATTATCCCTTTGTGGCAATTAGACACTCCTCGCCATCTCTTTGCCCAGCCCAAAGTCTTCATCAGTGCAGCCGCCTACTATCAATTAGCCATCTCCAGGGAAACAGTAATTACCTGTGCACATGTGTTCAGCATACAATTAAAGCATCCCCTTTAATTAACGCCACCTTGCTGATCCCCTGCCGTGTGACTGATCATGATGGCATGCAGCACAAACACTGCTGGCCTGCCACATTCAAACATACCAATAACAGACACACAAATCTGAACAAAAACACAGCCAGACACTTTCAAATTCCACTTCTGCGATTCCTAAACCTTAATAAGTTCATGGAGAAATATGTCAGGAAGGAGAGTAAAACAGTGCAGCAGCTGCAGAGAGAACAGGGACAACTCTCAGTTTAACTCATACATGAACACCCTCATCACTGCATGCACCTGTGTGACTATTTTCTAATATAACCTTTATTTAAATGATGACGCTAAAACAACCTGAAGTGTGATTTACTGATATGATCATTTTATATCACATATTAGTTATTCAGTGTTCGAGTGGAGTCAATGTGTTTGCCTGGTGGAAATGTGCTGACCTCTACATGTGGACTCTGAGGTAGCGAACGCCTCTGTTGATTCAACACACTCTTTCAGGTCTTACAGGATCAAGAGCTCAGTAGATTGAAATGGCCTTTTGTGTGAATGTGTATGTGTGTGTGCTTTATTGATTTGCCATCGTTTAAGAAGGTGACAGAGTAAACAGCAGAAGAGACTGCGGCAGACAGGAGGTCACGTTTGAGCTGATGGGATCATTTCATCTCAGGTGTATTGTGCACACATTCACTGATGTCATCTAACTCCGCTGTCCACTGTCAGTCTTGCTGAGAGGACCGCCAATTTCTGATGCTAGCTAGAGAAAACTGTGGTGACAAGCCTGATGACTGAATGAGGGAGATAATATCCTGTTGTCTTTGTGTTTTCCTAACATTTCTACAATAATTTAAGTCCTGTAGTCTAAATTACTTCTGAGTTAGTGATTATAAATTTATGAGTTACAGAAAAACAAAGTACACCCTCTTTCAATTCTAATGTTCTACATGCCAGGTCACAACAAGAAATTAAATTGTCTCTACCAGGTCTTAAAATGAGGTAAATACAACTGAAATGAAGAGCAACACGGCCATTATTTATTCAACAAAACATCAGTGTGTAATTTCAAGCCATTACTTAATAACTTGAAGGAGTTTCTTGTTGAGTCATTGACTGTAAGGTGTCCAGGTCCTGTGGCTGCAAAGCCAAGTCCAAACCATCACCATTTAGGTTGTCTGAAGCAGTAGCGGAGATAGACTTTTATACATGGGGTGGCCAGAGGGTGGGCAAGAGTTTATCAGTGGGGCATACTAAGAAAAGAAATTATTGTTTTCTTCTCTTTAACACATACACTTGTTTACATTGATGTAATAACTGTGGTCACATTAGAGAGACATGAGACATAAAACATTGTTTTATCTGTCTTATGTCTGACCACAATAACTAGCATGGCTAGCTCCATGTTGGTAGCTACCAGGCTGCTGACACTGTCAGAAAAGTTAGAAATATCCCTTTCTCTTCATTTTTATATACTTCTGGACAAAATAAGACTGATTACAGGCTATGTTTCTCTACATGTTCATGTTGTAGCTTACTTTCAAATCAGCTAGCAGTGTTGCTAGCATCCTGTTTAAATTAAACTGGATCATGAAGCTCTAGCTCAAAATCTCTTCTAGAAATATGCAACCAAATGTAAATGTAAAAAAAACAAAGATAACTAATTAGGAAACTGCTTTTAAATTTTCTTCAAACTAATGTAGTTACTGGTAATCCTCAGTTGTCTGAAAAGATAATTCTGGCCTTGTCCAATGACCTGTCAATCACCTGCGGTGCCACCCTGGCCGCCCCGAATGAAAGCTAATTTAGCATCTGTCTTGCATCCTGTCTCTTGTCTGAGCTATCTCCAGAAAGTAAAATTGACTTCAAAGTTCTTGTATTAGTTTTTAAAGCGTTTGATGATTTTAGTTCTAATAATTTATCTGACTTGCTTTAAGATTTTCAACCTCTCAAAGCCATCAGGTCAACACTGACAAATCCTTTGTTTACTCCTAAAGTTATGACAAAGACTTATTGAGAAGCATCATTTAGTTTTATGGTCCTCTTTTATCAAACCACCTTCCAGAGGAGCTGAGGGCAGCTGGGAGTGTTGACATTTTTAAAAGAAAAGTTCATATACTGAGCAATATTTACTGTCAGTGAGGGTTAAGACAGTGCTTTTGATGAACACCATTGTTCTTATATATTTGTATGTGTGCATGTCTCATGGGCTTGTGGTTGGTGGTGATCGGATGGGTAATGCAGTGTGGCTGTAATGTGTTTTTATTTTTCACAATAGAAAAACCCATCTTTTAACAATTACACAACTTCCTGACACTAAATAACTGTTTTGATGTCAGGTTATCAGCCACATCACAGCTCTGAGACTGCTCTAGTTAAGGTCTTCAATGACATTCAGTTAAACACAGATAGAAGCAACATTTACGTCCTGGCAAAACTAGATCTCAGTGCTGCATTTTACGAGGTTGAATATAATATCTTACTAGACAGGCTAAAAAACTGAGTAGGACCTTCTGGCACAGCAACAAACTGGTTTAAGTCCTATTTAAAAGATAGGAACTACGTTGTGTCTATTGGTAACGATAGCCCTGAGCAAATAAAAATAACCTGTGGAGTTCCCCAAGGCTCCATCTTGGAACCACTGCTGTTCAACATTTACATGCACCGATTTGCTTAAATGATGAAAAACAACTAAATATGTTACCATGACTATGTTGATGACATACAAATCTACATACTGTAACATTTCACTAGGTGAGTACAGTCTAATCCAAACACTGATCAAATGCAGTGATAATATTCCATTAGATGTGCTAGAACTTCCTTTAGTTAAAACAAAATGCACATAATTTTTTTTTGGCGCTAAGGAAGAAAGTCCATCAGACAGCTGCAGTAAATAAGTAGTAAGTACTGCTGCTGCTGAAGTCCTCATGAAGACCAAAAAAGTGCATCATATAAGTCCAGTCCTCAGATCTTTACACTAGCTTCCTGTTTGTCAAAGAATTTACTTTAAAAGCAGCGTTCAGCTTTTATGCTTCTCACATGTGGAACAAACTCTCAGAAAACTGCAAGTCTTCTGCAACTCTCAGCTGCTATAAATCAAGGTTAAAAACTTTCATATTTGCTGCTGCTTTTAATCAAAAAAACTGCTAATTCCTTACATTGTAACTTATTTATTGCATTTTATATTACTCTATTTGAGCTTTTTCAGTTATTTAATTTATTTTATTTCAGTTTAAAGTTTGATTTCAAAATTTTTCAATGCAGAAGCATAAAAATAAAGCTTCCTTTGCACCCTGCTGTAATGCTTTTAACATTTTATGTAAGATATTTTTAAATATATCTTCTGTATGAAAGGTGCTATAGAAATAAAATTTGATTGATAAAGTCACTATGATGTCAACTCTTGTCTTATCTATTGCTCTGTCACTTTCTCTCTTTTCCTCCAATAATGTTCTCTGGGGTTTCTTTGCAAAATGAGCCACAGAGCACATTCAAAACAACCTTGTGCTGATATCCAGTTGCTGGTGTGTGACACGATACCGTAAAGCAAAATGCAGCTGTCAGATATCAATGTACATTCAGGGCCTCCGGGGGATGGGCACATGGGCTGTGGGTGGGCGGCCCTTCCTCCATCCCCTCCCTTTGTGACCTCTCTCCCCCTGATTTTATTTACATGTTAGACACTACCACATTTAACAGTACTGCACTACACACATAACACACACTCACACACACTGAGGGAGTCCTGAGGGGGTCCTGCTGCCTGGCGGGGGGGGGTGAATGGGTAAGGGTTGGGGTAAAAATGTTTTTGTTTTTTTTTTTTGGGAGGGGGGAGGACCTGCGGACATGTTCTTGTCCCTGGGGTGCCTAGCCTTGGTGTTGGGTTGGCGTGGCCCACGGTGGTTTTGCCTGGGGCGGTTGGGCCCCATTGGGTTCCTGGGTGGGGCTCTGCTGGGGGGAATGGGTGGCCCTTGGGCCTGTGGGGTGCCTGCCCTTCGTGCGGCCCGCGCCGCAGCGCCTGGCGCCCGCTGGGCCTGCTCACCATCGCCCTGGGCTGCCCGGTGCCCCTGCCCCGTTGCGCCGGGGGTTCCGGTCCGGGGGCCCCTCTGCTCTGGTCCGGGTGGGCCGCTGCTCTGTCTGCTTTGGCGGTGCAGGGCTTGGTGCCCACGGACCTGCTTGGCCTTTGGGGCCTCGGGCTCCCCCCGTCCCCCGCTGATGCTTCGGGGTGCGGCGTGATTGCAGCCCCCTTGCGGGTACACATTTCCTCCCTGTTGCATGGCCACACATGTATGTTAACACGTGCATGCTCACAAACGTGCTCGTCTCTCCATCCGCTTCTCACTAGATGTAGCTGATGTTTGTGTGTTGGTACGTTTATCTGCAGGTACGTTTGATGACTATTGTAATTTTTCATATCATCATCATCCTATTTTTCTTTTGGTATCATGTAGTACTGTGGTAGTTTATATTGTTGTGGTTTTTTTTTGTGATATGTTCTGGGCAGCATAGACAACTGTTATTTCCACATTTTAATCCTGTCCTTTTCTCCCTTTTTTTTTTTTTTTTTTTTTTTTTTCTTTCTCTCTTCCTCTATCTCCCTGTCAGGTTCAGCACTGGCATATAAAGACTAAAGAAAATAAAATTACAATAAAAATAATAAAAATATCAAGGGCAGCCATGTATATAACATGTCTCCCTTGGTAGAGCAAATCTGTCAAGCAAAATATGGCACACAGACCACCGTTCTGTATGTTAGGATGCTGGACAGGACAGGGTTAAAAAAAAAAAAAAAAAAATGCAGCTGTCACATGATGCTCCACGTTGGAAAGAAAAGCTGTGAAGTGCAGTTTCTCAGCTCAAAATAGGTCAGAAACAAGAGTTTTAAGGTTCTAAACTTGCTTTAAAATGCTGTTGTCGAGATGTTGTTATTTTTGTTCCTTGTTTTTCAAGTTTCTCTGAGCATTGCATGTTCTGACCTTGGGGTAAACTTACAGGGATGCCCACTCTTAAAATATTAGCACTGTCTTGGATCTTTTTCTACATGAGAATAATTTCTGGCTGCAGTCATGGACTTCAAATTAATTTAATCTCTATAGATTTGTGAGCAGCTTGTCTAAAGAGGACCCTTTTGTAATTTATGTCTTAATACATAAAAACTTCAGAATTGAAATAGGACGAGTTTTCATTTTTCCCAACTGTAAACCATCTTGATTACGACTCAGCTGCAACTGTGGTTATCATGTCTTCCCAATTTGTCCTTCATCAGTGTCATGAGAATGTTATAATACTTAATAATTATTGCATTTTGTTCTTGCACATGCAGTGGGATCAGTGACTGAGGTGACACACTCTTGAAATAGTTAATGAATACAGAGTGTAGCAGCAGCAGCTTACACCCTTCTAAGCCTGAGTTTATTTTGAAATTGTCTGCTCTGAAAGACACTGTTAAGTATCTGTGATGCATTTCTATACCTATTATCCCTGGCCACAGTTACTCCCTATGACAGACCTTGAATCAAACAAAGATCTAAATTTATTACATCCAAATCAGAATGAACACCTTCTCCAGCTGGTTGCACAAGAGCGAAATATTGGATTTTGTCACGTTTAGACACCTACCAACCGGAAGGCAATCCAAATAGCAGCATGTGCTGTGGGCTGGCTAAGGAGAGAACAAAAATACTATGGTGCCTATAAGCTTCTTACCAAATCTGGGAATAATAAGCAGCCAGAAAAACTGCAAGACTGATTTCACCAAAGCTCAAAGAGCAGGACTGTGACTGCCAAGGAGTCCAGGTTTAGCAGCTTAAGGATAAAAGACCTACTGCCAGGCAATACACACGGTGATGGGTAGTCCTGAGGGAACGCACAACCACAGGAAATGATAGATATACTGAAGAAGGTGTTGCATATAGCCAGAACATCCACTCCCACACATCCTCAGGACGATTTTAGCATATTAAATCCAGCAGCAATATAACTAGCATCTTTATAGGCAGATAAAGAGCAGATGAGTTATAGAGCAGCATGACATTGCTGAAGGTCACCTTTCATTATGAGCACAGGCAGTTTAGCTGTAACTGGAGCTTAAAGATATAACGCACATATACAAACACTCATAAACTGTAGATTTCTGGTTGCCAAAAGCTCTGACTTGTATGCATCAACAGGAAGAAAAACTCTTCATCAACTTTAGATACAGATTTAGGAAATAACACAATGCATAGTTATAGTCAGATATAGAAATAAAATCCATTAAAAATGCATAAAGACAGAAAATGAGGTCAATGCAATCTGAGACACAGTCATGCAAGTTCTTGCTGTTGTTCATCACTGACTAACCACAGCCGGGCATGCTTCACCGAGGTGCACTGACATGACACACATATTTAAACATTCAAACACACATTATTCCAGTTAACCATAAGGAGCAGGCACCATGGAGCACGAGGAGGAGGGCACCAGCCACCAGCACAAGCAATACACCAGCACAGCAAACTGCATAAAGCACTGAATCCCAGCAAACCTCTCAGGAGGGGGAGGATCAGATAGTCTCCCTGTATGGGGAGGTGTGTTAACAGGAAGCAGAATCGCAGCAAAATTAGAGAACTGAAGGAAATTCTTTGATTAATGGCGACACAAGCTGAGAGGTTTGTCTGAGAGGGGGAGGCAGGCTGGGAGAGAGGGAGGTGGGGGTGATCAGAAAACGGGCAAACACTTGGTCACTCACTGGGTGTCGCTTTGGGACGTCATAGACCCCTTCCTTCTGCTGACTGGTGGGAACCTACACAATCGACCAATAGATTCAGAGAACAGCCAAGAGAGCCTGTTACCTCTGGATCAATAAGCAATAAGACATTAAACATGACTGTTCCAGCACTGCAGCACAACGGATGCCTGCACAAATCCCTGGAACCTGCCTATTAAGAAATCATGTCAATCACTGGTGGTTTATATGTGTGTGCACGGAGGGTCAGGATTAAAATCTGTGAAGTGAGAGCTGATCTACTGGGTTAATAAAGGGTGGATAAGGCTGCTCATCACACCCACAGACATGTAATAACTCAGACTGTCACACGTGCTGAGACATGTAATATCTCCATGTCACACAAACAAAAGGTTTTCAACATGTGTGAGATCAGAGGTTTGGATAAGAATATTCCCAAGGTTTAGTTTATCCTAAAGTGACACAAGGTTTGGAAAGTTCTCAGTCAGACTAAGAGGAAAATGAAAAATCAAACTAATAAAAAATAAGGACATCTCATTCTTTGTCCTCCTTTCAATGCCTTGTTTGCTGCTTTCTTATGTATATTTCCAGAAGCGGCCATCTTTATTCATACATTAGTTCCTCTGTGGCTGGAGGCTGGCTGACGCTCACGTTTCTTATGCCTGATGTGTGTGAAGGGATTTGCTCTGATGTGTGTTTGTGTACGACAGTGCATGCGCCAGAGCTCCCTCCACCACCCCCTATTTCCAATCCATTTTATTTAAAGATCAAACGTGAGGCTGGTGATTAATCTTTCTTTCCCATTGCTTTTCTTTCATCTCCTCGAGACTGAGGGAGGGGAGGTGCAAAAATGAGGAGGGGTCCGCCTTCCACACGGGCCAGGAATAACCTTCGTATTCCCTCCACGCGCACCTCCCCCCTCCGTCATCCCTTGGAGGTCTACCCACATCTCTGAGGAGTGCACCCTCCCGGACTAGCTAGCTTTAGCTTTATAAACCCTCTGGGAAGTGTTGTCTGGCAGCTTTCCGCTGATTCTGACACTATTATTTCTTGTATCCACATTTTATGTGTTAAAAACAGAAGCAATTAATTTTATGTGCAGGCCACAATACATTTATCCCATTAAAGAGTAATGTAGCTGGTACAGATCGGACAGTAAATGGAAGATAAAATTTTCTGTGGCTTAAATTACTTTGAGCAACTCTTTGTCAGCAGTTTAACTAAAATAACTGTAGTTTAAAGCTAAAGAAGGCACAAGCAAACGAGATGAGCTTGTGAGTACCTGATAAATGCTCTCTTCTGACTGGTCACGGATGGGTTCGTGTCCCGCCTCAAACACAATGTACTACACCGTGAGCAGCAGGGGGAAAGGAAAGAGGAGGAAAATTTGCAACATAAAAAAATTGAGAGAGAAGTTGTGAAACTGCAGAGGTGATTAGTTAAACAGTAATATGTTCTCATTAAAAAGCAGCTGAAAACAGATCCCAGTGACACATGGAAGAGACTTAAAGCAGCCAGAATTACCAAAAAAAGAAGAAGAAGAAAAGAAAACACCAGCTAAACATGCAATCACAACCACATACCTATGAACACACAGATATGAGTGTCTCCTACTAAATGGCTCTTTGCAAACCGTCTGCTACTACCACACTGTACCCAGACAGGAGCTGTCTCCCCACAGTGCACACAGAGAGGAGCAAGCTGGAAATGCAGCAGGTGACAGCAGTGACATGATTGGTCAGGAAGTTACCTGGTAGACCGGGTCCTCCAGATCCTCCTCCAGTATTGTCTGCAGACCAGCGGCAGCAGGAAAGAAGGGGCGAGATCAAACAAAGAAGGAGAGAAGAGCAGAGGGGAGAGGACAGAAGAGAGGGAAGAGGCAGAGAGTTAAGGCAGTGGAATAGAAAGAGTAGGCAGACAGCACAGAAAGACTTGTCAGCATTTAGATAATCATTTGCCAATCATCAGAGGGAAAGAGACAGAAAGATAAAGAGAAATTAAGCAGGAGATGTAAAAAAGGCAGAACAGAGGAAGGCGAAATAAGCACAATGCGCAGATGGTGCTCCATTTTTTATTCTTTGATGACTTTTCAAGTCTTACCTGACTTGTCTGTCAAGAGCCTCTTAAAAGAAGCCCATCACACTTACAGCAGATGATTAAAGAGAGGTTAAAGTTACGGTAAGAAGGGGGTTGGGGTGGTCAGAGTACCTGGTAGACTGCCTGCTCACACTGCTTGTCTTTCTGGGCCTTCTTCTCCATCTCTTCTCTCTGCTTTATCTCATAGATGAGCTGGAACAAGTCCCGTAGGTCCAGAATCACAGGCTCGGCCTGTGACAACAAGAACACATCATCCTATCCATTAACACACACACTAACAGGAGCACAGTACTCATCAGAAGGAATGGCCTCTCCCCATGAGTGTTTACTCTAGTTATGTAATGACTGAAGATAACAGAAGGCTAAGGGTCTGATTAAAGTCTGCTTTTGTCACCGAACAACATCTACAGAAAAATGTTCATGAACACAACAAATCGAGCCTTCTTTCTCACAAGCAAACGCTGGGTACACCGTCTTCTGTGATGTGCCTCGAGCACAGTCTCTGATGACAACATTTATGCCTGTAAGCCAATGTTACGTGAGGCATGCGCACTTCAAGAAAAATCACCTCAGTCACTCACGCTTCAAGGAGAGTACTGAGGGTGTACAGCTGTGCTCTTGACACGGGAAGTTGAAAAAAACACAAGTCAGTTGTACTCCACACTCTGCTGCACTGGTGTATCTAAGGTAAAGCAATGCTTATGTCTTTTTAAATATTGTTTGTGTCTTTTGAAGAAAGATGGACTTGTCACCACAGCAGTGTAATTCAGTAAAATATGGCCACATATTTATATAGAGGGTTTGACAAGCTATCAGTCTCAGGGATGTATTACGCAAACTAGCCCCAGTAGACTCTATTTTATGTTAAATATCAGACATCTGATGATGGATAGGTTACTGAGAAGAGCAAAATCAGAGTGAAATATGTTTGCCTCAGAGAAAACTCAGTATTTCGCAGGATGTGCCTGACTGCATTTTCTTCAGAATAGCAAACAGTGCAATCAGTGTGTCTAAAATCTTTTACGACAGATAACAAAGCCCTTGAAGTGATTGTTCTCTGCTTCACTGTGACTCAGTACAGAAAATGGAAGTTCTGCTCTGAACTAAATAAACTTTGCTGTCAGTTTTTTTGGGGTTTGAAAAGCAGGTTAGAGAACAGCAGCACACAAAGAAACAATGAGTTTCTAAACTCTTATCTGCACAATCACTACGAGCTGTATTCCTCCTCTAGATCGGATTTAGACAGAGCCATGAGCAGATAGCAGCCCCTTGTCTTACCTTGTGCCACCTTTCTTGTCGAGGTAGCAAAAGCAGTGACAACAACCGCTGAGACACAACTTACAACTGCAGCCACAGCACGACTGAAAGGAGCCTAATGTTGCAGCCGTGTTTCACACCTAATCAATTATTGACTTGAGCTGTGCAGGGTGCACCCAGAGTTCATAGACAGAATGGTGCTTTGCATAAAGTATTTCTATTTTAGCATCATCTCTCTGTCAGATATTCTCAGCTATGTATCGTTCATGACAGACACACTGCGGTAATCTGTCTCTCCAGCTGAGCCAACACTGAAACATGTCACTCTTTCAAATTCACATTTACTTTATATTACACAGGGAGAGTCACTGGTAGTAGAAAAAGTCTGCATAAACTGCCATTAAAAGGGGAAAGCTTAGGTTATTAATGCTCAGCATATAATGTACAACAATGACAGCTGTGTATACATACGGTCCATGAGTAACACTGGTCCAAATACATCACATCCACAGGTGGGAGCAACACCATCAGTCACCTAATGATAATATCACATCTACCACAGACAACACCAGCACATGCCAGCACATGCCAGTCAGGCCAGATGTAGCATTAACCACTATCACTGCTGTAAAATATGAAAAAATAATATTAACAGTGTTGGATAAGCTAAAGATAACAAGTCAGCCTAACCTCTTTACTGCAGGAACAGCTATTAGATAAGTGGCTACCCTGACCTCATCCGAAACTGTCTGAACACATCAAGACTGGGCCACGAAACACCCCCAAAGATTTTATGGATGGATAAAATAAGAAAGACGAATCCATGGCTGCATCATCAATGGACACAAGGTAATGTCAGTACTGCTCTTATCACAGATGAGACACTTTTATCAGGTCAAAGACATCTGAAGAAACCCCTGAAAACATTCACATCTGTTAGTTATGTTTAAGGTGGGGACATATTTTCCAGTATTTAATGACACCAATGGTGGACATAAAGCTGGAGATGCTATCTGCCAGGATAACGATAATCACAGTAATGAGTATTGGTGTATCTGTGACTTTTGTTAAGACGTTTGTTAAAACCCTGACTCACAAATGTTTGTAATCAGACTCTAACCTGTGTTTTTAATAACTAAAATACTTCATTATTAAATAATCTTATTGTTAGTTATCCCTGGATGCAAATAAGCTATCGAACAGCATCATAAGAAATTGACAGAAACAGAAATTCTCACAAACTCAGAAAGTTTTTTTTTCTTTTTTTTTTTAAAGAAAGCAGCAACAGATGTATGCATGCTAAAATTAGTTGTACATTTTATTTATATAAACTTCTCACAATGGCTGTGAAGAGATTGTTGGGGCACTCCTTTCCAACACAATTAGGATTCTTCTATCTGAACAAAAACGGGCTAAATAAAACATGTCTTTCTTGTGCTGGGACTTTGAGTGGAACAGAAAGCCAATTACTTTTGAATGTAACCCTAAATTGGCCTTTTCAGAACAACTTTAAGTCTTAGTCATCATGACGACAAAGACCCTTCACATCAAAGTTGTTACTTTCCAATTACAGCCTCAGAAACAAGCACAGCACTTCTATCCCTCTCACTGTTTGCCCCAGTCCCAGTGCCAGTAATGATGGGCTCAAAGCCTGAGAAAGGGGGTAAAATATAATCATGACCTTTCCTCTGGCACACACATCAGGTGAATGGCAGCTTAGCTGGCTGACCATAACTTTGTGGTACACTGTTAAGCTGGGTAACACAAGACAAGGAGCCATTTTTTTTTCATCCAAGTGTGGCATGTGTATTTGTGAGTATAGACCAGGGTGCTTGTGTGTATTTGTCTAAGTCAGGAAGCCACAGTTCATGGCCCGAGGAGGATGGATATGCCATTAGAGCTGGTGACACACACTCAAATCCTCATCGACTCACTATGTGAAATCAATACAGCTACGGAGCAAGCCAGCTGGATCCAGACGAAACAAGCCAGACACATAGATACAACAACAGCAACAACAATCATATCAGAGCCCAGAGAGGTACTCAATATCATATAGAGTTTGTTGCTGCAGGACTGAACCTGAACCCTTCCACACACACAAAACCTGATCCTAAAGCTTTGGACAGTAAACAGTAGGTTTGATGTACAACACAAAAGCACCATGGGCCGTTTAAGGGTCCTTATCTAAATGTCAAGAGGTTTGTGCTTGTGAAAAAGACCTTGATGAATCACACATTAACCTACACACAAAGGATGAATGCTGAAACATATATAAACAACTGCAAAGCATTACAACATACACACACATACACTGACCGACTGTGCAGTTTTGATGGCCACAAAGCGGTGATTCCCTTCCTTCCCACAAACGTAGCCAAAGGCTCTGTGGTCCGTGATGTCCTTGGCAATGTAGGAGATCTCGTGGACTGCATGGTGGTGCTGAAGGACCTGTAGAAGGGGATGATGGAGAATGGGTGTTAAAATCATGCACACAAAAACCACAAATAAGGCAGTTTAATAAACAATTTAAACCTAAATTTAAACTGACAGGTTCATCTGATGGTCCTCTCAGCAAGTCATTCAATCAAACACAAGTAGAATATAACAACAGTCTCTTCAACCATCTACCAAAACAAAAGGATTGCACTTCATAAAATAAGTAAAATCAGACCATGCATCTGCTGTTATGCTCAAAAATAAGCTTTTAGTTAGCCAACTATAAGCTTAGCAATCGCCTTAGTTATGCTGCCATAGGCTTAAACAGCTGGAGGACATCCCCAAGATGCTCTGAGCACCTCCGTCCAATTTTCTCTCTTTAGTCTCCATGTACAAATACACAATATTATTACTGACATTAATTTGTGGCTCTCTTTTATTTCTCAGCAGCTGTCCCTGGCTTAGTTATGGTGCCTGTTGACCCCTATGTCGTGTCCTGTCCACCACCAGCCAGTTGTGAGTCTCGTTCTACTAGAGGTTTTTCCTTGTTGTTAAAAGGAGTTTGTTAATTTCTACAGTCCCCGCTGCTCAGGATGAGGGATTAAATCAAGAAGATTTGATGCAGTCAGTTGGTTTCCTTTGCTAGGTGATTAAGATTTCAGAATCATGTAATGGATTTGTTTGAAATGGATTAGAACTGGACTAAAATGAATTGTTTTGAGTTAGATGGTATCTTTAAAAGTTTCTTTAGATGACTTTGTTGTGAATTGGTGCTTTACCAATAAAGCTGAGTTGAATTGTATCTAAAACAGTGTGACAACCAGCTCCTGGTGCAGACAATGGTTTTATCTGCTAAAATGACCACATTTAAACGTAAAATGAAACAAAAACCTGTCAGAAAGTTGGGAACATGAACTCACTCACCCACAAGCTTTATGTACACATTTCTAAGAACTCACAAAAAAAAAAAAAAAACATCCAAGTGCCTCAAGCACACACACACACACACACACGCACGCACACACACACAGACAGGCTGTATCTGACACTGAAATGTTTGTGGCTCTCCTGCCCTCTCTGGTTTAGTCTAAGTTGGGAATGCCAAGCTGGCATTGCCTGTGGCAGATGGCACTGTTTGTCCCGAGGATGGGGGGGGGGTGAATCTGTGACAATCACAGCTCGGCAAGCTGTCCGACTTGATCACTTCATCTATGCCCTCACTCACAACACACACACACATAGAATTCACAGCTTAATTTGTGACGTCCCTCTGTTAACTCACACTAAACGTCTGCTTTGTTGTCATTGTCTGTGCCAGCTGCATGCGGGGAGCAGAGGCACACAGTCAACATAACGATCCTGCAGTCCCTCAGTTCAGGCTGGGGGGGGGGGGGGGGGGTTTGGAGCGCTTTACATCAGAGACCAAACACACACATTTCCCCCTCTTTGAAGCTAATCCAGAGGTGAGACATGGCAGAGCAGAGTGGTGCCGGTTAAACATGGGGCCATGGACTCCCACACACACACACACACACACACACACACACACACACACACACACACACACACACACACACACACACACACACTATAAGCCCCAGCAGAAAGAGATAATCACTGTATGAGTCATGTCTTCTAAATTTAATAATTGGAGTAATGATTATTATTACCACCTTTGATTGACCTGAAAATGACAGCTAAGGCAGTGCATGTGAACGTGCGCATACACACACACACACAAAAAAAACAGACACAAACACACAGACACACAGGCACACACAGAGCTCATTTTGCAGAGGTTATTGAATTATCTCCGGGTGGGCGACGAGGTGACAAAGAGGGACTCTCATTCAAAGAGAGCAGAGAATGAAATGACTGCATAAATTCAATTGCTCCTCTTCATCTTGGTAGCAAGTACAGCTCAGGCAGTAGAGGCAGTTCACATATACAGATAATTTGTAGGCTTTAAAAAAAGGGAGAGATGAAAATGTTTTAGAAGAACCTAAGTGGGATTAAAGAATCTCCTTCAATGTGAAACAAGTGTTAAACTGTCTTTAGATTTAAATCAGAGGACAAAGCTTTACTACAGTAAAACTTAAAAGTAAACAAACAAACAAAAAAGATTAGATTTACGCCATCATGGTCTTTTAAAGCATCAATTATCCATTTTGTTTTTTGACAAGAAAAGTGGAACAACTTCTTCACCCATTCTCTAAATCTTTTCTTCTTTTTTTGGTGCCTTGCAGCTGACGTTGGGCGAAGGAGTAAACAACGATGAACAATGTAAGTCAGAGCAGACTCATACTGTCCAAGCTGAGATTTAAACCAGGAGCATGCTTACTGCAAGGTGATGATGTAATGCCACCCACAAGAATGATGTTGTTTTTCTCAAATCATCCAAAACTGCCTGAAACATCTGCTGATGCATCATCCCACAAGTTCTGCTGGAAACACTGTTCACACTAGCATGTTAGTTGCATACAGGACTCTAAATAAAGTTTTTTTTTTTTTTGTCAATGTAGCTGGTAAATTACTAGAGTTACCAGCCAATCAGAAAAAAAAAATTATTGCAGGGAATATAAACCAGAAGTGCAAGAGTATGCATTTAATCATACGTGTTTCTTTGAACTGTTTTTTTTTTTTTTTTTATGAAAATGCCAAACAGCAACATTATCTCAATTATTTTTAAGCACAGCACTAAAAACAAAAAACTCCTGTCTTATCTCTACTCTGCCAATCTCTCTTTCTTTCCCCTCTTCCACCAATAAAGTCCTCATGTGTTTCTCTGATAATTTAGCCACATTGCAATTTCTAAACGGTCAGTGTGTTGAAATCCAGTTGCTAGTGGTGCATACCTCAAAACTCGGCTGTAAAGGGAGGCAGCATCCCAGAAGCAAAAGTTGTGAGCTGCAGTTTCTCAGCCTCAGGCCGCTGCATGACAATGGCGGCTCCAGGAAGGTACATAACAAATATCACTCAAAACGAGTCAGAAATACATTTTTAAGCCCAGAAAGTTACAGCGTGCTACTTTAATTTATATTTGATGGGTTTTCGGGTGTTAATTAAGACCCATGGTTACATAATGATGAAACAATCTATTTGGAGCTTGTATACAGTTATAAGAGATTTAGAAAACTTGTGTCTCTTATAAATATCAGAAATGTGTATTCTAGGGTCTAAATATCTGGCAGCTTTCAGATGTAGCTTGAAGTTGTTGGACAGACAGATGGACAAACAGATGGACTGTGAGAAGACTGTTTGCAGAAACAGGTGGGTTTATCTTAAAAGTCGATACTGACTATGCACACTCTCTCCCTCTCACCAGCACAGTCGATGTGCACTACCAGTCCTTGTTACTCAATGTCACATACACACATCCTCAGCGTCTCTGAGGGACTGTGAGCAGCATGTCCTTCAGCAGTTTCTGGCCACTGACCCAAGATATTCGCTGTGAAGCTGGGAGTGAGGCAGGAGGGTGAAGCAGCAGGATGCTGTCTGTGTAACCTCCCTAACCTTCACGTTGCTGAACTGGACAAGCTGTCCAGTTTCCAGCCGGTGCTGTAAGACCAGACTGAAGGTAGCAGTTTTTTTAAAGTTATAACCTGACCACAATGTACTGTACCACCAAATGTTTGCCCCTAAATTTGGATGAAAAGATGAGAAAAAAGAATAGAAACAAAAACATACACAACAAAAGCACCTCTGTTATTTTTCTTTAGCACATTTAGCTGTTTTTAAGTGGACAAACTGGAAAAATATCATATACATAAGCAAGTTAGTGGCATCATCAGCAATCTTTGAAAGATTTTTAACAACATCAGACATCTGTTGTTTCTGTAAGCCATGAAACTTTGTGACACACTGATTTTTTCTCATGTGTCTTGCTGCAATAACAAGCCGGTCACAGTCAGGCGGAGCTACAATAAAGCTTTGATAAAAGGCCGAAGGATTATCACCACTGTAATATTGTTCAGAAAATATAACTTCCTCAATTTTGAAAACTTCCAACTTTATTCTGATGTAGATAATAATGATTAAAATGGTTTTCTGATCTCATGCTCCATCCTCTCAGAGGAGGACTGGTGTTTCCTGGCTCTGGCTATAACACTGCTGCATCTACTGAAGCTCACAAAAGTCCACAGATACTCAGACGCTTTGCAGAATTAGGAGTTTTAGCCTCAGTGAGCACCATAAATGATTGATTCATAATATTTTTATCTAACTGATTTCAAATAATCTTACATTGATGGATTTTAATAGTTTTGTTTACCTGCTCAGGGACGATGTGTGTAAATTAGCAGCAAGCTCAGACTGGTGCAATTACTCTTAATTGTGCACTTTGCCTAGAATAACAAATTAAATTTAATTAATATGGTTTTGTGAACCACTGTTCAAAGAAAACTTAGTTGCAGTTACAGCTGCAATTCAGTCAGTTTATTTTGAGAACACTGTATTAGCTGCATCTGTTTTAATGCGGCATGTTTTTTATTACTTAAATAAAAGGAAGAAAATATTTAATATTACTTTGTCACAAGACAAAGACACATGTCATGTTCATTTTTATTTATTTATGTATTATTTTGATCATTTATGTGGTTCCCTATGAGGCTGGTATGGTGATCCCAGGTGTTTTTTTATGCTCAACTGTTCTGCAACATCTGCTGGTCCGGTGATGCTGGCCAACATTTAGTGTTGGTCTATTAGTCTCTCTTGCAGTGAAATGACATGTGACTGTGCTGCAAACCACAGGGATGCATAAAGAGTCCTTCTGCAAACAATGTTGACATGAAAACACCAAGAGGAGCAGCTGCATCTCTTCTATAAATGTTAATAAATTACTAAATACATGACATCAGGCTACAAACTTTGCTCTTCACATGGTACAAAAATAAAAAAAATCTGCTTTTGATCTGTTTTAATTATGCAACCTTGTATGAAGCTGTTATGGATCACACAGTGAAGTGAGAGACATCTTATATCCAACAGTTCATATTTTGATATACAACTGAATACTTAAAGAATCTCTGAATCAGGATGTCTAATTCTGGTCTTTGAGGGTCCCTGTACTGCAGGTTTTAGATGTTTCTGTACTTCACACCTGACTCAGATAATGGATCACTAACAGGTTGTGCAGAACTTTACACTGAACTGTTGGGGAGATCTATTTAATTTAATTTAATTTAGATGTGTTAGAGCACCTGATTTAAATTGATTTAAATGAATTAAGTGCTCTAACTTACATGCTCAGGTGTGTGGAAGTAAACGTACATATTTCTAGTGAGGAAGGTATGTTTTTATTAAATATTTATTTGTTTAAACAGCCTTTTCAACAGTATAAGATTATTATCCAAGAAGCATTGCTACGACAAAGACATAATCCACCAAACACAATTTTCTTTACTTTTGTGCTAATTTTAGGTAGAAATGGAGGCAAAACAGACTTGCTCGGTGTGGATCTTGCCACTCCTGTGTAGGAACACAGTGATGTTACGCTGAGATTCCTCCACTTGGCATGTATGAAATACAGAAGAAGAATAGTGATGAGGTCTTTTTTTCACCAGTAAGGTGCAACAGATGTGTGAAAAAGAGCTCTAGGTTTCCTTTTTTGCTATGATTTTTTTCTGTTGACTGACATGGATTAGTTTGATTTCTCTGATTTGAGTCTCATAATGCAGGCCAACAAGCCCAGCCCTCTAAGTTTATGACCTGGCTTGGTTGTGTGTCCCACCTGAGACGTTAGGGACTGAAGAGGACAGTGCTCATGTGTGCCTTTGTGCCCATATGGGTATGCTTTTGTTGAGATACAGTTGACCGAAAGAAAGACACACCAGCCTGCCCTTTGTTAGATTAATGTCTCCCCTCTTCTCTTTCTCCATCTCAAGCGCCACCTCCCTCCATCCTGCACGACCTTCCCTCCTCCAACAGAGAGGCCATCCATCCACTCATTCACCCATACATCCATCCACCCATCTGGCTGACTGATGCACAGGAGGGGAATGAGACTGTCAAGATCCCTGAACCTCAGCAGAGTCATTCTCTCTTTCTCTCCATCTCCCTTTCTCCCTCGGCATTAGGAGGGGTTGAAGGACTGATAGTGAGGGCTGCATATCTCTATAGTTAATATTAATGTGCAGAGACAGAGGACAAGGTCTCCCTGTAGAGAGCTTTACTTTGACATATGCTCTCTGATTCTCTAACAGTCCCTCTAACTATGTCTCAGTCTGTCTCTGTCCCTTTGTTGCATCTTTCCTCTATCAATCTTTTTTACATCCTTGTTTCTTCTCACATTTTCTTTCTTTTCTTTTTTTTTCTCTTTGTCTCTATCATTTTGCCTCTTTACTTCTATACCTATCTCTCTCTTTTTTATGATAGACGTTTTGAGGCATCAAAAGGGGCGTGACACTCAGGTTTATGAGGGCTATTAAACAGGGGGATGAAGGTGAAAGATAGTTGACTGTGTCCAACATTCGCACCATGTGGACATAAGCTTACCTGGTCCAGCTTATTTAATACAATACAGTAATACAATAAAGTTATGATCCTTGAGGGCAAAATGAACACCTTAAATTCTTTCTTTTAAGACAGGTATTTACAAGTTCTTAAATTCAATGTGGCACAAAGTCTTCACCATCAAGCCTACGAGAAGGAAAACTGGCTTGTTTAGTGACCAGAGAGGTTGTATACTGAGGATTGTGGGCATTATATTTGTTGCTCAAGGATACAGTGACAGGTATGGCCAGGTGGGGGATTGAACCTCAATAAAACCTGTCAGCGGATCCTTGAGTAAGAAAATTTAAAAACAAACCACTAGGTACTTTTCTTTGAGCCACAAGCACACTCACTCTGCAGCAGCGTTTAATAACTGACTTCTGAGTTCATCTGTCCATAGAGTGCCCCCCCTCCCCATTTATGACTGCTCCTATTGTTGTAAATCTCTGAGCTGTCAAGATTACTCAGTGAAGCCAAGAAAAACTCTTGTTAACTGTGTTTTTCTAAGTCTTTGAGTGATTCTCAGATCTCATCCAACAGCGGGAGGAATACTTGGCAAAAATGACAGAATGAACTGAGAGTTAAGAGATACGCTCAAAATATGGACCACAGGGGGCTGATAAGAAACATACAGTGATGGGATAGATCCCATCGGTCAACCAGGAAAGCAGCCATGTAAGATGAAAAATGCATAATCCTGAAGCACAATATGAAACTAGTGTTGCTGCTGTTTGCAAAGAGGCAGACAATGGGATAGCCATGTTCTCTCATCTACTGAGGCCTTGTTCTCAGGGTTTCAATTATGCCCTCCTGATTTCCCCAGGGGCCCATCCCTTTCATGGAGAGGCCTCATTAACAGAGGAAATACAAATGTATGCACACACTGAAGTGTTGCATGCAGCAGCACACACACAAACAAACAGACCTACATTTGCTTCAGAGCTTACCCCCGACTTCTCATCAAAGATCTTGATCCCTCCAAAGGAAACAGTCAGAAACACCTTCTGTTTGTGTTCTCCTTTAGACCGCGCTGCTGCCGCTATACCCTGAGAGAAAAAATAAAAAATAAACACACACATGAAGTACAAAAGACCATATTAGACACAGAACAGAAACATGTGAACAATGTACAGGGAATGTTTTTGAATCTCCATATAAATAACTTCATAACCCTTCTCTGAAAGATGGACAGAAACAACTGATCTTGTCTTTCCTCCATGGCACTGTGTTAACACACACCTGAAAATAATGCGTTTTGGTCAATAATGTCAATAATATGTCAACTTTAAAGGACCCATGGCATGTTTCTGCATATTTTCTGGCTTATCTGTAGTGTTAAAGCCATGCGTTATTACCTTCTTAAAACTCAAAAAGAAGATGTTTTAGAATCTGAATGGCAAAGAAACTTGTTTTATCTAATAGTGTCAAACTCTAAGTTTTTTCAGCAACGTAACCGCCTCTGCCATTATAGTTCTTTGTTGATTTTGTTCCCGAGATATCTAAAAGGAAAAGTGTTTTCGTTCGGAAGGACAAGTTGACCATTTTCAGCTTCCATTGAAAGCCATCGATCAGGACGAGTGAATGAAGTTTGTTTTTCCTAACGCAGAAAATGCTTGTTTACTACATTTCACAGATGACAGTTGTGTGAATGAGGCCCACAAAAAGTTAGGGGTATTCAACTTTAATGCCTTATTGATGTTATTTCATGAATGTAGGACAGTAGAGTCACATAATTGTGGCTATTTCATCTCAAATGAAACAGAGACTAACACTGGAGGGTGTAGCACAGCACGGAAAGAGCAATGTCTCGATAACTTGTCATGTGTTCGGTGTCGTTTTGGTCCCATGATGTCAAAATGTGAAAAAGATTATGCCAGCTCCACTTTAAGATCTGATCAGAACTAGATTATGTTTTTTATTTCGTTTTTTTAAATCTTATATTTTGATATGTAAAATCATAGAATTGAAAAATGATCCACTTTCATTTTCATGTGACTGTACACATTTTGGTGTTAAAAAACAAACGCTACTCAGTTTACGCCATCATCAGTTCATATGAGCTGAGATCTGTCAGTCAGCATCCACCACAGACGCCATCCCAGAGTCTCCGAGCCGAGCGCTGCGCAACATCTTTTGATTTTGAAAACTAATTTTGAGCGCTTGGCAGCTGCTTTAATCATTCATGTTTGGCTGAATGGTTTGTAACGAATCTGTCTGTCATGTGACAAACTAAAACTGAGCTCTATTTGTACTTTATCCAGTTTTTATGGGTTTACTCGATTTGGAAAAACATTTTTTTTTATTGGTAAATGAGTGAAGACATTTGGCTTATTAAAAAATAACCAGAGCTGAATGCAAATAGCAACACATCCAGTGCTGTTTCAAGGGATGTTGGATTTTTGGCAGACATCCCAAATTTTCGTTCTCCTTCTGGCCAAATGGTGATATGTGCAAATTTTACCATGTAACTGTAAAAACATGTACACTGTACTGGTATTAAAATATCCCTGTGCATACTCTTGATGTCAATATGAAAATTATATTATTTTCAAATTCTAGAACTACAATTTCCAAATACACCAACAAACATTAAAAGGTTAAAATTATTTATTTTCCCAAATTAAACTGTAAACTAAGAAAAAGCGTAATGGATTTTAGTCAATATCTGACATGTTTTTATATCTAACACTAGCCCTTTAATCAGGATTGTGGAAAATGTAATTTTATGACATCACACACGATAGAAGCACCAAACATATAATGGCATGCTGATTTTTAACAAGCATACAAGGTTGGATGGTGCCTTCAAGTCAATTTGTATACGTGAATCCCAGAAGGAGAAGAAAAGCAGAAGCAAAAACACAGGAGTGAAGGAAGTGGGTTTGGAAAAGGAGGAGCAGTGTGAGAAGAGGTGGAGAGATCAGAGAAAAAGAGTTGATGGATTTCCTGTCTGAATACATGAGGAAGAGGGATGCTGTTTGATCAATGAGCCGTCTGTCCTCTTTTCACCCTTATTGGTCTCTGCTGGGTGGAGTTTTTTCCACACGTAAAGAAAACATAAACCCAATTTCCTTCAACCATACGGGTTTAGGACAATTAATAATGAATAAGGCGCTCTCCACATTTTTATAATAGATCCACAGAAAAAGGTGCTAAAACAGATGTTTTGTTTAGAGATGTGACTGTGGAGGGACAAGGTGTAACCGAAAACTGATAAAAAATAAGGTTGCTCATAAGGACTTCATTTATAAATGAATACAAAGTGGCCTATCTCTCTTCATCTTTATTCTCAATCCTCTCCCTCCCACCTATCATCCAAATTATTCCTCTCCTATATCCCTTCTCTTCTCTGCTAACTGCTCCATCTGTCTACCTCCCCATCTAATTGTTCCTGTCCTGCCAAATGAGACATTCACCCCAATCCCCTTCTCATCCATATGGCTAACCTCCTGACTTCCTTTTGCACTGATCATCATCTTCCTTATAAATCATTGTAAGCACATTTCTTTCTTTTTTTCTTCTTATTTTTGGACCTGAACTTTTTCTCCCCTGGCAAATTTGCATACAGGAAACCTGCAACAAACTGTATGTATGAACATGTACAAAGGCACAGTTATGCTGCGATGTATAAAGCATGCATATTTAAATGCTGGGCTTTAAAATATGCATGAAGTTGGACTCTTTATGGACCCAAAATGGGGGATGGCTACTGATATTTGTGGGTTTTGTGAGTCCTGGAACTGAATGTAGCTGCAGGCAGTTGTGTTACATTATTTCTGGGTGCTGGAGTTCTTCAGCTTTCTTACAATTAAAATGCATGGAGCCTAAAGAGCAGGTATATTTTAATCAGATGAATTAGGGCTGGGCGATTAATCGAATTTTAATCTCAATTACGATCTGGGTTTTTAAGGATCATAAAAATTAAATGGCCCGATTATTTGCTCCTTCTCAGTTTACTGTTGTGCTGTTTTCAGTTGCAAATCGAGCGCCACATTACAGCGCTCTGCTGCAGACTCCTCCCACAGCCCCAACTGCTTTGCTTTTATTCAGCGCGAGTTCCTGACACCTCTCCAGTTAAGGGCTGGACACACGATGCGACACAAGAAAATAGAAAAATGTTCAGTTTTTGTGAGTCGTGACTAAATAATCCACCAGCTCCCAGAGAAACAAAGAGATAACAAACATTATAAACAAACATAACTTTTTTTCTGTGCTCAGTTAAGACAGTGAACAACCCGGGATTTAAGAAACTCATCAACACTTTGGACAAACAGTATCACTGCCATCTCGTCAACGTTTTAGTGGAGTGTCTCTCCCTGCCCTGTATGATGAGTGTGGTGAGGGTTTTGTAAAGGACGTGGCTACAGTCCAGTGTTTAACCATCGCTACGGTTTCTCTTTCTCTAATCGTGTTAAATAATCAAGATCTCAATTTCAATTAAAATAATCATCATTATCATTTTTCTCATAATTGAGCAGCCCTATGACAAATCAAAAAAGAGTAAAAACAAAACAAGGAGACTTTTGTTACCTTGAGCTTCATCATGGAGTCCTGGCAGAGTTTGTCTCCGCGGGCGGCAGTGACCTCGTCCAGGCCTATGAGTTTGGCCTTGTAGCGGACGCCATCGCCCTTAAAACGCCTGATGAGAGCTGCCTCGCTGCGATCCTGCCCTGCAGACACACATGCACAATCACACTGCAGTCACTGCATCTTAAGTCAAGGACCTCAATCTCCCTCAGACCAGTGCTATTACCTCAGGATCATCAATCAACCAACCTGCAAAAGAACTTCAAACTGTAATCGTTGATACAAACACACAACCAGAGCACAAGTCAAAGCGACGGATGTGAACAAGATCTTGTTACACTACTAACACAGATCAAAGGATACAGTCACTGTGGTTTCATATGAATGGAATAAGTCATTATACTCAACAACTTGAATTGGTGATGTTCAGAAGGAGAAGTGTTGAAAGTCTGACTGTTCTTTTACAAAATAATGGTGTGACATTTTGCTCTTATCTCCCTGGTCTCCTAAAGTCCTCCCTCCCTCCTCTCCTGCTATTGTGCTTCAGACTGTCGACACTGTGAGAATGCATTAGTGCGTGTCAGCTGCGGTGTGCATGTATTGACCTTGCTCTTGTCCAGGAAGTCTCTATGTTATCTCCCATGTTCCTCTTCATGCATGCACAATGCATAACAGCAGTAGGGTCGCTAGTCATGAGGCTAAACTCTTTCTTTGTGTCACGCTGTCACCACCTTTCTTCCACTCTGTTTTTTTCCTGCCTCATAGCAGCAGCGTGTGACTTTTTCATAGCATTTTTATACAGGGATACACAAGTGCTTTTCTGTTTGACTCCACACTGTGTGTGTTTGTGTGTGTGTGTGTGTGTGAGGGAGAGTAAAAGACTGTAAGAGTGATAGTGAGAGAGAAACATAATGATAATGCAGCATATTCAGATAATATATTGAGGCATTAGTTCTGTACTCTGTAACAGCGTGACTCTTGGAAGGTCATAGTCGGAGTGATGGAGAGGTCCCACTCCTCCTTTCCTCGCTCTTTCACACTCCCTCTGTTCACATGGAGTCCCTACAGCACTGCAGTGTAAGAGAAACTCACTCTTTAAACAAGAGCATCATGTTTGTTCAACACTAATCTACTACCACATATTTTTAAATCTGCTTCAGCATTAAATGTATTATAGAAGATATGAATTTTTTGATGGTGTTTATTTTACCACTACACTGTCAGTGGGGCCAGCTCCCGATCCTAATTTTGAACCAGCTCATGCATTCAAACAAATAAAACGTTGGTCAGGAACCAGTAAAGTTGGTTCTCAACAAGAACCAAAACATAGTGGATCTTCACAAACTGTGACATCACCAGAGGCCACAGGCCTAGGTTCACCCGAACGCCAGTCCACATGGGCTGTATTATATGTTTCAATAAAGTTTAGAAAAAGAAGAAAGAATGCCTAACCAAATAATTGATGAATTTTAAAAAAATGTTTAAGGAATACCGCAATAGTAAATATGACTTGGGCAAAATTGGAACTGGAGGTGATGATACATGTTCATCTTTCCATCTGCTCGACAGCCACCGCAGCAGCTGCAACCAAAGAAGTATCTCCTCCCCTAAGACGGTAGGTTGACTTCATACCATGCTGAAAATGAAGTGCAGATACGCTACCAGTAAGCTGGATCATGATAGGCTATGTAATAGTGTGGTACAATGCCTTTTTTTTAATTGTGACGATAATGATAACACACAGAACAACACAGAACAAGAAAGGTGGACATCTAGCAGTTTGTGTTCTGTCTTCTTGGCATGTGGCTTTAAACTAAAGAAATCCACAGTATATTTAAACATGATGTTGTTCCTATGATTCTTTCCACCAATAAACAGATTTCAGTATGTCAACCACCAACTTTTAGGGTTGAATCAGTAAGATTAGGACCCCAGCAGATGAATCCCAGAAAAGTAGGATGGCTTGGAACGGATATTCTGGTCCCCCTCTTAGTTTTCACATGTGGAAGAAAAAAAAAAAAAGCTTACAGACCAGGACCTCAAACAATAAATTTTTCTTAAATCTTTCAGGAGCACAACAGGAGCGAGATCTCTCCATTATGTCCATTAATCTTTAATTCCTCTAAGATCTCTAACAAAAAAAAAAAAAAAAAGAAAAGTCTAGTTTATTTTTGCTGCCAGCTTTTTTCTACCCCTCTTGCCTGATAGCAGCTGGGAAAGGCTCCAGCAGCCCCTTGCAACCCTAAATTGGAATAAGTGGGTACAGAAAATGGATGGATAGATGGATTTTTCAACCCCTTGGGAACTCCTCCAAATTAAATAGTTTCTAAATGGAAAGTATCTTGTGGTTACTTAGCTTCTGTTATTGTGAACTACTTAAGGCTGATAGAGATCAGTTTTTTGGTGAATTCTTATTCTAAGGGGACACCAGAAAACTATATAAAAGAGACAAAAACTAATTCTGTTCCCCCATGATAAAAATAATACACAGCAAGGCCCACACACATATGTAACGAATATGAACTCAAACTTCTGAATCATTGAACAGAAACAGTTACTGTCCTACTTGAAATAAATTGCTACAAAATCCTAAGAGACAAAAGGAGCTGAAGAATAGCTGTCCTTATTTTGGAGAAAGTCTTTTTCTGTGGTGTCACATCTCATAGGGATGGATGCAAGCAATCTAATCGCCTGAGGATCATTCTGTTTAACACGGATATGTTCGTTTGCGAACGTCACAATATTGCCTTCATAAAATCTAAGACAATCCCATGAAATGTGCATATAGACAGATGTACACATAAACAAGCACATAGCCTGTTAACGCTAAGCAGCTACGACACCCCTTCCCAACTCATTTCTTCCCACGGAGTCAACAACATGAAATGTGCTGCTGCTGCAAAAGTCTAAGAAACTAATTCATAATTCTCTCACATGCAAACACGAGCTCCCTGTGAGGAGACAGATGCTTTAAATCTTTCTGACTGCTAGGAAAAAAGCTTGGGAAGTTTAATCTAATATGCAATATAAAGTTACTGCTTTATTCTACTATAAAGTTAATATTTGAAAAGGAGTGTTTTGTTCAGTCACCAGCAATCATCAGAGCAGCCCTGAGAAGGTAAAGTTTGTTTACAATTAGTCTTCCATTAAACTGTGTACTCTGGAGGTCAGACAGAAGATCTGATCACCTTTTCTTCCTCATAAAACATCTCACTTATACATTTGTTCCTTGTAGACATCTATCTACTTTGCATCTTTTTATTGTGAGGGTCTGAGCTGGTGATGAATGAGAAACACAGGTGGCATCAAAAAGAGTGGGTAAACCAAAGAAACGTTAAACAAAAGATCAGGGCCCTTAAAAGAGATCAAATGAACAAAACTGAACTAAAACTGAAGTTATAATGGTAACTCAGACTAACTTCAAATGAACTGTTTAAAATAAAAAGTAACACAAAATAAACCAAACTAACCTAACAAACAGGAATCAAAGGGGAACTTAAATACTGGCTGATCAGACCAGTCTACACATATGAGGGGTTAACAAATACTAACAGATAAACTAAACAGCAAAGAAACAAAACCCAACAGTTAGTTTAATTATTACTAAAACAAAAAAGAGGATTAACAAAAATAAACTACTCAAATCATAAGAACATATCTAAATAATTAAAGAAAAGAGCAAATGATCTCCCCTCTGGAGGAAGTGGTTTTGGAACAGGCCTGTGGCACTTCCTCTCCTGTAGTTTCTCCTGCCCCCCAGCTTTCACAAGTCTCCCCCCAGCACCGGTGAAAGAAAAAAAAAAGCAAGCTAAACAAATAAGCAAGAAAGTTGAAAATATAATAGTGCCTAATTGTGTGCACTAACAAAAAAGAACTAAAGCATTTCAACTAAGTTTAAACCAACTATGTAAACGAAAATAGTGTCAAGTGATGATGTAAATGTGAATATGCTGTGTATGGGGTTTCCGCCTTCTTCTGTGTGGCCGTAGGTGCGGCCATCACAGTTGTGGTAAAATCCACATGAAAGATTCAGTTTATAATTCTTGTGCAGATCTCAACCCTGACTGCAACCACATTTGGGCCTATTGTGGGTCGTTTTCTGGTGCAGTTATGTCACTGGCAAATCTTATGTGGGCCACTTGTGGCCTAAAGGCAAAAAGAAAATATAGATTTGGGCCATGCCTGGTGGATATGTGGAAATTTTAGACACACAAACCCTGAATCAACATTAACATTCAGAGCCAAATTTAGGCAATAACATGTCAGACTTGAGCCATATTTTTTACTTATTATCAGTAGAGTTGTCAATAAAACTACATAATGTATGTCAGGGCAAATGATGCTAATGGTATGTACAATACATTTTACATTTTATTTTATATATATATATATATATATATATATATATATATATATATATATATATCTATGCATATTTTATGTTTATAAAAAATGTCAAATTTTGTTTGTGAATCCAAAAAAGAAGTGTTTGTGACAGGAAATCAGACACAGGAGCAGTGTAAAAGCTTTGGGTATTTTTCAAAATAAAAGCCCCAGTGTTGATTTGCACTGTTGAACCATGAAAACATTTAGTTTTTAACTTGTCAGGGGGTCTCAGTGGTTTTTTTTCATCAGAGAAGATGCGACGTTTATCCTAGAAGTGGAGAATCACAAGATTCTCCACTTCTGTGATTTCGTGATCTCGCGGTGGACTGCACTCGTGGGCACTCCACACCTGACACGATCCCGGATAAAATACCACGCAGCGTAGGTCGGAACAAAACCGTGGTGCAGCTGTAATGTGACACACATGCACCTGGTATAATTCCGGTGTTAGATTTTCATATTTCCTCTGCATCTCAGCCAGCTGTTCCCATACAACCTTGATGACGCTTACATCAGTGGAAAAGCTAAAATGACAACTTTTCATATCCCAGCTATTCAGCATTAACCACGGCCCTCAAATTTCTAACCACACAAGACAAACCTTCTGCCCCCATGATGCGTTAAGTAAAAGCTGAAGTAACAAAATGACGTCATTTGTTCTCGCTATCTTAAAAACATAATGTTCTCTGTGCTTGTGGTGTCTGTAACAGCCTTTAGTCCAACAAGCGAAAACTTCAAAACAAACGAAATTTCCCTCCTCGACTGAAGTGGCGCTGCAGCAAGAATTGCTAAAGGAGAAGAAAAGACAAACATGGGAAAAGAAAACTTGGTCATCTATTAGTTTAATGCAAAGGAACTTTTTCTGCCACATAAGTCGTTGTCCACTTCCTGCATTTGGTTCACTTTCAGCTGAAAGAACTGAAACTGACATTTTTAGGTGGACCAGAGTTCGCTTCTTTCATCATTGTTTGGTTGCACATTCACATCTTACCAAACAAACCAGACTTTATGAGCAAACAAACCAGGATTCAAATCAGAATGACTGGTGTGAATTTACCCTTAAAAATTACATTTCCAAAAGGACCCAACTGATACATTCACACAGTGACGTATGCATTGGAGGCAACACAGAGTTTCCTGTATTTCAGATTCTTCCAAGTGTCTGATTCTCACAGCTAGTTTGTCCATCAGGTCGTGGAGTTCTTACGCAAGTCTCCGACTTAAAGAGTTAAACACTGAAATGACTTATTAGAAGTCCACATTATCAAAGTGTGTGTTTATGGACTGGATAATATTTAGTTGAGCTACTTTTTTATTCTACAAATGAATTCATTTAACTGGGACAAATAAACTTCATTTTAATGTTTGGCACCCTTCAGTGAAAATCACATTTGGAAAACTGCAGTGATTAATATTTGCTATTAGATTTATGAATAATCAGAAAAGAATTTTAGGCACTCATTTGAGGACTCATTTGCTCCTAATTACAGACTCCATACTGTGCAGGATTTAATCTTTGAGTGTATTTATGTATCTGCGCAAGTGTTAAATAACACTGGATGTGTCCAGCTGCTTTTGTCTCCCCTGGAACAGCAGTTTTCATTTGAGTCTGACATTTAAGTCCTGCTTCCTCCATCTGCATCCATCACCATTACTGCTGCTATACTTAACACACAGAGGGAGAGAATCAGAAAGATGGAGAGGCCGAAAGAGGCCAAGAGTGGAGGAAAGAGGGGAAAAAAGGTAGTGGAGGTGGGGTTATTTCTCCTGCTGAGTGGTTTATATTATTACCTTTTGGGAGCATGTTCCATGAAAGACCTCCCCATGTGCGAGTGTGTGCATACTTGTGCATGTGTGTATGTGAGTGTGTGTCAACAGGGGAAGCATTCAGTCTGCTGTAATTAAATGTCTGCTAGTGCTGTGACCCTGCTGAGCTTCAAACACAACTAATGAAAGAATCTTCCATTTCATCTGCCAGGGCTGCTACACAGACACACACAGCAACACCGGCTTCATGTCTTTCTCACTCACACTCACACAGACACAGATCCAAGCATGTGTTGACACATGCTTACACACATCTCAACTATTGTACCATAATACAAATGGATAAATGTTATGGAACACTGATCTTGGCTTCCACATCTCCACCTAACACCAGAGTTGTAATATATAGAATTCAGCTTTCCATGCAGCAGTGTGTACTCTGTAGGGTAGCGTATCTGTGTGTGTGATAGTAGTTGGTATGCAGAGTTGGTTCATATTCGTCTGTCTGATGCAACAAGCAGAGAGGAAGGGAAGGACATAAAGCCTAGAGCAAAGGATGGAAAAGAGGGATTGAGAGTGATGGATAGATGAATGAGCGAAGCCTCCATTGGATAAATGTCACTCAGGATTAAAGCGTTATGACAGACAGAACCCACCTGACTCACACACACACACACACACACACACACACACACACACACACACACACACACAGGCATGCACCTCCACAGGTGATAGATGGCAGGTGACTGCTGGTACCATGCATCTAGCCCTTGAGGAAAGCCTCCAGCATCGCCCCTGGCAACCGTAGCCTTCTGCCTCCTGTCTGCCCCTCCATCACTCTCTCCCAACTGGTTCTCCCCTGTCCTGCCCCTCCTCTCAACTACTAGAGATGGGTTACACTTCAGTCACATACGCTGTGCATTAAGCTCAGATTTATTTTAAGTCCTGTCTGTTACCGTTTGTTCTTTTTGCATTTTCTCTTGTAAAGCAAAAATCCAGTTACTAACAAGTTTTGACAGTTAAATGTACAGATCCTGCGATGGTCCTCATCAGTCGCTGAAACCTGGGAACAAGGTACCAGGATGGAAACAGCAGAAGAAGAGTGGAGCTAAGACTTTTTCTTTTTTCTTCAGGCAACAGAGGAAGAAAAAATGTTGTAATCCATCTCCTTTTTTTCTTTTCAAAGAAACAATTGAAAAGAACATGCCACAAGGAAAAACTTGCTTGTTTTGTATAGAAGATTTCAAGAAATGAAAATAAGCTCTTAATTTAATGGTTTCTGAACCAATTCACTCACTCAGACCTTTCATTACATGCCAGTTCCATCCTTTTAAAAGCATGCTGATCATTTAGAGTGAACACTGAAGTCAAGTGTAAAGGTTTAAGTAGTACTAAAGGTTAAAGTTTGAAGGCCAACAAGGCGTAACAGTTTAGTTCATTGATTTAATTATACACCAGATATTTAGATAATTAGCTTAAGGCCACTGAGAGCCGTAACAGCTGTCCATAGCAAAGTGAATTGTTCTCATGCGGCCCGCTTTGATTTTCAGTTTGTGACAGAAAGTTTTCATTATGTCTCATATTTCTCAGAAATGATGTCAGTGGCACAAAAGCAGCTGCCCACATCAACAACAGAACATAATCATTTCTTTTCAGCAGACCAGGATTGTTTGCAGTAGCTGCTAAAGTGTGAGGCGTTTCACTGCGCTCGAGATGAAGAAGCTCCCAGAGGCTCTTTACTGCAGCTGGGATGGCTCCCAAAAAACACTCAGCAGCACATGAGGGAACCCAGCAGTTACTCTCCAATTAATCCTGCTTCTAAACCCTACCGCTGAGTGTGTGAGTGTGTTTGTGCTTTCTTTACCTATCACAGGCTTGCTCAGTTGAAACACTCTCTTGTACCCACTCTCACTCACCAGTATGTGCCAAGAAAACAAGTTTCTGCTTAATTCTGGCAGTTTGATTTGATAAAAAAAAGAAAGGATTGTACTGAAGTCAGAGTACGCACATGATACAGACACAACTATATTTGTCAAAGTGGAACATGGTGGCTACAGAGCAAGATCAACATTGCTAAGTGGTGTCACAACACTGATTTGACATCTCAACCTGTGATTTCTAACTCTGGCTGTGCGTGTTCATATAAAGAGGCAGAGTTAGAACCAGATGACCGGTCATAAACAAGAAACACAGGATGGACAAACTGAAAACCTTCACAGCAGTGAGGAGCAAGGCAGCAACCAAAGCAAGTTAGATTCCCAGCCTAACATGGAAAATAAAATCATTGTCTGATGGTTGATCTTATGTGTCTTTGCATTATTTTTGCATGCATACATAATCTTGTTTGGTATTAAAAAAATAAAAAACATCAATAAAAACAATCTGAAGAAAAATAAATGATGAACTATATTTAGCTGCACTCATAATCTGCCTTATTTTCCAGTGGAAATACAACCTGTAACTTCTGGAATCTGCCATCCAGACTGGCAAGTTACTCATCTTTGTTGTTGTGCATGTTCCTGTTTTCATAAAAAATTGCATATAATATATATCTCTGTGTTTTTAAATCTTCACTAATACACTATAAATAAAGAATTTAACATCATGCATAAAAAGATGCAAAGTGGGTTTTAAGTAAACTCTGTTAAAAGAGGAGAAAAAAATCTGAATGAAGTTAAATTTAAAGTTTTATTTTGAACCAGGGACCTGAACTCTTTAAAGGATCTGAAGCTTTAAAACACCAGTGTTTCCCCAACCATTATACTTGGGGAGGGTGTCCTGACCCAACAACAGCACCCCACGCCAACCCTAAAAGATGAAGTTAATTTTACTTTCTATCATTGCTCAATTATTATCTTAGATTTCTTATATTCAATTATTTTATATTCAATTGTTGTTTTATTATTATTCAGGTTATTTTTATGTTGTACCAGATCCCAACAGAAGTAATTCAAGGTTCTCTTTCCTCTGGAACAGGTTTAGATTTTGTCCTTTTATTCTAAAAACTTAACAGCCTAATGTTATTTATCGTATTTACACAATGACATGTCATTACATCAGGTTGTGTCTCTGCAAGCGGTGCCATGTAAACACAGGTGGGCTACACTCCCACCGGCACACAAAAATGTCGCTCCCAGGGTGGAAATACTTGCTCTCCTGTGAGGAGTTCTCCTGCTCCGGTTTACTAAGAACAGCATGTCCATCATGGGAATGTGCGGAGCTGAACAATCAGAATCTCCTCATCACTTTAGTCACTTCTGAGGCGTAATGCAGCTTAAAATGGTCGTCTCACAATCAGCTTCCAACTCTTAATACTCGTAATCTATGTGTAAGTGTGGCTTTAAAATAGGGATGTGCACGATTAGTAACTAAGTTGGAGTGGTGCACATAGTTGACTACTTTCACTATGCAGAGACATGAAACTAATATTTACAGCAGTGGTTCTGCCGGAGTTTCCACATTATGCAGGAGAAACAGACTGCAGCAAACAAAGGGGAGTACGGCATTATTTAACTCAGCTGGACAACAAAGTCAGATGCACATGAATCTCGCTTACCACAGTTCTACCAGCGCAACGACGACTTATTAAACCACAAAAATCTTGCGCATCAGGAGCAAAAAGACCAGATGGAAAGATGACAAAAAATGACTCATGTGGAAGGCACACATTGATGTCATGACTCATCAGTTTTAATTAGCCTGACTAGTAGACTTAAAAAAAAATCACTTAAAATTCCCATCTCTACTTTAAAGTGAGCTAAATAAGACCTTAGTCAACTCTAACACAGTTAAACTGCTTTAATTGGCCCCGGTCATCTCAATATCTCTCCAAAACTCATCCAAGTTTTGTTGCACCTTTCTCCTCGCCACCTGCTGATCTGACCTGTATGACAAGGTCAGAACCAGTAACCTCACCTGTCTGTGCACAAGACTGTGAGCGTGCACGTATGTCCCGAGGCATCCGAGAGCACGCAGAACAAATTAGAGCTGAAAAATATGTTGGGAACAAACGTAGCTCGCTGCACATTACCGTCCCACACACACAAACTCACACCCACTTCTTTGTCAAGGTCACTTTAAAAAGCAGAAAGAAAAACTCTCAACTTGATCGTAGAGCAAGAGCAGACACTTCTGAGCAGACCTCGTTCAGTCACTTCTTTTTCATATCAGATGATAATGCTGTCCTCTTTAGTGGAAATTACAAGACTTTAGAGTGAAGTGCAAAACAAAACTCAAATCAGTTTGTTTGAGAGAATATATCTGGTTTTCCTCATCATGTCTGAACTGTGGTTTTCCTGCCCTTCCATATTGTTTCATGCTATATTGTCCCCACATCCCCACATCTGCATCTATATAACATTTTTAAAAGCAAGTGTTTAAATCAGCAAATACAAGGATTCATTCTGTAGCAACCTTTTGTGCTGGGTTGCAGCCAACAGGGCAGTTTACCCAAGTATCGTTTTGTTGGTTGGGAAATCCTTTTAATGTTAATAATAATGTTGCAACTTCATCCTCCAGCTGTAACACACAAATTTAAAGGGGTCTTTCATTTGGCCACAAAGGTTCTCGATGGATTTTGAGCTCATTTTCACATGTAACTGATCTCGTTATCCAGCCAGAATAAGCACATCTCTATTGACTATATCTTTTTTTTTTATCCTGTCAGTTTCATGCAGCAGATGAGGGTTTTTAGGAGGTTTCAGAGCTTTAAAAGAGTAAAAAAAACAGAACTCATTCCTCTGCAGTCAAGTTCATGGTTTATTTTAGAGAAAATGTATGTGTGTAATCAACAAAAGGCAGTCAGCTGATTTTAGCACAGTGAATCATGTTAGATGTGCACATCATAAAGGAGTACATTTTAAATGCTGCCGTGGTGTGGATGGCAGGGGTCATCCAAGCCCTACTTTTATCAGAGGAATTGCATTTCATTGATCACAGATACACAGTTTCTATAAGGGAAATAGGAGGATTTAATCATCTCTCCTACCTTTTTATTTCATCTCATACTTTTCTGTCCTTTCTCCATTTAATAAAAAAGCCTCAGTTAGCATGAGGTCAGTCTCAGTACCGTTGACTTTCTTCCTTCTCTCATCTTTTTGCTCACTATCTCAGCATCCCTCCATCTACCACAGGCTCTTAGAGGTAGAGCTTATTTCTCACCGTTGCTTTAGGTAATTGGACCCACTAATGATGGGGAACCTGCTGTGAGTGTGCACGTGATGTTGTATGTGCAGTGAGGCCCATAAGTATTTGACCAAGGACACACTCTTCAGTGTGTTTACATGATAGATTTAAAAATCAAGCAAATGAGATGTGAATGATATGACTAACGTCTTTAAGCTGTTTAAGGAAAAGAAAAGTTGGAATAAACATTAAGGAATATATCTCCTTTTTCACTGACTGGAAATGTAATGTACACAGTCTGCCCAGGTGTGGCCTGTCATCCTGTTATTTCTTGACAAATTAATGCAGTAAATGGTCTGAAGTGTTGATTCTAAGTGAAAGATGCAAAAAAAAAAAACAAACAAACAAAAAAAATACGTAAAGGAAAGGAAAGTAGATGATCGCAGGATTGTTTCCTTCATACAAAATCAAGAATGTTAGAGGATGTTGGTGCATTATTTAAAAAAACCATTAAGGCAGAGAATGTATTATTTCTTTGTTACAGATTGTAAGTTTTCCACGAATGTGTTTCCAAAAATATTCAAGCTATCTTGAACAGCACTTCTGTAATGGAGAAGGATTTGATTCAAAAAAGCAAAATACATTTATTTACATATCTAAAAGAAGAATATACATATATACACACAGGTAGCTACCCAATATATGAACAAATACCTGAATAATCAAGTCTATATGAACTTGTGTATTACTGAGTCTGTGTGTAAATACTTTGTTTGTGTCAGCTGTGTTTTCTGACAGTGCGAGGTCTGTGGAAATAAGCTGCTGGCATCCTGTTGACGTTAAAGCAGTTACCCCAACAGGCTACATCACAAGTTGTGTGTGCCACCGATCACACACAACTAAGCTCAGCTCTACTTCTGCGTAAATGTTCATCTACTGCTGCGAAAAAAAGAACCTGTAGCTCTCCAGAGCTCCACACTGTGAGCCTCCCTCTACTAAATACCTCCTGTCATCAAAAGAGGACGCACCGTAAACTTTTTCGTCATCATCCCTCCTTCAGTTCTTCATCTCTGAACACACACCAACACATTTTAGTCTAAAAGCCACATCTGACTGAAAAGTGTCAAAACCGTTTCGTAAATCCCCCCGTCTGTGTGTATAAGTGTGTGTATGCATGTTTGTGTGTGTGGGACTGCTGAACAGTACTTCTTTCAAAGCATTAGGAAATACAGGTAACACATGAAATCGCAGCAGTCCTCCTTTAATGCCAGAACAAAGTCTTCCCTTTCGTTTGTCATCTGTGCCAAAATACAGAATAAGTAGAAGTTGTTCTCTTTTTCTTCTCCATCTCTCTGTGTCTCATCTGGTGTAATGAACCCTCTCCATTCATCCACTCAGCCAGGGTCCTGGAAGAGAGGGATTGACGAAGGAGGACTGATGAACATCAGACAGTATGAAAAGGAAGAGGAAGCTCTGCCATCTGCTAGAGGGTCTCTCTATGTCTAACTCTTACTTATCTCCTCCTGTGTAAGTACTATCAATTCCACATCTTCTAAGCTCAAGCTAAAATAAATAGTTTGTCTTTTTGTGTATAAAGCTGCTTTGGAAATTACATTTAATGCTTTTTTAATAGCTTAAGAGAAATTCATATTCAGTATTTTGTCTCCTCCTTTTTCCGGAATAGATGAAATACAGAAGAACCAAACATGGAAGAAGACAGAACGGACGATGAACTGTTGACATGATAAACACAAAAGTTTTTTGGGTTCTGGCCGCGGTTTTTAGCCAGCTAACAGAATACCTTAGCTTTAGCCTGACTACCTCCGTTAGCTGGTTAGCTACCGTTAGCTTGCTAAGCTCTTAGCTACAGGCAGCTCAGAGTTTGATGGGTGTCAATCATCCACCCCCACCTTCACAGTCCCCCTCTCAGCGCCACCTCTTTGCCCATTTTTGGATTTTCCTGGAATGACAACACGCGTGACACTGCCAAGATGGCGACAGTGGGAACTGCCCAATGAGCTTTAATTCAGCTCTTCAGAAACCTATGGGTGACGTCACGGCGGCTCTGCCCATCTTTTATATACAGTCGAAGGTTCTGGCCTCGTTTACAGGTAAACAGTTTTGCCTGGATGAAACCATTAATGTTTGAGAACAGGCCCTAGAATGAAATTCCCTTGAAACACAAGGCCATGTTTACAACCGCGAGCAGCACGACAAAGAACAGCGATGGCAGAACTCTGTGTTCTGTTTGTGCTGCTGAATCAATTTAAGTTATTTGGTCTCCAAAAGCAAAACCTGCTTTTCATGCAACATGTATCATCATCAAAGATGCATAGATTACATACGGCAGATAAACGTTAGGGTTACCAAGAGAACCCTCTGGATAAGACCAGATGGGTCTGTATTGGGAAATGTTTCACCGCCCACTACAGACCAGGTAAGACCACTACATTTTTTCCAGTCCTGTTTGTGTTTTCGTCTGTATGGAATTTTTCTTTTTCTTTTTTCATTTCGCTGTTGGGGAAAATTGTTCAGCTTTGTGTGGAAACACTGACATGGCAACAATTTAAAGTTTACACATCACTACAAACAGTTCAAAAAGGACAAACTCACAATAAAGAAAAGGTGTTTAACCTTCTAAAACCTGAGGTTTCTCAACTGGAAGATGTTGAGAACCGGTGGCCAAACGGTGCCAAAATGTCCATTTTGGAGACCTCACCTGAACTTTCTTTACTAAAACCTTACTAATTTTGTCCTGCTTTAGTTTATAAATAGATAATATTCACATTTTATAGTTTGATTTGAAAGAGGTTTAGAGGTTAAAGAAATATTTAATTATCATAAAGAAATAAGCTGGGGCTCAAAGGGTTAATATAGTACAGGTGACAACAACAGTGTTTCCAGGTACACATTCATCACAAATCGGCTGCAGCTCAAAAACTACTTCTGGAGGTAAAGAAAACAGAAAAAGAAAAGCAACAGTGGGATCTGATATCAAAAACACTACAGGACATAGTGAAATTATCATACTTTTTTTGGTCATAGTCCTGTATTCCTTTGTAGTAGCTGAGCACTCAACACAGTCTTAGTGTGTGTTGTGAGAAAAGTGAAATAGAAAACAGCAGCCTGTCAAGCAACAAGTAAGAAATGTCCTTCCAACCCACCCTGCTTCCTTCAGCACAGCAGGGTGAGATTATCGACCTCTATTAGAGCTGGTGTGTGTGACATTGGGAAATTTTTCCCTTTGTGCAAATTATGAACATGGAGCAAAGTGTTGCTATGGAGACTGTAGTTAGTGATGTGGTGGGCAAAGCCACAGCAACTACAGTGGTGGAGAGGACTGAGCTGAGCATACTACAAGAATCACAAAGTACACAGTCTGTTGCAGCCACACACAAATACACACAGTCAGAGACTCGGCAAAGCAAATAAAAAGCTTTTACTAATGTATATTTTTCTTTCTGAGTTTTGAATGCTGATGTGGCATGATCACATTCTAAAGCTTGGATGAAGTTCTGAATGCATGGAAGCAGGAAGCAGAGGGAGGCAGTGCACAGAAAGAGAAAGAAGGTTCAGTGAGGGGTGTGAGATATCTTTCTGGAAATTAGATTGATCACACCTCCCTCAACTTCTCTTTTTTAGTTATTATTGTCCTAAAAAAACAGTTGGATAAATAAGAAAGATGTGATACGAGCAGATGTTGGTGAAAGAGTAGACAGCAGGGTGGACAGATAGATAGCCCACTTTTATGTGTTTATGGGTGAGAATAGCACAGAGGAACAGAAGAGGAATTACTGTAGAGGAGGCTGTTTGCTCTAAATATAGTTTTAATGCTGGGAGAGCCATGTTTGGAAAGCATGTGTCACTATCTGCTACCGAGTGTCAGTTTTGTCTTCCGTCACCCAACATCCACTTTAGGCTTCCACAACAACAACAGCAGACAACCAATTCAATTCAATCTCTGTCTGATTGGAGGGAACAGATCTGATTACCTCTCATGGAAGGCACATCACACACAAACACACGTACACACATGCTCAAAATGCAGTTGTTTGCGCACTAGCATTCCCCAGGGAAAGATATCAGAGTAAATGGCTGCAGTGATTGTGCCAGATAGACTGGATGTGTGCATAATATCCACACGAAGCAGATAATGTGTTTGCTAATCGCACACCAGAGACAAGCAAACACACACTCACACACATCTGCACACCCAAACACAAAAGGCTAACAGCTGCACAGCTATAACCCTTAACCACTCTTTTCATGCTGTTGGTTGCCAGCTACAATCTACACACACACACACACACACACCCCCACACAACCTCGGGTAAATCCCATTGTGCGAGAGCCGTGATGTTTCAGAGTTGTGTTGACATTTGACTGCATGTGTTGACAGCCGCGGAGGTTATTAGAACTTATAATCACAGTCGCTGTCACATCATGGAAGACAGACAGGCATCACTGGGTGTTTTATTTGAGCATTTAATGGTTTTATAAATGCTATGCTGCATGAAGAGATGACAGAAGTCATCATCTGCTGGGAAAAGTAGGGGGCAAATTCCAAAACAGGAGGTGGATTTAGACTTCAACAGCATTCAAATGATTTACTGCTTACCTGTTAAAGTAGTTACTCCCTGTTTGACCAGTTTTACCAATTACAGCTGCCATTTAGCAACATTGGGTAGATAGTCATTTAAATTTTTTTTTTAATTTGATGTCTTTTTAAATGTTTTATGTATTTCTCACTGTTCAGCACTTTGGTCAGTAAAATGCTTTATAAATAAAGTTGGCTTGGCTTGACTTTCTAATGTGGATAAATACTGCTTGCATTTATTTTTTCAGCTGATACAGACATGGACTAAATCCAACCTTGACCACGATAGACTCTGCAGCTTGTTAGCAAACCAATCTTACAATACGTTCACACCACAGGAAAAAGTGACCCAAATCTGACTTTTTTTCTTACCTATTTGTGGCCCATATCTGATTTTCTTACAAGTTTGAAGAACACATATCTGATGTTTTCTACGCAGCCTGTTTTCATATGTGGTCCTAAATGAGATGCATATCTAATGCTTATCAAAGTGAACTGAGTTTAAAGTCATGTTGTATTTCATCCATTTTTTTAAACTGTTAATTAATAATACAATGTTAAGAAATGCAAAAAGGCAGAACTGGAAATTGAGGACCGTCTGTGGCATGCACATAACAGTCATAATGGCTGAGTGTGAAATCGGACTGCCTCCTCTGCATTAAAAGCTAGTATGTGAAAGTACTTCCGCTTCTATAGGAGTATCCACACCAGCCAAATTCTAGTTTATCTCTGAAAGTTCGTTTGGGGAGGTTTGAATGTGCAACCAAACTCTGATGAGGATCAAAGAAGTAAACTCTGGTAAAACAGAACCAAAACATGTGCTGACGGAAACATGATCAACTCAAGGTTGCTAGGATCTGATGCATGTTTTGCTCTGATGTGATGGAAATAGAAGTTGTCCTGCTTTAACCAATAAATGAACAAGAAGGGCTGGGCAATATATTGAGATTTTCAAATATATCGAAACTTTATCAGATGCAATATAGAAGGAGGGAATATCGTTTATATCGAGATAGCTCAATATAAACTCGATATCTTTTCTTTTGCATTTTTGCACAGCTGTATTTTTGTTATGGTCATTGAAATTTTTCATTTATTTTGTTTTAGGTGCATTTAATTTAATATAAAGCTACTTTAATTTCAGTCAACTGTTTTAATGCACATGTGCTGCTGATCCTTATTAAAAGTGTATTTAGCACTGAAGGCTGTACATTAGAACTGTCTCTTGGGTTACTTGACCCCCAAAAAATATATCAAGATATATATCGTATATCATGATTCAGGTAAAAAATATCGAGATATAAAATTTGGTTCATATCGCCCAGCCCTATGAATAAGTTTTCTTCTTTGTTGTCTGTCATGACAAATATGAGAAACAATGTTGTACATTTCCACTTGGAAAGGAGATCAATGTTTGTTTTATGTTCACATGGAAGCCATCTGAATAATAATGAATCGAATCATGATGTGCCTAAGGATTCCCACCTCAAGTCAAGGTAATGTCCTATCCCTCTCCCAGAGACATAAAAAAAATCATGTATGCCTTTATTTCTTCTTAGTTAGACTGCTGCAATTCTTTGTATATGGAGACTGACTCACCTTTTGGTCACGGGCAGCTGGTACAAAGCGCAGCCAGCTGACTTTAAACCAAATAAAGAAAACTGAATCATTTCTGTTTTCTGTTGGCCTCCCTCTATTGGCTCCACTTACTTAGAAATTATTTATTTCACAGTTTTAGTATTAGTCACAATTGGTCTAAATGAGCTAGCTACATCTTTTACATTAAAATACTCAAGCTAAAAAGCCAACCAATTGGATGCTCATTGATTTTCCAAGATTCAGTCATAAAAACAGATGTGATCATGCCTTTGCAGCAGATGCTAGTAATGTGTGGAACAACCCAACTCTTCATGTACGCACTGCTCACACCTCCAAAACCTCATTTATGTTCCCTTTACCTACGTCAATCAATACATCCATGTCATATGTTGTCAAACGCCATTGTCCACATGCTCTCAAGTTTCCTTTACATTGGAGTGGTTGCTAGGCAATACATCGACTAGAGGGCTGTGCAGCGTTTAGAGCTCACTTCTAACTTCCAACATCAGTTTCAGAGAATAGCAAACATTGTGCCAGTTAAGGAGGTGATGGTAATATAAGTGCAGAGGATGATAATTCAATACATTAGAACTTTCTTCCGGTTGCTGGTTGAACTTAAGCTATACTGTACAACCCTGCCCCCCCTGGTTTCTGGTGGTACTGCTCCATTTGCAACATCTATGTACATAAAAGATGTAGATGATGGACAGAAGGCTCTGTCTGTATGCGTTTTTAAATGATAAGCCAGCTCAATACTAGTATTCAATACTAGCTTAAATTTTTTGTTGTCACTTGTCTTTATTAACCAATTTGTGATTTATCCACATTTGATCTTTTGACTTTTAACACTAAAAGTGTCATTTTATCGTTCTTGATTTAGTCTTCAACGCACAGCTCTTTAGTGTAGCAAAACTACATTTGACAGAAGTGCTACACGGTGATGTCAGGACAATTTTCTTGCACATTAAAAGTGGGAATTGCCATTCAAAGAAACATCCATGGTTTATCACACTTCATTAACAAGGTAGGTGCTGACATGTAAAAACTAGAGACAAACCGTCTGCAGCTGCTTAAGCTCCTCATAAATGTCAAACTGGCTTCTTACTCTAATTTGACATTCACATAAAAGAGTTTGTACTGGCAGACTGTCAACTCCATGTTTTGTTAATAACAGAGAATATAAAAAATGTGTCTTTAAGGAAAAAACTTAGCTTTTAAACTAATTAACAAGCATATTCTCCAGCATCCTGCTGGAGCTGGCTCATCCCCTTAACTCTGAGGTCGCATCAGCAGAGAGAGAAATAAACAGCTCAGTGATACAAGGAGAATGGAGAGGTAGAGTGTTTTAATCTCTTTGGATTTATCTAGGATTAATTAAGATTATTATACTTCAAGAATCTCATCACTGACTGATTCCTTGTTAAAGAAAGCTTTAGATATTCAGCTCAGGTCATGTAAATGCTAAAGTTCAAAGGTTATCTCAAGCTTGTCATGGTAATTCAATTCAGCTTGAGTAAAAAGGGCTCTTAGAAAAATGACCCTGGCTCACAAATGAAACATAATTGTGTGTACCAAGAACACACGCATGCACATGGACTCACACACACACACACACAGTGATGCATTGACCGAGCTCACAGCGACGGTACGATTAATGTGAGACACGAAGCACTCCGATAGTTTTTTCATCACATTCTTCACCGCAGGACTGTGAAACAAAGGGCTGAGATTAAACAGCTCTCATTCACATTGACTCATTAGTCTTCCTCACTTGGTCTCTTTTCTTCATGATCAGTCTGAGCTCTGTGTCTCACTTTTCCAGGACAAGGTCATGTAGGAGTCTGAGGAGTGAAAGGAGGATAGAGAGGGAAGAGGGAGAATATCCTGCAGGGATTCTCACAGCAGTAAAGCAACCGTTTATACCCGAATGACAAACAGCAGTTCAGTAAATCTATTTTCATTCAAATTTAGGCTCTCCCGTTGGACAGAAAGTAGATGGCTGGTGAGAAAAATATGTGTGTGCTGCACATAAACAGGGCTTTCAGGTCCTATACATGAATCACATTAACAAAGTTTCCTACTCCCAATGCACGTTTGTTGCTTGTGTGTGGCTTGTGATTGCCTTTGACTTTCATCACCCAGCACCAAGTGATTGTATATGTGTGTGTCTGTGTGCGTATGTGTGTCAGGAAGAATGACCCAGATCAGAAGAAAGATGAATGCATCCTGTGTGAGCAGAGTTCGGTGAGCCTGTGGCTAAGCTAATTCTTCATACCATTTGTACAAAAAAGAGACACAATTAGAGACAAGACACCTAAATATAAGGTGAACTGTGGGTGAAAATGTGTGTGTGTGTGTGTGTGTGGGAGAGAGAGAAAGAGAGAGACAGAAAAAGACGGAAAGAATAAACCCTCAAATCTCAAAGCTAAAGTCTAACCATTCGTCTTCCATCTCATATGCTCTTCTGGGCTTCAATCCCAGTCCCTGTGTGTGTGTAAGTGTGTGTGAAGGCGTTTGTGCGCGTGTCTGCATCCTCCAAATATGGAGAGCAGTCTAAATGATGAACATGATCTCCATTGCAGCAGAACAATACTGTCTTCAAATAGGACATGAGAGGCATTCAGCCTTCCATCACACACTGTGTATGGGCGAACCAGTGCTTGTTTGCAGGCGCGCCATGTGCAATGAGGCATCTGCTGCAGGTGATAGTGAGCGAGTGTGATTCTGTGCGGTTGTGTGCATCCATTAAGTGTCATCCCCGACAGTGTCTGGAGTTTTCACAACATCAATCAGATGCTTATTTAGAAAATGCTGGGCGTCACTCTACTAGTCGAGCAGGTGGCACCAAACAACAGGGTGATGGCTCCTAGCCAGCAACCCCCCCACACCATCCTCTAGCATCACCTCTGCTCTGAAACCACCCAGACATGCTCTCATGCACCTGCTAGCTACCTGTCTATGGGGGTTGTTGCACCAGATTTTTTTTTTTTGGATCAACCTATAAAGCAGTATCCCTGCACCTGTCTGTCACTGTAGCTACCTGCTGTAAGGTGGTACCCCTGCATCTGTTTCTTATAACCCAAACCAAAGGCATCTGCAAATTTAAGTACAACTAACAAAGAATTCTAAGAAAAAAAAAGTTTTTGACATTTTGATAAGTAGAAAAAGGAAAAGCATCACTGTAAATAACAGAGTGAATGATGGCTGAATCACTACTAGCCACAACAAAGCCAGGGTAGCCTGACTTACTGACTTCATTCTTTCAGTCTGCTGATTTTACTGACTTTACTTAAGTTTAACTTTCCCGAACCGTCTCTGATTGTGGTGTTGTACTTACCTTTTCTCTTTGAGTCCCGTCTGACGCTGCTGGGCCTGACCGCTGGCTGTAGCTCCGTCTCTGTTGACATCCTCAGGCTCCAAGTGGGCTAGACTCGGCTCCGCTTGGCTTGTCTGGGATCCGCCAGGGGCTCTGAGGGTCCAGTTCACAGCGTCAGTGCCGGCTGTGAGTGCGTGGGCGCCGGGTGTGTGCGTCTGGGCGCCGTGTTTGTGAGTGGGCACACAGGCTCATGGGAGAGGGATGGGCTTTAGCCCTGACACAACATCCCACACACACCCACGGAAATCTGGGGGGGACAAAACAGGAAGAAACAGGTTTTGCTTTTGTTAGGTTGTACTTGCTCTTAGCAGGTGAAACCTAGCACGATTTATCGGCAGGCACAAGAATGAGAATGAGCTTGTTTCTGATCTGCCTTGAGTAGATGTTGCCCATGGTAACAGACTGGAGAGACCTGCACTACATGTCATGCTTCCTATCAATAACATGGCTCAGCAAGGACATTTACTGAGGCTCAGTCCAACCTCTACAGTCTGCTTCCCTCTCTAATCATTCAGTAATTATTTAAATAGGCTTAAAAGTGCAGATTATGAATCTTTAATCAAAAGTTTTAAATCTGATTTTGTGTAAGTATTGATCAAAGAAAATATAAAGATGGTCTTATTGGCATGATTTCCACCAAGTTAACTGGGTTAATCTGGGTAATCATTTAATTACAAAAATTGGCACATTTTAATACACATGTCCATCTTTTTGATCTAAAGTGAAGGGGGCCCAAACTTACAAGATCCAGGTTACATTCTATTTTTTCTTAGCCGCTGACACTGGTTGCACTTCCTGGGGCTTGTCCAGAGCTCAATGGGAGCTTCTGACCCTAGCATTCTGCCTCTTCTCAGCCCATCTGCTGCTACTTTATTCTGAAGCGTTGACTGGCAGTGACTGCATATTCTAGCAGCCAAAAACACTCAAATTCACACTTGCAATTTATTAAGTGAACAAACAAAACCAGCACATTTGCATGCATGCACATTAAAAGAAAGGCTCTTTTCTTACTTAGAAATACTGAGGTACAAAGACGGCATGAGACAGCTGCAAGGTGATGTGCCACATAATGAATCTGACTACCCTCTGAGCTGCTCGTCAGCTCTTCTTAGACTATCAGTCCTGACCTTTCTTTCCTTCTCTGCCTCCATCTAACAGCGGCTGAGTGCGGACTTGAACAAAACCAAAAAGACTGGTGTTTCTTGGGGACAAGGGAAATCTCTCACATTTTCTTCCTCCCCCTCTCCACGGTGTTTCAGCGTGAATAGGAGGCCCCTGTAAGCCTCGGGCGAGAACAGATGAATTGAGAGGCTTTTAATTTGCTGCAGACGGAACAGAACAGAGTCCATTTAATTCTGCCAGCAGAGGCCATGTCGGCAAAATGCTGACAATATTCTTTATCTGGTCCAAACACACTGGAAAAGTGTGAGTCACTCCAATTACAGGCATTATCAGCAGCACTGTTCCACCAAATGGATGGAGAGAGAGCGAGTATGAAGAGAGAGGGGTTAGAGGAAAGAGAAATGAACAGAGTGGAAAGAAAGTGAGGGGTGGCGAAACATGGAGTGGGTGAGTAAGATAATGAGCAAAGGGGTAAAAGGGGAAAGAAAAAAGCCAGAGGAAGTAAAATCAAAAAAGACAGGATGGAGTTAAGTGGATGCAGCTCTAACCCCGAACATATCCACGTCTGTACTCCCTCAGTTTTCAGCATTTCCTATTCTTCCAGCGCTTAAGTTTTACAGCTAAAAAAACACAGGTAATTCTCAACCTGAACCAGAAAAGATGAGATTTGGATACCCTCTCAGTGCCTAAAAACATAAATAAGACCTTCCATTCTATAAACATTAAAAAAAGAAATTCAAAGAGGAGAATTTGCTTAACCAAAACTATATCAAGACCAGAAGTCCAGCCTCTCCAACCATCACAAGCAAACCAAAAACTTGTTCTGATAAAAAAAAAAGAAAAAAAAGAGAGCAAGAAACAAGACTTTGAGGCTGAAAATGAATAAGACTCCTCATCAGACTCCAGACATATGCTGATTCCTCCTGAGACTTGAACAAGAAGCTTACATCCAAAGCTTTGGTCCCTGGAGAAGGAAATAAGTTCACTTGTTAAAAAATAAAAAAGCCAATCATCACATCATACAAACATGTAAGCAAAGCCAAAGAAAGAACTTTGCAACCAAAATGCCATCAGGAAGAGTGTGGTGGTGGTTCGACCTGGAATCGGCTCACGTGCTAAATGTAGCATTGCAGCAGGATGTGAACATGGTTTAGTGTGTCTGGATTCAGACAGCAATCTGAAGCCATACCAGAGGAGGCAGCGAGTGGAGGAGAGGGAAATGAGCTGTAAATTGGACGTCCGTAACTGGTGCGATGCCAACAGGCGCAAGTGGGTGATGTGCAGATCTAGATGTGTGTTTGTGTCTGTGTGAGTTCACTTTTCTGTACAGTACAGGATGCGTGTGTGAGTGTGTTTGTGACTCCATAAATAAGATGCTGCCAACAGGAGCTTAGTGCCCAGAAATCATCTGCAGCTACAGTAAAGCGTGCCAGAAGAATGGGAAAAAAAAGAAAGCAAGAGAGAGGGGAAGGAGGGGGTGCCGGCTCTCTATCCTGCTCTGCTTTCTGCCACCTTCTACTCTCTCAGGGTAATTGTGTTCTGTCCATCAGGCTCAGAGTTAGATTAGTGGCTCTACTCATTCAGCTTTCCTGCCATCTCAATAATGAATAATCATAGAGACCACCTCCACGTTACTTTTCTCTCTCTGCGTGTGCTCTGTTCGTCTCCCCCAGACGCACTCGCTTTGGTGCTACCTTTGTATCCTGACACCACCGCCTTATCAGGAACTTCCGACTTATGTTTGTTGATGAATAACCATGATAGCCGTCCGCGAAAGGTTAGCATGTGTTATGTTCTGCCATGGATCAGATGTTTAAATGAGAAAACTGTTTTTCTTTTAGCTGTACTGCATACAGACTTACACAAATGTCGTTTCAGGAACCCCAAATGGTTAAAAGCACTTTTAAATGTCAGCTGACAGTGCGTACAAGCAAGTCAATGAAAGAGTAAATGTCAATAAACGTCTGTTTTACCTAAAAGTGAGTAGAAACCAAGGACAGAGAACCTATCAGTTTATGGGCTTTAGTAGATAAAATATGTGTCCACTCACCTCCAGCAGTCCAATCAGCTCAAGAGACAAAGAGCAAGGGAAGAATGAAATAGAGCACAACCGATGAGAACAGAAGAAAGGGTAAAAGATCAACTAATGGAGGTTAGAGGAGATGACGTGCTTAAGGGTGAATGAGATAATAGACTCTCTGTGTGAGTGTGAGTGTGTATCAGTGCACTGGGCAAGGCAGAGGAGGACACAATAAAAAGTCCTGAAAACATGCGCTGTGGGTTGAAGTTCAGTGTCATGCCAGATATCTGCCACATATCACTATACTTTGCCCAACAATGAAAATAAAAAACAAAAACAACCGAGGTGGCTTGTTCACAATCTCACATTTCTGAAGAGATTAGTAAAAGTTTTCTTCCCCTGGTTCAAACGTATGTGACTTCTTATGTGAGCATAAGAAGAAGTGGTATTGCATAAAACTAATTAAAAAAAATGATCTGAGTGTGTATTTTTTTTCTCCACATTTTTAGGGTGAAAAAGTTACACTTTAGCATAGAAATCAAAAAGGTTACGCAACTACTGCAGGAGAAAATGGCTGAATAGTAGGCTGTGATTTAAAAACTTTTTTTTTCAGTGTACATCCCTAGTTGGTGTAGAAAAATCATTATTTTCAATTTATCAGCAGTTGTAGGCTCTTGTAAGCCCCTGCCTACTACAAACAAAGCAAGAGATGCAACAGTTGCATTTGCATGATTGCACTCATTAAACACAACTCATTCCTCATATTTTACACTGAAACACACACACTCACTTCCACACACAGGCTTACAAAGTAACTGTATCATCCTGCAGGTTTAATCAACAGTTGTGATTTCATATACTTGTTGCTGGTGTTGTTGCTCATGTTCTGTTTTCTTCCTATGGGTGCTCCTGATGATTCTCTGCTTTGTTTTCTTATAGCAGCTGTAGGATGTTTTCTGTAAATTATTTTTCACAAATGTAACTGCTGACTGTCCGAGTTTGTACTGTTCAGTTGTTGCTGTTGCTTTTTAACTTTTGTGTCTTTGCCTCTTTTTTTTTCTCTCTTCACTTTTCCCTTGAATATGAAATTTGGCAATAACCAATAAAAAAATAAAGAATATTCAACTATCAAGGTGAGCCTCGCATCCACAAAGCCTGATTTCCTTTACACTGTGTCAATGATGCTCTCTCTTTGCATAGCAAATTTGTTCAGCACATGATCATCATTCTGCTGTCATGATGCTGGACAGGACAAGATAAAAAGAAAAAAAAAAGAAAATAGGAGAAAGCTATTTTAAGATGTGAAGTTTTCTCAGTAAAGAGTAAAGAAATTGGAGCAAACTGGAACGGTGATATACTTGGGAAGACATGTACAGTTTCATGATAAGCTGTATCCACCTGTTGAGCATGGAGGTGGATTCATCATGGTTAATGGCTTGCAGTGCAGCAAGGGGAATATTCTAATTGGTTGAGGGCATGCATTCAATTAAATAGCAAATTCTGTAAAGTTTTGCAGATGAAGAGAGGGTGGCCTCTACAATGAGATAATCTTAAATACCCTTCGAAATCCGTATTAGGCTACCTCCAGAGACACAAGCTGAAGGTTTTATCACGAGCCTAACATCTTCACCTTAACATCATTAAAATTCTATGGAAGAAAATAGCATGCTAGGTGTTGTAAGAAGCTCACACAAGTTAAATCCCTGTGTAGAAGAAATGCTAGAAAATGTACCAGTCAGTATGTTAAAAACTCCTTGCTAGACATAAAACTTGCCAAAGGGAGTGTTAATTTGGCTTAAACATCACAGAAATAAGCAGATTTTTTAGTGGTTTTAGACCCTAGATTCTCAAATCGTGGTACGCGAGAGCCCTTTTGTGTAGGGCTGCTTGATTATGGGAAAAATGATAATCACTATTGACTGAAATTGAGATCTTAATTATTTAACAAGATTAGAGAAAGAGAAATGGGTGGCTGCAGTCAGCGTGACATTTGAAGTGTTGTCTGTGGTAATACAGACAGGTTTCTTTCCACCCAGGTCCCACAATTGTTTGTCTCAGTCCAGCAGCTATGTCCTGCCTGGTGTGATCTGGAAAAAATGAGTCTGGAGACATTTAGTTTCCACGTTGAAATCCGAGTCATTTTCGGCTCTATGGTGCGGCTTGACCACAGGTCCATGGCAGTGGCGAAACATTGGACTGTAGCTACGTCCTTCACCATCAACACCATCACCACATCCATCATACAGGGCAGGGGGGGACACTTGAACTAAAATGGTGATGAGATGCTGTTTGTCCAAGGTGTTGATGAGCTTCTTAAATCCCGGATTGTTCAGTGTTAACTGAGCACTGGTCTTTGGCGAGAAAAATAAGTTATATTTGTTTGTAACGTTTGTTGTCTCTCTTTGTCTCAGGGAGCTGCTGAATTATTTAGTCGCAACTCACAAAAATTGAATATTTTTCTATTCTTTTGTGTCGCGTCACAAGCAAGCCCCCGTGTGCACGCCTATGTGAACGAGCGCAACGTTTCACATGCACGAATGTCACCTGTCGCTTGGCTGGAGGAGGGCAGCGATTTTTGCCTCATCGAGCAAGTTCAATAGAAAATGATGGAGAAGGAGCGACGTCGCCTCCATGTGTACAGCCCATAATTCGAGTGGTGTTTGCAACTTCAGTTGAATAAAACCAAAGCGGTCAGGGCTGTGGGAGGAGTCTGCAGCAGAGTGCTGCAATGCCAGTGGGGCTCGATTTGCAACTGAAAACAGCACAAGAGTAAACTGAGAATGAGCAAATAATCGATCATCTCATTTTTATGATCGTTGAAAACCCAAATCGTAACTGTGAGAGCCCTGCTCTTGTGTTACGTGGAGGAAAGTCATAAATATTTTTTTTTAATAAAATTATTTTAAAAATATATAATATTATCAAAATAGTAGAATTAAAATACATACAACACATTAAACAAATAAACATTGTCTTCCTTTTATTTTTGTTTCAGTATCAGCCTGCTACGTTATCCGGTTCATGCTCTTAGTGCATAGTTGAGACATGATTGGTTATGAGTTGAATTGTGTGTGAAAAGTAGAGCTGCAACTAATGACTATTCTGATGGTCGATTAGTCACCGACTATTAAAAGAACTAGTCGACCAATCGGATTATATATCTCATAATTATTAAATGGATCTTATTTCACTTTCAGCTTTAAAATCTTGCATGGGGTTGTTATGTAAGTCCAACGTGCCTCCTCTTTAAATGTTCGAGCATTGCAGACGTACTTCTGTGGTACACAAGGTTCACTTTACAAATCTCACATGTATTTAATTTATTTTGTAAGTTTAACATGAAGTTATTTCAGAATTTTGATGTCTTGTGCCGCCGTTTTACTCCCTGGTCGGCCACCATATGTTTCCTTTGGGCATGTGCATTGAGCAACTCTCAGCAGAGATAGGGAAGAAGACAATGTCTCACTCTGTAGTTTTTTTTGTTTTTTCTTTTTGTTTTTTTTGCCGACAATAGTCGACGGGTAAATTCGTTGTCGACTATTTTTATTGTCGACTATTGTCAATAACTTCGACTAATCTTTGCAGCCCTAGTGAAAAGATAAACAGAGGTAAAATGTAGAGAGGGAAGATGAGTGTTTCAAGAACACTGCAATCATGGTTTCAAACTGGGACTATGACAAAGAGGACTGCCGTTCAGGAGGAGAATATTTCAAGTGGCTGCCTTGAAAATGAAGAGGAGGACGACAGTGAACCGATCACAAGTGCTAGCTAATGTTAGCAGATAACGTTAAAAAGACACTGACTACGCATCAAAAGAAGTCAGTATTATTCCCTCCAACTGGATGAGACGACCGGTGTAGCAGATTTGGCTAATTTGCTTGTGTACGTCAGATTTGAGTGTGATGGTGCAGCTCGCCTTCCTTTTGTGACAACATATCTGTATGAGAAAATTCTTCTCTTCACGTGCCGTCATTAAGACAAAATACAGAAGCAGGATGGATGCTGAGCCAGAATTTTACTCTATAATTAAGGCAATATTACAACAGAGATTTCATTACAGTTATATTTTCAAGATATGACTATTTGAATAAAAATATGTGAATCTCTCAGTTGTCTATCTTAGCGAGGAACAATTTGTCCCAGCATCTTGTTTCAATTTCAGATAAATGATAAAGAAAGAATGTGATTTTTCTATGCAGTCATTGCACACTTGTGCCTCTCAGGTCTGGCATAGTGGGAAAAGCTAAAAGTAGCTTCTTCCAGTTCGTTTATCTACATAGTGCATCATTAGTGTCAAAATAAACAAGTTGATTAGAAGCTGAATACACAAAAAATACCTTTGTATAAATGCAGTAATTTTGACATTGGGATTGGTCAGGGAAGTTAAAATCCAACCTCAGGGAGAAAGGCTGCTCTGTTTTAATGGAGCAAAGTCTTAACTCAGAGCAAATCCTTTTAAGCACATATGCAACAATTAACATCATCTGAACAGACTGTGACCTTTAAGTCTCTTTGGTTAAAAAAACTCCATGTTGATTTTCATCTTTGTCGCTTCGGCGTTACAGTCGATGCCGCTATGCACTTGTCATAAACTATTCAGCAGCTCATGCATTAAATCTGACCAGCAGACAATCTGATGTTGCCAAGACTGACCAGTCGATCACCTGTCATGGCCAATCAAGCTGAAAACTAGACAATTCTGGTTGTATGCTGAGCGATCAGAACAGCTCAAGTTGAAGATGGACATGGTTTACACACAAATGTCAAGCAAAGACACAGCATCATGGGTCAGTGCAGTCATCACCAGCTGTCAAAATGCATATGATCACAGCTCGCTAGACTATTGTACGGATGCAGGTTGATTTACCAGACCGGCAGCAAAACGCACAATTTTGTCACTGATCTAAATCGCTGTTTCACTTTAACATCATATTGGCAGTGCTGAATTTAAGACAATTCTTCAATTCAAGTAGTGTTACAGCATGAAGTTATCACTACTGTTCAGCCTTTGCAAAAGATGCAGAGTCCAATATGAGCACGAATGCATCAAGTTCAGCAGGCAACCAGGCCGCAAAAAAACAACACACTGCACAGGAAACATTAAAATGTGTGGTTCTGAGCTGCTCAGGATGCTCTACATGACTCCCTGTCGGCCTGCATCACTAGGAGGAACATTCAGCGGTGTAAAAGGTAAACATATCTAGATGCACACATACTTACCCAAAATCTCCTGCCAGAATTAGGGTACCCCACAAGATGACATATTCGAGTGCAAAAAAAAAAAAAAAAGAAAAAGAAACATACACACATACACCATCTTCACCCAACCTATTTACAGACACAGGGTTGTAGATATCAAAGAGTTGCTCAGTCTTTGGGGAATTCCTCCTTTCTCATCTTTTAAGGGGAAATAGATGAAAACGAATCTCGTTTTCCTTGCACCTCCCCTGTGTATGTGAGTGTGTATGTGTGTGTGTGTATGCGTGTGCGTGTGTCTCCTCTGCTGTGTTAATGTGCTAAAATGTAAATTGGTCCTTTTTGACAATGTGTGTGAGGCTCTTTTTTATGCACAGAGGAAGTCATGGCTTTTGCTGACAGATTGTGGATATGCCTTTATTAATAAACCCACACTGAAACCACTTCTGTCGGTCTGTTAGTCTGATCTCCTGCAGTTTCTTTCAGCACCACACCACTTATCTCCTCTATTAATACATGCAAAACACATTCGCTGTGCTTTAAAATTGCATTCAGGGAGATGTACTTTCATTAAATCATGTATTTTGAGCCTTTTCATCTCAAAAATGTATCATTCAGAGGGCCTTCACTACAAAAACCTTCTTATTCCTCTTCCTTCATGCAATGCATCATATGGAGGTAGAACTTTGGCTCCACCCTCTCCAGGAATTATCCAGTGATTTAAGGCTGCTTGTTGTGAACAGAAATTGGCAAATGTAAGCAATATGGTAATGGATTTTCATGACTGATGGAGCACAGTACAAACACACACTGGGCTCTGCGACCAACTCGACCCTGCAGATACAAATACATGCTAGTTCTATTTATTTTCATGGGGTCTTACTTATTTAATTTTATGCTTCAGCAGTGAATGAATGAATAAATAAATAGTCTACAGGCCCAATAAAGTGGTGGACAGGAGGTCTGGAAAAGAAGGTCAATGTAAAAATGCTCATTTTAAACCGAGAAGCTCTAAAACCATAAGCCCATCATCAGTGAGCGACAGTATATGGTGTTGCTGGCCAGGTAAAAATGTCCACTCAACATGATTTAGATCCTACACAGCCCCTCTGGACCCCCATCAGCAGGGCCTAAAGAGAGTGATGGATTTGCTACATCTGTGGAGTGGAGGAGAGGAAAATAGGAGGACTTTGGTGCACAAAGACAGAGCCAGAGTCTGCCAGAGTAGAAGACTGAGACTTAATGAGGGATGCAATCATCAATTATTCAAAACACTTAATCATGATGTCGCACAGCGCTGTTGCACAAACACATGCGCAGGCAGGCAGGCAGGCAAGCAGGCAAGCAGGCAAACAAGCAAGAAGCCATACAACAGGTTGGTTGTTTGTAAAGGAAAGCAGACTGTTGAAAAGGATGCAGTATGATCTGCACCTGCAGCAGGGGCAGAGTGCAAAGCAAGGGAGATGGGCGCACATAAGCAAGACCTGTCCAAGTGGCCAATTGTAAGGTGACCAAAAAGATATCCAGGAAGGAACTACTTGTCTAGATGCATACTTGGATGCAGAATGGATCTGTCAAGTTATCAAAGTAAAGCCCTGGCAGCAGTTTTACTGAAAAGGAGCAGCAGCCAAGACGGTGTGTGTTCATAATATCCACATGGCAAGACAGGAGTCCGTAGAGCTTCAGCTCGTCCAGGAGCTGCACCTGTACAGCGACCGCCCCCAGTTTTACTTCAGTCTGAGTATGAAGTAATCTGACAGCCTGGAAATTCACAGGGACACTCACAAAAATGATATATAACTTAAGATAACCATTACTGTATATAAAATGTCTGAGGCTGGTGACCTGTTGAGATCTGCCAGATTCCCTTTGATTGGACAAGTCAGTGTGTTGACAACACAACGCATACACATGCCTGTATGCATCGTGTATGAAAGCCTCTTCACTTTGGTGTGCCAAATCAATCTGCCAGAATTAAGCAGAATTAGAAACTCGTTTTCTTGGCACAAGGTAGCTTGTGAGTACAAAACAGTCTGTGCGAGCGAAAGTAGGAGTGAGGATTTCATCTGAGCAGGGTCTGGGATTACTGTTAACCTCCTGTACCATTCACATACACGAGTCTGCTTTAAAATCCATCTAAAACCTAAATGTTTTCTGAAAAAGTAAAAGTATTAAATATATATATATATATATATAAAAAATCATTAAATCATTTTTTTCTTTTACCATCAATCCAGCATAGACTCACAAGAAAATGTGAAACATGTACATTTGCCCACAAGTCAAAAAAAGTCCTAATAAACATGCAGAAATAGTGAGAAGACTGACAGCCTGCTGTTCTGTATAAGGAAGCCTTCAAGTGAAGTGATCCCAACCTGTAACCATGTACTTCCTTCATATTTAAGCTCTTCTTAGATGATGATATTAAACTAGAACAATAAACAGAAACTGGCAGCAGCTGCTTGATTGTGCAGGCTGAAGTTTCACAGAACAGCGCTGTAGCTGCTAATGCTGCTAATGCTGCTAACTTTCAGGACCAGCAGGACTCTAATTTCACATGCTTCCAGCTACATTTTTAGTAAAGCAATGAAATGTATCCGAGACACCTGCTTTTAACATAAATACCTGTTAGCAGTGTCAGAAGACTGGGAGGCTTCTGATAAAGTTCATGCAGCGGTATCTGTAGACATCTGTTCCAGCTGAGCAGCTGTTTCTAGCAGCTGGACAAACTTCAGTTTAAAGAACAAGGTCCCATTTGCTCAGCTTTCTTGATATACCCCACACAGTATATAACAGATTAATCTATTAGTTCTGCAGTATGCTGTGAGGATATAATAGAAATCTTAGTTTCTAAATTTATTAAAAGAAAATTCACAGATTACCTGTGAAGACTGTAGCTCATCATATAAATTATAAATGGCTTAGTAATCGTTAGATGTTTCCAACAAATGCAGTTTTATCTAATTTATGTCTTCCAGTGAAACTTTGAGGTTGTGCAGCTGTTAAATGAGTTTTGTTTTCTGTCTTTTTATTTAATGGACAGTTCAAAGACAAGACTGACACTGAAATTGGGTAAAGAGGGCATGGCATGCCCCGGTTGGACTCCAGCTGTGGACGTTGTGCCAATTTTGGAAGCTTTGTTCAAATTTTCCAGCAGGTGGTGGGCTCAATTCAACTAAACAGAATAGTGTCTTATCAAATAAACCAGATATCAGCCATAACATTAAATTAAATACTATACATGGCATCATAAAATTCATTATCTGCCATTGCTTTAAGTGGTTCTGTGATGCCAAGCCTTCAGCTTAGGTTTGAGTGAATTCCTACAGAAATAAAACACCTGTAATAAAGATCATTCTGTCAAAAAGATGCTAAAATTTTGTTTATGCACTTATTACTGAACGCAGTAAAAAAAAAAAAAATTAAATCAAGAGTCTCTGTAAAGCCTCCAGCTGATCCCCAATTCTGCAGCGAGACTTCTGACCTGGGCTGGGAATCTTCAGGAACCTCACAATTTAATTTCATTATGATTCCAATCATAATTGAGAATAAAAAGATTATAAAATGATTATTGATGCATCTTTTTTCCTGTGTGACAACCTGACTACTTTCAGAGGGGAAATGTGTAACATTGCTTCTCATGTTTGTCATAACAAAGCACAAAGAAGAAAACTGGCTCTTCTATTAGTTAATGATGGACATCTTCTGTTTCCACCACATTAGAGTGAAACATGGAGCTGCATCAGATCTCAGTGGTCTTGTGTTGACCACATTTCTATCAGAACATCGAACGCCTTCTTCCACGTCTAACCGTGAGCCATTTTTTCTGGCCAAAGAAGCCTATCATCTGTAGAGCATATGTTTTGGTTGTATTTACCCACAATAAATATTCTGTTTCTTCACAGCTGAACAGCGTTTTACCCTGGAAACCTTCAAGTTGCCGTTTGGCATTTTTATGTTTTCAGATTAAAACATGTCCAAATTAGTGACATGCTAAAGTAGCACAGGCAGCTCATTTCCTATCACACTTGTCAGGCGTACAGTAACCTCGGTGTCTGAACTAGAAACTGAGTAAAAAACTAAATCATATATAATTATTTTTTATATAAAAGTTCTAATGGAAGAATTTCTTGAGCTGATTCTGCATCAAAATATTTTCTTTGGCTTAAATCTGCGTAATATTTATAATTTGCAAACACCGGATCACAAAAGCTCCTCCGTGGATCGGTGAGGTGGATTGGGGAATTCAACCCAGTATACCCATCCATCAATCACGTCGATATATACCGATATTGGATCGGATTGGTCTCACCTCTAACAAACAAAAAAAAAATGGTCTTTTTGAGCATATTAAACCACCCATAGAAACCAAAGTACTTCCACACACTAGCTTTTAATGTAGAGGGTGCCGGTCAGATTTCATGATCAGGCATCTTCTCTGTTATGTGGACACCACCGACTGACTGGGAGCTGCACTTCCACAAGTTCAAGTTCCACCTTTTGCATTCCTCAACATTGTGTTATTTACAGTTAAAGAATTTATTTTTTAACATGTGTACATCAGTTCAGAAATGTCCCTGCATGGTCTGACAATAACCTCCACGGCAGATCGTGTTCTCTCACATTAGCCTCTTGTCACTCACTCTGTAACATCTAAAACGAGATTCTACAATGAAGGTGGAAATTCAGCCTGACTTCACAGCTGAAGGTAGCTGTCAGATACTGTTTACATTATGTTGTCATTATCATTATATGTTTACACCGATGCAGTGATGTAATGGGTAGGTTACCTGTCACACATGCAGAGTTCATGAATACATGATTCGGCTGATTTTACAGTTGCTGAGATTTACATCTTGTTTAATAAGCCTGTATTGTATGAAATTAACACTGAAGGGTCAAAACAGATTTATTATACAGAAAACAAAATTTTACCGTATCTCGTATTTCAGCACATGGGGGTATCACCCTGGCAGTCCTTCAGTGTTTGTATTGGTGTCGCTGGAAACCCCTCAAGGCTGAGCACATGGGGTAAACACTAGAGACCCTATAGTACCATATTTTCCCAACAGAGAACTTCACTCACAGCAGGTTTGTAAAATAGAAGGTTTGTAAAATAGAAGGTAGCGCCTCCAGGTATCAAGCAATATTATTTTATTTTGCTGCTATAGGCTCAGGCTGCTGCAAGGGACCAACTGGAATGCAATGAGTACTTTCTCACTTTCTTTCCTCAGGCATTAAATATAACTAAAACAGTCACGTTTTGTCCAAGCTCTCTCTTCTCTGTGCTCTCTTTATTTTTGCATCTCTAATTCCAGAGCAGCACGTTTTTGATCTGCAGTCACTAATCGCAGCATGTTAACAGTAATGATTTGGTTTATATGTCCCTTTTGGCATGTGGTTCTTGTTTGGAGCAGCACATGCATATTTAAATTATATTAAGCAGGAAATAAAAGACAAGCTATAAAGAAGGAATATAACTTGATGGAAACAGGGAAAAGAATGGAGAGCCTAAAAGAAGCTGAGGATGCTTCAGGCCTACAACTGAAACAGTGTCAGACTAAAACCTCCAAACTTGCAAGCTGCTGGCAAGCCCTACCTGAACAGCTTACTAATGTTAACTTGAACTAAGAGAGCAGGCTGGCTACAAACTCTGTGTGTGCTGCAGGGGGGGAGGAAGAGATCCTCTGTCACTGTGCCCAGCAGAGGGAATATCTATATTCAGTCTGCCCCCTCAACCCTTGGGACAGACTCCCAGGGTGTACAAGTACATTTTACACCCCGTCCTCCCTCACGGTGTCTCCTGCCACTAGTGTCCATCAGTCAGTCGCAGCTCCTGCATCCTGCATGTGCGTCTAATCATCCTCACGCAGTCACAGTCGCTTGCCCTTCCTGATAAAACACAGACAACCAAGCAAAATCAATCTTTGCTGAGTGTCCATGTTTAATAAGACCCTGTTGTTTCTTATGGACTCTGACATGATCAGTGTCCACATCACCTTACAAGGGAGCAACTACAGCTCTGACGTCTGGTCGAGTGGGCTGTATCAAGCTAAGTTAACAACCACTAACACCTCTGATGTCATCCTCAGAGAACCAGTTGCCACGGGTTTGTTGTGCTCAAGACCCAATTTGCATATAGCTTCGAATTTTTTTAATTCCAAACTCTTTGAACTTCAGACAAACAGCCAAACACACACACACACTCACACAAAACATTGTGATGTGCATAAATCTTGTGCTGCGTTAGAAGTCAGCAAAACTTCCTGGAGGTGAAACTTTCTGCCAGCTCTTGAAATAAACCCTTTTAGCACCCCACGGTCTGCTGGCCTGCCGGTCTGTCAGAACTCTCACAGCGAGTGGAAAGGCTATTGGCGTTCACATCCCTGTGGGGCTCTGAGTCAATACAAACCCCTTAAAACCGAGAAAATGCTGTGTATGGTTTTGTGCATGTGCGTGACTTGAAGCAAGTGGTAAAGAAGGGAGGGTAGGTGTTAAAATTCAGAAGTCATTTTTTTCCCTCTTTGACGAGTCATCTACGTGATGTCACTCCATTTCTGTCCATTTCTGTGTATGTGTGTGTGTGTGTGTGGTGAAGGTAATCATGGTGTGGTTAAGCAGAGTCCCACCCCATCAGGGTCATCGTCTCAGCGCCATCCATCATAGTGTAGCTGCTAATGATACGGATATGTACAGCAGCACAGAGGGCCTGGAAACCATGGAGAGGTGTGTAAAAGGCAAAAAAAGGGGAGGGGAGGAAAAGAAAGATGGAGAAAAAAAAAGAGAATGGTGAAGGAGACAGCTGCAATTAAGATACAAGGAACAGCAGTAATATATGTTCGGTTTCATAAAGATCACTGTCATGACAGGAACGCTAACTTGAATTTGCATTTGTATTGGAGAAAGAAGGGCGAGATGGGGGTGAGAGGCAGAAAGAGAGGGCTGGAAGAGAGGAGGCAACCAGCATGAAGAGGAAAGGAAATGTGCTGTCACAGGCTGAGGAGTGGAAGAGTATCTGTGTGACTGGAATGGGCAATCTGATTCTCCCTTTGCTGTCCCTTTTTCCCAAACACACACACAACTCTACTAACGGCCAAACACACACACACACACAGGAAAACTGAACCCTGTTGCATCTTAAAGAGGAGTTAGTCACTTTTTAAAAACAAAAACACTAAGAAACTCAACACTAAGAAATAAGACTCTGCAGTCAGCATGGATCAAATTAAAGAGAAAAAGCAAAGAGGACTATTCAGTATTCATATTTTAAGCTTTTTTTCTCTCTAGTTACATCCTAAAATACTACCAGCTCTAAAATGATCATTTTTATCTCACTGCTATCTGGTGGTTTAACATGAAAGAAAATCTAATTCACATTCAGTTCTTGCAACAGCACTTACTGAACAAGACGGAAAAAGAAAAAAAAGTGTCAGTGTGGGAGTGTTTAAAGGAAAATATATTCACTCATAGATCCTTTTAGCTTTTTGGAATAAAATATCCAAGATAAAATCAACACATTTTTTACAATACAGTAAATATTAAGAATTTGGAGGCTTTTTTAACTGAACTCATCATGTTTTGGTTGCAGATAAGCCTCGGTTTGTTTACCTTTGCCCACACAGAAAGCTAATATTCCACTCTAATATTTAAAACATAAACCCCAAATAAATGCTCAAGTATAAAGTAGCATTAAAATGGAGAAGAACATTCTTTTCTGGACAATCTTAAGCTTATAGATTAGCTGAAATCGCTCTAGTGGGATAAAAAGATGGAGCTCATTTCTCTTCTTTCTCATCTTGTATCTTCATCTCATATCTTCACTTCTTAGAGTGAGATGAAGACCAGCTGGGATTTTAAATTAGCCAATCAGACGTCGCCACCAGCTAAAAAGGAACTCTGAATAATATGCTAATAGATAGATTATAAAATTTATAGCTGGGAGCACCTCCCTAACTACACGCGCACACACACACACACACATTCACACTAAAACCTTTTATTTTATGATTACAGAGGACAAAATGACAATGGTAGATCTCAGTAGCAGAGAGGGCTGATGAAAGTTGCAGAGGCTTAATAAAGAACTTGCTATAATCAGGATGACTTGTAGCGTGGTGGAGAAATACAAAAAGACTAACTATGATTTATTTGATTTTGTTTATTTGAGTTTCATGTACATTATTGTGCTCAGTCCACATGGGCTTACAAGACACTACATAATCTATATTTAAACAATCCAAAGGTGGCAATAGTAGGAAAAATCTTATGTATCTGTTAACTTGTACAACAAAAAAGTCAAAGTACACGCAAGATATAAAAACGATAACAGAAAATGATATACCTATACAGGGTACAATGTTTTCTGTCCATGCTTTTTCAATAAACCTGGTTAAAACATAAATCTCCTCCTTCAAGAACCAACTCAGCATATTATACTGAGACATCCAAAATAAATCAGAACAAGGATAAACAAGGATTTGCTATACAATGGGCATTGAAACATTCATCTTCAACAACATCAAGATCACACAGAGCACATATACGCTGCTCTTCAGGTGTACCCTTATACCTGCCCACTCCAGTCGCCAAGGGCAACGTACTAGATCTTAATTGTGCACACAATGACCTCTGACCTCTCCCTTCGTTTAGTACTAGTGTGGTTCTGTAAAATAATCTTCTTTTATTTGAACATAACTTCTAAGCTTGAATATGTATAAAGACTGAATACAGAGAAAGTACAGTGTGCTATAAACCCGAGGGAGGAGAACATTGGTGAGGAAGTCCCTTCATTCCTTCCTCCTCTTCCCCATCCTCCATTGTTGCCTCAGCCCTACTCCCATCGGAGTGTGACACAAACAGGTGCAGCAATCTCCTTTCCATGAAAAATATTATTCCTCCCTTTCCTTTGTCTGTCCCCTCTGTGTTTCTCCCTCTCTGTCTGAATACTCATCTTTCTTCATTGCTCTGCCTGCCTCTCTCCCAGGGCGTCCCATCTGTACAGTAACAGGTGTGCTGTGTATATGACTGATGTGTTTGTTACCTGTAGCACTGCCTGCAGCCACATCGTGCATGGAGAATAGCTGCCTCTACCTATCTGCCTCCTGACCTTGCTACCACTCTACTCTTTTTTTCCTCCCCCTCTTGACTACCTCAGATGGCAGCAGAAAGAGCAGAAGAGCAGGAGATTAGCTGTGTAAAAGAGATCGGGAGGCAGCAGCAAGCTGTTGTGCATTTGAATATATGATTGAATGAGCCTTTACAAGTCGTGCTGTTAGTGTTGTTTTCAGTTTAGGTAATTTGTCTGCAAGTGCATGCTTATATGAGCTCTATATGTGTGTGTATGAGTGGCCCACTGGCCCATCCTATTAGTCTCACAGGTGAGTGATTAAATCCTCTGCAACACCTGGAAGAGTTCCACCTATCCAACATCCCTTCAATTTCTACTGTGAATATCTACAACTACACACATAAACACCCCTGAACCTACCATCACACTTAAACAGATGCTGCACTTCGGGGCACTTTTTTTTTTTACCGGGGTCTGTGGCATATCTGCCACTTTTAGAGCTTTAATTGGATTGAAATAAAAAGGAAACGCTTGTCATGACACCCCCCACTTTACCAGCTGTGTCACAGCTCTCTTTGCATGATTGTTCCAGATTCTAGAAGAATACCTCATACAATAGAGGCTGTAGAAGTCAGGTGAGTTGGATGAACAGGTTGGAATAGATGACAGATAATAAATTAGCTGACATCTATGATAACAAAAAATGTTTAATGGAACATATGTGCATCTATTATGTGTTTGTGTAAACAGACTCCAGTAGAGAACAGGGCAGCAGCATGAGGTTACAGATGTCTGTATCGCAGGGTCTGTATTGGCTTCAGAATCATTACACCCCTGATTGTTGTGATGCCTCTACTTAGAGATACTGTAAATGTGTCACCTGTGGCTCAGATGATGGTTAACAGGGTCTGTGTTTTAACCTTCGGTCCCACTTGCCTACATGTCAAAGAGTCATCTAGTAGCTCTCAGTGCTTATATTTGTTGCGTTTTAGCTCTGTGTGTGTCGAGGGGGTACAAGAGAGGCAAATTATAGAAGGCTTTGTTCAATGTACAGTAAATTAAGTCCTTTATGATAGTTTAAAAAAGAGCTGCAAGGCTTAAGTAACATCCTCTCTGGTAAGCCAGATCAAATGGTACCTGAGTATCCACAAAAAGAGTTCGAAGTGTTTTAATTTTTCCAGCAGGCTGCATTGCTGATGTAATTTAGGTTCAGTTTGAAGTGGAAGCTTTAATTAATGCCCATGGTGCGCAACTGGATGCTCACACCATTCTCACTAGAGGGATCTCTAATAAATGTTCTCATCAGTTTTATAATTTATTAGCTTCCTATTTCGTATAGTCCAATTGTGCCCTACAGGCTCCACTCTTAATTTGCTCAAATGTTGTATGTAAACTGTTTTGCTGTCTTGATAGAAAGCAGATGGCTTAGATTCAATTTGCTAAAGATTTTAGATTGGCAGGCTGTCGCTCTAGGGTCTTGTTTCCTCCCATTTTTTCCATCATAGCAAAAGGAAAACAAATCAATCAGCACAGAACAGTCTGGCATAAAAACAGCATCCTTACTACCTAAAATTGGCTCATACTTTGTACTTTTTGGCCCATTGGCCCTCTGTCACTATAACTTAATGTGACTCATTCTATTCACGTCATCTTGGAAAACTTTTACAGAAGTGCTATAACTTTTAAGTAAACCAAGTAAGATCACTGCTATGGCTTCTAAGTGAAATTGGGTTTAAATATTAGAAAAAATGCCACCACATTTCTGAGTACATATCCATAACCTTCCAATACACACAGTATTGCAAAGAATGGGAGAAAGAGGCTGTAAGGGGCGAAAAGAGAAGTCCATGGGTGAAATACATGTAGGTTCAGAGGAATAGAAATTAGTTGATAATGTCAGTCTTACATTCAAACCTCCAACTAAAGGTACCCAAGCATGTAATCAATTATACACCTATAGTCACAGCAGGAGGCAGCATGTTGTGCAGAAAAGCATGGAGGAGGAAACAGCACAACCCACTCTCTTATTTAATAAAGCATACAAGCAGCAGGAGGCCAGGCTTATGGCCAGGTGTACCGCTCTGCTGTGGTATTATTACTGCATTTGGGTCCCTGAGGGCTGAGATGTGAAGGATAACACCGGTGCAGGTAATAAATTGGAGAGGTCAGACCACTCTTGTGGAGAGGTTCACATTTAGGGAAAGCCACCTGACAGACAATGTGTGCTTCAAATACTCTCTTCAGCACACATTTCCATTCATCCCTCTGGCCTCTGTTTATCAGACAGGGGATCATTAAATTGTTCTCTCAGGAGAGCTCTGGTTCAAGGCAGCATGAGGGGGGATCACAGCAAGAACTCACTCCGGGGCTGATTTACAGTTAAGGCCAAGGTAAGAGTCTGTTTTCTCTGGACAACTCCGGAATCTCCAGAGAGGATGAAGAGAGAAAGGTGAGACGGCAAACCCAATTTCCAACTTTAAAAACTATTCGGCACTCACACAAACACGAGGCCACACACACATGCCAGGTTGCAGGTGAGGACTAGGTTAGGTGAGCTGGACCGAACACATAAGTTAATAACACTGCAGAATCTGCTGAGGCACAGCAGGCAATCACAACCATTTCTCACCTCACTTCTCCATCATCTCTCACTTCCTGCTGCTCTTTCTTTCCCACCCCTGGTCATACACACCTTCCCCAGTTTCTTTCAGACATCTCTAATCCTTTCTTCCTCTCTAGCTTTAGTTTCCTATTCCGTTGCTACTTACCTCACATAAGAGACAAAAAGAAGGGAAGATAAATGAAGAACTGTCTCTTTTCACTTTAAGGGTTCGGTTTTGTCTGTGGGACAAAAGTCTGGGGCAGTTTTAAACTTGCAAATGTGCTGAGAAAACAATCATGTACGACATTTAAAATCAAACACGATCATAAATGCATTCAGTCAAGTCATCTAAGATGTATTATCAACTTCTAAATGTACCTCGGCCAAATATGTCTGCCTTCTCTAGCCATGGCGATTAAGAGTGTGAAAGCATCAAATCAGTTCACACTCATTTAATCTTGTCATTTTCATTAATTCAGCTTTAGGCACACAGACACACACATTCATGCAGTGCATGCCAGGCTCAGTCTCACAGCTGAATGGGTGGTCTTTTAACACTCTTGTCCCCTCCCTTCCCAAAAAAATACTAATCATACTCATCATCCGTCAGACTGCTATGGATTGAGAGGAGTTGTTATCTGGAACATATCCAGCTAATTGAATGCTGCCTATCTTAATGCTCTTACAGAAAATGAGTGGGAGGGCCTGAGTGTGTGTGGGTGTGTGTGTAAAAGAGGGAGCATGAGAAAGATGGAAAGAGGGGTCATGGCCTGGGGGGGTAAGAAAGCCATCAAACGCACTATCACAATGAAGAAAATAATTTACCCTTCAGTGGTATGAGTGGGTGTGATTGTGTGTGTGCGTGCAGACGCTCACAGTTCCAGCTGAATAAGTCGGTCTGGTAGATGCTCAGTGGAACTCAATCAAGGAGCACAAATGACCTGAGAGCAGGTGATTGAATCTTCCATTCATCCTTAAAAAAGGGTTGGCGACTGAGGAACAAACTGCACACACACACACACACACACACACACACACACACACACACACACCCCATTCAATCTGTTAAATTCACTTTCAATCCATATTTATTGGTATTTGCCAAGTACATTTTTTAAATACCTGGCAAATTTCACATGGAGAGGAAGATGGATGGATGTTGCCCATCCATCACACATTTTTTGATGGTTGCTGGACTACCATTTGGAAGCCTTGAGTTTTGCATGTGGGATTCTTGGAGCTAGCCAGTGCTAGCTAGCACTTGCTTAATTAGAAGGGGACAAATGTAATCAACAACTGATTAAAAGCAGCAAAACTGTCTGTGGAGAATGTATTGCCTTCTCCTCTGACAAATGAGGACAAAGTAACAGTCATAAATCAAAACAATTAGCATGCAGCTGCAGTTCACGGGTGAATTAACCTACTAGCCCATCTTAACTACAAGGCTTGCAAATCATTCCCAATGGCTCCCAGGTGTGTCACTCTAGCCAGTTACAGACCCTAAATACTGATCTTTGAGCATCAATATCAATTGGACAACCAGCACAACTGATCAAGAGTGAAGCTAATGATATCACACTGACTTTTGGAAAAAAATATTTCCTCTTTCAGCGTTTTATGTGACAAAGTGGGGATTTTTGTTTGTTATGGGGAGCACACTGGAGCCAGAGCTAAATTATATTACACTAACTTCACCTTTCACACCAGATGATATTTTATATAGAATTTATTATGCCCTGCTGAGGAGCATTTAATCCACAAACACAGCTGATCATTCACTGTCCATGTCCAGTGACCTTTCACTCCCTAAAAGCCTTTAAGTAGCTCCAATACACTTTAGGAATCAGATTTTACATCAATAAAGGGACTGGGAGGTACACGTTTTTTGACTTACTGAGTTGCAAGTCTAGCATAAAAACATTCAGCTCACATAAAATAGGACTCCAAACTGAGTAGTTTACACAAGCTATTATTTTACGAGCCAGAAAACACATGGTGAAAAGGAAGTGGACTCTAATGGTGCTTTGTTTCTGCTAAATAAGTAACCAATTATTTGCTAACTGCCACAAGATTGGCCATAAACGCGCAATAAGCTGATACAGTATAAAACCTACTTACTCTTTGGGAATCTTCTGCCCTACTACTATACTAGTCAAAAATGCTTAATGTAGCATTAAGCTGCTTTTGGCTTTCATGAATAAATTGTACAGTTGCATTTTCATTTCCTGTAAAGGCTCTTCTGCTGAATACATGCTTACTTGCAGTAAATCTCCACAGCTCAGTGTACGGCACAAAGCCATGCTAACTGGATCTGGGCTGATTTGAGCTGAAAATTTTGAGCAGTTAAGTGAGGACTGCTCCATTTGATCTGCATTTGTAATGTGTATTTAATGCATCTGTGGGTCAAATCCTCTTACAGGCGCCTGCCTGTAAACAACATTTAAAATTGAAGAGACACATTAATTATTAGGGAAATGCTGATGGAGTGTATGAGCACTTTAACATTACAAATGACTATTTTAATACATTTTATTGCTTTTAATTGATGTACAGAGTGTTGAGGTGTTGAATTAAAAAGATGTAAGAAGGCACTATTTGTAAACCGAACCTAGAAATAACTTTTAGTGTTTTAATCCTCTTTAGGTGATAAACATGATGTAATACTTGGTCAATGGTCTTTAACCTACTAAATGCAGAAGAAGTGGTAGCCATCAATATTGAGGACTTTTTTTGTTGTTACCTACTTTACATTTCCTCTGAGACACAGAGAAAAGCTGAAGTGTATCATGTGTCATGTATAATGTATTATGTGGTGTGTTGTAGTGAAACCTTACATCTTCAGCTGTGGCTACTCAGGCACAAGTCTGTACCACTACAAGTGGGCCGTGTGCCCATGTCTGTGCTTTGGTTGTTATATGTCTGGCTGTGAAGCATTCTTTTTCTATGGCTGCAACACTGATTTCACGCAGGACTTGTGTGTGTGTGTTGTGATTGTTGCACTGAGTGTTGTCTTGAAACCGCTGCATTCCTGGACTCATGTGGTGTGACAGTAACGCATCTGTCATAAAGCACTGCAGGCAGCAGCTGGAAATATCCAGACTGCACGATTGCAGCCAAAGCTCGAAGAATAACTGTAACCAGACACAGCTTCAACCAACACAAGACAGCAAAGCAGCTGCTGCTGTGATCACAAGCAGACAGTTATAGCTGGACTGGGCCAAAACACCAACTGTTCATCTGATCTGGAAGCATAAAAAAACACAAAGATTTCCTACAGGAAATGTATTATCACACATCACATAAAAACTGTCCAAATGTTGATGAGACAGTAAAGAAGAGGTGGTGGCAAGAGTAATATCTAAAAACAGTATGATTATTATAATGAACTGCTTTCCGTTAGCAATGAGAGCACAGACAGTAACCGGCCCAGTAAAGTTAAAGTCTTTTCTTAAGTTTAAATGGGCACAGACTCTGCAAACTTTAAACCGTGTTGGAATCGGGGCAGATTTTATGATGTGGCATAGATTTAAAGTCTTAAAGTGGAAACGTTTCATGTCCAATTCTGTCTTTTTGTTTTTCAAAAATCAAGCCGTCCTCTTGCAGTTTTGCTCAACTCTAATTTTTTTTATTCCGATAATCATTACCAGCAGCATTCATCATCAATCTTAACACTTTTTTTTTTATACAAATAACAGTGATAGCATATCCAGGACTATCAACCATGAAACAACACAAAGTTGTCTCTCTTTTATTTTGCATTCCTGTTAACAGGCAGATGCACAGAGAAACCAAAAATATTTGTCCAGCTCTGGGCTCAACTTGTTTTGATAAAAATTAGGTTACAGCTCTTTATCTGTCTTACTACAGCTAGAAAGAGTCTTTGTTTGTATTTTAACAATGTTTCACTTCAGAGTTAATGATTCAGGAAGTTAAAATCTTTAGGCAGATGCAGTACAATCCAAGTCTCAGGGTAAAAAATGCTGCTCTGTTGTGCTTGCTCTGTACGAATAAAATGAACTCAAGGTAAAGAACTTCTATGATTACACATGCACTTGTGGTTGTGATGTGTGCTTATTCAACCAGGCAGATGCATGAACATGCAGCTTTTACAAACATAAATACATCCATCACAGACTCAGATAAATCTGATTCTAAAACCGGTTGAACTTCATCCAAACAGAATGACTAAAAAAAAACATTTATCTACTGTCACAGCCAGCACAATCCCTGCTGGCATAGTAAAGCTAATGGACAGACGTGGACAAAATTGTTGGTACCCTTCGGTTAATAAAAGAAAAACTCACAATCATTTTTGTCCAGGCCTGTTTCATGAGTTTATTTTTTAAATAATTCTGTTGAAGCATGGTTGAAAAGCAATGTCTGACTTGCATTGGTTAAATTTCATAGAAATTTTATTTATTATTACTTTGTCAGATTCAAGTTATTTCTGTGACCATTGTGAGTTTTTCTTTCATTAACAGAAGGGTACCAACAATTTTTTCCACGTCTGTATATTCTTCTAGCTGCTAATTCATCTCTCTTTTTTCTGCCTCTAAAGGATGCAGCAAAGTCACTGACCTCTGCACAGCAGGTCCAGGAAAAGGTTTACAGAGACAATGACTGAAAATATGAGAGCCTGCATTTAATCTGCTTCCCTCACCTCTCTAAATACAGGGGCATGATTTTGTGAGACTGCAAGTGTGTGGAAGGACAGAGAGGGACAAAAGAAAAAAATTCCAAATACAAAGAGTGTGCTGCTGATGATTCAGCATGGAGGATAAACGGCCTGGGCAGAGCAGTGAAATGGCCACTCGCAGCTCTGCAGCACTGAGAGGCTTCAGTTATTACTCACCTCGGCCTTAACCTCCTCTCAGCTTCTTTTCTTTGCATTAGAGAATAAATCCCACTTTGATCTTTTTTATGTTTCTACTTTAATTGAATCTCAACTTGGTTTATGGGTTGAAAAGATTCCATCACCCATGAAGCCACATAAACTTCATTCTGCTCATGACTGTGAGGTGTTGAGCAAAGAAATTTCTTAAATATGTAAAACACACAAGGACTATATGTGTGTCACAGGTGAGCAGTCACATGTTCCTCTGAGCCAGACGAGGAATCGTGTGTTGGATGATCCAGGACTACCCCTCCCTATTTTATCTGCTATTGCAGGAATCTAGGCGGCCCTGCCTCTACATACAAGAATCTAATTAGGTTACCAGCACATTGTTTCTCAAAATAAGACAACCTCAGTCAGGCTATATCGCTTCCACATGCAGCTGCATTACTCCCACTACAGCATCACTGGGAATCAGGAGCAAATGATAGGTGGTAATGATGAATACTGAATTGTAGTTAATCTTTACAAACACACATAGTGAGGAAGAGACAAAGGGGAGAATCATGGGACTGTTGAAAAGTCATTAGCAGCAACAGAGAAGCACAGATGGAGAAAACTCCTGAGAGGGCTTGAGGGGGAGAAACACAAAAAGGAAATCCTCAGAGGACAACATCTTTCCATGCCTGTCTTCATCTATTCCTTTTTTCAACTTCTCGTAGCATGTGTGGAAGTCAGAGGAGCCGTTCCACAGGGAAGAGGAGTTGCGAACTCCCTTGTCCATTTTTTGTCCCTTTCTCCCCCCTTGACCCTATACGTGCATTCATCATCTGTTGTATTCCTCGAATAAAGGATATTATGCAAAAGCAGCCATCTTTGTTTCTATGTAAACAGACAACCAACACAAATTAAAATGTCATTTGTGATGCTTTGTTTGTCGCTTTCTCTCCAGCATCTAAAATGTCACAAGGAGCATGTAATACTGCCGGGGCCTGCTGAGGCATGACACAGGACACTGTATATTACTGCTGTGTGTGTTTGTGTGTGAGATTTGAGTTAGGGGGTGGTCAGGGATCTTGACTTCTGGGGAAATTAGAATGTGAGGCGTTGAATTAATTGAAGTGTTAATGTGCTGTGACTCCAGTGTGGCGCGTGCCTGTGTGTATGTGTGTGTGCGCCTCTTTACCACCTGAAATGCCTCTTCTAAGTGCTTTTGTTTGCTGTGAAAACTCATTAACACAGCAAGCACCTTTGTGGTTTCACCCCAAAGAGGCACTGGAGAAGAAGAGGACCGGTGTGCAGAGCAGCCAGTCAGGGAGGAAATGGATTAAGCACGGTCATGAAGATGTAAAGTACTGGTGGTGAACAGGAGGGGGGAGGGAAGCGAAAAAGATGAACTTAAAAGTCTCAGTTCCATAATCATCATCTTTTCTTAAACAAGAGAAGCCCTGAAGCTAAGCTACGGGCAGGGAGCAGTGGAGGGAGAGAAATTTGAAGTAGGTGGTGGGGGCAGGGATGGAGAATCATAGAAAGAGTCTGAGAAAACACAGTGAGGACACAGTAATGATGAAGATATAGAGCAGTTATGATAATGCTGAACAGGAAAGACTTATGCTTGAAAATTGGATACCCAAACGAGTATATCTCTGCAACCAAAAGATCTATTGGAATATTTACAGTGATAGTAAAGGGAACACTGGTGAGATTTGTTAAGAAGTGTAAATTTCAGTGTATGTGTTACTGGTGGAGAAAAAATGAAGATGACACATGACACAAATGAAAAACATTTCAGGCTCACCTAAAAACACTCTGATGAATCTGAATATAATTTCCAGGATGAAGAAAACGCAGATGGAGTCAGCTGAACGCTGAATATCATGTAATTAGCTCACATAAGTCTTCTTTTCTGCTTTCTTGCTTACAGTATATAAGAGATATTCACTGTATCTGAGCCAAACGAAGAAGAAAAGCCAGATGAGAGTGAAAAGTATTTTAACCTCTGCAGCTTCCTGGCTATGTGACCTCACCTGCGCTGGCAGGGCTCAAATCTCCCCCAGAAAGTCATAAACAGCTCAGAAACCAACAAAAATACCAACGTTGTCCAAGAAAAAAGGAAATGCTAAACAAAGTTGCTCCAGAAAAACAGGAAAAAGCTGCCGTTTTTGGAGAAGCCTCTAACAAACTCATGTACCAAGTGTTTGAGCTGCAGCTGGAGGCTGTCCTGGAGAAGATCATTGAGAAAATAATATCAGTCACTGTCAACAAAACTACTTGTTGGAGAGACTACTGCGTATTAAAAAAGAAACATTTTTAAAAAGAAAAAAAGCATGTTTATGGTGCTAAACTCAACCAACTGAGTAGCTGGTTCATATACAGAGACAGTAGCTGAGTCCCAATTCAGGGTCTGCACTACATAGTGTCCTCTGTAGTCTACATACTTCGACATCCGCTTAAGGCGGATTTATTGCATCACCACCGTAGGCGCTGAGTAGCTCTGCAGAGGAACAACGCGCACCTCTTCCAGACCTGACGTGCATCCTGCTGTGCAGAGGGTTGTAAGGAAGTACTCCCTTGTGATTGGTCAATTTGGGATTACGAGTTTATGGATTTCTGGATTTTCTCACTAAATTTGTGTAGTAACCACCATTTTTAAAAACAACACCCAATGGATCAAGTTAATGAGAGGCCGACGGAATTGTTTTCATCCACAAGCTAATAAAGACAGTGAACCATGCTGGACGCCATTGTTGTTTTAAAACAGAAAATACGTACTGGAACTGAAGTGTACCATCAAAAGAACTCTGACCTGGTGAGTTTACCAGCCGATACCACCCCTGCTGCCACCTTTTGGAGAAACAACACGCACCCTAGGGATGCACGATAACATTTTTTTTAAACCAATAACCGATAACTTTCAGCTACTAAAAGCCAATATCAATAACTAATAACCGATAACAAACATAGTTAAGATAGTGACCAATACTAACAAAACCTAAAAGACTTTTTACTGTTTATATGAATAGAGATTTTTTCCTGTGAAAAACCTTTAGCATGCATCTCAAACATTTTCTAAAGATATCAAACAGAACTATTTGATATAATGTGTGAATACATTTGGCGATAACATAATACTTGGATGGAAGGTACACATCAGCAAAGTAGCTGAGGCTCAGCGTCGTAAACCGTGGCTCCAAGAGATGAATCAGAAAAGAAAAGCGATGACGTATGTAGCGGACGAATCTGCACTTCGAAGTGTGTAGACCCTGAATTATGACACAGCTATTACTCCCCTCCTGTAAACACAACTGTTTATGCCCCCAAATCTGACAACATTTCTGTTTTACTTTAACAAAATCAGTCTTAGTCAGGAATTATATACCTGACAAGCACAACAGATTCACTCTAAAGAAGGAAAAACATCTGTAAGAACTGAACCTGCTAAACATGTGCATCAGTCTTTTCCCTGTCAAATAAAAAGGCAGTGAAAGTGTGTTTGTGCTCTGGTGTCACATCAACAGATGCTAATCTCTGTGTGGACAGATTGTGAGTATTTTAAGAAGATTACAGATTACAAACTGCACAGGCAGATTAGCTGGCTGCTTGATCTGCACCTCTGGATGGACTTGCAGCCTTTCGGCTTGTGATTCAGACATTTATTATTATTTATTATTCTTCAACAGGTAATCATAAGTGGTAGTAATTATGGTTAAGTATAGATGCTGGGTCCTAAGGATTTAAAATGTGTGGGTGTTTTTCTGTGTGCATTGATTTTGACAAACACACATTCTTTCAATTTTCCTCAAAGTAAAAAAAAAAAAAAAAAAAAAAAAAAAAAAAGACAGAGAGAGAGAAAGAGAAATAATGCATGTAATGTACATATACATGGTCCCAGTGTGCTGTAAATATATATTATTGATGCCACTTATATCTGAGAAAATGTCAGACATGCACACACACACACACACACACACACACACACAAGTAGTGGATCAATGGGAAGGGCAGTCAGCCAAGAGCCACTCAATTCTCCAGCAGCCTTTCTGCGTAGTGCTGGAATCTCAAAAAAGTACCAATACTTAACATGTTACAGCCTGTTAAGAGTACAGCAAAAAACAAATTATGTTTTATATGAACTTCCTATTTAAAGCCTTTTTATATGTTTTCAGTTGTGTAAAATGTCTGCTTTAGACAGCGGTGTGCAGAGCACACAAATTGGTTTGAGTGGAGTCCTTTTTCAGCTTTGTGGGTTCATATTAAAGATATTTCAATTGTAAATCAGAGCTGTGTTGAGACACTCAGAAAGCTGGACTGTGCTTACAGAGGTGAAGCGGTAGGGAAAGAAGCACACTCGACACAGGGAGGATGGGTTTGTAAGGGTTCTGTGTGTAAAAGTGCTGCAAAGGTCAAAGAAGAGCTGCTTTCAGACAGCAACTTTTAACAGAAAATTCTAACGTCAATTATTTGCAGGACGAAGAGGAAAATTCCACCTCAGAAGGAGGTTTAAAGGAGCTTCTAGATCACAGGGTAAAATAAAACAATTAGAGGACTTGGAGAATTCTAGCTATCATTACAGCCTCACCTCACAAAGCCACCATAATGTCAAGCAGGTAATTTGAACAAGCAGTCAATTTATTGTAATACTGAATAGTATCCATAGCAACAAGTTCAATGATAATGTTACACTCAAACTCATGTTTGTTATAAGAATATCAGAACCAGTTTGCGCTTCATTACAGTAACTTTTTGCATGGTGTAAAAAATTCAGTATGGACCATTTTGGAGGCAACACAGAAAGTTTACAGTGTACGTACCTGAATTCCTCAGCCACAGGACACACTGAGGTTCATACGAATTCCCAGAAACAAGACTACTTCCTATCGTGAAAAGCTTTAGGAGAAAGTACAGTAAGCCCTAGCTTCTAAACTCATCTTGATGTTAAGATAAACCACAAGACTTGTTTTCTATTTAAGTCCAAGATTAATCCAGGGGGTTTTGTCAATCATTACGTAGAACCTACCATGCTGCAGTGGAATAACAGGAGTTGGAAACAGGCAGGCTGAGCTGCAAACAGTTACAGAGAAAGGAAGGGAAAAAAAAGAAAAGGAAGGCTAGATGGAGCAGACGGAGATGAGAGTTGAAAGAGAGCCTTCAACAGTGTTTTCTTTGAGTTTCCACACAATACTCTGTGGGTTTCTATGACAACCTGGAATTACCAGCTGGGCCTATACAGGCAGAAGTGGGAAAAGTAACCAAATCTTTTACACAGGTCACAGTAGAAGCATTACAGAAAAAATAAATGGTTTAACTATTAAACTTTTACAGCTAAAAGTAGTAAAAGCATGTAAATGTAGTAATTATAAGTACTATAGGTACTGTTTAAGCACTAAAAATGCCCTGAGTTTTGTAATCTGTAAATATGAACCATGTTTAATAATGTTGCCTGTGATGCATAAATATCACCAGGCATCAGAAGATTATGAGGAATTAAGAAGTGGAGCAGTAGTACAGTACTGCACTAAAGTAATGTGGCAACACTCTTGTCTTTATCCATTGCCAGAAAATCTGAAAACAAGTGAAGTTATTTATTAAAACATGAGCTAACATAAATAAAAACACAATATTCAAGACAAAAACAAAAGTTGTGCAATTCTTGCAATCTAGAAAGTCAAATTTGGTGTCTATCAACTCTGTCTTAATCCTGTTTATAAGTTTTCTTGTGATTTCTTGAAGTCTTCAGGAATAGTTTTCCAGCCTATCTGAGGGTCTTCCCAAAGCTCTTCTTCGGATGTGGGCTGTACTTTGTTTTGTTCTCTGTCACAATGAGCCCACACTGCTTCAACAATGTTGAGGTCCATGAGGATTCGTCACTGATCTTCAGTCCAGTTCTTCTGTCATTTGGCACAAACAGTAGATGGATCAACTCTCAGATCCTGTTTCAGATTAGATTGTTTCCTTTTTCTATGACATCACTTTTAGTGTATCTGTAGATAGTTTTTTAGCCTGTTTGTTGTCCTTTTCATGTCGGTTTACTTCCATTTTTAAAGAATATACTGAACCCCCATACTGAATTTTTTTTTTCAGCTAAGGATCGTTGAAAATCACCACATATCACTTTGTTCTCTCAAACTGTGTTTGCCTTTATTTTTTTCTGTTGTAAGTCTATCCAAAGAAATAAGAGGGAAAAAACTTAAGGATCTTTGAAAAAGGCTGCTTGTAATTAAGTGTCCAAATATACAACTCAAACTGAAAACTGGTCCTTTGTTATTATGTGTCAACACATCACTTGTTCATCCCTTGAGTCAGGAGTTTTGTTGTTTTTTAACACTTGAACAATGCATAGGTCAGTGCAAGTGACAGCAAAACCTTCAGAAATATAACAAGCATGTCTGGTGGCTCTTAGAAAGCAAAATATAAAGAGAAGGGGTGGGGTGGGGTGGGGCGCTGGAGACTCAATCAAGCTGATAGTGTGTGCATGTTAAGGTAAAAGAGTAGCTATTGGTTGTGATATGTCTACAGGTTTTGTCTTTTTTAAATTTATGGGGGGAAATGTGAGAAGAAAGGAGCAAATTCACACAGACATGTGTGTGTGTGTGTGTTTGTGTGTATGATGTGCTATGGGATGCAGCAGCTACATAATGTATATGCAGCTGATGCAGGTCGTGTGCCTGGCAGGCAGAGTGAGGGTCTGCAGAGCGCCACAGCCTTATGATTAATGCGGCTTTTAGCTGCAGCGGAGCCTGGGCCCCTCACAGCAAACTGACCGGGGCCGCTCATTCAACTCTCTATGTATCTACCTCTCTCTCTCCTTCTCTCTCTCTCCATCAACCAAAAATCAAGAGACTGGGAGCCGGCTGTAGCCCGCAGCCCATTGACTACATTTCTACACTAACACTTCATCAGCATAACCTCCACAGTTCCGCGTTTCACTCAATTTCCCCCTCACCCTTATTGTGAGCATAACCATCCAAAGTGTGGCCGAAGCCTCACAAATCAGAGACACCAGGCGGGAATGAAAATCATCCGTGCGTAAAGTTTTTTGTTTTTCCCCCCAAATGTGTAAAATTACATTTAGAGGTTTTAGGACATAAAAGACTGAATAGATCATTCATTAACAAACTCAACTCTGGAAGGATGAAGAAGAATAAAAAGGTTATTATAAAGTCACAGACGGGCTACCCGTCCCCCAAAGATGTCTTTCCTTTTCGCGTGCATAGACGCATGCACCAGACAGGGGAAGCACCCCGGAGAACACGTTAAACAGGAGTGTTGTGCTGAAGAAGACTCTTAAAAACTTAAGATTAATGCAAATTTGATAATAAATGCTTAAGATGTGGAGCTAAATCTCTGGGAAAGGAGCATCCCAACTCTACGCTCCAAATGCAGCAAACCGCTGTCTTTGCTCCCGCCTAACGACTCACACAAACGGCCCCTGACCACTATTTCAAGGAGGAGTCACTCCTCCACCACCACACACATATTCACACACATGTGCGCACTAAAATCCCTATGCACCACCAGCGGCAGCAGCAATAGATAATTCATTGCAGATACAGGAGCCCCAGCACACCGAATCCACAGGCTTTACAATGAATCAACTATCACACACACACTTCTTGCAGTCTCTGCACAGAAACCTGCCACTTGTTCCGCATCAGTTTGCACTGACTCACTTACCTTTGCACTACAGCGAAATTGAACACAGTTAGTTCCCATTTCGAGAAAAAAAATAAAAGGCTTTAGAATCCAGTCATCCCCGAGTATCTCCTCCTGGTTTATTCTGACATCCACAGTGTGTTTCAGCATGGACAGTAATCCCGTTTCCCATCCCGAGTAGAGCGCTGGGAAGCTTCCTTACATCTTTTTCCACAATTCTTACAAAACTATGCCAGGCTTCTTTCAGCGCGTTTTTTTCCCCTCCCCGGTCTGCCCCCTCTTCTTTCCTCTCCCTCTCTGAGGTTGCCTGGTTACCTCTCTCTGTAGGCTGGATCAGACCGCCGGTCGGCAGCCAATCACAAAGCTGAGTTCATATTAACCCCTACACTGCTGAACTGTCCTGGTTTCCAGCTTTCAAGGAGTGACAGTGGAGAGAGGATGGCAGAAAAAAAGGGGTGTCGGATTTAGTAAAATGTATCAGATGTGAAAAAAAAAAGATGAAGGAAAAGGGAAAAAGTGTAAGACTAGGAAGTTGTAGAGGACATGAGGTCAGACTTGTGAGTCTGCATCACTGTTTGGGCAGATAGTGTTACTGTGAGTAGTTCTTGGAGGATGTCTAAGGATGACTGTACTGTCCAGACTTCCTCATCATCACACACACCATCACACACCCACTCTTTTACTACACGTAAGTAACGCAGGCAAAAACACAAACTTAAATCATGACTGCATTAACCAGTCGTGCTGCAGCTTTCATCCACTCATTCAGCCCACACCATTGATTTGATAACCACCCACAGTGAAGTCGTGCAGCCGGCATCACAGGTGAGTCACGGACTTGGCAAAACCATCAAGCTGTCTACCCGTTTTTTGTTGTGAGAGTGGGAGCACATGAGCGGTTTTCAGTCAGAAAGAAAGAAAGAAAGACAGAAGGAAAATATGGATTGCAGTGTGATTGTTCAGCACAAGAATGAAACCTAAACATGAGTGATGCAATTTGACTGAATTCATTGGATCAGAAGATTTTCCAGTTCTTCAGTCCCCCCTTAAGCCTCACTCATGTGCAGCCTGTCCCTTTTTAATCCTCAGATCATCCTCCTATCTAAATGTGTTTTGCTGCTGTGGGGAGTTTAGGAGCCTCAGCATGGACACCATTCCTCTGATCTGTTCAAACACTGGGAGACACTGGAAGGCCCTCTTAGACCTCGAACCCTTCTGTCCACATTCAGAGGTTTTGATATGATAGTTTGTAATGGACATACAGTATGTAAGCAATATAAAACTGTATATTTATGGTAGGTATTTTGATTAATTTTTGCCACAATTTTCAAAAACGTCTTTACTGCTGAGCTACCAACCTACACATCACACATTTCAAGGTTTGACAAAGATTTGGATCAACAAGACAGATCTGCTCGATTCTTTCAGCGAAAGGCTGTAAACATCCACAGAAGAATATCTTTCTAACATTTTCAGGGTTATTCCTGCATGTTTGTCCATTTTTGCAGGCGCACAGTCTCTGCATTCAAGGCTTGGTGCTGCTCAGGTCGATGATGATTGGTTCAAATAATTCCAGACAAACCAGAGGCCCCCCCCCATACCAGAGATGATAATGTGTGTGCAGCCCCACCATTTCCCCACTTTATGTTAGATGATGGTCTTCTTTGTGTTTGGGCTCGTTATCCTGCTGCTGTATGAATCTGAGGTCAAAGTGCCGACCAGCAATAACACTCTGAGACTTGAATGTTCTGTTTGTGCCACAAATCTCAAACCTGGATTTATCAGTTGGACTTTATTCCAGCCATCTGCAGGATGAAATGCAGGTATGCCTCAGTCAATCACAAAGTGTTTGGCCTTTTCTTAAATGATTTCAGACCTACTTCTTCTCTGAGACCACAACTAGTTTTTCAGGGCTTCGGAGGTGGATTTTCCATCTCTCAGTGAAGAAACGAGATGTTTTCTCAGTGCTGTTTTGATCTTCTAATGGCATGGTCATTTGTGTTTAGACTGATAAAACTAAGTGAAAGGGTGATGTTTGGTGATGATGGCAATGTTTAGCTTTCTTACAAGTTTGCAACCATGTATCTGTATCATTCCTACACTGCTAACTGTGTCTTTAAATTGAATTTAATCTCAGATTTCTCCACAAATTTTGGTGCTCCAAGCTTTCTCTTCAAGTCATCTTGTCCCTCCCAGCTCTAGCTGTAGTTTACCTTCTCTATCTGTGCAGAGCCCTCCTCTTCATCTCCCTCCCATACTTCAGTATCTCTGCCTTTTTCACCGTATCTCCTTCCCTCAGTATCTGTCTCCCTCGCTCACCTTCCTCGGCTCTCCGTCTCTGTCGGTCTGTCTCAGCTTGGCTGAACAGATAAATCCTGGATGCTCATGAGGGCAAGCCAGCAGCTAGCTTCCTCTCACTCTTCTCACTCCTGTCACATAAACACACACATCAGTTACATAGAAATACACCTGAGTAGATATGATCGCATACAGCAGGCACACAAACATACACGCAGATCTTTTCAAGTATAATCCATGGGAATGTCCTGATGGGGAGAATGTGAAGGTCAGTTCCTTCATACTGTTCACAATACAGCATTTCACATTGTTTTACAGGATTAGGATTCCTCTAATTCACACATACGCAGGAAAAAAGGACACAGAGAGTGAGATGAAGGATGAAAAAGAAAGATAGGGGAAGACAGAAAGGCAGAAAATCAGAGGAGAGAGAATGGAAATGTATGTGTATAATCAGTAAAACGGGTCAAACTCGTTAAAAGCTACAAAGGCAGCTCTCTAATTGCTTGAGAGTAGCTCTGCACTACTGAACTGCTGTAATATCTCTACAGTAGGGTGGGACTTCAGGTCTATCACAGTCAGTTCATCATTACAATAAGCTCACATAAAACCTTAACCATCTAACAGCTTAAATGTGAAAAATTGAACGGAATCAGTGTGACACGTATATAAAATCTGTTCAAATATAGATGAAGTCTCTGAAGGAAACCAGATGTCGAACCAATGGCTCATCAGATTCATGGTGAGAGAAGAACATGTTGCAAACTTTTAAAATGTGGTATTTTCAACAAAAGTATCAATAAAAAAGTAACTTAAAGTACCTTTATTAAGCTAGTGGCCCCACACACAGGATAGCTTCTGGGCATTGTAATGAACTAATGCCACATTTCCACAGCATCTACCACAGATAACAGCAAACCAGATTACTTTTTTTTTGTAAAGGTGTATATAATTCTGTCATGTTCAAAATGTAAATCCAGTCGTATTTCCTCCAAATGAATTTTATCACAATGTCACATCCTCTTGGAAAAGATTTCAGGGTGGATGACTGTGTATGTTCAATGTTCACGTTGTGCATGTTCAGCATACATAACGCAACATAATGATGTGCCTTCACATAATACAGCAAAGTAGGTCCAAATGGAGATGGAATAGAAATCCTTGCCTTAAGGGACTGGTCTTTACAAACAGCACAGTTGGATCCCTGCATGACTTAGGAGAGCTGATTTAGCATCAGTATTGTCCTGTTTCAGTCCATGTCAGGTTATTCAGATATATTCTCATGGTACATCAGATCATGTCCATTCATGTGCAGAATGATTCCTCTGTGACAACTCCTTGCAAGAATTACTTCAAGGTAAATTTAGGAGTTTCATACTTCGCTATTAGTATTAGAGAACATACTTCCACCCTCAGGTCTACAAATACATGCATGTGTGCAGGTTGTTATTGCACATAGACAGTTACACTTTGGTACTTCAACTGATGCATCTACATCTATTGGCATGTTTATATTCCCACTTTTTTTCATAGACACATGTGCACACTTCCGTGGTGTGGGTATTACACATGCTGAAAATGAAAAACACAAATATCTTTATATCTCTCCATTTTTCAAGAACGTAATGAGGAGTGTACCCTATTGAGAAGTCACATCTTCTGGGAGGGTTGTCCATCCAGCCAATAATTAGTAAATTTGTCCAAATTATGTTTCAAGGGGAAAGGTAGTTTTTCCATAATATATATTTCTTCAAAAATTCTAGTTCATTCCTTCTTTGTTCTTTGCTCAGCTGATTTATTGTTATAGCTTTTTTTTTTGTTACCAGCTGCCAGCAGTATATGGTTCAGGTATTTGTCTCTAGAACTGATTATAGGTGGTATATTTCCAAGACATATTGTACAGAAATCATGCTTAAACCCCATTATTGTGTTAATCCTCTTTATAATTTCAATCTAGTAAGGCCGAATTCTTAAGCAATATAAAATGTGAAAATGGTCCGGGGGTCCTCACATTTTCTCCAACAGTTCCCAGAACTTTTTAGGTCCTTTTGAATTACTGACACAATAAATATGTTTTACAGCATTAATGAAATGCTTGGAGTGAGTTGGGATGGCTCAGGAAACAGAGATGACATTAGCATTTAGAGCTGAGACAATTCTATGACTGTATCCAAATGAGCTGCAGCGAAAAAAAAAAAATGCCAGGAGTCTGTCAGAGGCAGAGATCTAACAGGAGGGAAAAAGTGACAAATTAGTCAAGGCTGCAGAGGACTCTTACTAATGACTGGCTTCCATACTTATTGTTTTACTTTAGTTTGGATTATAAATTAAATAAACAGAAACTGCTTGCTGAAAAATGTCTGGTTTGGTCATGTCAAAACTGGATGAATCCCTCCTAGAGCTGGCGTGAAGCAATGGCACACAGTACAGGACATTAGTTATTACATTTTATTAAAGCTCCAATTGTTGCTGTGTGCTCCATTTCATCGTTCCATATCTCACCTTGTCATATTCAGGCTTAGCTCACTGCAGCTACAAAGCATTGTAATCAAACACCAGCAACCAGTTGATGCAGTGAATGACAGCCTCCTTTAAAAAGCATCAATACGTCTGGAGGGGAAATTTGTGAGATATATGTTGACTAAAATTATATTCAATTTTATGTAAATGTATATTTGACAAGCTGTCTTTTAATTTATTTCCTGTGAGGTTACTTAAGCCACAACACCAGCGTGTGGTGAGTTTATCTGTGGATGTTAAAGCATGGATAAAGAGAAAGAGAGAGGGTAGAAGCAGATGAGCTGCCATGCTGGACCCTCATCCAAAGACAAAATATCACAGCACACCCGCTGCTATCAAAGCATGTCTCTCTTCAATAACTCTGATGTATCAGGATATCAAGTGCATGACAGATGTGAAAAGAGTAAAAGAGCAAATGGAGAGGAGAGATGGTTTAGGACATGGAAAATGTGTGTATGCTCACACACATGCAGAGGGAGTTTTTCCATTAAAGCAAACTACTTTAACTATCTATCTATCTATCTATTCTCATATACAAATACAATTAGAAAGCTACAGAAACAGTAACAAAAACACCACAGGTGACAGGTTGACTTCTGTGAGGTTGATCAGGGTAAAGGGGGGGGGGGAACTGGTGAGTATGTGTGTGTGTGTTTATAGTACTTTAACCGACAGGGGGTTACATACAAAGATGCGCTCTGAGGAAATGTCACTGTTCATGCTTTTATCAGGATGAGGGCTTTGAGGGCTTTTGCCTGTGGGAAGATCCATCATATTTAATCGTGTTTCATTAATATGTTTGTGTGTACAGACATGAAAGCATACACATCTTAAAGCAGAGAAGAGACGGATCCCACATCTGTGTGAGAGGTGAATCCACTGAACTTTCAGCCCAGGCATCTCGAACCTTTTAAGAGTGGATTACTTCTGTGATACTAATGTGATTCTGTATTGATCCCAATTCAGTACTTTCGCATAGACCATTCAAAATATTTAACAGCCACTTAGCCCCAGCTGTGCTCATAGCAAGCTTTGGTGTGTTATGAATGTGTTAAAGTACAATGGACAAAGGGTTTGTTCTATTTCTAATAAGACAAAACAAATACAATAATTTGCTGAAAATTTTTGTGTGAATGTATACATGCATTATAATAGGAAGGTAAATTAAGGCTAAGGAAGCAATTAAAAAAGAATATTAGCAGGAAAAGATAAACGGGGCTTTACTGGAAGTGGCAGGCGGCACTGATGATAACATTACAAGCAACAATAGCAAGTGCTGGTTCCTTTATTTTTTTTTCCAAAGATTGTCAGTGAAGTTGACAATGAAGTTTTAATTTTAAACACATTTTTATTTGCCTGGAATAATTTAGGTGCTTTTGTTTTGGTTATCTATTTTTTTATTTGCTCATGTAGTAGTTACTATTTCCAGCAGGAACCTGGGGTAAAATATAATTGTACAGACAGTAAATATAATGGAAATGACTGAAGACAAAACATTTAATTTGTTTTCTGACTAAATTTGAATTGTAGTGATTAAACATATTTAACAACATGATGTTATTTATACTGTAGGGCCTTATGCTAAAACAAGGTGTTATTTTGCTATAAATAGTCTGACTTTTATTGTCTAATTTGTGCAAAATGCATTCTTACAAAACCACAATATGAACATGAAATATGAACTTCTTTATTATTTTTACTTTCAGGTTTGGTAAATATGATAAAGAGAACATTAGCTGCCTGTATTGTGTAAATGGCACACATCATGTTTATGTTTAGCTGAAGCTTAACCTGCTAAAACCTGTCGCCTGTAGTGGGACTTTGAGAACAGATGGTGCCAAACTGTAGCACATTGTGGAGACGTCACCTGAGCTATCTGCACTAAAACCTTTTTTAAAATATGTTCTGCTTCGCTTTATCGCTGTTGGCTTTTGCAGGGATAATTTTCACATATTGTGTTGTATTATGATGTGATAGAGGTTTAAAGGCTACAGCTGCACCATTCAAAAGGGATTTTCATATTAATCCTGCAAGTGTTTATTTAATTTTAGATGAGCCTGAATCTTTTTTTTTATTTGTGCTATGTACCAACATGGTTTATTCGTCACCAGTAACACAAATACAGATATTTACACATCTTACAAGTGTTTCTTTTGGTATAACTCCAAAATATATAAATAGACATTTTGGTTCCAGAGGAATACTCGTTTCATTAGGTGTGCAATTTTCTAGCAGAGTCCTAAAAATGTCCCAGGGACAAAAAAAAAAAAGTTGTTCATTAAAGCATCCAAACTAAACCAAGAACTGAGTTAAAACACAAGCCAGATGAAAATCTGAAACACAGTAAATGTGTAATGAACACAGAGGTGATTGTGCTGGAGACACATGAGGAGAACTTTTCAAGAGTTTTCAAGTTTTCATTTTGTTTGTGAATAAAGCTGAATTTAGTTTCCCATCTGAATCACCTGTGCTGTCCAAAGCAATAGTCTTTGTGGGAACACATGACACCATCAGCCTGATACAGCTCTGAACATTTCTCCCCTCATTTATCTGAACACAATGGACACCTAAGGGAAATCTATTCCTCACATGCTTCCTCAAACAGCTGATCAATATCAGGTCAGAGACATTACAGGACACAGCAATAGATAGAGAGGATGTAATATAAGTTAAGCCAGGTATCACATGACCTTATTGTACAAGAATTATTAGATATGTTACAGCAAACTACTACATCTAAATCCTAAAGAATCAGTTCAATATGCTTGTTTTCCTCCCAGAAACAAAAACCTGCTGCAGAGAGCAAAGGTAAAAAAAAAAACAACAACAAAAAAAAAAACAAACAAACAACAACAACAACAACATCAAAAATCTACAAAACATTGTATTCTTCTGCTTCACACATCAGAGGAGTTTTGACTTCACAATAGGTGGGGATTAAATGTGTGCCACTTCCTGTGAATCTGGGGACAATATTTTTGTCTTCAATAGAACAAAATAATTCTTTTAGGGCTAAAACAATGTTCTAGGTTCAGGATTAGAAATACACTATGATCAAGTTTAGGGTTTGGCTTGGGTTTAGGTTCTCAGCTGTGATGGTTAAAATTAAGAAAAGTGGAGAAGAAATGCATTGTATGAATGACAAGTCCCCATGGTAAAAACAAACCAGTCGTGTGTGTGTGTTTGTGTGTGTGTGTGTGTGTGTGTGTGTGTCTGTGTGTGTTGGATGGGAGGAGGATAAAATGGAAAGAGGGAAGAGGACGTGTAACAAGTTAAGCTGACATAGATTTAGTGTATTCTCAATACAGTGAATAATGCAGACTGAGCTTCTTCTTGTGGATGTTGTCTTCATTCATTTTTAACAGGTTCATTTTCGCAGTAGTACCTCAGCTTTCACTCTCGTTCCGTGTGTGTTTGTGTGTGTCAGCCTGAAAATCTAGATATGTGCTTGTGTAAGTGTGGAGACATGTATTTAATGTGATAAACTCACCTTTTAGTTGAGGTCACAAAGAACAGGCAGGTTAATGGCTTACTGCTAATTGCTTTTTGATTGCTGGAGTTAATTAAAGCTTAAATATCCATTTCAAAACAGATTTATGGTATTGGTACTGGCCTCTTTCTGCTGTTATGTCTTTGGCAATGATTTAGGAGAAAAAAAGTAATGACTTTATGGATTCATACAAAATTTACTTCAGCTTTTACATAAAAAAAAAATGCAAATACGTTTGATTTGATTTGACAGCTGGTAAGTGAGAAGCAGCCTCATAAAATCATCCTGTGTATGACATTAGGCTCCAGGATGTCTGACAACTCAGCCAAGACGGTCTTGTCTTTCTTGTTTCTAACAGTTTAATGTTTGCAAACCTAGACATGTTTGTAAAATCACAGAACAGCAAATGTCACTGTTTTTTTGGGAAGCCTTTTCCCTTTGATGCTGTCAAGCACACGGCTGAAAGCAAGGACACAGCGGGAGCTCCAAGAGCTCCGTCAGCTTTCTGTGGCTTCACACGGTCAGACACACAGTTGATGAAACCCTCTAACCTCTACCTCAACCACAACTCAAAGCATCCATATACATGTGTTTGGGTGTTTCTGTGCCAGTGTGAGTCTGTGTGCACTTGTGCTGGTGAGAGAGGGGTGCCTGGGGCTCATTGCTCATCTCAGTGGGTATAAATAGAAAAACAGAAAGGCAGGAATATGAGGGCATCATTGTGTCTGAGGGGGTGAGAGAAAGCTAAAAACCATCAGATCTGAAAGCAGGTGGATTCAAAGATAAATAGAGATTCAGTCTAACACCTAGTAGGTTGAATTTGTTGACTTGAAATCATGTTCAGAGCATTATCAGTTCGACAAGCTGCACAAGAAAGAATCAATCTGTAGCTGTGTTGCAGACTTTTAACACAACACCAGTTTCAAATGTTGTGGTCCAGCTTCACAATGAAGAAATGGAAGGTATACATGAAAAGCCTTTATTTCATGCTAAATGTGTGATTATCTTGCTATTTTTATGTTGGTCGCTAGACCATTTTTATGAGGTCACAAAAAAATACATAAAAATACATACATAAAAAAAATCATTCAGACCCCAAAAAGTGATCTTAACTCATCTCTCCATCCCGCCATCTATCCATCCATCTATCCATCCATCCATCCATCCATCCATCCATCCATCTATACCTGCTTATTCCAGTGCAGGGTCGTGTGGAGGGGCTGGAACCTCTCCCAGTGACTACTATTTGAGAGGCAGGGTAAACCCTGGACAGGCTGCTAGTCATTATGTGGCATATTATTTTACATTTTTAATGTGGATTATATTGTTCATTATAATAGAATAATGTTTATAATGAATGTAGAAGGGAACAATGCCATTAACCCAAAAATAAAATGGTTAAGATTCTCATGTTTCCCCTATGGTTTTATCTCTGGTCATCACTTGCTCACTTGCTCAAATACTGAATTGTGTGTGCTTATTTGTATTTATGATGACTGCTCACCTATCCAGGGTTTGCTTGGAGAGTAGGTTGTTCATATTCTCCGAAATTAAATGATTGATGTGGGGCATGTGATGCCATATATTCTATGATCTTATTTTCAGGGCTTCAAAAACCATCAACAATGCTGGAGTTTTTTCTATTGGGTTCTTAATTATTCTCCTTTACTCTCTCCATGTTCATTTTCTATACTGACAAAAAGTTGTATAAGGCCTGAGTTTGGTGGTGTGAGTCCTAGAAACAGGCAGGTCATTGACTTCACCAACAATGGAATCGATTAAATACATAAGTTCCATAAAGTAAATACAAATACAGTATTCCTATTCCTGTTCATGTTCAGCTATGTAAAGCACACCTGGTTGATTTTATGTATAAAAAGCACTATACAAATAACCATACCAATAATATTTGGATTCTAAAAACTCAATTTTAAATTTCTTACCCACATATTTATTTATTTCCAGTGTTTCTCTAACCTTGTCACACAATGTGATGAGTTGTGTATCTTTGCTAAAGTCTGACTGAGTAGATTTTTGTGCCCAAATGTATTCAGGTAGTTTGCTGCCTAACGGCAGAAGTAAAAAACATAAAATAATATGTTTTACTGGGAGATCTGGACCATGTAAAAACAGCTGAATAAAAACTGAAGCAAAAAGTGAGTTGTGATGAGAAGGAAACATTTCTTAATGAGTTTGATCCACTCAAGCAATAGAGAAATTACATACCTCAGTATCACCACATCTGGCGTCCATATCACAGCTCCTCAAAGAGGGAAAATGCACCTGAGGAGTGGGGGGAGAAGAAGGGGGGGGCATAACATTAAGAAAAAGCACTTGTCAGGTCGCCCATTAGAGTACCATTACAATACCAATCTCTGCTCCCCATCTTTCCTTTTCACAGTGTGTGTGTAATTCTCTTGGTGTGCCTCCAGTCACCAGCGGGGAGATGAAATCATTACCTGTGACTGCAAGGCTAATGTCAAGCACAGCCTAAAAACACACACATATACACACATAAGCGTGCACACTGGCAGACTAAAAAGAATAATGTGACTCTGCCTCAGTAACAAAACTATGGTGACCGCAGGGCTCGTCTCCATTTGGATAAGGCAGGCTGTTTTACAACCTGCTTCCAACACCAGCTGATGAGAGAAACAAGAGGATAGAGAGAAAGGAGAAATGACAGAAGGATGAATAGAGGGGTATCTAATTGGAGACATGGTGGGAACGAACAGCGTCATCTCACTTTCTGGTGAAGGGTAAAAAAAAAAAAAAAAAAAAAGAAAAGTTGTGCTATACTGTACTGGCAAAAAGGTACAGCTGCAGACATGTGGCTCAGAATAGGCTCATTAGCAGTAGTGGGACTGTGAATGACAGAAGAGAGGGGATGCAGATGATAGGAGCGTTGGAAATGGGTCATAAGGTGGAGGTGACTGACCTGCCCTCTAATTAACTTCACCAGCCCTACAGCTCTTATTTCATGCTGCATAATGTACCCTCGCAGTAGTACTGCTGCAACAATGTGATTTGTGCATGTAAGGGCAGGATGACAGGACTAGGCTTCTATGTTTGCACAAACGTGAACATTTTGTGTTATATGGAAATACTGTGGTGGCAGTTCATGCATTCAATAGGGATCATTTCAAATTCACCTTTAACAATGAAATTGCTCCAGCCATTCAGCTTCGTCTTCTTCTTTTTTTTTCTTTTTTACACTCAGAGCCTTGTGCAACATGTGCTGACTCTGTGGCCATAACAGCCATGTCTGCCTAAACATTCAGAGAGACATTTACATGTAAATTCACAGTACTATGATAGAAGGTGGTGCATGTGTGGGGTTGTTTTTACTGTGATATCATGGAAGCTTTTCTAGAGTCCTCTATTTATTTGCTGATCTATACATTTTTGGAACATGCTCAGTTAATATACTTCTGCACCTGTTTTATTTATGCATTCATTTATTTCTTTCACCCAATATGTTTCTTGTGTAAAAGTCATAAAATACATACTGTGCTTGAAAACTGAAGTTAAAAAAAAAGTTTTGCTTCATACAGCATGAAAATAAAGATAGAGGTTCATTCTGTTTATTCTTGCACTGCTTAAATGCACAACAACAAACTGTGTCAGGACTCATTTCACCCCCCACGCTGCACTGCATATGGTAATGCTGCGACTGTCTCTCTCCTCCTACACCTCCATTACTACACTCATCACTTGTTTTCTCTGCTTTTAATAGCCCGTTTCTGTTTTGAGTTCTGTTTAAATTTCTTAAACGTCACATAGGCATTACTGGTAAGCACAAAAAGCAACGCAACTTATGAAACATATGATTTCACACACTGTTCTGCACACTGTCTCTTTCACCTCCCAAAACATACACACCCACAATGTGTCTCTCTCATAATCATGTTGCAATCATGTGAAAAGCATAGGAATATTAAATATTAATGATAGATTCATTCTCGGAAAGCAGAATATGAAATGAATTAATCATGGCGTACATGGCTGTCTAGATTCCTATCCTTCATCCTTATCTGCCTTTGTGTGCTGTGAGGATGCGTTGCAGGAAATTAACAGTGGCCAGTGGGAGAGACTTGTGTGTGTGTGTGCCTGCACGTGAATGTGTGCTTTGAGTTATCACTAAATGCCACATTATAACACCTGTTTGTCCCACATGTTATCTATGTACAACAAATACATTTAACCATGTTTTGTCCCCTTTCCGTTTTCCAGCCTTGGGTGGTACAGTTGATCCCTTAAAAACAGCAGCATGATGTTGCCTTTGGTTTGGGAACAAGCTTCCTATTGCTTGAACATATTACTCTGATGATGCCATGGTGGTGTCAGTGGACTCTGAACCTAGAGGCAGCACATTTATAACATAAAGCCTGAAAAACAAACTGGATGCGGAGTTTGATGGATGTGAGCAAAGAGAGTCTATCAAAAGATGCTACAGAGCTGCATTATGTACGAACTAGGCTTCCTTCATCAGGACCAAAACTAAAGAAAATAACAGAATATTTAAAATGCAAATCTATTAAGTTCGACCCCTCTTTATTATGGTACAGTAATGCTTGAGAATTTTGAGCCCATTTGTTTTTATAACTCTGCATAATTATGAACGTGCAAGTAATGAAATGATATTGTTTTCCATCACATGAACTGCTTTAAGGCTGAAATGTCAGAGCTTTGACAAAGCAATGCCAAAGCAGTGAGTTTATTCTTTAAAGGATCATTGTATTTAATGACATCTTGCAGCACATTTGTATTTTGAGACAGTGTGAACAACCTTCAGCCTTTCCCTCTAAGTGGGCATTGGGGGAAAGTGAGGGGTATTTCAGTGCTGGTGGTGTATCCCTGTGCTAAACAGGACTATGAAGTCCCTGCTCATGTGACTCTGATGACCACATGATAGCCTGCTGGAGTAATGCTTGTGATGTGACCTTGAGTACACTCAAAGTGGTAGTGTCTCCACAAAAGATTAAATGCCTGCAGCTCCCACTCTGTCAGACATTAGACAAGCGAGAAAATGTCTTTAAGAAACTCAAAAAAGGCTAATTGCTTTTGCTTAGCAATTGCTATAGATATGACTAATGACATTAAAGTTTGTTAACAAGGCAAAGAAACATATTTAATTACTCATTAATGTGCCCACAAACTGTCTGCAGCCAGTGTACAGGTGTGGATACTGTGCATTTTTCTGCAAGTCTTTCTTCTGTGGTATTATTTTTCTGAAACGGAGATCAATCTGGCACATGCGCCGTCCACATGGCTACAAATATTTGACCTGCATGCAGTCAGCCACAGAGAGACCAGGCAGACTCTCACAGACGAGTGAAATTTACGCCACACAGGCCTTCCAGTTGAGCAGATGTGCAAAGCATGAATTCCCTATTAGCCAGACTTCTGTACCAGCGACTGTTTGCTTTTTCTCTCATTCTAACAATCTTTCTCTATCTTCATCTCTCTGCTGCTTCTTTCTCTCTATATCCCACGCTTGATGGCCCCCCTGCATGCTCCTAATAACCCATGATGAGTCCTCCACACTTGAGCACCCTCCCATCAGATGCCTGCTGAGACCAACACACATACACATACACAATACCCCACTGTGTTGGACGAAGAGGGGTGTGGATGATGACAGCAATCAGCAGGGCAATTAATGGCCCTGTCCCCTGGTTACAATACAAACTGAGAGGAAACAGGAAAAACAACATTAGCCAATATGGCTGGATTCTAACGGTGTAATTAGCCTAGCATGCTGCTTGGATCTAAGAACTCACAAGCTCTAGCCAGCAGTGAAAAGAAAACCAGTGAAGAAGGGAAACCAGAAAAAGTGGAGATCAGAAGAGCAGTGAGAGAGTACAGGAAAATAGACAAAATTTCAATCTAATAAGTAGGTTAACAACCATACAGAGAAAAAGACTCAGTTTAGTAGTGACAATCAGCCAAAAATGGGCTCTGTTTTACATTAAAATATAGGGAGACAAGAGCCAAGTAAGCATGGAGAAAATGATGGAAGCAAGACAGCAAACAGAGGGAGGAAGCTTAAAGGAGAGATAGTCCAAAGGAGGGAGTGGAGAGTGGTGTAGACACAGGACCATGCCTGTAGCATACTGATGCAGCTGTAAGGCATGCAGTCAGCCTGGCCTTGGCTTGGCAGCCAAGCATCTACTGCAGAGGGCTGGGCTGCCTCGCTATGGAGTAACTGCATCTTCATGTTTGCACATATTCTTTGTTTTGAAGTGAAAATAATAAGGGGAGGATAGGATTATAGAAAAGCACGTGTTAGATAGAAATGCATGTATGTTTCTGATTTTGTGTACAGACAAGTGTTTGTGTCCTTCGGTGATGGTGGTGGTTATTTATGCTGTGCATGTCTCCTGTAAAGCCTCTGTTATCACAACAAGGAGTCCAAGCAGCTCCTGTGCTAGCTCTGTTTCTAAATCACAGTCCCATGGGAACTCCTAAAGCATATTCTGCTCTCCAAGGGCAGCATACTGGAGCTCCCACAGAAACAATCACCATCTCACACAGTTCAACTCTTGAACTTCTGAACCACATGCAAAAATATGCAGATTCTTTGTTGTGTCCCTTTTTCTGACTGTTCAGGAAGTTAGTTTATCCATATTTACTCAGTTGGGCTAAATATGATTAATAGTTTATAACAAAAAACATAATGGGGGGGTAGCAGAGCAAGAAAAGGGTACAAAGTTAATCATATTATGCTATTTGCACCGATTCACTGAAGTATTATTGCAACTTCCTTCAAGTAGAAATTAAAGCCAGAAGGCTGTTTCAGTCTTCCTGCAGCCTTTGACTCAGTCCAGGAAACAACAGACATCCTGCTCTTCCTTCGTGTCTCACTCAATCCCTCAACTCCTCCAGTCTCTCAGAAAAAGATCCAGAAATGGATTTCAGTCATTAGCAGAGATGAGAGCACCATGCAGGGGGTACTAAAGTGCATGTCCTGCATTTCTAAAAGTGTGCCACATTGTGAAAAACAGATAAAAAAAATGACAAAATGCTCAACAATGCTCTCTTCCATCTTTAATGAAACAGAATGAGAGAAGCTGTCGCTTTCTGTCTCCCACTGCTACACTGCAACCTGATTACAGTCTGATGATGATGGCACTACTTTCTGACATCTAATTGAAATAATTGTGTGTAATCACTTTAAAAGACTGGCAGGAGACATGCAAGCAATGAGAAGTAGTTAAGAAAGGCAACAGCATTTTAATTGAATCTTCCCTGATGCATCTGATTCCATCAAACAGGTATAAAGCCACCAGGATACAGACAGAGACACAGCAGTAGAGCAGTTCAATTGAGAGATGAATTGTGGAGTAATGGGTTTAGAGGCTGTGAAAGCGAGCAGGGTTTAGGTGGATATGCTTCAGCCATTCTTTCATACTCGCACAGTTTATCCCACATAATCTGTAAGAAATCTTCAGAGTAGCACTGTGTATCCAGGTTGACTTTCCCAGAAACTGGTCTGTAATGCAGTGTTTCTCATAAACAACCCAAGCATGTTTTCACACTGTTACTGCTGATTCTCTAAAAACCCTCTCTGGGGCTAGCACACCAAAGCTGATGGTTGCAGCCACAAAGGCAAAGATACCTTATGAGTTTCCTTGAAATGAATTTTATGATTAAAATACACAGTCTGGACATCGATGTGTAGCTCTCATGGTTCGGTAGGGCCATGCAACGGGGCCACTCTGTGAATTGCTCAAGGCCCATAAGACACAGAGAGCTCAGGCTGGGGATAGCCTGTCCACAGCCATTTCCTTACTCTTTAATCTCAGCAGTCGACTAGAGAGAGCACGGCTGCACATTCCATTAATGTAAAGTGGGGCTTGAAGGCCTGTAATTTATTGGCTCTGCAGACTCGCCTCCCCTCATCTCACTCATACTGGCTACCAGCCACCAAATACTCCCCCTGATACCCGACGACATGCAGCACTCTCAGCTTAGCATTTTTACACTATTTCACTTTCTTAGCACCTTTACCTCTCCATAGCTGTCTTTCTCTCTAGTTCTTTGTGCTTTCTTCCTTTTTCTCCTCTTTTTCCTCATCACTTCTCTTGATTTACCTACCACACACACACACACACACACACATTCGCACACAGCAGAGATTCCCTCTGCAGAAGCTGTCTCCAGTCAGATTTATTACATTTCAACCGACAGTTGCTCCAAAGGCTTTTGTTGTAAAAGGGAGCCAAGGATGAAAAGAGAAGCCTGGCTCATTTATCTGCATCACTGATTTAACCAGTTAGTTTAATTACCAACAAAATGACACACTCACAGAGATAACTGCAGGAGAACAGAAGAATCCCCTACTGGGTGAGATTAAGTATAAGAGAAACAAGCGTGAGGAAGGATGAAAATTGTCTTCTCTTTTATTGATTCTCTTATTCTAACCTTCCTCACATCCTTCTCTTCAGTTGTCTTGATTAATTATTTAACAGTGGCCATTGCTTTTCTCTGTTTCTTCTTTGTTGCAACGACAAGCTAAAATCCACTATTCTTCACATAAAAAGTTCTCTGCATTATGGTGCAGTGCTATCATAATTTCTAGTAGCTAAAGGTAAACTTGAGCTGTAGCTGAGGTATCTGCAAAGTCAGTAAGCTGAAAACATGACTGGAACACTGTGGAGATTCAGGAGGGGAAAGACAGAGATGGATTAAATCCCCTGCAGTGCTGCCTCTGGCTTTGCTGAGCACTCTGTCATACCTTGAAACTGAAGAATCACAGGAATAAAGCTACAAACATGCTTCATTCACATTAATTTGTAAGAGATGTAGCTAAATCCAGCAGGTACTTTCCTCAACCTCTGACTGTGTTCAGACAAAGACTTTCTAAAGGTAAAGATATGTATGCATAGAGAGACTTAAATGAACAGAGGAATTAAAATTACGATATTTCAGGTTATGTGAACAAACTGACTGTCATATATATCCACGAAACAGTTTGCACTACTCAGTCAGCCTTGTTTGAAAGACAGTCTATACACCAGTTTCTCTCATGTGTCAAGACCTCTTCCACACATTTTGTCAGACTTCCTCCCACCCATCTATTAGATGAAACTCAGGATCGTGACTATTCACAGCTGTGACAGTTTTTACTTTAAAATCATTGTTATATGTGTCAGTGTGCACAGAATGATTCCTTTGTGAATTGCAGTTCTTAAGAATTAAGATTTGATTTGGACAATGTACAAACTAATAAAATACTGAGTTTTATGCATAAAAACATCAATATGTTGAAACTGACTGAAAGGGTCACTGTGTGCAATTTAAGGAAGGTCTGAAATCAGTTGGTGGAAAGATATCAAACATCGCAAAGTGATGGTTACTTTTATTCTAAGAGTCGATTTTCTTTTAACTTTCTAAAAACAAATAAATAAATAGTTTAGGCCATGTCTTTATTGTGGTGGTGTTTGCTTTTAGGCAACTGCACTGAAAGTATTTACTACACTGTCTATACACACACACACACACACACACACACACACACACACACACACACACACACACACACATATATATATATATGTGTGTGTGTGTATATAATTAAATTATTTGACGTTTAATGATACCAGTTGGTGTTACACATCGATTAGTCACCTTTACAATGAAGTACAACTTGAAAGGATCATCTTTCTGTAGAATGAGCAACACAGCTAAATGTGTAGATAATGACCCCTCCCCCTCAGAGAATGTGTAAAAGTCCCCTGTAATAGTCTTCTGTTGGTACTCACTCTAGTTTTGAGATTCAAGCCAGGTGTGTGTCAGGCACAGATTTATGACTGGCATCTGATTAGCACATAAAAACAGCACAAAGTGCTTTACATAATAAAACCACCCATTTTTACACATTAAAAACCCCACACTTGATCATATTCATATACCACACACATACAAGTACATGTGCACCACCTACCTGATATGAAAATATGAGTAGAACTAAACATGACTGCTGAACCAGTTGAGGACATGTTATCTTAGGGATCCAGCCGCTAAGAGCCAAGAGACTGAGGCCCACACGACTTTCTAAAGCCTTCAGAGCAGGGTCCCACAGCCACTCTAGCGAAGGTGGTCACCAGAGCAACAATCCTTCAGACTGAGCTGGCATTGCTTGCGTGGCGTCTACATAAGATCGGTTACGCTGTCAGCACTGTAGGCTCTGCGTGGGTCCGTGGAGGATGATGTGCACCTTTTCCAGGACCTGATGTGCACTCCTGCTATGTGGCACGGTTACGCAAAGTACTCCCTTGTGATTGGTCAGTTTGTGATTATGTGTTTCTGGATCTTCTTGCTGAATTCGTGTGGTAACTGGAAGAGAAACTCCAACACGATGTCGTAACCCTTTGGCTGAGTGCGAGAGCACATTTCGTTCTGCCGAGGATGGTCCTCGTCGGAGCGCCGAGGATATGATCAAACCTGAGAGAAATCTTTGCGAAGTGTGAGTTTTCATGTATGTTTTCTACATTCATTTGCACCCTGGAACTGTATCTTCTGTACTGTATGGAACGAGAATTCTGAACACTGTATGAGTTTGCACTTTATGTCAAAAATATTTTTATAATGTGTTTCATGTATCTGCTTTAAATCCTCTTTTATTTCTTTTTTTCCCTTTTTATGTTGTTATGTGTTTATTTCTTTCTATCTTTAAACTCTTAAATTTCTAGCTAGAAAACTACTCTGGTGTAGTATATCACAACTAAAAAAAAAGAAAAACAACAACAACAACAAAAAAAAAAAAAACATTAGTCTCTCCCCCACAGAGCCAGGACCATCACCTCTAGAATTTGAAGCTGGGAGAGGATGAATTGGGTTACTGTGAGGCCAGATCTCAACCCAACACTTGTTCACAGCTTGGGTGTAGTTTATGTGCTAAAATGACTAACACAACCATGCTGGTTGAGATGGTGCAGTAAAGGGGTTTGTCTGTTGTTTATATCAATGGTTCCCAATCTGGTGTCTGGGACCCCCCCAGTGGAATCACCCAAAGAGCGCAGGGGGTCCCTGAGACTTTAAATATTAAGAGTCATTGTGATTAATGTCCACAAGTTGTCCATATTTTAAGGAAAAAAGTAAGGCTATACTGTATGTTGTTCATTTTACTTTGGCTTTATCAAAGGAAAGGTCTCAGCCAGAATATATTGTTTATGGTGAGAATTTCACTTGTGAAAGCACAAAACCAATCATGGTTTCAGCATGGGGTGGGGCAGGAGGTCAATGGCATTTTAGTAGGCATGAAGGAGGTCCCTGAGGAAAAAGGACTGGGAACCACTGGTCTAGTGGTCTAGTAAGGGGGACAGATGGTCAGAATGACCTTGACCAGAACTTGTTTGTACAAGTTTCTTGTCCTCTAGTGTCTCCTTTACACACTTTATGTACCAGGGCTTTAATGTTGAATGTTCTCTTGGTGATCTCAAAGTAGAGTTCCAGATGTAGCCCAAGATCAGTAGAACCAGTAGCACCAGTATCACAAAATGAAACCACAGAACGATTAACAAGACAGATAAATAATAATAATAAATTAACAAAGCTACCTCTGCATCAACAATGCAACATTAAATAAACAAATAAAATAAACTACCACAACTATGATGATGAATTTTTAAAGAAACTTTAAGAAGGTAGAGAAATGGCAAATGAGCTAAACAATTCAGAAGATGAGCGAGATATACTTTACGTTAATGGTATTTAATTACAGTAATAATGTTACAAGCACTTACATTTACTCTGGTTAATTTTGTTCAAATGTGTGTAATAAAGTATCTTTACCATGTCTCTGAACACCACAATTTGTGGGCTCACTAAGTGGTAGTTAATGAAAACAAAATGAATACAGAATTAGTGAGACCATCAAGTAAGCAAGCAATGCAGTATTTATGAGCTGATTAAACTGTGTACATGGTCTGAGCCGAGTGTGATTGGCCAGTGGGCCGCCTCTTAGTTATTCATGCTTGGAGCCAGACCTCTATCTGTTAATTATTTAGATCTTTCCTTTGTGTGACAGTGCATGTTTGAGAGGGGTGTGTGACTGAATTATTAAGGTTATGTTTATACAGCCAAGACAGAGATCTTTTTAGAGGGGTCAGTGACCACATAATAACATTATTATATTGCAACTGTGTGCTCTATGTATGGGTATGTGTGTGTGTGTGCGTGTGTGTGTGTGTGAATCCAGCAGGAAAGGGTTTTCCATTTAGTAAAAGGATCCTTGGGGACATATAGTACACCAAAGGCCAAACTGATGGATAAATAAAGACAACATGACAAAAAAGGATGCAGAGGATAGCAGTTCTTTTCTTTTCCTTACATATAATTAAAACATACCTTTTATTCTCATTTTTCTATATGTCCTCTCACTGTGAATGAACTGTCGTCTCTGACTGTAGGGGTCCTGAAAGTAGTGCTGGACAGGTTAACATGTGAAATAGCCATGCTAATTGTTAATCTTATTGCGTTTGTGAATGCATGTTAGCACACAGGCAGCAAACAGCCTAAAAACCTAAGCCTAAGCAAGGATATTTAAGCACTGGACTCCTGACAGACAGGGTTAGTGGGTGGTTTGGAGAGAGGGAAGTGAGTAGAGATAAAGAAAAGGAGAGAGGATGGGCAGAAGAAGAGGAGGGTAAGGACGAATGGATAAAAGGTATGACAGCATTCTTCATAATTACTCATATCTGTCTGGCCTCACTCGATCCCTGGGCAATATTCATCCGACAGAGAAGATTGGCCTAATTCAAAGCACAAACACTCGTAGCTGTGCATCCTGAATCATTTAATCACCCATCTGCTGAAGAACCTCGTTCTCCTCTACCACAGATCTCTCAATATTAGTTTTTTTAAAAATGATACAAAATGATGAGTCTAAAGAAGTTTATGCTCTTTGATTTTGAGGTACTCGCACATTCAGCAAAGCTGACATGCAGAAGTGTTTCAGCAAGCTCAAAGTGTTTTCCCTCATTAATCTCCTTTAGCCTTGTTTCAAGCTGCACTGGGACTGACAACAACATTACGTCAAAGCACAGCCTTGACATTCATTACAATAAGACTTGTTTCATTGGAGTGAACCTTAAAGTGCTTTAAACAAGAAAAACAGGCGGAAAACTGGATCTTCATTTAAATGCTCATGTTTCATAGTCAGAAAATCAGCAAGAGGCAAGCAGCGTACTGCCAACGACACCATACTACAGTCAGTGTCTATTTTAACTGCTGGCTATGTGTGGTCACTGTTTAAATCAGAAAAAAAAAACAAAAACATTTTGATTTCACACACACACACACACACACACACACACACACACACACACACACACACACACATATATGTATATATATATATATATATATATATATACATATATGTATGTATATGTACGTATAATTTCAAACATCAAATAAATTAATTTAAATAAAATGGGGAAATAAAAAAAAAATGAAAATTATGTCACTTTTTTTCCACAGATTTCAGGTTGTTTAAATGTTTTCTTCAAACACCTTGATAATATACTTGTGCTTCTTTGCAGTAAAACAAATGAAGAAATTAGGAGTTTTAATTGTTTCTAGGTTATTAAGTTGTTATTTTACTGTTCCGGCCAAATGGAGATTAAATTAAGCTGTAAGAAATGGTGAACAGTGTTGAAAAAAGTTTGAGAACTGTTGGTTTACATGATGCTCATTACTGATGAATGATGGTTACATTCTTCTTCTCGTGTGTTATGCAGACGTAGGTGTCACCTGGTTAACTTTACACATCTGCTGGAATCACAACACTCTCCAGAGAAGATCTCATCTGAATGAGGAACATGTCCTGAGATCCCTGCAACAATCTGCTACTCCCCCTTCACTCTGTCCTACTACACTCATCTATTTTCCATATACCTGCTTCCACCTCCCCCACATCTTTGTCTGGATCAGCAATCTTCTTTGTTATCTCTCTGTTTGTTCTTATTCCTGCTGTTTCCTCTCTATATTCTGGACAGGTTGTGATATTAGAGATTACACAGACTGTCCAACACCTGCAGGAAACATGTCTTTTGTAGATGCGACCTTCATGTTAACAGACTAGCCTGAACTCCTCATGGGCACAGAAAAGCAAATTAATCTGAGTTTAAAATATTCTAAAGGAAATAATATTTATCACACAATTTTTGAAGCAGAGCAGCTAAAGCAAACACTTATGTATGTAAAACCACAGTCAGGGTTATTAGAGAAAGCTGTGTCACTGCACTTACAAACACTGACAACGTAAACAGATAAATGTTAATGAAAAAGGGCAAAGTGACTTATTTTGGCAACCATTTAGCCTAGCATTTAGCCTAGCGCAGAGGTAAAAGCTGCTGCCATGGGAATGCTAATGAAAGTAAGGAAAACAAAGCCTGGTTAATGAGAGCCTTGAGATAAGAGAGCAGAGGCTAGGACACACACACAGATACACACAGAGCTCATACTCTTCTACTTCGACACTAATTAGACAGGAAGGACTATATGTGGAGGAAGAGCTAACTAACCGTCCACATCAATACTGCAGTGTGCAGCCCTGTCTCCGCCACTGGACTCAAAGACGCAAAGGGAGCTTGAGATGAAGAGGAGGAGGAGGAGAAAAGAGGCAAATTAGACTGAGGGCAAGACAAGGAGGGCACAGAGAAATAAATCTGCAGGAATGAAAATGAATTCATGCCTACTGTGATGTACAGGGTCAGGGTTTTTTAATATCCACACCCACCAACTCATATGAGTGCTGACCCCTGGGATCTACGAGTTAGGCCCGTGCATCACCACATGCTCATGTATTCATGTAGAGATCCTCATGTAGACTCAAGATAGACTCATGTAGAGATCCAGTCTACATTTCTAATATAAGAACGGCCACTTCCTAAGACCATAGCTGTCACCTCTTCACATACAATGATCATCTGTGGTCACCTTCTTCGTCTCAAACATGAACCAGGTATGTGTGAGGATACAGGCGTAGGCATGAGACACTTTCACATATTGATTCAACAACAGCAGCAATCAGTCCTCACACTTACTCTGGCTCAGAAGTCTGTTCACACATGAGCTTAAATGAACATTTGTCAGACTTTATGCTGGCAAGCTGTTAGAGAAACGATATGTGTGCACAGTTTGGCCTGTGTGTGAGGGGCCCACAGGAATGTTAGATACATTGAAATGGGTAGTGGACTGTGGACAATGAACATTTAACATTCATTTCACCCTTTTTCTGAAAACATGCTTAGTTTGTTTAATTGTTCATTATTATCCAATTTACAATATGTTCTCTCACATCAATAAATGTAATTTCTGGTAGGTCATTTAAGATGATGAGTATACTCACAAAGGCACTTTAGGCATCTTACGGGTTCGTGAGACTTAGAAACGGGGAAGCGTAGTTCAGCAAGCCCTAATTTGTCTGCAGTGTACGGCTACGTGCTGATGTGCTTGTGCTTCTGTATTTCAGAAATAAAAAAGAAGTAATGTTTTTTACACTCACATATGCTTGGGAGTCACTTTGTGTTCAAGTGTGCAACATCTGTGTGATTTAGAAAATTTGTGTTCTCACAAATAACTTCCATATCAAGGAAGGTACATCTCAAGGCTGCAGTACAAATAAAACTGCTTTACAGATGCACAGACATTTTCCCAAGCCTCTGAAAAGGAAAATATAAAATAAATAGGTGATCTGATTTTTAAAACGTTGGCTCATAAGAAGTTGATTTGTTAAGGTATTTTATATGTTAACAAGGTGCATAGCTTTTACTATGAAACCTGCTTCGGACTCATGCCCTGAAAATAATTTCAAGTTCAAGTACCTAGTTAAAGCCAGACAAAGGTAATGGTCTTGACTAAATGCTGAAAATGGTTGATTCTGACTTGAGAGTTAAATACTCACAAATAGAATTCTAACATACCAAAATGAAGTATAAGCTATATAATGCCTTCCTTGTTCACTGGAAATTTAGCATGTTAACATTTTCCACTTAATGAAAAAAACAAACAAAAACAAAACAAACAAACAAAAAAAAAAAACACGCAGCTAGAGCAGACAAATATTTGCATGTTAAATATTTTTTTGAAGAAAGTTTTTGACCTACCAAATTAAACTTTACAAAATACTCATGAAAACCCATCTAATGGTCATCAAGACTTTCATTCAAGAAAACAAATGTCAATTTCATGAGACCTCATCATAATGACTCCCAGTGGATTACCTGAGTCATTAGGATACATCATTAAAAAGGTGTAAAGTTGCATTGATGCTGTTAAATTTAACTACATACATGAGCGACATATTGTGCACGAGGTCAGATTTCACTTCTAACTACATGGCAATTAACAGAGCCTGATAAGCGCTCTGTGGTTACATAATAACATTCCCATATTTATGGCCTCCTATTCACAAAGGTTTTATTGCACTTATAATTACAAACATATTTAGCAAATCTTGACTAGTAAAATCTTTCACTTCACATGGAGTAACTGTCTCCACACCAAAGTCTTTCCTGTATGCTTTGTATGCCAGAACAATACACAGAAGATATGATATTTCCATCTGTTTGGCACAGGATCCATGCGAAAAAAGAACGCTTAGAGGCTGCTTCTTATGATGTAGAGAAAACCAAAGAGCAGAAACGTTTGGACAACACTGAGAGGAGTCCTTAGCCTAAAAGCAGATTTTGCAGGAGAGATGATTGTGGTATATATATATATATATATATATATATATATATATATATATATATATATATATATATATATATATATATATATATAAAGTTACCAGTATTTAGTTAGCCTTATCTTCCAGACACTCCCCTCTTCCATTTTCACTGCCACTCTTTCTGCTTTGACACTCAAGGAAACCACTGGGGTTTTCTCCTCCCAGGGCTTGACCTGATATTGCTGCCCCACCCCCCCTGTCCACAAGCCTGAGGCGATGGCTGAACTTAAACTGGGTTAGAAATAGAAATGGATAAAGGTGCTCTGACACCAGACACAGCAGTGTTCACCAGTGTAAACTTAATAAGCATCCAGCAAAGGTTTGGCAAGTGACGAGCACTTCATCTTCCTCTTTTGCTCTCGCTATCCATCCATCAAATCTTTATCTTCCATTTCTCTCCCTCTGTTTCAATCCCTCCCCCTCTTTTGCAATCTATGACCCTTTTTATCTCTCACTCCCTTTTTATATTTCTCCCTATTTTGCACTCTCACTCATTCTCCATTTTTCATTCTCTCTTGTACAATCAATCAGCTCTGAATTACTCATTTACTCTGTCTCTCAGAGCTGCACACAGAGTACTCTGTTAATTTTCTCCCCTCCCTTACTCTGGCTCTCTCTATACGCTGCTTGATAAAATCAGATGCTATTTGTCTATTAGGGGCCATGGGGATATTTAATAAAGGGCCCATAATAACTATGTGGTTTCAGGTGTGTGTGAAGGAGCGCACGTTTTGGACTAGGCGGGAGAATATCCCTCTATTTTCCACCTTAATGTGGAAATTAATATGTCCGATGTGGGGGCTGATGAAAAGTAATCTCAGTACTGATGGTAAATGTCGCAGTTAATTTTCTATTTAGCTACAGTAACCCTAACCAACTCTAATTGATTAGGTGATCAAAAGTAATTGGTATTAGGCAGCAGAAATGGATTCATTTGTCTTTTATGAATACTAATTGACCCCAGACTGCCCCTATGCCCACACCTCCCTCCACCCCACTCCTATGCTTCTCGTTTCCTCTGCTCTGGACTCTGGACATTTGAGTCATTGTGCATTCTTTATGTTGCATCAACCCTCTGCATGTATGCGGGTGGTTGTGCATTGTGTTTCTGTGTTTTGCTTCCACTTTTCTATGTGTGATTAAGTATTCATGTCTCAGCTGCCTCAACCACCCCCCTCCAGTCTCCATGACAAAGCCGAACTAGTCTATTTCATATAAATTTTGTCTGACTTTGTGTGAACCTGAATGTGGCTGTGCACTGCTGCTGAGAAGTCGCATGTACCAGCATATCCACTTTTGAGGCAAATTGCAGCAACAGAAATGGCATTTCCTTGAAAATGAATGGATGATGGATTCATGTAATCTAAACAATCATGTCCTCAGTCCATGTGTGGCATTTATATGGGCTATTCAAAAGAAAAAAAGAAAGAATAACACAACATAGAATAGAAGAAGATAAATCTCATGCTCTTAGCCTCCTGCTGAGCCTCAAGCACTCGACCACATACAGTTTGGTCTCTCTCCTGCACACACACAGAAATGACCAAAGGACAAACCAAAGAGACAAAATTAATAAAAAGAGAGAAGGCTCGCATAGATGTACAGAAACAAAGTCTGCCTCATTCATCTAGCTGAGTTATGATGGAGTAGTAGTGACTGTTACCCCAATAAATCCACCTCAGAGCGAGATTTTTCTTGAAACTGATCAAGCAGAGTTAGCTTGTCACACTAATTTAGCTTTATTTCCAAAATTAAATGAAAAAATCAATAATGATAAAAAATAATGAAATAAAACAATGAAAAATAACAGAACTTCTTGATTAGTTTATTTAAGGTTGTTTAAGTCTCTGGTTCTGATGCTGCTGCCCCGCCAGATGCTGCAAAGCTGATTGCACTTTCCACAACAGGCTTATAGAAGATCTGCAACATCTTGGTACAGACTTTAAATGATCTTAGTTTCCTTAAGAAGTAGGGTCTACTTTGTCCTTTCTTGTAGATGCATCTGCGTTACATTTTCAGCCCAGTCTGTTGTCCAGCTGAATTCCAGGGTACTTGCATTCCTCCACCACTTCCACCTCTTCTACTAAGATGCAGGCAGTGCTTTGTTTACTCTTGTTCCTTCCGCAGTCAGCAATCATCTCTATTGTTTTGTTTGTGTTCAAGATGAGGCGATTGTTTCTGAACCATCTCACAAACTGACTGACCAGTTTCTGCAGATGTCAGGATTCAGAGTTGCATTGGAAGTCTGAGGTGCACGGTGTGAAGAAAAATGGTGAACGTAACCTTTTTTCAGTCTCTTGTGGTGATCCAGTGCTGCTGACCAGCATCCCAGATCCACAACCTTTCAGTCTCACAAACTTTGGTCTGTTTGTTAGGTTGTCATAAATCCAGGTGGTGGTGGAGAAATCCACCTGGAATTTATGGAGCTTCTCACATAGCAGAGCAGGCTAAACTGTGTTAAAGACACTTGAGAAATAAAAAAAAAATATGAGCCATTGATCAGAGTAACAGAAAGTAACATTTCTCATGGTGCCAACTTATGCATTTTGTATTATTAGCCACTAAAACAGAGTAATTAGGCAAAGTTCCCCTGGCATGATGGTCATACTCAGGTGTTTTTCTTTTGTCTTTTTTAAACATCCTTTCTTGCCGTTGACACTGTGGCTTCAGCCACATGTAAATTCTATTGATCTGTTTAGTTTTTCTTTATAAAATTTAGTTTTTACTTAGAGTTTCTTAAATTTAGGCAACAAGCATCATTTGATAAAAGATGGGACTGACAGATGGATGTCCTGCCTGGGAAATGTTTAGAATATATATATATATATATATATATATATATATATATATATATATATATATATATATATATATATGCCTTTCCTTAAAAATAGTATACAGCCAGTGCTTTTCTCTGGCGACTGAGCTGTGAAATTCACCAAAGAATATTTTCTGCCACAGCTCAGTCAGGGTACCTGGCACATGCAGATAAAACAAACAAACAAACAAACAAAAAAAAAAAAAACAAAAACAAAAAAAAAACAAGACAGTGTGAACACTTATCACTTTCGTCCTTTTTCTGGAAATGTGTTCATGGCAGAAACACAAAAATACAAATGAACATCACCAGCAGCCCCAAAGATGTTGGGCTATAAGGCTGTCATGGCAACCACTCTGCAAAGGTGTGATTGGTCAAAGGAATGACATACATAAAAATGTTTGCTGAGAGTAGGAATGTAAATTCAAAGCACGTAAAAGGAACACTGCGGAGCACATACATACATGGTCAAGCTTTCTCAGGAAATAGAAAATACATCAAAACCTGCTTATCATAAATAATGAGTAAATGGACAAATGTATACTGACAAGGCAGAGCAAACATTAATTAGTTAATGCCATAATAAAGAAAGTGGCAAGCTGGTTTGGATGGTCTAAACGCAGAGATATTTAATTAAAAATATGCAAATATGCTTACTGTTGGGACGTTATCAAATTTAACTTAACAGAAAAAAAAATCATTTCTGACTACATTTCAATTACAATTTCTGTGCACATTTTTCACCAGCTCCACTGGAACAGACAGGGGGAAGACCAAAATTACACATCTAACACCAAGTTTGCCTTTGACTCAATGATAATTGTTCTGGCTCCAGCAGTACACTGACAAAATTAAACATCAACATTATTAATTAAGAGGAAAATCCTCCAAACTCCCTTGAACCCTGATAATAAAACTTAATGGGAAAATAATCAGTGAGATAAATATTTTTCCTAATCTATCACAAAGTTGGGTTTCTTTTCCACAAAGCCACTCATTCACTGCATGTATTCTAGATTCTTTATAACCATGTTTGGAGTGCACCGCATGGTTTGCAGCTGCGGTGACAGGACATTCTTATCATATCGCAGGCCCTTCTACCCCAGTAGGTCCCTGGTGTCCAATTAGAAAAGAAAGAAAATCAAAGTGGTCACGACTTGGAAAATGATCGATTACTGTGACCTCATGTGTGTAACATATATATGTAACATGTCAAGTTATGGGCAAGGCCAATACATTAACTAACACGTTTGTTGACCCAGACATTCCCCGACAATCCCAGGGTGACTTGAACATTTAGGCCGTGGGTATTTTAGCTGACTAGGGATGGCGAAACTGTCAGTGTTACATGCACTAACAGTTCTCTCATATATTGATGACTTTGTATAATTTTTTTTACTTTGAAGGGACGAACACTTATTCAGAATGGACATTGTATCAAATGGTTAAAATTACACAAGTGTGTTGAGGTTAAGATCTATGTAAATCGGCAACAGCCATTCGAGAGCTGCATGGAAAAAGGTATAACCCTCTGAATCCCCTGCATTACCTTAATTAATCATTCATACTTCACATCTACATATTCAAATTACCTAAGATCCACTGCAAGGGGGGAAGAAAAGGAGGATTAGATGGGAGGCTAAGTTGCAGAAAGGATGTGAGAACAATGTGAAAAAGTCACAAGACAAAGAAAACTGGCTTCTATATGTGTGATTTCTGAAATGGTTTTCTTCCAGAGGCTTGAACTCTTCTTCTGTCCCTCGATGCATCCGAACAGTGCTGCTGGCAGTTAGCCTGTGACCATGCAGTGTGGTCTGCATTAGCACTTTGGTCTCATGGTTATTTCGAAAAAGCCTTGTACTGTCAGAACCAAAGCACCAAAGTCTTTATGGCCACAGCTGACAGATTCCAACCTCTGCCCTATTAGTGGACTGGGAGCCTCCGTGCTCTCTTCTTTCTGTCTCACTGTGCCTCATGTGAGGGCCTTGATTAGGGCTTCAGGGAACCAGAAGACAGAGAGTGTGGTGACAGACAGAAAGAAAAAATAAAAAAGACCATGAGACATGAGATGAGCACTAAAAAAGAGAGGCAGTATTAGAGAAAGAAAGAATCAAGATATATATAAAAAAAAAATCTGACCACTATGCTTTACTATTGTGATGGTTCTGGACAGATGATAAGGGGTGTCTAATTTCCTCTAAACATATTTGAAGCCCAAAGAGTTCAATCTTGGTTTTATCATAGTGAAGAATCTTGTTTCCCTCAGTCTGGGAGTCCATAATGTGGTCTTGCAGACAGAAGAAAAAGTTTCCATCGGGCCACTCTGACATAAAGCCCAGATCAGTGGAGGGCTGCAATGATGGTTGTCCTCCAAGAACTTCCTTTCATCCCCAAACAGGTTCTCTGGAGTTCAATAAGAGTGATCTTTGGATTCTTGATTACCTCTCTCACCAAAGCTTTCTCCCTCTGATTGAGCAGTTTGACCAGGCGGACAGCTTGAGAAAGAGTCCTGGTTGTTTAAAATGTTTTCAAAGAATTAGTTATTTGTTTTCAAGCCTTCCTCAGATCTATACTCTACCACAATCCTGTTTCTGAGCTCTTTGGACCATTTCACCTCATGGGTTAGTTGTTGTCCTGATATGCGCTGTGAAGAGTGAAGCCTTATATAAACAATCTTACCTAATCATGTCCAATTTATGCAATTTAACACAGTTGAATAGTCTCAAAGATGATCAAGAGAAATAAACAGCACCTGAGTTGAATACTAAGGGTCTGAACACTTGTGAACAAGTCATATTTCATTCTTTTTCTTTTTCCATATATGTACAACAATAATTCTGTGTTTCTGCTGCTATTACAGTGTACCAATTGTACTAATGTAAGACTAATGAGAGGGTAAAAAACAGCTTTCCCACCCTTTTTAAAAAATGTATTTTAGCATAACACTTCAACACAACAAAGTGTGAAGGGTTTGGGTTTACGGCGCTTTCAGAAATACTTTCTGAAAGCACTATATATATATATATATATGGCTTCAGTCGAGATTTAAGGAGGGTATTGATCTATCAGACAGGGAACAGAGAACAAAAGAAATAAAGACGCACATTAAAGAATTGATAGATGGTCAGGGAGCAGGCGAAGGTGAACAACTACATGAAAGGCTCATGGTGCAAAGTGAGGGCTGTGCTAGCCTGTGTGTTATTGATGCTGTGAATGACCCACACTCTTGTTATCACCTACAGACATCCCCTGGGTGCCTCACACAAGACAATGCATGCATCCCAGTGGAGCTATTGAGGTGACATGAGGTGCTGACCATCAGACCATCTGCTGATTTCTTATGCTGAAGGGTCATGACAAACTTTTTCTCTCTCAGCCCACAAAGGCTTAAACTTTCATTTCTTCAAAAGCTATTTTTTTGGTAATATCTATAGAAATGAACTATTTTCAGTCCTTATACCTAATATTTATACTACCCTTATTAAAAAGAAAGGTAATATGATAAATGCCAAAGAGGCTGAAAGTCCATTGGTTATTTCACCAAATTTGTAGGGTTAAAAGATCAATTGCATTTAAAATGACTTAAAAATAGGGATTCACACTATACTAAAGTTCAAATCATGATTAAAGACAAAAAAAAAAAAAAAAGTTGTTTTTTTTTATTGTGTCAAATATATTAACAATCTAGAACTAGCTGTCAAAGGCTTTTTAGCTTGGACATAAAAGCATAGGAAAAAGGCACAAAAAATTAAAGTTGGAGGGAAAAATGCACAAAGCACACACAAAGAATCAAACATACATGAAAGGACAGAACTCAGTTTGTTGGAAATTAGGTAAGGGGACTATATGCAGGAGATGTTGTGGAGGAAGGACAGTCAGGCTTAGCTGATGACTGGGTGGGATGGAATGGCTGATGAGCTGAGAGCCCGGCTGTCAGTGTGAGCCTGTAATTGAGGGTGGGTGTGAGCTTCCACCATGGATTCCCTATGTTCTCTGACAGCTGTAGAACAATACAGGCTCACACAGAGCCACAGTAACAATCATCTGCCCCTGTACATCTTCCTATTAAGCTAGTTTACTCAAACAAGATCTGGTCCAAGTATTTGGAACAAATATTTTTGTATGTTTTGTTGCAAAACATTATGTATAATCAGGGGCGTAGCATGAAATTTTGGGCCCTATGTACAAATCTTGGTGGGCCCCTAAATGGACATCAGTTGGTGACTGGACAGCTCAGTTGGTAGAGCATCCGTCTCCCATGTAGTAGACCAGAGTTCGACATCCCAGGGGATGAGTAATATCATCTTCCAGTTGGGTCCTTAGACAAGACCCTTAAGGTTACTGCCTAATCACTGTAAGTGGCTTTAGATAAAAACACCCATTAAATGACTATAAGTTTACTGGTAGTTCTCACGCATACTTTTCTCATGGTATTTATAACCTTAGTCTTATAAGACTAAGTCTCTTATAAGAATAAGGTTATAAATATTATTTTAGTTTAACCTCTAAAAGACCTCTCTGACCATTTTCTGGTTCATTTGGCAGAAACTCTTCTGCATTGCTCAGCCTCTCACTGTCTTTCTGCTCCTCCTCTGTCCTCTGCTCAACCTCCTCACTACTTTCAGAGCAACCTTCACCTCCCATTTCTTAACTTGCATCTTCTGTATCTCACTCTCTGCTACAAGGAGGACAAACCCCAAACAAGCTAGCTAGACACAAGATTTTTTTAACCTGCTTATAGCATGACATACACTAAAATAAAACTTTATTTAGAAGTTACTTTCATCAGAACCAGCTACAGATGACTGATTGTAAACTGAGGAACTTCACAGCCTCCATGATCTCATGTTGTCTCACATCCTCAGTGATCATCTGGACATGCTGCTGCAACTGTGTCTGAAACTGAGGACTATTCATGATGTTAAGCTTTGCTGATACTGATGTTTTGGTACCGTTATGATCCAACTCGGAAGGAGGAAGCAACATAAAATAAAGATAGCTTGAATGTGGAGGAGGAGGTATGGGTGGGTGGTGCTGCTCAAATCAAAGAACCAAAAAAAGGAGAATGGAGTAAATAAACGGAAAACAGCCAGTCTGAATAATTAATATTTAAACCAACACAAACAAAAACCTAACTGACTGCAAAACAAACAAAACACCACCGGAAAAACAGCGATGCTAAGGGTATAACAAACAAGAAAACTACGGTGGAAAGTAAACCGATCTAACTGGCCCAATCTCCAAACATTAATTACTATAAACATACAAATGCCCAAGCAATAAGCAAATAGCCGTAAAGGTTCAACACTGGACCAAAGAGGTCAGACACAATACAATACCCACAAATCACAAAAGCCCAGAGGCTCTACAAAGAGGACAAGCTGTCTAAGGGCTGGGATATACTTGCTGTTAGCGACAAGTAGCAGTAGTGATTGGTCCAGAGGGCAGCAAACCAGGGAGCAGGTGAGGAAGGTGTAGTGCAGCCAATCCCAACCAGGTGATGACACATGGTGATTTGCACAGAAGATGGAAGCTTAGTTGCACAAGTGACGGCCACAGATACTAAAAGGTTCAATATATATGACTTCTATGCAATAAACTATTGCTAGGCTACACCAACAAACACATGAGTCACACATGTTTTGTATTGTACCCAGCTTACTGTGAACATCTTCTGCTTTGTGTTTTAAAACATGCAGGCTGGGCAGCTTTCTGATTCATGTCACTACCTTATTTTAATGCAATGAATGAAGTAATTTAATAATAATTACAAGCCAGCTCTTTTTCCCCTTAGAAATATACATAAGATATTAAATCTGGCTCAAAAGCACCAACAGTCGGTGATATAATAATTAGACTCTGAGTTATTCTGACTGTGAAGCTGAACAGCAACGGTGTGATGTATGATGTGTGTGGGAAGACATAGAGGTATTGTAGCAACGCCACAATCCTCCTTAAACATCTGAGAGTCAACCGTAACACACCTATTTATTTAAGTTATGATGAGGAAGAGGAGGAGAGGGACAGGTGCTGCAAGGGTGAAACACGTCACTTTTGGAGTCCGTTGATGCTGCAGGCGGGTAGAAAAACACTATTAAGAGGGAGGAAACGTGGAGCTGTGGACCACTGATGCTACATGTTGGGAAAGTGACTTTCATCTGTCTGCTAGGTTCAGGTTTTTGTGTTGATGTTCAAACAACAGGAGTTCCCCTCATTCTTAAGACTATTGCATCCTGTTTTGTTATGTACAGCATTAAAAAAGGCTATGAAATAAGAAAATGCTGCAATAAATATCTGTATGAGTTCAACTTGGAGTGATATGTGTCCCTGAGATCAGCTCATATTAATTTAACAGGCCTAGATTTAGTCAGTAAGGAAGCTGCAGAGGCTGGTGTTATTAAATATACAGTAAAACAGCCATTGTGGGGTTTTTTTAAGATGAAAATCATGAAGTATACTATAAAAAAGTCAAATATCCCTTCCTTTCCCCTCAGAGTAGCCTGCTTTGAAAGTGATTTTCCAAACACATTAAGTTTTGCAGATACTGGCTTGTATTTTACTTGGTATCGGATTGGAAAGAAAATGAGTGGTATTGCGCATCATTACTGTGTGTAACTTGGTTGAACACACCAGTGCGGGTGTGGACTAAACTATTTTGCACAATTTTAGAGGGATGATAGAGACCAAAAAAAAAAAAACCTTCATTATTGTGATGTAACATTCATTCTCTCAGCACCTTCATTCGGGCAAAGTGACTTTGATTATCATATTAATTTATTAGAAATTTAAAATAGAACACAAAAACTTTTTATTCCAGGATTTTCAAGGGCCCCCACCCCACCCTGCAGTGGGCCCTGGGTAAATGGTACCATTTACCCCCCAGTGCAATGCCACTGTGTATAATTCAGGACCAACTGATCTGAGGTGGATTTGACAGCAAGAATAAAATGGGTTACTTTCTCTGAAGAAGTCAGATTTCACCAATCAGAGGAGGAAACCAGGAGAGACATTTACTTAGAAAAAATAAAGTCTTGTCAAGTAAAAAAAAACAAAAAAACAAAAAACAACAACAAAAAAAACTCTTTCTATTCACTTTCTATTCGGATCCATATGAGTGGTGTGTTGGTAGAGTGGAGCTCTCCAGGGAATCTGGGCGTGTGATTCCACAGTGTTGCTGGTTAAAAGGGAACTCACATTTGCCAGCGCATCAAATCAACCGCATCCGCATCAATGAACCAGACTTATGTGAATTTCAGTTTAACATTTGCTCAATATGTACCAGATCAGATGCTTTTACAGCTGTCTATTTCTTTCTTTCTATTCTGTGTTTGTTTTTACTATCAAAGATGAAAGTGCATGTAACCTTCTTTAAAAACTGCTCTTCGCTTTGCCTTTATTGCCTCTCACTTTCTGGCCTTTTTAAAATCAAAGTCAGTTTGCGGCTGACTGCATTCAAACATTCACAGATCAACACGCTTTGGCTCCGCTAACCTGTCCACACACAATACACCTGAGGTGCCATTCCTTTAACTTGCTCGGAGAGTTGAGAGCAAATCTTCTGCAGGGTAGGTCATGGAAGTCCCAAGGATCCCTCACTACTGGCATATTTGCTCACAAATGTGGCTTGCCAGTAATGTAATGTTTTTTTGTCGCAGAGGAGGATTTCTGTGGGAGCGGCTGTGAGGTCAGCTTTGGACATAACCAGCGACATGCTCCACTGGACCACGTAGATGAGCTGCTGTCGCTCTAATTGGTTGCAGAGCAAGAATGAAAGCCCAACACACTGCACTCATATTAGCTTCAGCTTTAAGGACAATAGGCACTGGAGGACCACAACAGCAAAGCAGACAAGAATTAATGATGGTCATTATGGCTGCCAGCAACCACAAACTGTTAATTTTGCTCCAGGTAATTATGGACCAAGTTCACCAGGCTGCATCTTCTAGCATGTAATATTTCCACTTTTAATGTAACATCTGACACTGAGCTTCCATTTTAGATGTAAGCCCCCACCTCTAATCTGCTTTGACTATAGCCTTAGGCTATTTGGCAAAAACATTTATGTTAGTTTGGTTTAGTGCCTTAAATTAGCCCACACTGCACTACTTTCAGCCGGACCTGCTTTATGTATCTTGACACTAAAAATTCTCAAACACAAATCCAACTGTGTGCAGACATGGTTATTTGATTTCTCTCTCTCTTTTTTTTCTTCACAGGGTTGTTCAAAGACTCATATTTTATGGATAAGGATATACAAAAAAGAGTGGAGCCTAGAAGAGGCAGAAAGAGAAAGACAAGAGGGATTTTTTATGTGTAGTAGGTAAAAAGATTTTCAGTAGTCTGTGTTAAAAGGTGATGTTAATTGCCACTAATTAATCTTCCTCCATCTCTCTGTTTTTCCTCCTCTATGGCATTTAAAAAACTGTTTCATTGCCAGTATCAAGGAATTTCTGTGTGCAATCAGATAAAATGCAGCAGAGTCAGAGAGGTTGCTCTAAGTCAAGATAATGGCTAGAAAATAGTAAATCTCATCACATGCTTTCTTCCTCTCACCTGCAAGCAACTTAGAAACACAAACCAGCAGATAACCTATGAGGAAATCCAGCTCACATGTTTCTGGATAATATGTTAAAGATTAAAACATGGTGAGAGGCTCAATATCCAGAGGGAGCCACAGCGTGATCTAAGAAGTTCTAAAAAAGAAGACGCAAAATAATCCAAGAGATGTGATTTTCAACAAGCGCACAACATTCGCCCACTTTGACAGCCAACATGGTGAGAATGACGCTGGAGAAGCTGAATGAGTAAACTCCATCTGACATGGTGATGAGCCTTGACCTTTCAGGCTGAGAGGAAGAGGATGTTGGTGGGATTCACACTGCATTTATTTTAGTTCACATATCTTTAAGTATAAGGATTATGCAGAGGAGTTCCCTCAGCAACAGACTCCTCTCACTGAGGTGCTCCACAGTGAGGCTTTAAAAACTACTTTGCAGCACGAGCCATCACACTGTACAATGCCACTGCTGGGGGAGAGAACATTTTTAAATCAGTTTTACTTCATCTTTTTAGGTCAGGCGTGATGGCCCACAATGACCAGATAATGATCTCCAGCGGTTTGCACTGTCACTAAATAACGCAAAGGGAAATGTACAGTCAAAATCGTTGAATATGGAAAACAAAGAAACAAGAGAGGAAAGTCACATGCACAAGAAATAAAAGACCAAAAGCAATATTTCCTAAAAAGAAGCATTTCTAACCTCCATCTCCTCTCCGCTCCCATCTCTGTTTCTCACCCTGTCGCTTCCTTCTCCTCCTCTGTCTCCTTGTCTGTCCCTCCGGCTGGGAGAGACGTAACAACTAGTGACAGAAGTTAAGTGATTCTCAAACTCGCCATTCGCACAAAAACCCGACAGCAAAATGCTGTCTTGCATATGGATACACATATGCACCCACACGACAAACACATCCACTGAAACACATCAGTTTAGGAGACTGCCAGGGAGTACTGTCCAATCCACCAACGCTCCTGCTGCCACCGCCGTAATATATATGAATATGTTCATATTGTTTGAATAGCCATCAATTCCAGTTTGCTTTGGTTCTCGGCAACATATCAGGAAAATTCCTTACGGAATTTTATGCTGAATTCATGGTCTTTCTTTTAACCTGTCTAATTCTTCCTCTCAGGGCTCTACAAAGGTGTATATTTTAACAAAGAAATCAGCATCAAAATATTTATTCCACTCTATCCAGATGTGAGGTGGTGAAGGGTGTGTCTAGACCAGCCAGCAAGAGTTCATAAGTTAAACTCACATAGTCAGCAGTATTTGTTGGGAGTCATCACACACTCACATGTATGTAGGCATAGCATGTATAGCTGACTGCAGGAGGTGAGGAGCTATCTAAAGCTGAGCAAGACTTTTCCTGTGAAGATGTAGCTCTTGAGTTGACTGAACAGTCATGACCAGAACCAGATAAAAAAAAAAAAAAAAAAAAAAAAAAAAAAAAAACTCAAGAAAAATCTACAACTCAAACTGTGCACATGAGAGATGTAGGGGACTGATAAAGGGTTAGACATAAAAATGAATCAGCTTAGCACAGAAAGTAAGGAAATGAGTGTTTGTTTAATTATTTCTTGTTGTAATAAATCTCATACCCTGGAAAGTCTCTTAATTTCCCTTTTTAAATGCTGCCACATTTGTAAGGGAAATGTATTTGTGGAATGAGCAGCAGAGTTGAGTGTGTGTGTTGTACCTGTGAACAACTTCCATTATCTTCTCTGCCAATGCCAAAAAGCTTATTCTGCTATTGACTCGTGTTTGCGGTCTATTGTACTGGATTAGACATACTGTAATTTGATAATTGATTCGCTTAACAAATAGGAGCCTAAATAGCATGTGGAAGAACCATACACAACCTCAACTGTCTGGCAACTCCTCCTCATGCTGGTCACCAGTTTGACCACACTCTGCTGTGGGATAGCCATTGTGGTTGTGTTGGTCACTCTGGTACCAACAGCACACCTAAGCTGACCTCACATGTATTCAATGGGAGTTGAGGTCAGGACTGAAGGTTATTCCATCTTTCCCACTCCCCAATTCTGGAGGTAGTCTTTGATAAACCCTGCTCTGTAGGAGCAAGTGTTGTGATCTTGGAAGGTAAGAGTTTTTGATAGAGGTGTGATGGTACAGACTGGAATCTACTACTGGAAAAACAAGGCAATCTCCTGGGAATGCTGCATACAGTATACATATATATATATATATATATATATATATATATATATATATACTTTTTTAATTAAGGTTTTCCCAGCAGAACATTCCACTGAACCAAATCCACATTCCCTCAGTGGTTTGATGCTGATCAGTTATTTATACTGTATATCATGGCTACTCCATTCGGTCCTACAAGGACTGCAGTCCCACAGGTTTTCAATGCATCCCTGCTCCAACACACCTGACTTAAATTAATGAGTCATCGTGCAGAAATTCAAAGGTTTTTGGATCCATTTAATTTGAGTCAGAGCCGACCACTGTTTCAGTTCTTGACAACAAGCTGTTGGAAAACCTTTTAAGTTGACTCAGGTGTGTTGCAGCAGGGATACATCTAAAGCCTGGAGGACAGTGGACCTCAAGGTCCAGAGTTAGTGGTCTCTGGATTAGAGCTAGTCGAGAGGCTCTGTAAACTATGACATCATTATTTTCATTGTTTTGTAGTGCAACATACCCACAGTGCAGATTAATGCCAAGAAATAAAAATAACAAAATACATTTACTAAAAGATGTTTGTCAATATGTTTACATCCTCTTATAAACAAATAAGATTGTGGGCAGCTATTGATCAGAGTTTTTATGAGGCTAGCATTACAAAGGCTTATTTGCCAAGAAAATAAAAGTGTATAGTCAACAGATCAATGAGCACAGGTTTGCAGCATTTGAACGAGTATTGCTGCTCCTTTGTAAAACCACTTACCTTCCACATCATCAGCTCAAAAAAATTGACCTGCTATTCAGTGATTTTAAGAGCCTTTTTAAGAAAAGAAAACAGTGTGTTTTTTGTTTTTTTAATAACCTTTACATCCATATTATAGATGCTCACTGGGCTGAAAGGTTTGCAGTCACTCACAGAGGAAGCAGTCAAAGACATATATATATGTATATATATGTATACAAACAAACCCTTGGTTATTTTAAAAGAACCTCACCTGTGTTTTAGATAGTAACAGGTATAAGATGAAAGGAGAGAAAAAAAACAGTTGCAAGTATTTATGTGTACAATGTGTGTAAATATAATGTCTACACCTGCTCCCCATCCATCTCCATTTCTATGCATGTCACATAGTGGTGGCTGTAAGCTGTTACAGTGGTGTGTGTTACACTCCCTGCTGTGATCTTACTGACTGGCAGTATCCTCTCTTGCAACAGAAAGAAGCACACAAACAAAAACACATACATAAACATAGATACTAACACCTTTACACATGTGTGATGTTTTACCCTGAAGTTAAAAGACTGAGCTCTGTTTATGAATAAGAAATGTCAAGACTGCCCAAAGGAACAATTGTAACTTTAGTCATGATAGTAGATTTCTTTTTCTTTTATTTTCTTTCCATTTTAAGGCTTTTCCGCTAATGCAGTTCACTTCCACTCTGAGTTATCACTACAGCAAACTCTGCAGGACAAGTTTTAAATCAAGTAGCACTCCTCAGTCAGATTTCATTAAATTTGGCAAGTTGGTTTTTGAACAATCTTTCTGATACAAACACTAATGAAAACAAACAGCTAGAAGAGGCCGATATCTTCCTTTGCAGATGAGAGAGAACATGACTTTTTTTTTTAAAAAAGAGAAGCAAATATTTGACTTTCAGCAAGAGCTGTCGTGATTGTGAAACTTCATAGGTCTTGCTGCTCAATTCCAATATTTTGCTGAGATCTGATTATGTTGTATGGTTGTTCATATGATAATTTCAATGCAACTGCCATCAGACTGCAGTGTGAATCAGTCTCCAGCCCTGATGTGACCCACATGCACAAAAGAAGACATGATGTCACACACACAGCACACTGTATTTATGTGTTCTGCCTCCTCTGGTGCAGAATCGTGACCATTTTTTCTCAGTTTTGTGATGTAAAAGTTGCATTAAATATGACAAGATCGTTCAGACTGAGACTTTGAAAAACATCAGATATATATCAGGATTAGGACCACATATGGAAGAGGCCTGGGTCATAAAATAAAACTGATATGAGTCACAAATAGGCATAAAATAGAGAGAAAAAAATAGGATTTGGCCACTATGGTGTATTTTGTGTTCAGCTTTAACATTCTTTAGTTGTCTTAGCTTTTTGTGTCATTGTTATTGTGGCTTCATTCCTGGTCAATGTTCATTTAGGTTTGTTTTGTTCTTAGGTTATGTAACTTCTGCCTTTGTTACACCTCTTTCCTGGTGCTACACCTGCTCTGCATTTAGTCCATAGTTCCTTCCATACGTAATCTGCCTGGTTTCCTTTGTTTCACATAGAGCCTGATTTACAGCATCTTTTGTCTGTACATGATGAAAGCTTCGTTCTGATGTGTGCATGCCTCGTAGTCCTGTATATGGGTCCTACATCTTGTAAAGCACAAAATATGACAGAGTATATTGTTTTCATTTTCTAAAATTAGCAAGAAAACAATTTAAGATGACCAATAAAATTTAAGCTTGATCTCTTACGTTTTGTAGAGTATTATCGTAATGTTTACATATTAAGTCTAATTTAATCAAATTTTTTGTCCTTTTTTGTTTCTGGTAGTTTTTTTTTTATTTTCTCCCATTTTAGGTAATGTGTTTATAGATTCAACTTGTGTCTTTCGATTTTGTGCAAATATATGAAAATCAAATTAAATGATGTGCTGTGGTTGCCAGACATAATAATATTTGCTGACATGATCACCATAACAATTTTACAAATGATAATGATTTGCTGACAGCTTATTACAGCCTCCCCAAGGGTTCAGAAAGCTGCATGCAGCTTTAAATAAAGAGTCGGGCTAATAAGGAAATAGATCATATTTACAATAAAATACAAATACATTCCCTGAAGCCACAACATGCATAGTAATGGTACTATGTTGAAAGAAAGACACGGGTTTAGAAAATTTAGGATATGGAGGTAGAGTTTATCTCACCAGACCAGCTATATTCTTAAGTTAGCTTCAGGCTAGAAGCCCAAGACGATACATATACAAATTTCCAAACACTTGGTCGTGAAATTGCAATATGGGTAAACAACTGCCAAAAAACAATAAAAAAATTATTTATATATATATATATATATATATATATATATATATATATATATATATATATATATATATATATATATATATATACATATTGTTATATTGTTATATTAATGACAAGTAGCAAGCTCTTGGCCTCTCGACTTCCTGAATGGCAGTAATTGTATTTTGGAGCTGAATGACTGACAGGGTTTGAGTGGCAGAAATGAGTGTGGTAGAAAGGTCGTTTAGCTCGTTATGACTAGCAGGTAGTGGCAGTTTTGATGCAGGAGCCATGATTGGACTATTGAGTTGCAGCCGTCTTGATTCCTCTATTGTTCCTGATGCAGAGTTTGGATATGAGAGGGAATTTGACACTTTTATACCACTTGTGTGTGTGTGTGTGCATGTGTGTGTGTGTGTGTGTGTATCTGTGTGTGTGTCAGCATATGCATGCTGACAACCCCCGGATGTCGTGAGTCAGTGTTTCAGAAGGCTCATTCCTGTTTGACGCCCACAGCCCACATCTCTGGCTAAATGGGTTTGCTTTTCAAATGTCAGATGATGGTGGGAGAGTGAGCCAGCCCTCTGACGAGAATATGATTGTTTTCCCAGAAAAACAGAGTGAAAGAAAAGAAAGAGGGACACCAAAGGGAGATGAAGACTGCTATCCATTATTAGTCTGGTTCATTCTACTGACAGAGGAAATAGTGAGGCGCTCTCAGTCTACTCATCGATCCTTCCTCTCTGGGAAGATGGCCAGCACAATCCTGCTTCTCTCCATCCATTTCCTTCTTTCTCTCGATTTTATCCCTCTCTTTTATCTGTGTTTGTCGTATGGTTTTGTATTATGTTTTCTCAGATAATTGCTTTTCTTTGCAAGTAATTTGTGAACTCATGAAAGACTTTTTTTCTTATTACAGCCCCTGTGAAACTGAATCCAGAGTTTAGTTCACGACATGTGATAAAAGCAAAATACGATGTGGATTTTTGCACTTTAAGGGTGGCAGGGGGTGAGGGTGTGTGTGTGTGTGTGTGTGTGTGTGTGTGTGTGTGTGTGTGTGTGTGTGTGTGTCATTTTGACAGTGGTGCTTTCCAGGAGCCTAAAGGCAGTGACTGAATACACATTCTTTAAGGTCACGGCAATAAAACCCAAGAAAGCACTGCTGAAATATGAGTCGAGTCAAACATATTTATTATTCTACTTGCTGCAACTTGCTATGAGCTCAGGCATTTAATTGAAATTGCTAAGCATGCATATATCTCAACATTAGTACATCTCCCAGTGTTTAATGTGCTTCTGAAGTTTAGATTAAGTGAAGAATAAAACTTCAATATATAGTGGACTGGAAGTAAGCCATCGTTCTTCACTGATAAATTAAAACATTTCTCTGCTGTGCTCATAATACAATCTTAAACTTTACAAGACACTTGAAAAGCACTTTTGTAATTTTTCCTTTAATTTTTTTACAACCATGAAAGCTCTTTGCAGAGTAATGTTGCACATCTTTTGGCAGAAGAAAGAAGGTGGACCTTGGCAAATACTTTTTGAGAGGGATAACTATTATACTGTTTAAGTGACAAACTGGCAGCAATGATATTTGTATCATATTATCAAATGTGCAGAGAAAATAAGAACATCAACTATGTAATAAAATGGTATAAAGCTGTGGGGTGCCTCAAAGTGGACGTTAAACTGCAACCTCATTCCAAGGAGCAGCAGGGTACGTCAACTGGATGGAGTGATGATGACTGAAAATGTGTCTCTGGTTGGCTGAGAATTGGTTAACGTAATTCAACAAATTACAGGAAAAAATTTAAAGGAATAATTTAGGACAACAGAGAATTAGAAACCATTATTAGGTATGTTCATTTATTTGACTGAGTGATTTTCTACCCTTATAATAAATTTCAGGAGTTCAGTCTATATTTTTTTTAACTTCCATTAAAAAAAAAGAAAAAAAGTATGAGTTGTTTTGTAATGATGATGTCACCCATCAAGACGTCACTTTGCAGAACCGACCTGCACTTTACAGCCAAACTAAAGCCATTATATAAGATTTATGGATGTCTGAGTTAGCCGATTCATGTCTAACATATTTTTACGGCTGCCTCTCATTGTCTCCACCTGTGTCTCGTCCTGCATGCAAATGCCCATTTGCTGTTACCTGATTGGGATTGGCTGAAACTGACACACCTTCACCTCCTTCCTCCTTTTTGGACAATTGGTGGTCCAGTCCCTGCTCCTGCTGTCACCCACCAGGAAATAAAAGACATCTGCATCTGCTCAGTCAGCAGCAACTGTTTTCACACAGTCTGCCCTTTGCTTGCTGAACTTTGGAGGTTTTGACTGTGTGCTTTGAGTGGGGGTGATAGGTTAGTAAGATTAGTCTTTTTTTTCCAACAACTATTTGGCTTTGTGTTCTTCATATTGCTGACTGATAGTCTTGTTTTTCTTTATCTTTGTTTGGTAAGACGTAAAGCCCTTTTGGCTTCTCTTTTTAGTGTGTTTAGTTAGGCTATAGTTAAAAGAAGAATTTTTTCTTCTTTTTCTAGATTTTAGATTTGTACTTGTATATAGTATTTTTTGGTTAAATAAGCTTATCTATTGGAGCTGCTTCATTTTCTGTTCATATCATAGGCCAGTTTTTCATTCACCTGTTCATTTATTCTTGGTTTTGCTTTTTACTGGCTGGTTTTCAGTTAGAAAATAGCTGTTTTTGCTTTAAGCAGCTTTGCTAAAGCCTGGTACACAGAACGATTTATGGGCTGTTTTTTGTCCCGATTTTGCCTCTTCCCGACCTCGGACGGCAAACGCCATTTCATCCTAAGATTTCCCAGTACAATTATCATTTGGTCTGAGGTGTGTTACCAGCAGATCTGTCCCGATAATCTGCTGGTAACACACCTCAGTAATTGGGAACACTAAACATGTTTAATATTTCAGAGCCGACTTGTGCATTCTGACTGCGTGGATGGTGACGTGGTATGGAATGTAGCCAATCAGAGAGCGAGCTGGCTGGGGAACAACGAAGTAAATAACGTCCATGTTCATGCCATCTCAAGTCTGTTATTTTTTCAGTTCTGGCTTTTTATGTTAATAGTCCCAAAACCACCATCATTCCCTCGTCCTATATATCCCCTTCCATGCTGGGTGTTTTCCGATTGTTACTGTATGTCTTCTTCTTTGTTTTTTGCCAGTTTTTGCTATGGTTCCTGTTCAGAGGACTAGATTGTAGATGAGTTGCTGGACAGCATCGTCATGTGTGTGTTGTTCTGTGATTAAATTATCGGAACACACCACACAATACGATCAAAACGGATTTTTCTATTTTCACGTGTGAGGTCTCGACCATATGAAAAATCTCATAAGATTAAAAAAATCGTAATGTGTGTACCAGGCTTTACCCCAACTCATGTGATTCACCACCAATTTGTATTGTTTCTTATCGTTACCTGTGACAATACATTCTAATAGCTCCCATTTTACCACCTGTCCATAGTGCACTTTGTTATGCTTCATATCTTCTAGCAGGACCGGGTTGTAACACACATGTAGAGTCCTGAGATGGATTACTTTGTCCAGGGTTTTGATGAGAATTGGCAACAGAGATCATATTTCTCAAATCTTAGCTTTTTTTTCTTTGATTTCCTGATAAATCTAGAAGATAATTTAACATTCTTCTTCTCACATATTTAACTTTCACAGACCAAGCTCCACTGGGTCTTAAACAATCTCATAGTTACACATTTTCCTAGCAGAGCTCTTCACTTTCAGACAGTTTGGTTAGTTTTGGATTGTACCATTACACCTGTCTCCCCTTCAAGGAAGATCTCCACTGTTCCCAAGTCTGGTTCTGCAGGTTACCTTTCTTCCTGTTAAAGGAGAGATGCAATCTCTTGGTTTTATTAGTTGGAAATGATCTCATATGAACATGGTTATCATTAACTAGACTAATATGGCTTATCCTGGATAATGGATTTGTTTTAATTGGACTACAATGAATTGGACTGAGCTGCACTACCATGAGATGACTGTGTCTTGAATTGGCATTATATAAATAAAGCTAAATTGAAATTTGGGTCTGAAAAGACATAACTTTATTATTAAAAACCTTTCTGTAGTTTTTTAAAACACTAAATAAAGTAATCAGTCTGATTTGAATGCTTCTACATACAGACGTGGACAAAATTGTTGGTACCCTTCGGTTAATGAGAGAAAAACTCTATTAAACTCACATTTTCAGTCTTTTCTAGGGGTGCCATCATTTTTGTCTAGGCCTGTTTCATGAGTTTATTTTTTTTAAATAATTCTGTTGAAGCTTGGTTGAAAAGCAATGTCTGACTTTCATTGGTTAAATTTCATAGAATTTTTATTTATTCCTCTTTAGCTTGAAGTTATTTCTGTGACCATTGTGAGCTTTTCTTTCATTAACCAAAGGTTACCAACAATTTTGTCCATGTCTGAAGCAATGTAAATAGCACATGTGATGCATCATTAAATGCATCAAGTCATTCAACAAGTAAATCTTAAATAGAATTCTACGGCCAGCAAAGATTCTCATCTTGAAAAAACAGTGGGTAGATACTTGGGGGGAGCACCAGTGAATGTTCAGTGTGTGATATGATATAATGATCTTCTGCTGCTGTTTTTATATTTAATGGTGAGACAACCTGTCTGCCGAGGAGACTGTAAAGAATTCATGAGACAAAGCTCAGAGCAGATGGGCCATCCCTCAGTGTCAGAGATTCATCATCGCAACAGACGCACATACATGAAGTGAGCTACATCTAACTTCATAATGCAGCCTGACAAAGTCAAATCACAGTCATGCAGAAAGTGGAAAGAGCATCAGAGGCCCAAGAGAATCCTCAGTATAACACAAATACTGTCTCAGACTCTCAAGCAGCTCATCCTATGAATCAGTGTGAGTACCACCTTCCCATGTGGTCAGTGCAACACAAGGCGGTATTGTCACTGACTGAGCTTCCTGTGATATGGAGGTGTTGACAGGTAGCACTCCAGTGGGACATGTGCGACCACAACAAACTAATACATCCTGCACACAGAATCACTCACACATTCAGACACACAGGACATGACGTGACAGACTTTGAATCTCGGTGACAACGTGGAATCCTCAGCACATCAATTATGCAGCGCCTCTGACAACCAGAGGAACCAAACTCCCTGCGCCGTCTTTCTCCATCATCCTCTTGCTTTCCCCGTTCTTTCCTCTCATGTTGCCACCTCTCGCTCACTATCCTACCATCCATCTATGCTCACTTCGTTACACTCTGCAGCAACTTGAGAACCGAGTGTGAATCAGAGTGGGCAACATGAACGACAGAGCTGCTGATGTTCAGAAAAGTTTGCTGGATGATATCAAGACTGACAGAACACATTTTGCTTCAAGGAATAAAACACATCTAAATAGCTGAAATGCATACGACGGCTCATATGTGTGCCGTGCATTCGTTTGAGTTGCTAGCTAAAGGCATGCCGCTTAGCCAACTTGTCAGCCTCATAAACAGCAACGCACAAGCACACATAAACAGAAAAATGTCACAACCAAAGAGCAGCGACTCATGGTGGCACAGCAGCTATCTGTTGAATTGACAGATGAGAGCTGCTGAAGACGCTGGAGTCTGTACATAAAGACACGCAGAGAGCCGAGCTGGAGGCTTTCTGGGTTTGGATGTCACTCCAGTGGCTGTCACCAACTAAGCCATTGTACTGACACATAAATCTGTATTGTCTAGTTCACTGTGTATGCATCCTTGTCTATCTTTTTCTACTATATGATTCATAAGTCCTTTACTGTCCCTTGGCGATGCCTTCTTTTTGTGTGTGTGAACTGAAGGATGATTCTTGTCTGTTTCTCATATACTGTGTCCTATTTCTGTAAACCAAGCCCAAAATACAGCAACAGTACCTCTTCAATTAATGTAGAGGGAGAGCTTATTTAAGTAGCAAATGTCAGTAAAAATTTAGAAACATTCTTGCAAAAAAATTGACCAATCTTTGCAGATTTTCACAACCTTTAGCAGATTAATGCATTGTTTGCTGCCTGCATGTTCCAAACCTGCCACTTTCAGCTTGTAGGTTAGAGCTTGATGGTTGGTGTATGTAGTGAGATCTTGAAAAGGGTAATGTACTGGAAGCAGAAAGCAAGAAGAATGCCACCTAAAAGGAGCAGCCAACTGGCAGCCTTATCCCATTAGTCGAGATCAACTTAGTAGACTGAGATAAAAGTAGGTTAGTTTGTAAAAAATTTTTGGAGAAAAAACAAGACAATATTTTCATACTATGTGTTTGACAGAAAAGATGCCCAAGAATGATGAGAAGCCTATGAGACACTTCAAGAAACCCACTCCATTCATGCTTCTCATTGCTACAAATATCCATCACACCTCTTTAATCATGTTGGTTGTTTTTGGGCAGCCAGAACTCATTCTTGCTTTTTCCCCATAAATAAAACTCTGCCATTCTGAGTCTAGCTTCTCCTTCTAGATGTGGAGATGCCCTCATCTGTCATTTTGTACTTTAATGTAAAATAACATATAAACTAAAATTTTGCTTTATTATGGAGGTTAACAATGTGACTGCAAATCTACCACAGTGGTAAATTCCTGAGCATTAACTTTGTTTGGTGACACTTTCTCCCTTTTTCTTTCCTTGTTTTATTTCACAGTTCCTTTTTAACAGTCAACCATGCGGCTGGTCACAAATGTTAATGATGCATTACTAACGGAAGACTGTCCCTCTTTCTCTGAACAGTTCATTTTAACCGTTGTACCTGCAGTATAAATGAATCTGACAAGCATGCACAGACACACACCCACACCCACACACACATTACAGACATCAACTCATCTATACAATGCTGACAGCCTGTATTGCTCTGGAGAAAGATATTACTTAGCTGAATTGCACTGCTTGCATTTGCAGCAGAGAAAAGCATATTACTCACAAATGCCATTTAGGTCTGTGACTGTAGTTGGCTGCTCCAAACATGAAGTATGGAAATGCTTTCCCTCTCAGACATATTCCTTTGACCAGCTGCCTTACTGGACCACGTGCCAGCTTGACACAGAGCTGTTTTGGCACCTTGCTTGCAGTAAGAAAAACTCTTTTTCAAGATTTTCATTCTGTAAGGCCAATGTTTAACTGGGACTGATACAAATGAACACAAACAAGATTGGGTTTCTTTTTTGAAGACATTGACATGTGTCACAGGGCTTTTCAGGGGAATCTGTGTTGGTGGATGTGAATGTTTTAAAATTCCTTTACATTTACACACATGCACTCATTGCCTTGCCTTTCGAAAGGAAGCGTCACGCGTGATGCCACAATCCCCTAATAAAACGGGAAACCAGAAAAGAGCATTGAAGCATGGAATGAGGAAAAAGATACCCTTTCTCCCCCATGCCTTACTTTAAACTCCCTCAAACTGCAGTACAGAACAATAGAGACTATTTACCATTTTTACTTGTAGTGCCTCTGTCTCTTTTCTTTTAATCACTCGCTTTCTCTCCATCCATCTTTCTTTTGTCAGACAACACAACATTCTGACACCAGAGTCCTGTTGTGCTTTTTTTTTTTCTTTTAAATCTCGTCTAGTTGTTGTGTTTACCTTCTCAATCCTGTCTTGTCTGTGTTCTGTTAACCTTCCATTTGCAAGTCTAATGCAAGACCTTCCTGGCTGCCTCCTGCATGGCTCCCGGCCCTGTGCTTTCCAGGCGCTATGACAATGTTTTCCTCAAGCCCCATTAGTGCCTCCTCACTCCACTAACAGCCGTGCAGCACACAGTGGGATGAGAGGGGGAAGAATGAAGAGGAGGATTATGGAGAGAGACGAGAGAGGAGGTGGTATGGGTGGGTGTGCTGGGTGAGACGGAGGGGAGCGGCCCGGCCAGAGTGGCTGCCCAAGTGAGAAAAAGGTTGGAGAGGGATTAATGGAGACTGAAGGCGGGCAAAAGGGGAAATGGCAAAAAAAAAAGAAAAAAAAAGAAGTAAAGCAAACGGGCTATGCTGGGGGGAAACAGGGGGTGGTGAGGAGCTTGGATTGGGAAGAGACTTGATGGGTGGGTGGCTGGGATGTGAGGGGGCTGGGAATTGCGGGCTCTTCCAATATGGCTGTTTAACAAACACAATTTACATAGAACCAATGCGGATGGAGTTGGGTGACATAGTTATTTGCATATATTTGCATAAAATTAATCCCCTTCCCAATCTCTGTAGTGATTGTTTCTGATGCAGAAAATAAGTCAACAAAAAATGAACTGATGCATCCAAACAAAGCAAACATATTGACACAGACGCATGCTGGAAGAGTGTATGGGAAAAACGGTAGCAGAGCATGTGTGTGATGCCATCCATTTAGGATATCTAGTAGCTTTATTCTCACTTACATCACCCATTTAACAAATACTATTTATTTGTTTGTGTCCCTTTTCTTAGTCGTCATAATATCCAGTTTTAACTACACCGTCTGTGTGAAGTTGTGTACTGTTGGCCATTTCTCCAGTTGCTCACAGGCAGTGCTAATGCAAAGAGACAAGATGTATACAAAAAAAACCTCTGGTGGTCCAACTTTATAAGTGTTGCAGTGATGCATAGGTGTACAGTTTGGTGGCAACAACCCATAGCAATGCTCAATATGATATATTTTTCAATTAATCTTTTTTTTCTTTTATTAGTTTATTTTGAAAACAACTTAAAAAAAAGACATATTCAAAACAGCCCGAAAGAAGTAGGCAGAAGTGAAGAAGCTATCAAGAAGCCGTGGACGTGAGGACCCAGGTGTAGGCAGAAGAGGCAGACCGGTGCAGTTAAGTTTTACTTTATTAAAATCATTTAACTAACATAACAAAAAGACTCTGGAGACAAAAACTGACTTGGAATGGACTACAACACTAACTGACAACAATGGTCTGGCAAAGGAGGAGCTGAAAACTAATGGTTTAAATACACCGAGGGATTAACAAGGCACAGGTGAGGTGAACACAGAACTAAACATAACCCTAAACACAAAAAACACAAACTAAAAACATGACAAAAACACGGAAAATGAAACAACAAAACATCATCCTTTGTGTGTGAGAAACACAATGTTTTAATATTTAGTTGACCTCTTAGATTACAGCCCCCTGCCTGTCTTTAAACATGTTTTAAATGTTTCCTGAAAGTAAATTGTTTCTCACTTTGAACATTAGAGCTGTTTTCAGTTTGACCATGTCCTGTAATTTTAGTGTATTTGCTTTCAAAAATCGTACGTTTGTGTGCTCTCTAAGACTCCATAGTGTACTATTCTGATTGCTATTTTAATATAAACAAAGAAATTAATGCAACACTGCAAAAACAGTTTCAATAACAAACATTTTATATGAACAATACAAAAAAGGACAATCTAGTCTGTAAATTTATTATACCAGATGACTTCCAGTGTAATTTATAGTCATGTGAATTTGTTTCTGTACAAGGCAACAAACCTCAGATGGAGAAAAACTGAGAGTGAAGTGGAGCATTTAGTAGCAAAAGTGCCATATATTTCCCTTAGGAGTTGATGGACAACATAGCTAAATATTAAATGAAAACTGGGGCTACTTTATTTGAGAGACAAAAAGTAGAACTGTACAAGGCTCCAAACCGTTACTTACATTACTTCAAAACTACATAACTGATTTCTGAGAAACTCAGCATATCAACTGAAAGGTGAGGACAAATCTGTGCTGTGTTCACATCTGCTTTGTTTCTTATAAACAGGCAAAGAATTAGTTCTTCGCCTTTTCCACCATTCTCAATTCTAAAGTGGGGAATGAGCCCTGTATAGACATTTTAAACCCTATAATGTTAGCAAAGTCATTTTAATGTACAGAAACTATATGGATCGACAGATAATGTCTCTGACTTTTCAAAGCAAATGCCCAGCGCCACCTTTGAGCGTGTACCTGTTGCATACTTGAATATCCAACCTAAAATCACAGAAACTCAGAAGCAAGGACAAATGCTTCTCCTTGCAAATGAATTCAAGCAGGTTCGATATGGCGAAAAAAGAAAATAACGACATGAAAGATTCCTTCACTAATCATTTTATCCAGCAATCAATTCAAGCTACAGAGCATGAAATAATGCAGATCCTGCTCTCAGGCCGAGTGGGCATTGATCAAACACATTTGGATGGTTTTGCACTCATAGTTGTGAGTGTGTGTGTGTGTTTGTAGGCGTGACAACAAAATAAAGAAAGACTGAAAGTGTGTTTAGTGTTGTTCCTCAGAGTGTGTGAGCCCATCTGTGTGTGTGGCCACTGATCAAAGGCAGAGCCCTGGTTTGCCAGTAAAAAAAGAGGAGCCAATTGATCAGAAATGGCTGTAATTGGAATCTAAATAAGACCTGCTGCATTGATCCCATCTTAGTTCTCAGCTCCTGGCTTCCGTAAATGTGAGTTTGCTGAAGGCCAGCCAGCACAGCTCCTGCAGCCCTCCCCCTATAGCGCATGGCTTTCTGCATCAATAATTACTGAAGTTTAACTTTCACATCTAAACTGTAAGTAACTTGAATGATTGACTGAGCACAAAGCATTTTATAATCTGCTGCCTGCAATTTCCATTTTCATGATGCCACCCACTCAATGAAATGTAGTGATTTTCCAAAACAGAAGGGAGTGATTGCAAATGGCAAATGTTTTTTAAGACACAAACAATAGAGCAAATCAAGGTAGCAGGAATAATAAAAACTGTGCAGAGTCACTGGTGCTTTGTTCACAGACAAAAAAACTATAGCTGCTTGAAAGCAAACACACTTACACACAAGCACACATTCCCCTACAAACAACCTCCGCCAGCAAGATAAGGGCTAAATTATGGGATCGGTGGGTTGCCTAGTGAGAGAGGTGTCATGAAGACAGAATGCAGCAAGTTGTAAATAGCCTTTACAATCCTTTACAGTGTTTTGTATGTGTTTTAACAGTCACTCATGCATAGCCAGCAGGCATACAGAGAATACGAGGACATAGTTTTCACCACTTCGTGGTGCATTTTGGATTTATCATTCTGTCATTGCCATTCCTTTCACAGGAGCAGATAGAGAGAAGAGATACATTTGTATCATTTACACATAATGAAGACACATGAAACAGAATGTCATTCAGGTTGTTTATGCATTCACACTTATTTATGTTGCTCAAAACTGCATTGATATTGCAAACACAAGACCAATCCAAGAAGCGTACACAGTGCAGTGCTGTCTACAGCGACATACATTCAAGATTTATATTGGCATGTACCACATAATAACATGCATAGGCCTTCTCTCTGTAGGCTGCTTCGTCATTGTTGGTAATGCAGCCGATGAAGGTGGTGTCACTGGCCAACTTGATGGTCGTGACGGAGGTGTGCAGAGTGTACAGAGAGAAAAGGAGGAGGAGGCTAAGGACATAGCCCCAATGTTCAGAGTCTGTGTGGAGGAAGTGTCACTGCTAATCTGCTCCGACTGGGGCCTGTTGATAAGAAGTGCACAGTGATGGACAGATACGCAGGTCCCTGAACTTCATAACAATTGTAGATAGTCGAATGCAGTTAAAAGCTGAACTGAAGTCCACAAATAGTATTCGTACGTAACTGCTCCTCTGGTCCAGGTGAGAGAGGCAGTGTGTCATGTGGGTCATGTGTAGCTGGTCTTTTCTGTCGCCGCCCCCACCCTTTGGAACTCTTTCCCATGATACATCTGAGACACCACACATGCACTAAAAACTCACCTGTTTCACTCTGTTTTTATAATATAAACAATTCTTTTTTTCAACTTTGTGTTGTTTATTTATTGTATCTTTATTTTGATATTTACTGATCTTATTTTGATCTACATTTATATTAGTTGCATCTCTTGTATTTTTGCAGGCTTTGGTCTTCTCTCTGTAATTTTACACTAATAAAGATTGCATATAGAACACTTTATTTGTCCAACAGTAGGGAAATTTGCATTTGTAAATCATGTGATGTTGCCACTAATTGAGGGTGGCCTGTTAAAAAGAGGTGTGGGAAGATGAAGGGACAAAGCTGCAGTGGTTCTCATGTGAGGGATTTGTGGGAAACCAGACACCCTGTACCCTGTGCCAGCTGGACTGATAGACGTCAGCCTGACTCCCATCATATTATAACAGATTAGTGTCACAGAACATAAAGAATTTTATTTATAATTACTCATGAAGACAGAAGAACAAAAGGCTTATTAATCTGTGAGTAAATGGTTCACATACAACCAAACAGACAACAAAAGGAACTGACAAAGATGCAGTTTGCATCTCAGAAATGCTCAAAGACAAAAGACAAAAATCATAAAAAAGGTGGTAATGCTGGTAATCTCAGTGTGTCTTGATCAGGCTGATTGTTCTTTTTATTTGTACTTGAGTCAGCTTAGTGTTGTTGAGCTGTTGAGTTGTTGACCACTAAAAAGTGTTTTTTAGGAAGCTGGAAAACATTTCTATATTTTAATGTCTGAAATGTAGTTCCCACATAAAGAGTCTACCTCCAGGGTCTACCTGCCATTGGTGGATGTGGGGCTAGACTCAGATTTCCATTGCCTTAAAATCAAACACATTGCCAGCAATGTGCAGAGTGAGATATCCCAGAAAACAATGGAGTCTACTGCTGTTGTTTTTCTTTGAGCCTTTGATTTATTGTCAGGAATGAAAGATCACAAGGAAAAGAGTTTGTGGAACAGAGCATACTTGAGTCTTTTTTTTAAACTTATATAATAGTAACTGTCAGTGCATATAGCAGATTTTGAAGAAGTATTTTAACAACCCTAAACTAAAATGAATGAGTTACTGTCAATTAGGATTATACCTGATTTTAGTATGTAGCTCTTGCCCATGCATTGCTGATTTCAGCATCAGATGATGGCTTGAGCTCACAGTATGGGAAAGTAAATGCCTCATTTCTGTTGGTATTGTGGCACACAAGATTGTTGAGTACAGCATGTTCAAAGGAAGTTTCACAACTTCATATATGGTTTATTATACAATTTCTTTTTAGGAGGTTTCTTTAAAAATGTGCTGGTGGAAAGAAAAAGTTATTACAACTTTTAACAGGATCCTTGGCTGTGACAATGTTTTAATCTTTTCAGTCAGAAAAGGTAAACAGGAGCAAAAGTCTGCTTTCCACATACTGGGCAGTCTAGATAAAAAAAATAAATAAGCTTTTCCATTTTTCCCAAAAAAAAAAAAGAAAAAAAAAAAAATATATATATATATATATATATATATGTAAAGATATATAGACAGACAGACAGACAGACAGACAGACAGACAGACAGACAGACAGACAGACAGACAGACAGACAGACAGACAGACAGACAGACAGACAGACAGACAGACAGACAGACAGACAGACAGACAGACAGACAGACAGACAGACAGACAGACAGACAGACAGACAGACAGACAGACAGACAGACAGACAGACAGACAGACAGACAGACAGACAGACAGACAGACAGACAGACAGACAGACAGACCAGACAGACAGACAGACAGACAGACAGATAGATAGATAGATAGATAGATAGATAGATAGATAGATAGATAGATAGATAGATAGATAGATAGATAGATAGATAGATAGATAGATAGATAGATACTCTTTGTAAACTTAAAATTACAGAAGAGGTAATGTGTAAAAAGTGCAGGAAGGCTTGGATATATACCCACAGGCTACTTTTTCATCCTGAAGCCAAGAGACTGAAGTTAAGGTATGATCAGAAAATAGGCTCTTTTCCCAGAGGGACATAAAGATACAAAGCAAAGTCCACAAACAAAATAAAACACATATATAAACACAGCCACTGCCTACGGCATACACCTAATTTAACTTCAACAACAGTAACAACAAACGCCCAAGAAAGTCATATGAAAATTGACTAACACACAAAACATCCACTGAACACACTGACATTCTAGTGTGTGTGAATCTATGTTTGTGTTGGCATCTAGCTTTCATTTACACTGCCACAGTAGGAAAAGTGCTTGAGTCTTAATGAGGCTGTTAAATAGTGTGATTTTAAATATGTATCCAAAGAGTGTGTTTTTTGAGGCAAAGATGCTTGTTTGTGTGTATATATGAACACATTTGCATGCACATAAATTCAAACAAGAATAAAAGAAGATGGACCACAGTGTATAGATTTGGAGGATATCTTGTAGACATCTCTTTGGAGAGGAGAAGTGTGTAAATAAGAAGCCATGGAGTTTGTGAGGAGTGTGTACTGTATGTCCGTGTTGCATCAGACTGTGCTAAAGAATACAGACCAGCAGGAAAGATGTTGCTGGAGGCAATTCTCAGTGTGATGTGAGCTAACATTCCTGTACATGAAGAGGACGAGCTGGAAGTGAAGACAGTTCTGAGCCCCTTGCCATGACTGCTCTCCACCATCTGTTTGCACACACTCCGTAATCACACCTACTGCTGCTGTCAGATTTTTGTTAGACTGAAAAGTGTGTTTTTGTGAGTCAGTCAGATTTTCCAACTGATGCCTGGGCATTTTGAAACTACACAACAAGTTAGTAATGGGTTCCTCTGGGGCCTCTGGTCATAAAAAAAGAAAGAATAAAAAAAAAACATCTCAGAAAAATCCAGTCAGAAGCAATAACACATCATCACTGGAGGTGTGAGGTTTCTGTCTGACAACAGCATCATGATGCAGTGCTGCTGCATCTACTGTCGTCCTGCTGACAGAGCTAAGTCAATCTGATTTCCACAGCCGGAGTAAGATCAACTAATGCTTGATTTCTCACAGACACACTTAGCTTCGATCTGCTGCTCTGCCTTTAGTATTTATGAAGGCTGATATTCAAACTACTGACGTGTTTCACAGAGGCAGCCAAAATGTGAGCGATCAAACACTGAAATCATGTCCAACCATGATTGTTTGTTTTAGGATGTTTGAATGTGGCATCAGGAAAAAAAAAAAAGAAAAAGAAAAACAAACAAATGAATGCATAAATATTCATAAACCTAATAGGAAAAGCCTGTGTTCATCCTCTGACCTCTCCCACAAGTTGTCTACTCAACTGAAAAAGTAGCAGCAACTTGCCATAATGTTTAAATACCATCACAAATCCACGCAGAGCATTTATTCCCCTCAGTGTTCCAGCAGAAACCCAGAACGAGACAGAAATTTCAGCTTTCAGATCGCCTATGAGTTCAGCACCAAGGACAGCTCCAATGCCGCTGCTCGCTAAGAACGATTCCTCTTTTAGAGGATTTGTGGAGGCCATATAAGCTCATGTATGAACTCAAGAGTCTGAACAATATGGAACTTTGTGGGCTAAATTACATTTTCCACCATGACCAGTTCTGACTTAATGCCTGCAAATGTGGCATGCAGAGTTTTTTTTCTGTCCAGAAATAAAACATTTAGCATTACAGTGAGACTCTTGTGGGTGCACTGAAATCATGCTGCTATTGTTGGCTGCTAAGAAGTATGGAGAGCCATTATAGAATTGAAAGCTTTAACTTATGGGAAAAGAGTCAACAGAGGCTCTATAATAGCAATATAATAGTTCCACAGGTTCCCTTTTTTTTCTTTTTCTTTTTCTTGTATTGGTTTTTTTTTTTTTTTTTTTTTTTTTTTTTTAACATAGTTTGTTTAGCTTTGGTAATAGCTTACTAAAGTGGTACTTGTGGTAGAAATAATAATATAAAGTTACTAACCTGTTCCAACTGTTGCAGGGAAAGCAGGGAAAGAAAAATCATTAGACTTGTTACAAACACATTTATAATTGTGGATGTTGCATCTAGTTTCTTCTGGCGGCAGGAGTGTTTGTTATTTTTCTGACTAATTATTTGTTTACACTACAAGTTGTAAGAAAAATACACAGTAGACACAAAACAGAGAAAAACAGCACACCGTCACATTTAGAGAAGCTGCAACTGCTAACATCTGACAAAATTATGAAATTATTTAATTTTAAAAAATGGTCATCTATTTTTTTTTTTTTTTTTTTACCATTAGTGTCATAATGCTACATCTGTATCTGCATTAAAATGCAGTGGTTAAGTCAAGCATAAAAAGCTTATTCAGACACATTAGTGAGGTCACTTACAGAGGAGAGCTTGATAAAAGAGTTCTCAAAAAATGGACAAGTGCCAGAACTGCAGCAGGGGTACATCATTCACTGAATCATCCTCTCTTAAGCACATGCAGTCCTTTTTACACATTCATGCACAAACTCCTACATGTTCACTTACTCACACACACACATTGCCTCACTCTTCCACTTTGCTGAAACTGGAGTTGTGTGCCCTTTCTGCATGGCGCGCTGCCAGCCACTCACAGCACATTACCAGTGTGTGACCCAGTATGTGCTGAAAAAGGAAGCATTTAACCTCTCGCCCTTTTCCGCTGATGCTCCTCTCATACAGTCTCATTCCATGCTGAATATGGACCGCAGCACTTTGTTTGTGAGGAAAATGGGGAACGACTTGGGTAGTGTGTCTTAGAGAATTACTGCATATGAGTGTATGTTTGTGTTGCCTTACATGCATTCTTTTTTCTTTTTTTTTTAAATTATCATGTGTATCTTTCTATTCCCATCTCCGAGCTGCAATGAGATTTATTCCTGATGTGGAGTTCTATCAGAGAGAACATCAATTTACAAGTCTGACATTTAATCACAAGCCTGGGCAGGTAGAGATACATGCCTTTATATGCACAGAGCATGAAAATACACACACAAAACAAACACACTATCATCCTCTTGCAAACTGGCATGGAAACATGAATCAAACACAAGCACAGGCCTGTGGGCTCTGTGTGAACACTGGATACTGCAGAGTTTTAAGAGTTTGCAAACTGATCTACAAGAGGAAAATAAGCTGTGTGTGAGAGTAAAGGGAAAATAACGCTATGAAAAAAGACAGTAGCAAAGGTTTGAAAGGTAAACATTTCCCACATCAGTCTATTGGTTCAGACTTTGACAGAGTGTCTCAAAGATACAGGTGGTCATAGAGAACTAGGTTATGATGGATAGATGTCTGTGGTCTATTTATTATTGCTGGGATTTCACTGAAAGCCACAGTCTGCAGCTTTCTCATCACACTGGGTTTGTCTGTAGAGCTGCATTCCACACCAGCTATACCTATGTGTTTAGATCATTTCCATCTGTTCTTGCTTTTTTTTTTTTTTTTTTTTTTTGTTCTTCAAGCCTCTCTTTCATTTACCATCTTTTCTGGCTTGGTCTCTAATACTCATTTAGGAAGTCTTTGCAACGTCCTCATTAGCGGTGGTGTCATTTACTAGTAAGTATTTAGCTCTTCCTTCCAATGATGATGACTTCTTTTAATAAGGTCATGCTGAGAAATCCTTGTGTCTCTGTGTGTTTGTGTGTGTGTGTGTGTGTGTGTGTGTGTGTGTGTGTGTGTGTGTGTGTGTGTGTGTGTGTGATCATGTTTGTTGTTGCATGTTGTGTGTGAGAATAAGCGAGCACGCTGCATCCTAGTAATGAATAATAACATTTCTGCAGTCGTTACCAGACGCTTCAACATCTTGTCACAAAGAAAAATTAAAGACTAAAGGAGCAAGAACGAGTATGGCTCAAAAGCTGGAAAAAACTGGAAGATCAAAAGCAAGAGAGCACAGAGGAGCACTATTACTGAAGGGCACAAAACCAGCAGGTTTTTTAAATCAGTTTTAATTAGTACTTTGCATCACCTGGAGTTATATATTTCAGACAGTGTTGTAACAAGGTCTGTCAGAGAGCACAGCCTCTGTTGTCACACAGTGGCAACCTTCTGACTGCTTTAGTCACAGCGCTCCCCCAGTAGCAATCCAATTGCTGTCATCATCAAGTCTTTCACCAGTGGAGGTCAAATCATTTAAAACTGAGTAACTTAGTCACAACAAGCAGATGTTTATCCTAATGTGTCTGTTTAAATGGGCTGACCGCTCTGTTCGGGTGGAAAGTCATGCTCATAAAACACATCCTTAGATCCTCCTGAACACATTGACAGTGACTTACAGTATCTTAAAGTTTGGGGCACATTTACATAAAAGATGGAGAGTAGTCCATTCTCTCTTCTGCAAGATTTTTGGGAAATAGTCCTTAAATTTAAAGATAATTTCTCACAACTGTTTGGAAATGTGTTATCTAAATCTGGAACCTATAGTAAATCTAAATACACAAAGATCCTTTGTTAACCTTTTCTTTCAGAGTGTGGATTATTACTTCAGCCAGAAGAATATATACAGTGAGTTACATACATGTTCATTTAAATGTATGGAGTGCACATATTCAAGACAAATGATTCAAAACTATATAAATTAAATGGTATTAAGTGTTGACAAATTTGTTTAAGACCTGATTTAAAAGGACTAAGATTTAAGGCAGGCTTCAGGTTTTCTGATAGTTTGTTTCAGATATTAGAACTAGAGAAACTAAATTAAATTTCTCCTTGCTTATTTATAACTGGGAACGAAAAGTAAGTGACCTAGATGAGCTTAGATGTCTCAGTGGCGTCAGCAGATCAGATATATATTTTGGACCAGAGCCATTCAGTGCCTTGCACCAGTTTTTAAGTAAGTTTGTGAATGTAAAGATCTGAGAACTGGAATAATTTGGTCTCTTTTTCTTTGTGTTTGGGAGGACAGGAGCAGCAACATTCTATCTTAGTTGCAATTATCCTGTAAAAACTTCATTATAGTTTTCTATACAGCTGTTAAAATTTAGCTTAGATTCCAAAATGTCCAAAATACCAAGCTTTTTGATGACTGAAGTTAGGCACTCCTCTTTGATGCTTATCAAAACACAATTATTTCAGATTTAGCTGAAATAATTTATCTATTTATCTAAATCATTTATCTATTTATCATGAGAAGATATTTTGTTTCCATGATCTGAGTTAGTGGGATCATGTAGATGCCAAACAAAATAAGCAAAAATATTAAAAACAACTGACAGGTAAAGAGAGTAACACTACTCATCTAATTACAAAGTGCAATTTCAACATTCATGTGAATGTCAGGACTGTCATTTACAAAGATGTTTCTGAGACACTTAATTAGACATTTATTTATGCCTGCCATACCTGCCATGCTAGGTGACAGGATACCAATCTGACCCCATAGACCAACTGTTCCAAAAGATCTATTTCTAAAATCTTTTTACAGACTTTCCATTACAGATGTATTTTGTTTGTGTTCTTAAGGTGAAAGCTGTTTTTTCAGCATGAAAAGGATTAACGGGTGTTAATAAGGTTTTGACTGGTCTATGTACAGTGTATGCAATAATAACATTCATAGCTGTTTTAGCCTCGGTTTTTACCTCACCTTAAGAAATAGCATAGCTTGGCAGAACTGCAACATAAGAAATAACAACCAGCCAAGAACAAGTTTCTCTACAAGAAGTATAGATCCACCCAAGAGTTTTAAAGATGAGATCTAACATTTTCAATCCACATGCACATGAGCGACCAGGAGAAGTGTGAGGAGAAGCAATGGAGAAACTGAACCAGTGTGCATGTGAGTTACATTGTTTTCACAGGACTGAATGTCTGCTTTTACATATCAGAGTATAACAATACTCTGATATGTATGTAAACTCCCAGATGCTAAAAGTCATATCTCAATTTTTTAAAGATAAAACAACCTGTGCTTGAAATGCTGACATGAAATAAGAGGTGAACTCTAGACTTCCAGCTCACAATTTCTACCTCTGTTGAGCTGGTATTTTTTCAAGCACATTCTGATAAAACCCTAAAGACACTACAGAGAGGACAGCAACCTTCAGTAAGTCTCACACTGTTCTGACTTTCCCTATCCATCTGGAACTCTATCAAATCTCCTGTTACTATATGTTCCTTTCTAAAATTAGAACTACATGCAACCATGTTTTCCACGGTAGACATCTTTTTCATCCATGCAAAATGCATCCCAGCAGAAAAACTGTGGATCTAACTTAAAAAGCTGGAGGTTGTGCAATAGTCACAAAAGTAATAAACCAACTTAATCTAACTACCATATCTTCTGTACTACAACATATTAGTGAATAAAACTGCATTTTTCTAGTAGTGCTGCTAAGAATGTCTGCTTTATCTAATCTGCAAGAGCTACCACATGAGCATAACCAGGTCAAATAAATACACATACACAAATACACATATTAAAGTACATATACAGTGTTATCATGTCTCCTTAAAAGAAATGCATGCGTCCAATGCAGTGCAATTAAAACACTAATAAAGCAGCATGGTGAGATGATTCCCTGATAGAGTGACATCAAGCAGAGTATGGATTTTGTTCCACTGTGCAGAGTGACACATTACATAATTAGACAGCATGCTCAAGACAGTTGCCACAGGTATGCACAGACACGCATACACACTTTAAAAGAGAAAGACGGAAGGCTTGGGACTAGCTCTCCTGCTGAGTTACAATAAGGAAGAGGTTGCAGGCAGTTGCACTATAACGCAGTGAACTCCCCTCCGAACATTCGCAGTACTAAGTCACTACTAATAAAAACTCACAACCACAGATGTGCAGGCCTATTACAAAATCCAACGGCAGCTAACATTTCATTAAAGGGGTTTATGTGTGTGAGTGTGTGTGTTTGGGGAAAAAAAAGAGAGGTGGAGAAAAAGATTTTTGCCCTTGGGCTTTTCCTCTGATAAACAGTTGCATTAAAAGATTTCATCCACATGAATTCACACAAAGATGAAGAAAAGAAAAATAAGTCAGAAACACGTATGTGGATACAACACACACACACACACACACACACACACACACACACACACACACACACACACACACACACACACACACAGAGAGAGAGAGAGAGAGAATGAAACACAAGTAATAATGGAGTTTAAACCCAGTAAAGACTGATCTAAGCTCACATTCCCACCAGGGAGAAACCATTATTAAGTAAAGCTTGGTGTGATGTTAGGTGCTTCTGCAGGCACTGATGGTTGTAACAACACACAACTGCTTAACTTGATAAACACTAAGGATTTCTGGCTGTGTAGAAAATGAGGGGAGAGGAGATGATCATGCAAAACAGCTGAATACATACAGGCAGTAATAGTATTTATGATGAAGAGAGAAAAAAAATTACAATACAATCACAAACATGCTCACGCAAGACGATGGACAGAACGATCAGAGAGGAGGGCCTTGATAGTATTCATGAATCACCTCTTTAGTAGCCATGTTTATGTATGAAGGGGTGGCGGTGAGACTTTGGGACTGGGAAGCCACTGAGGGGGACATTAAGTGTCTTTATATAAATTGTCACAAAGGCCCAATCCTCCATATTAGTGACAAAATTGTCTTTTTTATTGTCTGCAATTCATTTTACACATCTATTGATGCAGCTCAGCTTTACATGAATCACTGTCATCTTTAATCTATGCTGCATCTTCGGGGTGAATAATATACTGTAAGAGCACATTCTTTTCTTTAAAAAAAAATAAAACAAAATCTGGCATATCCTTTCCTAATGATGCCGTCCTTTCCTTTCCTTACACTTACTTTTCTTTTTAATGAGCATCATACAAGCCCTCTTTTAAAGACCATTCCCTTAGGGGTAGTGAACAATCTGTAACACATAAGCACTCCCTCACTGTTGTTCACACCTTCCTAAAGACAAGGTGCAAATTGAAGTGGCGTTGCTTTTTCCTCAGAAAGTCTGGCACTTTCTGCGGAAACAACACAGCAACAGCCAACACATTAGCGATTATTAGCCTGTGTGGGAGGCAGAACACAGCCAGTCAGAGTCAGCCAGTTCCTCTAATGCTGAATAAACGCAGGAAAATAAAGAGAGGTCAGAACATGCATATGTGGTGCTTGGAAAAACAAACACGGCAAACATGGTTCCACACAAACCAATGCAATGCACAGTCATGGGAGTGTGGTTTTTTTTTTTTGTTTTGTTTTGTTTTTTTTTCCATCACATGCAAACACACACAAGGCGTTTACACATCCCCAATCCACTGGGTTTCTATTTCATTATGTGTTACTGGGACTGATCTTTTATGCCAAAGTGGCCCTTGCTGCAATGCAATTAGGCTATCAGCTTTTAAAACAATGGAGTGCTCGTCAGTCCTGCTGCCCATTTTGGGTGTCTAGTTTTATTACAAAACACTTGAGATTAAATTACAGTCTTTATTTCCATTTCCTCTGTGAGGGCTGACCTTCAAATGTATCAGCCGAGATCAAAGCCCACGGCCTGATAATACTAATATAGACTTTTTAAGCAATTTTAGGGGAAATTACATGCACCAGATTATCAGAGAGAAAATGAGATATATATAATGAAGCAGCCATCCAAAGTCTAGAACAAATTTGCCCAGACTTGGTCTTTTATTTCAGTCCATTCAGTTTAGTGCTATGTTGGGAAATAAATTGGTCTTGAAGTTGTATTGATATCAAAACTGAGATCCTCTATGCTAATTTAGTTTTCACTGTTGCTAAGTAAACATATTAAAAAAAAACAGCCCTTGCTGATGTTTGGAGGTTGAAGTGTCCTATTATAAAATATCCTTTACTGAGTGTTTGTAATGTTGTAATGTTGAACTGTGTGTGGTTTCAGGGCTTATGGGATACAGCTCAGGCCACAATTCATAGCTCTTTCACCCTTGAATCTCCAGTTTACAACCAATTACCTGACCTCTTACCCTTTCAGCCAACCTCAATAAATCACATTCTGTCTGATCTCAAACCAGCTCTCCCTCTTAACAAGTAAACTCAAACCTAGTGCAACTACAGTCTGGCACTGTCGTTGCAGCCTTGACCTCTGACCCCAACTCTCTGATCTCAAAATGGATTGTCCCCATAAAGAAGCTCTACCACAGAAGAACAGAATAACTTAAACCAATACCACATGTTAAAAGGACCGAATTTCTTTTTTTCTCCCATGCCATTCAGTATTAGTTAATGAAGAGCTTTGACACACATACAGATAAATGGATCAGTTGCAATGTGGAGGATGAGCACTCCCTTACCTGAGAAACAGTATTAGAGATTATGTGTACTGGCCTTCCCTCCTTGTACTTCTAGTTTCTAAAAATCATATTTTGTAACCTGAAGCTGAAGAACAGTTTGAAATCATTTGTGGAAATTGCAAGCATCAGATCAAAGAAGCAGAGTCTGTTGTCAAAAATCAAACTCTTACTGAATGCAGCTGTCAGGGGAGAGAAAGCATCTTTTAAAGTGATACTGTGTAATAAATAAATGTGAAATACACTCTCCAGTTGTGATATAACCAGAGCTAATTTTTGCTTGAACAGCATCTATAATGACCTCTATAAAACCACTATTGACTGTTTTCTTTTGACTGTTTTGTTGCAACTGTTGCAAGAAAGCAAACCTAACCAAAGGCAGGTGCAAAATTATTTGTAATTTCTCGCCCAATTGAACCGAGTTCCCAGACTGTCCTGGTGTGAATGCGCCCTAAGTAACAGCAGTACCTTAAAGGTTGGGAACACAGGGTCCGGGTGTTGCCAGGCATCAGCTAAGCAGCCACTCCCACCCAGGTATGAAAACCAATACAAAAGAAAAGACGGGTCATTACAGGGCCAATACAGAAGGACAAATAACCACTAATGCTCACACACAGGGGGAATTGAGCCACCATTTAACAGAGCTGGATTGGCCCACAGGAGGAGCAGTCATGATGCATTACACTGGTGAAGCAGACTGACCTCCCTGGCACTGTTTCATGCCCACATACAAAACAATTTTTTCTTGTCAGTTGTTACTTATAATGGCAATTGGTCAAAACCACAGTAATAAAGTTTTTATTCTTTGAATAATCAACACTAGCAAAGCACTCTGAGAGTGCAAATGGACTTGGGTAACAGAGGACAGATGGAGCAGAGGGACCTTATTTATTTATTTATTTATTCATAAAGGCCTATCAGACTTTCTGATATTTTCAAAACTTTGACCAGCTGCAGCGTTCAGTTAGCTGCGATAGTAGGTGAGTTCCTCATTTAATTTTTAATATATATTTGTTTAATAAACTAGTGATATAGGACAGATGGCTGCTGTGTTCTACTGTAAACCTTTATCTGAACATAAATGATGATTGAGATTCTCCATGGCTCTTTTTGTTTACCTGTAATAATGACCCTGGCACTACTTGCTGTAAAAAACATAGCTTCTATTGTAAATATTTCTGCAGTTTGTTGCAGTACTGTTACAGTATATCTTTCATCAGCACAAACAGAAAAGCCACTCAATATTCTAACCTCAGATATGTGTAGGTCCTATCTGGAATGTCCTGGTATAACCTAGAAAAAGTATTAGTTCTGGCATTTTTAATTAAAACAATTAGCAGAACAACTAATAACTTTTTTAACTTATCTTGCTTTTAATCATTTTAATGTAATTTATTATTTTATTGTGATTATGTGTTGATGCCTTTTACTATTCTAAATATCTGTAATGTCTTTGTTTTATGTAAAGCACTTTGAACTGTCCTGTACATGAAATGTGCTATACAAATAAACTGCCTTGCCTTGCCTAATAAGATCATACTGTATATTTTATAGAAATGAGAAATAATTTCCCAACCATAAACTAACATTTTCAGCATTTTTTTTTCTTTGATGTGTTCAGGTTATATAACCAGAAAAAGATGTTTTGTTATCTGCATTAATAAGCTTTTTTTGTTCAAAGGCTGTGGGGAGTTTCTTTGCAAAATGACCTCAAAGAAAAAGAACAATTTGCTCTGAAAATGTTTTGTTTATTTCTCCAAGGTTGACCGCTGCAGTCTTCAGGGATTAACTTCAAAAAAGAGAGTGTTATTTTGGTTTATTTCATTCTTAGACTCATTAACACTTGGAGTTACTTAGCAAACAGAAAAATGAATAATTATGTAAGGAATTCGCTATCCACACAATGTTATTTTTTAACAGTGTAAAGAAATGTTTTAGCAACTTAACACGAGGCACAATAGTGATTCATTTTGTTTGTGTATAAGGTTTATTTTCTCACTTTAGAGTCATTGTTAACCATATGTTTCAGAACTATTAGCAAAGCTTTGTTAAGGCTCGGTTTAAAAAGAAATATATGTGTATCTTTATCACAATATAAATTCCCTTATGTAAACGTGAACACACACATGGACATCCTTTTCATAGTGATGAGAGTGACCAGGACAGGGTAATCCCAGTGCCTTACATATTCTCATGGGAATCACACAGAGATGGCAACAAACAACAACACGGCCACTGAGAGTGCTCATGTTGGATTATTAAACATACACATACAAAAAAGAAGAGTCTGGTGTCAGAGGTTGGATGAAGTGTGTTATGTTCCCTCAGGGAGGATAGGAAAGTACTAAATCAATAAATTCAGAGGTTTTGTCTGTCTGATCCTCCTCAAACACACACAATATACATCACAATACACTGGCAGACAAATATATACAAAGTCAAAACACACACACACACACACATGCACAGTCTGCCTCTCTCACCGTCTCTCTCCAAGGACGTGTAACTGAATCCTCCCACTATGAGGTCTGGATGTTATAAAACATGCTGTAGCCTTGAAGCTCAGCACGGCATCGTAAGAAGCAGCTAATCCAATCGGGTCAGTCTAAAAACAGACCAAGTTTCAGAACTTTGATGCTTTGTGTGGATGGTTTAGACTCTAATCATTCGATGTCTGGGAGAGAGGGCTAATGATCAGATACTCAAACTAAGATAAATTCTTTTTTCTCTCACACTAACTGATAACGCATGCATTGTAATTTATGTAATATTTTATAGCATTCAAGCACGGCAGAGTTATTAACTGCACCATTACACCTGAAGATAACACGGGCAGTTTGGTACATCCACCAGTCATTTGCCATCTGTCTCATCAAACTCTGTGTGTGTGTGAGTACACACAAGTGTTCCATATTTATGTTGGTGTTTGTTTGTCATTTTATTCTTAAATAAAATAGCGTTTTTTTTAGAAAAAACCCCAAAAAACAGTCTCACTAACACATCTGTGTGTTAGTGTGCGGTTGGCGAGGACATGAATAAAACCAAGCAACAAAATTTAATTGTGCTACTACTTGTGATGTCCATCTGCCATTCAGTCCAGTCATAAAACACTTTCTCTTTTACATGCCAGAACAAAAATGGGAGGAGTAAATATGTAAAAGACAACTTGCTCTCAGTCTCATCCCCACATCCTCCCCAGCCTCCCATCATTGATGGACATCCTCCGTTCTGAACCACTCTATCGACCCGCAAGTTGATGAGCGACTACAGGCTACAGCCCACGCTCAATGAAAGACACACTACAAAGTAACATGCAATGTAGCACAGAACCAGCTCTGGTAATAGCTTTTGGGGAGGGTGGGGCACAAACATCACACACACACATACAACAACCACGCTCCAAAGTTATTCATAAGGATGCAAGGGCAATTAGATAGCTGTCAGTGTCGATGGGAGCACCTTTCAAGAAGTACAATGTGTGGTGCAAGTGAGGGGATGAGATCTGTCTATAAACCAGTGAGGGGATAAAAAAAAAGAGGGATATATGGGAGAAAACAAAACTAGATGTGTGTGTGTGTGTCTTGGAGGGGTGGGGTGGGGTGGGGGTAGAAAAATTGTCCCTCCCTCCCTCTCTGTTGCGCAGACAGGTACATTTTATTCTCCTACACAAAGCCTTCACATGCCCACTCAAAAGACATTCTATTGACCTTTTTGGTTTCTATAGCAACACAAAGCACAGAACAGCATTCTTATTTAAAGTATGAAACACATGAATGCTTTTATACAACAAATATCCAACTATGTGCAAACATAAAGACACCCTCACTAATTAAAGGTCTGCTCATTATGCTGTCAGACACCCTGTTTACTACACAAAAGCTAAAAATCAAATCCTTTTCCATGTTGTGAGGGTAACAGTGAGTCAACTAACTGCTTTTTAATGAAAGCTTGTAGCAGGAGGCAGAGGTTAAATTGGGATTTGTCTTGTGGGTTGGTGATGGAGCGGTGGGTTGTGTGGTTTAAGGGTTGTCATGAGTGCACACGAGTGTGGGCATGGGTGACACTGACAGGCAAAACACTGTATTTCTTTATGTAAAAGAAACTACAGAATATGTGAAAAAAAGTATTAATTGAGAAAACGAGAGGATCTGATAGGTTATACATCAACTGCTGATTGATGCCCACAGCTCTCTCCACTGAGTGGAGAACCACCAGCTGATGATAATTAAAGATTTCTGTATGGTGTTAGGAAGCAAAGCCTAATAATATGAATGGACTTAATCATAGTGCCAAGTCCTTTCAATCTCGTTAAAGGTAAATGAATTTTACATTATACAGTGTGCACTTTTAAGGTGTTTTAGCTAAAGAAAAAAAAAAAAAATCTAATAACTTTGCAATACTGATCCATGATTATTTTCTACTTCTTTTCATTACATTCAAAAGATAAACTTAATAAACTAAACTATGCAGCTTCAACCTGCTCAACAGTTTAACCTGACATTAAGCATACCAGCTGACTTGGTAAATAGTTTTTCTTAAAGATTCTTCTCTTTAGTAAAAGATAAATGCAAATCATACTGTTTAATTAAAGAAGACATAAATATTCATTAAGATGTAACATTTTTTTTTTTGGCTACAATAGATTCAATAGATTTTTGTCCTTTCATTCAGGTTTCATGAGGTCAGTGAGCAAGTGAGCGACAGTATTTGAGCACTTACCTTGATTTTTCTGCTAAATTAAATGAATGAAACATGTCTGAGAAACACCACAGAGCAGATAATCTGTCCCTATTTTTTTTTTTTTTTAAAGTAAGGCTATATGTGGTTAATTTACCTTTGGCATTATTGAAGGACAGGACTCAGTCAGAATACAGTATTTATGGTGAGAATCTCTCTAACGAAAGCATAAAATCAAGCATGATTGGTGGGACAGATGATGTAAAACTTATAAAATCACCAGATGTGCCTCATACAAAGTTAACCTCTTCTCCATGGGAGCCCCCTGTGCAGGGGTCGGCATGAGATGAGAGTGGTAAATCATACTTGTGCTGTTTTGTGGTCTTCTGCATCGAGCATAAATGGCCCTTAACACATATCTTGATTCTATAACTTCTGTAGTAATCTCATGTGTTGTCTTTCTGTTGAAACAGGATTATACATACAGCCCTTGCAGTTGTACAGATATAGTAATTTATTTTGGGTATATCATTTAAGACAGGAAGCAGATGAAGAATAATGCTGAAGAAACACTGAAAGAACTTGTGATTTGGCTTAAAGGAAGCTTTCTTCATAACCAATTAGGTCTATTTGTGCACAATGCACAATCATCCTGAGTAAACAATTGATTAAAAATAAATCATTGTCTGTTTGCTTTTTCAAATATTGCTTTCTTTTTGTTTTAGCAGACAACCAATTTAGTTGTAATAATCAGTTCATTATTTAATCTAATTTAGACCTTTTCTTTTTTGAATGGTGCCACCCTTTTCCTTCTCTGAGACCCTGCCTGGCCCCCAGGCGTGGGTCTAGAAAAATTTTCTAGACCCAAACCTTATGAGTAGTTGCCAGTTTGTTTTGTTTTTATTTCTTTTTCAAACTCTATGTTGTCCCACAGTCCAGTTTAATCAGTTGTGCTTTACTTAGTTTTATTAGCTTAATAAGGCTGTTACATCATGAATACAGAGCTGCTGAATTATTATATGTATCAAGCCATTCATCCTTCTGCAATATATACCTTACTAATGATGGATTTCACAGAGCTGATTCCTGTGACAGAAACTAGAAGTAATGGAACTAATCTCTAGTCAGTCCAATTTACCCCATGGCAGAAGGTAATACTGGCTCATTGCTAATGGTGAACACATCTCAGGCTTGATAATGGAACTGGTAGAACAAATATTGAGATACAATTCAGTTAAATAAAATTCCCTTCACATCATCTTCAGAGCTGGTAGTAAGGTGCAGTCATATTAATGCATTTGTTAATCACCTTGAAGGCTCCAATTCTGAGACTCAAGTTCATACAGTAAAGTTTGTAGAAAGCCAAGTTGCATAAACTCAACATATCTGTCCTTCTGGTACATAATATCTTACATAGACTTTAACTTCAAATTAAGTTTCCAGCATTAGTTTATTAATTAGCTTTGGTTTGGGGTCTTATTTTGATGCTATGGTGTTTTTAAACAGCTGTTTTGAACTTCAAACATTATATTTGGTGAAGTTAATTAGATGCAGTAAAGTAAAGCAGCATAATCCACAGTGTGACTCTCACAATCTGAAGAGGAGCAAAAGACTTTACGATAATTGGTTCATTAGAATTGGCTGAGGCTGTTGGATGTCTTAGACATAGCAAACAATCCATCTGGGCATCCATGTGCATGCTAGAAGGACTAATGTGGAAGAGTGCACTATACATACAGGCACACAAATATTTCAATCAGGCAGCAGGCTTTTGTAATTAGGAAAAACACTTTTAGCTAGAGCATAACGTTGACTTTACTTCACACATGTTAGCTCATGTTCTGTATATCTGCCTTCATGCGGAGTGAATATGCATCTGATTTTCTGCCAAAATGGAGAAAATTATAAGACATTTAAATAGTCTGCACTCCAAGGAAAGGCTTCATTTGTATCAGACTGAAAAGAAGCAAAGACACTCCGGATTCAGCTGTTCCCTCTCATACACGCTCTAGGGGTTATTGTTGACATCCTCCTGTGAATTAATTCAATTTAGTAGACAGCGTTAGCATTGATGAAACTGGGTTAGCATCGACGTTAGCATTCAGCAGAGAACAAATGTCATGATTACCAAACCACAAGCTGCAATTGCTAACCCCATTAAGATATACAACAGCAGCGCTAACCTTATTCAGCAGCATTACAGCAGCTAACCTCATTCAAAATTAATCTCACATCTTTTCAAACCTTTTTAGGATCCACACATCGCTAGCTAATTGTACTTGGGGATTTTTATATGAGAACTTTGTGACAAAGTAATTATTTAGTTTTATTGGCTCAAGCAAGAGGCGTTTTCCATTTGCAAAAAAGAGTTTCACTGCCATTATGTGCATCTACAACTCCCAGAAAACACTTCTAATGCACCACTACATTCAGCAGCTAAGTACGCTTCATTCTTTGCCTTGATTAATTTCCGACCTCTTCATTTTTTCCTCATATGGTTTTTCTCTTTTCTCTCCATTCTCCTCCAATCGGTACCCTCGCCTGTCTCCATCTTAGCTTCACAATTTTTACATTCATCATGATTTGCCATTATATAAAAATAACTGCTTTTCCGATTTAAGTCAAGCAGCCTCCCTGTCCCTGTGACGTTCATAAGCCCCATCTTCATTCTCCTTACAGTACACGTTATCAAAAGTCATTTTTATGATGCCATATTGAAACCGGCTGTGAAATAGCAATAAAAAAAAAAAAAACATGCCCCCATACAACTTCACTGCAACACCAAGCATTCATCTAGGAATGCAAATTCACTAAAGAAAGCAGAAGGTATTGAAGGGATTAAATTTTTCACTCATTAATTTGATTCTTTTTCTTTTTTTTAATCGTAACATTCTTGCTCTTTCATTCACTGGTTGCATTATTTACCAGCCTTAAGTCATGTGGCACATTTGACTAGGCCATAGCTTTTTTCTCTCTATCTTTTTCTTTGTAATACTCTCTCTCTCTTTGCCGAGCTTCTGTAAACTGGCAGTAGTCTTGACAGCCCTTCATAGAATCACCTCTAAATATCACTCTGCTTCACAAGGACTATCCATTCAGTGAGGCGGTCCTGGCCAAGTTCATGCTAAACATGATGGACTCCATCCAAGATGAACAAATTAATCTTGGTCTTATGTAGCTAAAGAATGCACTTTCAATATTCATTACCCTTTCCTCAGTGATCTTTAGTGGTTGTGCACTCAAGAGCAAGCAAGTTTTCTTGCACACTATCCATAAAGGTTGATGTTAATAAATCTATCACACCCTCTGAGCTGTCACAGAAACTCCAACTATCACTGACAATTCCTTTGATAAGTTTTGACCATGTTTTTAGATAATCACCTATTTTTTTTATTTTTTTTTTATCAATTTCTGAATCACATTCAGTTTGCTCTTTTCCAGCTTATCATTCATTTCTTTGAGAAGCAGTGATGCAGACATGGAGATAAGTACAACCTATAAGGTGAAAGTAATGATTTCATTAATTTAATGACCACTTTTATGTTGTTAGAATAACAGAATATAGATTTATTTATAGATTTATTTCACCATTCACCAAATTTTCTAATGTCTGTCAATGAAGTGTATTGCACTTTGAGGTCTGTATTATTATTTTTGTTTTCTTATGCATTTATTTATTTATTTATTTGGTGATTATACACACACACACACACACACACACACACACACATATATATATATATATATATATATATATATATATATATAAAATTACATACTCTCTACTATGTCAGAACTCCATGATGGAGCGATCTAGTGGGATACCAGATAAACAGTCATCAACTGAACTAGCCTGCAATAAGTTACAAAATAGCCTTTGGGGAGAGAAAAACAACAACAAAAACATGCACATAAAAAATACCACTAACTGGCACACCTAGCATATACTAGTAGCTCAAATCTTTTAATATATGCGAATAATTTGAACATGACTACTGTAATAAGTTTTTCACAGATGAAACTAAAACAAAGTAACGTATAAAATCCGGTCACAACTCAAAGTTAACTGTCTTCAAAAGTCTCAGCCTCTCCTTGAAGCAGTCCATAGGAAGATTTCAAAATGTTTAGCTTTAGATCCTAAAACATAAGTAGTGTGAACCCTGGACATCAATGCTGCAACTTATGTGTCTCTGAGAAAAGGCAAATTAGTGTGGATGTATCCTTAATCTTCCCTGTAAGTGGACCCCATGGCCTCCTTTGCAGGGCTGTTTGACAGTTTTAAGTAATCTTATATCAAAGCAAAGAGCTCAATTTCTCTGCCTGACACTGAATCGACACACCCATCTCTTAGCTGCTCTCTATAATTTGATTTACCAGCACTGTGATTGGATTACAAGGCTGACATTCTTGTTCAAGCTTGAAAATACATGCCCATTCATTTGCTGTACGAACACATATATTAAATGTAGGAACACTCAAGTATTATTGAAAAAATACAATTTGGTTTGCTATTTAGTAGTTACAGCACATCCATTGTGCAAAAAATAATTTATATTTTTAGAAAGCTGTTTGTCCCTTCATGTGAAACATAAGAAAACTACACTGTACCCAGATTTGGTAACTATCTTTAACCTCAAAGCAGATTTTTTTTTTTATTATTATTATTTTTTATTACATGTTAGAGTTTAGGAGCACACAAGCAGTGTGGGAGGGCAGTTCAGCTTTGATGTGATGATTACATGCTGCTCCTCTTTATTAGAAGAAACAAATGAAAATCTCTGCTCTTTCTGAATATTTTAATATTCTTCTCACTCTGCACATACACCTTATCCTTTTGTGTACATGAGAAGCAGAAGCAGTGCAAGTTCAAATGAAGGCGTTCATTGAATACAGTAATTTTTCTGTGAACACTGAACTGAAGGCACCGCATTTGTAAATAAAGAACTTGAACTTGAAATGTGAATTTGTTCAGATTATGTGAGGTCCTGTAACAGTTACTGCCTATATTTTCACCAGCACTACATTACCCAGCATGCATTACACACTCTAGCAACTGGTTCCTCACTCTGAAATGGCAAGTTGAGGTGAAAGAAGAGAAGGCGCAAATGCAGTCTGCGCATCACATGCTTCATGTGCTTATGATTACTTACAGGAAGGCCCGGACTGGCCAATGGGAGGAGTGGGACAATTCCTAGTGGTCTGGGCATTAAGTGGCCTGACTGGCCGGCTTTTATAAAAAAATAAATAAAAATAAAAATCTCGATGCACTACATCAGTGCGGCTGATTGGACTGGATGTTTTGACTTTAATATTTTAATAAAAGCAACTGTAATATTTTAATAAAAGTAATTCCTAATTTGTCCACATGAGGTTTCATTGTTTCTGTTAAAATGTAAAACATTTCCAAGGCTGGAGGATACTTTGATCTATCTTGGCATCCACCCACTGACTAAACGATTTGTTCTTGTCATTTGTTACTAATAGGCTGATGCCAATTGGTTAGTAGCCTAATCAAGATTTATTTTAAAGATTAATCAACAAGAGCAAAGTGCGTGGAGGCGGAACAGACGAGTTGACGAGGAATGTGGTGCTGTAAATGGACTTGGGGGGTATTTTCGCTCCCCACCTAAATGCATGATACATTTGTGATGGCTGGTGATGGGCTGCTGATTTATATCTGAACATAACAGAATGATCACTAGTTAAGATTCTTCATGACTCTTTTTATGTAGTTGTAAAAACAACCCTGGAACTACATACTGTCAAAACTTCATTCTATTGTTACTGTGATTTGTTGCAGTACTTTTTTATTTGCTGTTAGCAGAAACACAAAGTTTACTGGTTATACCAACCAGCAGCTTGGATAGAAAGTAGGTCCTGCATGATATTTCCTGGTATCACTGATAAAATATTAGTCAATATTATGTGCTGTGTTATACTGAAATCTAGATAGATCGATAGATCGATAGATCGATAGATAGATAGATAGATAGATAGATAGATAGATAGATAAAATCTGATCTGGATAATTTGATACATTGGCTGTGTGATCTGTACACTTACTGTTAACATCTGTCCACATCTGTCTTTGTCCAACTCAGAAACAGCTGCAAAACTGTGCCAATGAGGAACATTTTATTAGTCCAGGTTAAAAACTGTTGAGGGAACCTTTTAACTTCAGTGTGTCAGTGTGTTTATCTGGTTGTAAATTATGTATCTGCAGCTTTTTATGCTTATTAGTTAAATGTTGATGTTTGAGGTTTTTGTTGAACAACTCCATATGGAGTGTGTGTTTGTTCCTGTTTCAGTGGTAATGACATGACATGGCTTATTTTACTGCATGAAATATTTGGTGGGTCCTGCTGGACTAAACATACCTTCACAGGTGGGTTGCTGCATAATAAAGTTTGGGAAACCCTCCTAAAGGTGGACAATCTCTCATTTATCTAAGCTGAGATTGTATTTTTGTTTTCTAATGCTGTGTAAATCACTTCAGGTGAAGTTGCTGTTGACCACTTCATGTTTTTTTACTTTTGTATCAGATATTGGTGTTGATGGATTATATGTACTAGAGTAAACTTGCATCTAATGAGTTGCTGACAAAATGATACAATCATGTTTTTTATCTCATAAAGGAGTCCAGTTTTTTACTGTTATAATGGACCTTTTAATGAAGGTAGATAGAGAAAAAGTTTTATGTGAATGTCGGTCTAAAAATATTGAGATTTGGTGATTACTTAGTCCATATGTGTGTGCATGTATACTTGCACGAGTGTGTGCATATGTATGAGCATATATGTAATATATGAGTTGGGGTGGCCTAAGTGAGTGTATGACGCCCAGCCTGACTTTGTGTACCAGTCCGGCCCTGCTTACAGAATATTACATTATGTCTGCAGAGGATTCCGACAGTAAAAATCAAATATTTCTATGGAGGTTATGTCTGCTTGCACTTAAAGCAAGTTAGAATGTCATCTTCATCGACTTCTAATTTGAAGAGACATGTGGAGTTGAAGCATCCTTCCAGTTTGGGAGGATATCTGCAAGTCCTCACCATTTAAAGAAAAGCAGTAAGGCCCCCTGCCAACAGTCTCAAATGACATAGATCATTCTGCCTGCAGCCTTGAGGGGCATGACATCCCAGCAACAGGTTACTTGGTTAGTTTCTCACGTTCAGTCTTTCATTCTCACTTGTAACTTAGAACAACTGAAATGAACTGAAGTTTGAACTAATTCATAAAAAGCATGAACTTGCACAGAAATTTGTAAGTGTGAAACAACACCGATATGCTCACCTGCAATATTTACCAAGCACCATGGCTGATGTTTTTAAGAAAAATGTCTGTATTTCTATGAATTCTGGGTGTTACAATTTTACTGGGACCTGTAATTCACCAAGCTGCTATGACAGTATGTTATCACATGAGTATTTTATACTACGTCAAAATTATTTAATCTGTATAAAACTATTTCTGACATACACACAAAAAGAAGAAAATCCAGTCGATGGAGCCAAAAGACAATTTAGGGCTAACAGTGTTACTACAGTGCAGGAAAGCTTCGTCCAGTCTCAGCTTCTATCTCATCTACCACAATCACTGTCTCACTCGTGATATAATGATTAGAGACAGCTGCATGTACACAAGTGACTTGTGTCTGACCCAATTATCTCTGCTGAGTGTCCTTCTTGCACATAAACATAAACAATTTAACATATTGGAACAGCACAAGCTAAACAAGACATGCCAATTGGAGAAATGAAACAACAGCTATTTGGAGACAGCTTGTAACAGGCACATCTTTCACCGCCTCTCCTCTGTTGCTCTCCCTCTTTTTACTCCTTTGATACACTGTTCTTGGCATCCATCCTCTTTCAGACTGCTTGTCAAGGGAAGAGTGGCAACCATTTGTATTTCTCTGTTAATATGGGTAAAAGCGTGCATGCTTGTGCTGGAGTATGTGTCTCTCTGCGGCATGTGTGCTTTTGTAAGTGTGTGCAACCATTCGAATGCGAAGCTATTAGTGAGCACTTCATCCAAGCATTGAATCAGGCCCCAGGGCCGCATAAATAAGCGTTCTGCAGATTTAACATGGTGCACCCACAGAAAGAGGCAGATGCATGGAGAGCACCTGCCAGTCAACTTATGATCAAATGTTTCTGTATGTTTGTGTGTGTGTGTGTGTGAAGCAGCTAGAACCCCAGCAGATTCATGACAGGAATCAGTTTTGTGAGTCATCATCAAGATGCACTGAGGGTTTCCCCATCAATGTTTAGAACTGCAGGGAGCTGCTGCCCGACGCACAGACACACAGTGAGACACAATGAAGTAGAAGCTGAATCACCACACACCCACAGTCTGTCTGCTTTTTTCTGATTAATAGCTCTGATCACAAGTTCAGCAAATGTGAGTGCATGAGTCACTCTGAAATGTTGAGTTTTCTTTATAAATCTCTGGTAAAACAAAAGTGAAAACTGACATATACAGCTAAAGCTCATGGAAACCTTTATGTTCCACATTAAAGTCATCAACTTAAACATGGACAGGTTCCATGGGAGCCGGTACTTTCAAGATATGATTCAGTATTATGACTGTTTTGTTGGCATTAATTGTGCATGTTTGATTTTTTTTTTTTTTTTTTTTTTTTGTCCCTTCCACTTTTCATGGAAAGAGTAGAGACATAAAAATGCATCAATCCATCTTTTGGCTTCTGTTCAGGATCTTGGATAGACTGTCTCAACCTGTCTCCCTAGCAAATTACTTCAGGTCTTCTAAGGGCTTCTGGTGGATCATAACTGACACAAAATGTGTATGAACAGATTCCTGAACCACCCCAACTGACTCTGTTTGATGTGGAGAACCTATGAATCTATCTCTCCCAAATGTTCAAGCTCAGTCACCCTATGGGTATAGCTCAGTTCAGAAACTTGTATTTGGTATGTCATTGTCTCACTAAATGAGGGTTGGGGCACAGATCAACTAGTAACCTAACAAATGTGTCTTTCAGCTCAACTCTCTCTTTTCACAATGACAGCATGAATAAAAGCAGACATTAAGCCAATCCCCCTGTCAGTCTCCCACTGCATACCCTCATTAAAGAATAGGACCATGGGATACTGTATATAAACTCCTTGTCTTAGTCTATTGACCCAGAGTGGCCAGTTCACCCTTTTGTAAGGACCATGAACTCCTTTGAAGGCATAAACTCTCTTTCCATCTGGTTCCCAATCAGCTGCAAACAGTCCCAGTGTCTTTTGGAGGTTGTCACTTTATTAAACCAATAGGGCCACATCATCTGCAAAAAGCAAAGCTGCAATCCTAAACCAACTGTACTGGAAACTTCTCACCAGTTGATTGCCATCCATCCATCCATCCATTTATTTTCTGATGCTTATCCGGAGTTGGGTCGCGGGGGCAGCTGCCTAAGCAGGGAAACTCAGACTTCCCTCTGCCCAGCCACATTCACCAGCTCATCCAGAGGAATCCTGAGGTGTTCCCAGGCCAGCCGAGAGATGTAGTCCATCTAGTTCACTCGTGAACAAAACCCCAAGATATGTGAACTCCTCCACTTGGGGTGGGACCCTATTGGAGACCCGGAAAGAGGACTCCACCCTTTTCCGGCTGAGGACCATGGGCTTGGATTTGGAGTTGCTGATTCTCATCCCAGCCGCTTCACATTCGGCTGCGAATCGCTCCAGTGAGAGCTGAAGATCACAGCCCGATGAAGCCAACAGAACCACATCATCCGCAAAAAGCAGAGACCCAATTCTGAAGCCACCAAACCGGATCCCCTCAACACCTCGGCTGTGCCTAGAAATTCTGTCCATAAAAGTTATGAACAGAATCAGTGACAAAGGGCAGCATTGGCGGAGTCCAACCCACACTGGAAACGATTCTGATTTACTGCCGGCAATGTGGACCAAGCTCTGATACCGGTCGTACAGGGACCGGACAGCTTGTAAAAGTGGGGCCGGCACTCCATATTCCCGGACTACCCCCCACAGGAGTCCCCGGGGGACAAGTTCGAATGCCTTTTCCAAGGCCACAAAGCACATGTAGATTGGTTGAGCAAACTCCCATGCCCCCTCAAAGACCTTGAAGAGGGTGTAGAGCTGATCCACTGTTCCACAACCGGGACGAAAACCACACTGCTCTTCCTCAATCCGAGGTTTGACTATCCAACGGACCCTCCTCTCCAGCACCCCTGAATAGATCTTACCAGGGAGGCTGAGAAGTGCAATCCCCCAGTAGTTGGAGCACACCCTCCGGTCCCCCTTTTTGAAGAGGGGGACCACCACCCCAGTCTGCCAGTCCAGGGAAACTGTCCCCGATGTCCACGAGATGCTGCAGAGGCGTGTCAGCCAAGACAGCCCTACAGCATCCAGAGCCTTAAGGAACTCCGGGCGGACCTCATCTACCCCCGGGGCCTTGCCACCGAGGAACTTTTTAACCACCTCAGTAACCTCAGCTCCAGAGCCAGCATCAGCTACCCCAGACTCTGCTTCCTCATCGGAAGACGTGTTGGTGGGATTGAGAAGGTCTTCAAAGTATTCCCTCCACCGCCTCACAACGTCCCGAGTCGAGGTCAGCAGCCCTCCATCCCCACTGTACACAGTGTTGACGGAGCACTGCTTTCCTCTCCTGAGCTGCCGGAATGGTGGACCAGAATCTCCTCAAAACAGTCTGGAAGTCATTCTCCATGGCCTTTCCAAACTCCTCCCATGCCCGAGTTTTCACCTTAGCGACCGCCAAAGCTGCGCTATGCTTAGCCTGCCGATACCCATCAACTGCCTCTGGAGTGCCACAGGCCAAAAAGGCCCAATATGACTCCTTCTTCACCTTGACGGCGTCCCTTACTGCTGGTGTCCAACAACGAGTTCGGGGGTTACCGCCACAACAGGTACCAATGACCTTATGGCCACAGCTGTGGCTGTCCACCTCGACAATAGAGGCATGAAATACAGACCACTCGGATTCAATGTCTCCCGCCTCACCCGGGACATGGTTGTAGCTCTGCCAGAGGTGGGAGTTGAAACTCTTTCTGACAGGGGACTCCGCCAGATGCCGCTTGGGTCTGCCAGGCCTAATTGGCATCCTCCCCCACCACCTGAGCCTACTCACCACCAGGTGGTGATCAGTTGACAGCTCCGCCCCTCTCTTCACCCGAGTGTCCAGAACATGCGGCCGCAAGTCCGATGACATGACTACAAAGTCGATCATCGAACTGCGGCCTTGAGTGTCCTGATGCCAAGTGGGCACTCTTATGCCTGAACAAGGTGTTCATTATGGAAAGTCCATGATGAGCACAGAAGCCCATCAACAAAACACCACTCAGATTCAGTTTGGGGAGCCTTTCCTCCCAATCACGCCCCTCCAAGTGAGCATTGAAGTCCCCCAGCAGAACGAGGGCGTCCCCGGAAGGAGTGCTTTCCAACGAAATCAGAATCCATATATAATATGATAAACACTAACAAAATAATAAATTTTTATATAAAGGATGGTTCAAATCAATATTTTTCTAAACATTGATCAAATTTTAGGGATGGCAGAGTGTTGTTTTTGCTGGAGTCAAGAGGTTTCTTTTGGTTTGGTTTAAACAGACCCCACTGTCTAATTTTCAGCATGCATGAATTAGTGTTTGTATGTCTAAGAGAAAAATGCTTTTTTGGGTGCAAAAAACATAATGTTCACGATTTTTATTTTTGTATTGCCTGTGATATAAATTAAATCAACTGTAATCAACTACAACAAAAAAGAAGAAGAAGAAATCTTGTTTCCACTCCACGTGCACATGACATTTTTTGTGATTCAGATATGCACAAGGTTTTGATCATGACCAATATAACTGCAATGCTCTATGAATTGCAATGTTTGATAGCCACTGTTAATCCACTTTGCCTCAAGAGAAGTAAGTGACCGTTCAGTAACTACACTGTAGTTTATAGTCAGCATAATTTAAAGGATTTGGGGAGGTTTTTGATACACATGTGGACATATAAATTAAACATGAACACCTACCCACACCATCCAGATACAGAAGCATGAAGTCTGCATGCCCATACAGGGAGGAAGGAAGTCATTTGTGACACAGCGGATAGAGGATCTCATGGGCTTTCACACTATGAATAATTCATTGTCACACACTATGGGGTTAACTCGGTCACTTCAACAATTCATACGTGCACAAACCCAGGCCTGTATGCATACAAAACAGTCACTATGAACATACATGAGCACTGACACATATGTGAAGCATTGCACATGTTAAACCAAGCATGCAAATACACACGCATACCCTGCTATCTGTTCACGAAAGAGCAATGAAACAGCATCAAACTCCAGTTGCTTTACTTTCTGTAAATCGATATTTTCTTGGAGGGAGAGCTGATAAGACCTTTGACCTAAGCTTTGGTGAGGTCAGCGGCTTTCACCACAGAAACCTAGTGACTCAGGACTTTTCTGCTTGTTGCTTGGTAACAGAGTTTAATGACCAAAAACAAACAAAAAAAATAAACAAACAAAAAAAATAAACAAACAAACAAAAAAACAAACAAACAAAAAACCTAAAAACACCATCTAGATCTAGACATCCTTTTCTTTACTTGCTGTATTATAGGCTGTAAAATAGTAATGACAACAAAATGAAAAAAAAAAAAAGAATCAAATGTATTGGAAAGAGTGGATGGCATCAGTCTTGTGTTTTTTTTCTGGTCATTCTTCTTTTGAAAGTTTTGATTTCTCTCTGTTGTCAAAACTCATCTTCATTTATGACAATAACTTATTATCCTTGCTGAGTTACATGAGAGGGGGAATGGCAACAAAAGTGGGAAGTCCCAGTGGGAGTAGATGAGGAAGTAAAAAGGAAGAAAGGAAAAAAAAAGACCATAAATAAGCTTTCTTACAGCTTCATTCAACTTCACACCACTGCCTGTACAATGACACTGCTAGTCATCTTTCTTAGTCCCCTCTGCAGGACATACATATTCATTTAAGTTCCCAGTGAGTGTGTTTGTGTGCCCACATGTATGTGTATGTACAAGTGCACCCGCTGAGGCAGGAAGCGGAGAGCCGAGATACATAATCTACATTCATCAACACAGTTAAATATCATAATGAGTTAATATCAGCATGCAAATTGGGCTTGTGACAACAAACCTCAGACACACAAATACACCAGGCTGGGGACTTGAATAATCAAGATTACACATAAACAAAGAGAGACACATTATCCTCACTGTTCTAACAGTAGGATTTCCCCAGAAATCAAACAGCAAGAAGTAACTTCAAGAAAATACCTGAGTTTATTTACAGAAGTTTTAAGAAGCAAGACACGTTTTATAAAGAATAAACCAGGGATTAGCAACTCTGGTTCTTGAGGACCAGTGTCCAGCAGTCTTTAAATGTGCCCCTACACCAACACACCACATTCAAATTAATGGCTAATTAACAGACTTTTGGATAACTTCACAAAAAAGTTTTGGAGAATCACATAACTTGAATCAAATGTGTTGCAGCAGGGAAACTTTTAAAGCCTGAAGGACACTGGCCCTCAAGATCCAGAGTTGTCCATCCCTGGAATGAACAGTACCCTTGTTTCTTCTACTACACATTCCAATGTGTGTTTCATCATAAGAGGAACTGATTTAAATACTTTAAAGCTTTAGTTGCACTGTGGGGTAACTGTGTGATAATAAGTTACACATAACATTAAGCCTCTGTCCCAACTTGCCCATCTTCATCTTGGCCTTTAGTACACAAATATTACGGTGGTTTGATCTATAAAACCTATTCCTTACAGATTTGCTTTGCCCAGCGCTTTTTAAAAATCTATTTTCTGCTGCTTATCCAAGGTCAGGTTGCAGAAGCAATGGGCTGAGGATGGAGACCAGACATCCTTCTCCCTGTTGACTTTCTGCAGCTCCTTCTGGGGAATGCCAAGGTGTTCCCAGGCCACAAGGTATATATAATCCCTCTAGCAGGCTCTAAGTATGCCCCAGGGTGTCCTCCAGAAGGACATGCCTAGAAAATCTCCAAGCGGAGGAGACTAGGAGGCATCCAAATTAGACACCCGAACCACCTTGGCTGACTCCTTTAAAAATAAAGGAGCAGTGGCTCTGCTGCAAGTTTCCTCTAGATGTTATCACCCCATCGCTCAGACTGACCCTGACCACTTTCTGAGGGAAGGTAATTTTAGCTGTTTTAATCACTACCCAAATCATGTGACCATAGGTGACGGATTGGAGCAGAAATAAATCTAGAACTTGGTCTTGAACTCGGCTCTTTCTTCACCACAACAGACCAGAGCAGTATCCGCATTACTATTAATGAGCCCCCAATCTGTTGATCTATCTATCATTCCATCCTGTCATCACTTCCATTCTAAGATACTATAACTCCACCTGAAAAAAAGATTTTTCTAACCTAGAGTAAGAACTTCACAATTTCCAGTGGAGAACCATAGTCACAGACTTAGAGAAGCTGACCTTCACCCTGATCACTCCAAACTCAGCCACAAACCACCTCAGTGCAAATATTTTGGACTGGGAAATCCAACAGAACATCATCTGTAAGAAGCAGGCATTCAACCCTGAGGTCCCCCAAACCAGAACCTCTTCTCTTCCCAACTGTGCCTGGGCAACTCTGAGGAAAAAGATCTGGCCCACTGTTCAAAAGCCTGGACAAATCCTACCTTGCTTCTTCTGAATCTGAGGTTTGACAATCAGCTGGAGTACAGTTACCCAGGCTTGAGCTAGATGGCAAGTGGTGTCTCTCCTGAGCCACTGTCCTTTTTAAACCATCAGGGTGTCTAGCTACCCTCCTCATCAATCTTCCCTGAAAGTGGGTGGTGGGGGAGCCAGTTTAGTTGCTGAAAACCTGACCCTGATACCCTGATACCCTGGTACTTGGTTACAGGTTATCAGTTGCAGCTCTAGAAGCCTGACCTGGCATCAGGTTTGAGGAGGTTATAAATTAATCTCTAAAGGGTTCAGACACCCCAATACACAAGTGAATCAAATTACATCAGCCATCCAAAATAGCTCAAAGAACAAAGTTTGTAATAGCCTGCAAGTTACAAAGGAACCATAGTTCTAAGCTAAACTCTGATCAATAGTGTGTATGGCAGATGCAAGAAAAAGGCCACCTCTCACCAAAACAGCATGACTGCCCATTTGCTGAAAGTCAGATGAAACAAACAAGAAAGCTACTGAAAAAACAGTTGGACTATTGGATAAATGAGAATAAAGCAGAATATTTTTAGGTTGAAAATGTCATTAGGATTCATGATTTTGTTCTAACCTGCTTTGAGCATTTTTCACTGAATATGGGCCAGGATTGCTTGCCATCATTGACAGAACTATGAATTACATAAGAGAATCTTGCAGGAAGGTTTAAAGTTTTTACTTTTAACAGTCTCAATAAAGGAAATCAAAATAAAGGCAACAACCAAGAGCACACACACCCTTTTATGAAAGGATGGCTAAAGATAGACACATTATGTTTTTGGAAAGGACAATACTAATGTTATGGAGGGAGGACTTTATGTAAGTAAACCTATAAACATCCCAGAATTAAAGATCTTCTATACATATAATTTCCCAATGGGATTAATAAAGTCCTTTTTTTTATTTCCGGAATTTGTTTGTTGAAAATTCAGTTGATATTGAGGTCATATTTATACAGAGATCCTAAAGTGTTTGCACACTCTCCTGCACCACTGTATGAACATAAAAACATATGCACACATACATAGAGTAGAGGAAGTATGTAATTTGTTTATTAGGCTGTACTCAGTTGAGTGAAACTGCTCTTAGGGATGTGTATGTTGTTCAGAAAAGAGGATTTGCATGCAAATTACAATTCATACATACAGTGCACTGCTAACAAAATGAACAAGAAAAAAGGGCCAGAGTAGGTGATTGGCTATCTGACACACTGACAGGAGTCTAAATCAGAAATGTTGTAGTATCCCAATGGCAAAACGAAGAGGGTTCATTTTGATGAGGCACATAGAAAAGCCTTTACAGAGGGAGGGACACAGTCCCTCTGATTGACAGTATCCATTGTGGGTGGGCTGCAGAGAATTTGCATGTACTGTCACGGTGATTTCACACAACTTAACCTGCATTCCTCCCTCTGTGATGGTGCTGAGCTGGAAGACAGAAGAGTTTTTCGGGGAGGGGATGGGCCTGATGAGATGGAACAGTTGTAAACGTCTCCTGTTTGAGAAGCATCCTCCGGGGAATCCTCTTTCTTCCTTGATTTCAGTGTGTGTGCTGCAAGTCTGCTAAGGAACCGAATGCTTGCAGGAGCACCTTCATTTATTTTGTTCTGTGTGAAAAGGTGGCACTTACAATTTTAGTAGAGGTGACAGCCTTTCACAATTACTTGATGTGTGTGACCTGAAATGAATGGCACGCTTAAAAGCAGTGTAAGTGCTGATGGGCTTCTGTGGGCTTGAACAGTAGTTAGGCTAGGCAGGAATGAATCGGAAGGAGAGGAACAGAAAGCAGTCAGAAAAATAGAGATGGAAGTTTTGTCAGCACATTTTGTGTGAATGGGTAAAATATAAGAGATTAAATTATAGAAGTACAGTTTACTTAGTGGAAGACAAATTCTTCTTCCCTGTCAGATTATCACACACCTTTTCTGCTTCCTCCTGCCTTTAACAACATGCATAAACAAATTTAAAGTGAACTCGGGTCCCTCCTTGAGAACTGTCCACCATATGGCCATAGAAGAAGAAAGTTTTAACATTCAAGTTCCATTCCAGTAGATCCATTAGTATTCATGAATATGGAAATCCAGCTGCCCCAGTTGCCATAATAATATAGGCTCCCACTGGGAGGTGTCAGTGTTGTCAAGGGAGAAAAAAACACCAACGCCCTTCCGGTTGCTAGGACTGTCATTTATGTGTGTGTTAGCTTCAAACAGATGCTCCTGTTTATTTATGAACAATCTGATTGCTGTCTCAGGGGTGCTGGGACTAAAACCAGTCCCATAACATCATCCATACACAATCACACACACTTTTGTCTTGGGCTCACCAATGGAATGGCCCAGCTTTGAAGGACTTATGAAGAACTTTATCTATCTAAAGCTCCACAGTAAGGAAAAAAGGTAAATATAAATCTCTCTTGTGAGCCTGAGGAATGATGAATAAAATAAAGAGATGTGACAATATCAAAGGCAAGGTACAATAATCAGTAGCTTGCCTTGTATTGTGAAGGTAATAGGACAGAGACTTGGTGACACACACACCTACACACATTTAATACATATGCAAAGTTTCTCTGTAGGAAGTAGCTGTGTCAGCAGCCCTGGAAGCTCACAGCAAAATGGAGGGTAATCTCTAGGTAGAGAGTGCTTAGGGCATGGAAACACACACACACACACACACACACACACACCCTCACCCACTCCAGGGAGTGTAGGGGGAGTAAGACAGCAGCTGCTAAATGCTTCAGCACAGGAGAAAGGGATTCGCAGTGGACACAAACCTGACAGGCCTTCTTGCAAAATCAACACACCATGGAGTCTATTCATGACCACAGTGGATGCAGAAATGGAGAACCACTTATCCAAAATACAGAGTGGGAATGTGAAGGTTGAGTCACCTCGACAGGCCATAACAAAGCTCTAATCCTCATAGCAACAGAGTACAAGGCAGAAAACTGAATTTGCTCGCATAAGCTATATGAGGGGTTTGCAAAAACAGAAATCAAAATATCTGCCATGGCAGTGTGTGAGTACAGGCCAGGCAGACATTTGGGAAATGCCCTCATACAGTTTTTCAATAATCCTGTAATCATCAATGTGGGATTACACCAGTTCAATCCACCAGGGCAGATCCAGCAAATAAAAAAATACACCAAACACAACTTCATCTTTGCAAAAAGCTGTGCTGGAATAAAAGAGATCAGACTGATAGCAAGGTTAATTCAATAACAAGAAACTAAAAAGAAACAAGAAAGAAATAATTTCTTTTACCAGATATCATTTTCAAAATTTCTTATTTTTCCCTTTACAAATAATTTTTTTCCAAATCCAGACAATCCAGAGTTGCTTTATTTTCTGCTAGTTTCCATTTAATATTAATTTTACAAATACATAAATAAACAAATAAAACTGAATCAATCAAATGATCAAATCAGCATTTCCAGAAATAAAAGGATATAAAAAGAGTCTTAGATGTTCTCTAAGGTGCATGTTTCCCTGGGGATATGATACAGCTGTGGTGGGGTGCACTGTAACTTGGTTACAGCTGCAGTAGTGGATATATAGAGACAGATGACAATGGTAACTGTAACTGTATTTATTCCTGTACAGTTAGGTCATGAATGACTCCTTGCACTGCAGAGAGACTATAGAGGAACATCAATTCTAACGTACACACAAGACCACAATCAGAATTGTTATACAATAAAAATGTCATAATATATATGTTTAAATTTAATTTGGGCCCCCAGATGGAGGAGAATATAGTCCCAACACCCCTGCAGCTCAGTATGTCTCTGTGCCGTATTGGTCAATGGTTTTAACAGCGACAGAAGCCACCAATGGAAAATTATGCAATATGACTATAAAATTATTATACCACTAAAGACATGGTAATCATTAGCTACATTTACAAGAACAGATATTTCATCTATCCAGACTGATTTACATCAGTCTGATCTAAGATTCCAGGTGACATGTTTACATAGACGTTAGTGATCCTATATATATATGAATATTATTATTTTTTTATTGCTTTGCCAAGGGGAGCTTAATGGACATAAGGCTCCTTATATATATACATATATATATATATATATATATATATATATATATATATATATACATATATATATACATATATATGTGTGTGTGTGTGTGTGTGTGTGTGTGTGTGTTTTTCCCTCATTTTGAAATTGCTCCAGATAAGTAGAATGTACTGCTCTACCTTAAACACTGTTAGTTGGTGTGTGCATCTATTCCAGTTAAAGTAACACTCCACAGCTATAGAATAAAAAGTGATTTTCTAGAGCTTTTAAAAATGAAACATTACCAGATAAAAAAAAAATAAATTATAGACCTCCTGCTGTTTAAAATCTATTCTTTTACAAAAGGGACAGCAGAATCTCATTTACCTGCATTACATTGCTTTGTTGTGCTGAAATGTGAGGCATATTGGTGAATGGCCTGGTTACACTGGAGTGCATTGATTGAGGTATATAGATTGAGGTATATAGAAACAAGAGATGTGTTTTCCACTGAGGATATCTGATTGAATACAGTTCATGGTTATTGACAATAATGGGATTTTTGCCCACATGCGTATGTATTCATATAACAGGCACTTGCTTGTAGACTCAGCTGAAACTGGCATACATCATTACTGACTCCACTGCAATCAATACCCAATTAACATGTTTTAAATATGGCCAATGGAGCAGATAGATCACATGACCACACACTATATCCACATGTAACAGCCTATTCCATCCAACTATAGGGATGTGCAGGCTGTATGTCAGTAGGTGTTGGACTCTGTATAGAGGTCTTGTATTCCTCAGTGGAGAACAGAAGTAAAATAACACATCTCTGCTTTGTGAAAGCTTGACGGGTGTTACCGGCTAATTATTCCCCCAGCTCTTTCCTGTAGTGTCACGGCTATAGCTTCCCCCTCTCAAACAGCTGCTCTGCTAATTACCTCTGGTGGCACGTACTGTGGTCTCTCACACTCACTCTGTCTGTCTCAATTACCCAGCCTCTTTCTCCCACTCTCCCTCTCCATATTGTTACAGTCGAGACAGCAACACTCTGAGACTGAGGCCTATCTAATAATTCAGAGAAGTTGTGTTATTCTGCCAGTATGTGACAGTAAAAGAGAAGAATCCTGGAAGCGGGGACTGAAGCACATGAAACAAACACGTAATCTCTAGACATATGCTTTAATGGTTAATTATCCCAGCTACAGTAAGATAGAATGTACTTATTTTTGTGTAGCATTGTGTCTGCTGTCTGTTTCAATGTATGTACCTGATTGTGGTGACAAATTCCACTGACAGGATTAGCACATGCCTGGCTGTCAACTGCATGCACACACATGGGCACAAGTTCTAAACATACACACCAACACAGCTACCTACACACAAAAGGAGTGAGCTGAGACGCATGCAGGTTAATTGACTTCTCTTTTAGCTGTGAGGCATTCTGATGGAGTCAGCACATTCAGAGGAGAAAGCAAAGGAGAATCTACAAGAATACCTCTCTCTCTGTCTATCTTTTTAAATAGGCGGAGGCAGAGGGATTATTACGCAGGACAAGGCCTCTACTGCTGTGGTGTAAATATGATAATGAAATGTACAGGGGAGAGGATTACACTATCCATATTCTCCCATTGGTCTAATCCAGGTTCACATATTTGCATAACACACCTGAGTACTACATGCATCCCACCAGCACAACACTGATATGAATACAACAAGCAGTATGGGCAGACTGTTTGCACTAACATAAGAGAAGAGAATTGAGAATTGGCAGTAAGGGATTTGCAGCAGCACCTTTATAGCTAGAATAATGCTGAATCAGAGCATAGACTTTAGGCTGTGATGTACCATCGCTTTTGTACTTAGAGTACTCAAACAGTTTCAAGGTCTGCATAATAAGCATAAATATTATCTGAATTGCATGCTGACTATAAGAAGATAATCGTGTTTGCAATAATAAGAGAGCAAACTATGCTGCTGTGATATGGTACAAAGTTATTTGGCAACTGTGCTATGCTGTGCTTTCATAAAGGGGTGGTTACAATCTGCAAAGTTGGCGCTGGTGCTGTATGGAAGTGAAAAGGACCCCAAGTATTCAGTGGCTGGAAGATTTGTAAAATAAACTGGTAATTGAGCTCTATATATTGTTGGGTTTTTAATTCTAAGACTTGCAAAGCACTACAGCCTTAAGAGTTATGGTGGATGTAAAAATCTATACCCGGAGTCTCACTATAAACAGTTCAGCTCTCAGCAAGCAGGCCTGCAGCAGGACAGGGGTGGCAATACTCCACCATCACTGACAGGGATCCAGTAACAGCATCTGCACCATTCACCTTTCCCCATTACCTTCATTCCAACCCCCCATCTATCCATTTATCTATCTATCCATCCATCCCCACCTCATCTCCGCCCTGTCAAAGCAGCAGAGCTGTATGTCAGCCCAGCATGCATGTGCACCTCTGCTCCCAGGTGTGTATTAGTGTATGTGCATGTGTGCCAGGGGAGTGGTTGTAGGACACGGTCCTCTCCTCTCTACAGAATCATGGTATTGATTGGATGCATGTCTTGCTGCACCATGACAGATCGCATGCTGCATAACATAGGGGCCAAGACTCAAGAGGTGATAAGAAGTAAGGAAAAATAAGACAAGACAGCTCTTAAGATTGAGGAGGGGGTGGGATTCTCAAAGGTTGGTTCACTCGAATGACATGTAACTGTACCTTAGATATTATTAGCAGTCAGTTTCATAAGCAGACTTCTCAAATTGTGGACACATTAAACTAAAACTATTGTTTTTGGCTCAATGTCAGGACTATTAGCTAAGAACACATCTCAAAGACATTTGTTGGATGTGCCAAACCTTTAACAAAAATTAATAAGAGAAGAACAAGGAGAAGATGAAAAAACTAAGCCAGCGAGAGAGAGAAAGAAGAAATGGAGGAAGCATACTGATATGAGTTGGTGCACTCAGACAGAGGCTGATAGGCTTGAAGGTGAACCAATCAATTATTCTCCTCTGTCAATAATTCAGAGTAGACCAGCAGCTTTCTGTGTATGTGGACCAATGCACACAAACACACACACAGGCACACACATAAGCAGCCAGCCCAGTGCCCTGATTTGATTTAAGATGACCAGTATATGTGGATTCAAGGCTTCAGAGGGCCAAGACTTTAAATTATTGCTCAGCTTAAAGACAGGGGATGAGCAGTATTTTTTCCCTTGATGGCAAAACCCCCTTATTCCTATTCTCTCTCTGTTTCACCTCCCTTTTCTCTTCTTGCTCTCGGTTTTGTCCCTCTTGATGAGTCCCAAGCCAGCTATGAAAGCATACAGGCCCCTGTCGGCCTACACCTTCACTGTCTCGCATTATGCTTTTCCTGAAAAGCTCCTTTCTTCCTATTTCTCTCTGTCTTGCTATGCTTTTGTCTTTCGCTCTGTATACAAGTGGACACACACACACACACACAAACACACTTACAGACCATGCACTCACATGGACACACACACACATACACACTATCCATTTCTCTGTAATTGAAAAGATGCCCTGGCTGTTTGCCACACTACTAAAGTGGATCAGATGGCAGAATATCCCTGAGGTAGTACATCTCCAACAGGGAGAATTAAAGAGAAAAACCTCTCCCTCTCTCTCTTCCCCCTCTGTCTTTCCTTCTTGTTCTCCCTGTATTTCTCTCTCTCCCTCTCGAACACACATACATACTGACTTAGAGTCAAACACAGTGAATAAGGCTGAATGTGTCATTCCTAATGTCCCAGCTCTCTCCTTTTTTTGTTCCAGCCCTCTATTACAATATGAATGGGCCTGTTAGAGTAGAATTGGGCCATTTGTCTTGTGTGAATTTCTTCTTTGCGACACAAGGACTTTAAAATGACTCCTCAGCTATTCGATAACAGGCAAGAGTCTGAGGTCTCTGAGATGAAAGCAGACTGGAGAAAAGACTCGGAGAGAAAATCCATAGTGCAACATCAGTCCTCAATAGACACCTCGCAAAAAACAGCAAATAGTCGGTGATGAGTCAACACAAAAACAATCAGCCTTGTACATCATCAATCTTTTTTGCTCCCAGTATTTCTAGTTTGTGTAACAGAAGGAAGAAATCTGTGTGCACGAGTATTATTTACAGGGAAGAAAAAGCACAACTGTACCCATGACACAAGACAGAAATAAGCGAATGATGATGAGCAATGGCTGATGACTAAAAAAGGACAAGTAAGAGAGATAAATGAGGAAGTCATAATACCATGTGGATGATGGAAAAACAACAGTGGACAGCCTCCACCTGGCAGCTTTGCATATTCTTTTTTACTTTAGACACAAAGCAAAGCCAATTATGTTAGCCATGATAAGCAGCGTATGCCAGCTGTGAAGAAGGCTGGCAGTTAGTTCATTTGGATAAAATTAAACATTCTCCCTCCAACATTTCCATGAATTTTTATTACTGTGTATTTATTGACCAGGGTAAAAGAATTCCTAGTAATTATAACAAATGGCTCTCACTTTCAGACCCACTTTGGTTGTCGTGGCCCTTCAGCTTCTTATAATCTTGTTTTAGTTTCTTTAACTTTTTCCAAATGGTCTGGGTGTGCCCTACATTCAGCTCTGCCAGCTAGTCTGCAATTTTTCCATATACAATGTTGTTTGAAGTTGCCAAAGTAGCAAGTTGCAAATGTGTGATGGTGAAAACTAGCTCAGAAGCCATAAAAGGTAAACGTGGTGATAAGAAATTCAAGAACGCACTGGTACTGGAGCCGCCACAGTCCTCCTCTTAATTACAATGTTCATAAACCGTACAAAGTCTGGTTAGATGGCTGCTGTCTTATCACACATGAACAAAACAGGAGCTTCACAAGCCACACATCACAAGGTTGGGAAGGGATGAAGAGAGCATATTCAGAAATTCTGCTGGGGGCCATCTAATGATATCACTGCTAGGGGACAACCAAAGTAGTCTGAATCTGAAAACTCCTAACTCTCTATTAAGTGTTTTTTCAAGGAAAGTTTGAGGACATTTTTTACCAAGGTAATGTCAACAGAAAAACACGCAGGTGTTTTATATGAAAAAAGTTCCTATGGTGGGAAAGGGCAATCGATATGTCACAATTTCAGGTTACAAGATTCAAGGTAATAAAGAAAAAGCAAAAATCAAATGCATGTGGTCACACAAGATAAATCTACAGAAAAAAGGGTGAACTGAAAGCACCATTTGGAAAGAAAAAAGAAAAAGAAAATGGCAGTACATTGTCCTGTGTTTCACTGTTTTCAGTCATTTTAAATTATTGCTATATAGAATCATCAAATTTAGTCAAAAGTAAAATAACTCGAGGCTCCTCCATGTTCAACCTTAGGTGTGCATGCACCTCTGCGTTCATTTTGTTTGTATTTCAGTAAATTTCCAGTGAGCTTGTGAACACATATCCAAATGTAGAAAATGGAGTGGTATCGCCAGAAGTTGTGGGGGGTTACACTGTAGCGCAGTGTAGCTTACATGTGACCAACGAATAGAATAAAGAAGAAGAGGGCAACAAAGATGGCAGAACTTTTTGATGAGAGGCTTTGTGACGATGTACAGAATGCAAACAGATGTAAGCTTACAGCACCTGGTTTTAGGGACAAAGAACACGCATCATGTTTGACATTGTCTGAAACTGACCTCAAAACTCAGAAGTGAACTCTGAACTCTGCTCTGCCTTCTAGTGGATGCCAACATAAAGCAATAATGAGGAATATGTGGGCTGGGATTTTTGACATTTAAAACAACCATACTTATTTACATACATCTAGTAAGCACAAATTAACCTGCTGCATATACCTCACCTGAAAATGTGCAATTCAATGTGATGCAAATTTGTCGCATAGTAAAGACTCCAAAGTTTTAAGATTCTAAAATATCCATGACTGTCTAGTGTATTCTCTTCTAAAAACAAGCATCTTTGTAGGACAAATGTCAAGTTTCTCTCTCTTTGCTTTCAGAAACCAGTTTCAGAATCCACTTGTACAAGTACAAAAACAGTATGAGAGCTGCTATACAAGACTGGACTTTGTGTCCTCTCCGGTAACACCTTATTGTTGTGACTCTGATGATGACACAGATGGTGTCGAAACATTAGTCTCCATGAAGTTTGCACAATAAAGCTGAAAATGTATCAGTGAGCTTGAGCCTTTTCTGCTTGCCCTATCGTTGTGAGGCACCTGATTCCGGCATTGTTTGTTGGAAGATGTGCAGAATGCCTTGATTTCATAGTAACATTTTGTATTTATGCATTATTTTGTTAATTAGGTTTAGTTCTACTCACTGTTTGGGTTTCTTTTTTTTCACTATAAGGAATGATTGTCTACCAAAAATTACATTTCCATTTATTCAATGTTTACTATACTTTTTAACTATTTTGTTTCATTTTCACATGATGCTTACTTTTGCTTTACTTGCTGCTTGGTTAGGTTTAAGCTTAATGCTTGGTGGCAAGACTTTTAAGATCATAAACCACATGTTTAAAAAAAGGTTTTCTATTTCTCTCAGATACCAGGGTGATTCGTCTCTTCCCAAGCAAATGTCCAATATATGTCGGTATGTCACAATTTTATTGTTACTTTAAAGCAAAGTCATTTTCCACAATGAAAAAAATATCTCTTTGACATTTTGGGGCAAGACGTTACTGCTCTATGGCTAAGTTTAAGATTAACACTAATTAATTTCAAATTAATTGTCTTAAGGCATCCAGCAGGGGAACAAAGCAATTGTCTGCTAAATTTGCTCTTGATTTCTTGTAGACAACTCCCACTTAGGCTCCTAATAAAATGTCCTTAAAATCAGTACAAATGTGCAAATATAGCCGCAATTGTTTAAGAGTGTTTGCAGCGAATGAGCAGTTATACATGCTGGTAAGAGTTACAGCTTTATTTTGTATTGTGGTTACATTTATGTTGATTTTCTCTCACTCAGACTATGTGGTCATATTTAAATACATGTCGTATTGATATAAACACAAACCAGTCATTATAGAGCTTCATCCAGCATTCTCTGTGTGCTTTAATGGAAACAGCAGTTTCCACTCTGTACTTTTTGCATCATTTCCTGCCTCCTGGCACTCTAGACAGTTGCCCCCCCACTCCACCCCTTTGTATTTCACGCTGTGAGAGCGTAGCTCCAACCGAAAGTCTCCCGCTGTGAGGTGCATGTGTGAACAGCAACTGCTGATAAAAGCCAAGACCATTTTGTCTGCACATTTTCCTGAAAATTTCTGCTGCTCGCGTGTGAAACTGGCTTATGTCAATTGTTTCAATATTCAGATGCTGAAACAGGGTTTACAAAAAAGCCATGAGTTACAACAAAGCAGCTGTTTTCCAGTACAGCGTGAACCCAGTGGAAGACTATGTTTAGTATGAGGACGTGTGTTGAATGAGCATTTTTAACGTCAGAGCAGCAGCTCTGTTTGACTTGGTTCAGTACACAACAGGTCTGATTGGATTAAGACACTCTTCATTAGGTTAGTTGTGTCTGAGCTGACTCTGGACACATAGAAAAAAAACAGAGCCTGTTGTTTTTTTTTTTTTTCAACCTAAGCAGTAAAATCAGAGGATCAACAGTGATGCTTTTCAGTAAAACAGATGGCCAGCTCATTGAGTTTATACATGCACCAAACACAGCTAAACTGAAATAAGTCCTTATTACAACAGTAAACAGCCAAGAATAGTTTGTGTATACTGCTCCACTCTGTTATAATGTGCACTTTCATTTGAATAACTAATAACAAAATCTTAATCCCGAAGATTTTTCTCAGATTACATGTGTTAAATTCAAACAACTAAAATATATTTTTAGGCCTTTCAATAATGTTCATTGACCAATAACAGTCTGTCTTTTCAGTAACTGCCATGAGACTTTTCCACCTACTTTCTATTTAATTTGTTCCTAATTAACCTCTACTGGTGCAACAACCACAGCCTTTCAAACACTAAACACTTCTTAAAGTAAAAATTAAAATAAATTAAAAAACCAACAAAAAAAGTTCAGATGTTAAGGGTCCTTTGAAAGACTTACTCTTACTTTAATAAAAATTCAAGGATGCTTCTGTGTATCCTGTGTTCTTAAAGCACTCACAATCCTTCCACCTGCACGATTCTCAAAGCTGGTGCAGATGGAAGATGGATGGAGACTGGTGGAAAATGCAGTTGAAGTTTTTGTTTGTTTCCTCCATTTTGTTGGTAGCTTTAATTAGGGTCCGAGCTATACGAAGTATGGAAGGACCCTATTGTTGTTCAAATGTTTATTCTCCTCCTCCTCCTTCTAAGCGTTTTGAGGCCAAATATGACCCCCTTAACACCCATGAAAAGTAGTGAAATTTGGCCCACACATCAAGCCTGGGGAAAATTTCGATATTCTAAGGTCCGCATAGACTTCAATGCAAAATTGGCTCAACAGCGCCACCTAGACACCAAAAAAAAACCCAAATGAATGGGGTCCCGGAAGTCTACTTCGATGTAGGAAGACGAAACTCGGCACACATGTGTAACACCCAAAGTCGAGCAAAAAAGTCAATCAAACACCTGTTGCTATGGCAACGGGGTGCCCGCCATCTTGGAGTTTACGGCCATTTTTCCCCAATTTTTTTTACTTTACACGCATCGTATTTGAACAAACTAGTCTGAGGGGATTTGTGCGATTGACTCCAAACTTGGTGGGAAGCTTCCTGACAAGTTGGGGACCAAACGCTGTTCAAATCTTTCTAATAGGAGAAAGCGTGTTACCGTGGCAACCCACGGAAAAAAAGCCTTCTCGCCATGAAACACGGTTTGCTCATATCTCCATAGAAATACATGGGATCTGCACCAAAGTTGACAGTATTCATACTTGTTGGGTCCCTAACACATTACAACACCTGTTGCCATGGCAACATAGCATGTTAGCTAGCATATTAGCATGTTAGCAAAAATGCTAAATAAGTATATCAACATTTCTGATTCTCAGCTACACATTTTACCATGTTACATACCATGTTAGCAGGTTACCTAACATGCTAGGAAAAGGTGTGTGAGACGGGTAGCGGGGTCAAGAGGCTTGGACCCGATGGATGTCGCTTGCGAACTTAATTTATTTTTAAGATTACAATTTGTTCCACCAAAGGACAGCAAAATATTAATTGTTAGTGTAAATAGCTGTAGCATATCTGTTAGGTATATGACAGCTTTAAGCTGTTAAACAGCCAGACTTGGGTGTAATTGACTTTATGACTATTGCTAGGACAAACAACTACTTATCATGTCTTCAAAATGCAAGGCAGGAGAATATCCAAGCTTAAGAAGGACATGTCTTGGAAGAACCCGTCTTACCAGGGAAGCCATTGCGACTTTGAGAAGCACATGGTGTTGAAAGACATATAATGTCTTTCTTTGTGGAAATTTCATATTTGAGAAGGGCTACGTGTTCTTAATAGGAATTTAGTCTGATAAGCAAGGTTGCTGTGTCAAATAGTCCCCTGCTTCAGATAGAAGATACTACATAAAGATCATGATCTTTATCAAAGCATAACACCAATGGATTTTCAGCACTGATCCTCATAGATTCTTTTCTTAATTTTCATATTTTGCTTTAAATATGCCAAAAAGTTGTGTTTTGTTTGGCTGCCATAAACATAGCTGTTCCACAGACAAGAAAAGATCATTCTTCAAACTACCAAAGAGACACAAAAGCCCAGAAATATGTGATGACTGGCTAGTAGCAATCCAGCGTGTCAATGCAGTTTGTTCAGATCATTTTCTGACTAGTGAGTAAAACATTGATTATGATAATACTGTTTGAAACTTAGGGTTGTTTTTCTATAAATTCCAAAATGACATGAAAAGGCTGGTTAAATTAACAATAAAAAATATCTATTAGAGGTTTTTGTGAAGTTCTCAGTGTTTCTTGTTGGCAGCTTCTTGACAATGTGACAGCAGATAGACATAAGGGCATTCGTTCAGTCCTACTAGTCCTACTATGCTTCGCCTCATATCTTTTTCTAGCCTTGACACTGAGGGTATCAACATAACTGTATGACATTATGGATAATTTTTAGTTAAAAACCGATGGAGAAAGATTAAAACTATGAGAACAACTTGCACACTACAGACCCTGGTATGATGCAGGGTTTGCTTTCGCCAGCAAGCTGTTCATAGTCACATGACCACCGGGTTGTGACGTAGGTTTGCGCGTGGCCATGGGGAGGTAGGGATAATTTTGCCATTAGAGCTTCTAACTCAAAAACTAATGCTTACAATCTATAATTTCAATGGATTGGTGAAGGTCTGTGCTCTCTTAGTGCTTCTAGTTTTGTCTGTACAACCCATGAAAAACCTGTTTTTATATATCTTGACAGACTCTTTATGTTTCAACTTATTTTTTTTAGTGATGGTCGTATTTTAAACTTTGATTTTTTTATTTTTAATCTTGGCCACATCTTTGATCAGATACCTTTTCCTCTGAAGACTTCGGGTAGGTGGTACTCTTGTTCTGAAAATAGAATTGCAGGATCATTTGTTTCTATTTGCTCCACAAATATTGGATCTCAAGTTTCCTGCAGTTAAATTTGCACAGCTTCTTTGTGCTCAGAAAGCCCCTTCTGATAAAAGATTAAGTGTTTAACTTTGTTAACACATTCATAAGATGTTTTTGTGTTCCTCTTCATGAGAATAACTCTCTGCTTCAAACCATGGCACAATTATCCAAATATTTGAACACGCACTTTTAGCATAGCAAAATATGTTCTGAATCAGAGGAGACTGGGACAGGTGGAGCTTTTGGCAGGGCTAGATTAATATTTCATAGATCACCATTCACTTAATTAGAAAAATAGTGTAGAGTCATACTTCAAGTCATTTTATGGCCATTAAAGTCGGACTGTTTTATGAATTATTATGCTAATTTCAACAGGCCTGAATTAAACCCATCAAGTATCCGTGTTTAGATGGTCTGGAGCTGGAGAATGTGTCGAGCAATAACATTAAGATCAGAATGCTCTATTGCCTAATAACTGCGCAGGTATCAGAGATGCGTATGTGTATTACTTGATGCAGAAATTGTTTTAGGTATATTTTTAGTAATTTCTCTTAAGTTGACATGATGGCGCGCCTACTCCAGTTTAATTGTGACATAAATTATCCTGAAACAAACACTTTAAGGGGCCATAATTTAGTACAATAATCTTTAAAAAAGAGAAATAAAATGAAGTGTTTCACTAATAGCAGACCAGCCACAGTAAAATAATCTGTAACTTCTGCAAATCCACTAAACCTGTTCATCTGTAACAATATAATTCACATTTTACTTTAAAGAAAAGTGTGTGTGGGCAGTGAGTGTGTGGAAAGTGTGTTGTGGTGACTCTAACCTGCCCTTCCCTTCAGTCCTGTCCTCCCAGCTGCCACCGTGGAGCTGCCTGCCTTTTAATTACCTGCACCAAGATAAAGAGAGAGAGTGGGTGAAGCATGACACTCCACTGTGCCTCATAAACTGTAAACTGATATTGTCACTGAATGCAAACCAAAGAGGAGAAGAGGTGAGGTATGATGTGGGAAAGTGGGACTGGAGAGGAGGTGGGTCTGTATGTGTGTGCGGTAAATCAGAGTAAAGCGTGGCTCCCTGTGTGCAGCAGATTGCTTCAGCTCACACCACTGCCTCCGCAAATTAATACCATTGATTTTCCTTTGCCTGGTGTCCAACACGCACACACACACAAATGCACACAGACATATACAGAGGAACACACCCCAGCTGGTCAGGAGGTAGGCGGGGGATAAAGGAGCTGTGGTTCTCTGTGTTGGAGGAGTCTTTCCCTCCTCCTTTAACACACACATACTGTGTGCAGCTAACAGATGATAGTAAACTAATGATGAACGGATTAAAATGTTCACACACACAGAAACACAACAGGCCAAATATGTGAGGCCTGCCAGGTGACACAAATGAGTCAGATAATAGTAGACTCAGAAGAACTGATCAATCAAATTGATCGGTACTGGTACCCCTTCCTCAAAACAGGAAGTAAGATTTTTATTGCTCCATGTTTAAGTTCACGAAATCTGACATTTGTTTTCTCTGAACTGTCATCTCCATGAATATCACATGATACTTTGATAAAGGTAAAGGTTTTAAACATTTTGGTACATTTTAGAGATTTGATGTTTTTATTGCAATATTTTTATTTAAAAATTAGATTTACCTTTATGTTCAGTCCATCTCACAACATTGACATCATCTGTCGATATGTGAGGATGGAAACTAATCAGATCTTATTGATCGCTATGCCATTACTGACTCTGCTAATCAATCTGATGCTTTATCAATTTATTTATTGATTGCTGATCCATTTAATGTGTGAAAAAAAAAGAGTATGGATCTGCCCTGGTTTTCACTGCCAACATAACTATTCAAAATCACTCAACTTATTTTAATTTATTCTTTTTTCTTATTTTTTTTTTTCTTTTTTAATGCCTCCCCACAAAAACTAAAATAGAGGAAATAGTATTAAAATACATAAATGCTCATAGTGGTTTAAAAATATATATCAATGAAAATGCAAATATGCTCTGTAATTACATTGAAACCCACATTATTGATTTTCACTGCAACATGGACTTAATTATCAACTGAATGACACATTTATCAGCACTGATTAATTTGATAAACTGAATGTAAGAACTCGTCTTTATGTTGCTGTATTGAAGAAATTAACAGTGTTGGACAGTCATTTTAATCAGATATAACACCAACAAAGAATGTTTTAAAGTGCAATATCCCATACGACCACTTGTTGCAGCTTTAACCATCTCTGGTACCCTCTCAAAAAAGTGTTAATTTCTGTAATTCAGAAATTGTGAAATCAACCAATTTTTCCCACAAGTGATGATTAGTGTGTCATCCGTGTCACAAATGGGTCAAATGAAAAAAAAGGAAAATTTATCAACAACAGTGTATATATTACACTTAAAAAGTACATTTTTTTTTATCCCATCAGGTTTCAGGATTCCCTCTTTAGTAACACATGCTTATAGAGTTTATGACCAGGATGGCCATAAGAGGCACATCTACCAAGGCTTTGTGCCACCAAGCCATTTGTGATTTAGAAAGAAATTAGTCAGTATTAACATCCTGAATGATCCTGCAGCAGATGTTTTTGGCAATGCAGAAAGTTTGTTAAGTGAAGGTAAATTTGTTTGTACAAAATCAAATAAATTAACAAGTTGTGACAATTTACCTTTTTTTTTATTTTGATGAACTTCCTAAAATAATTGCTGAATAGTATGGGTCACGAATGGCGGTGGAGGTGAGGACCCAAATGCAGGCAGAATCGTTGCAGGTAAAAGGGTTTATTCTCAAAATGCAGGACAGGGCACCACACATGACAGGGAGTTAACCAAATAAGGATCTGACAAGAGTAAACTGAAAACCATGGGGTAATATATGCACAGGAGGAGTAACAAGCAACAGGTGAAGTGAATGAGTAATTAGACCAGGTGAACTAATGAGCCAGAAACAGGCACCACAGGAACACAAGAGGGAAAACCGAGCTAAACATGACAAAACTGAAAACCTAAAGCATGAACATAACAGAAACTGAACATGACAAAAACCCAGAACTATAAATCAGGAGCAACACCAAACTCAACATGAAAAAAACCAAAATCCTAAACCATGATCAACATCTAACACACACCAAAACCAAGGAAACATGACAGTATGAGTACAAGTAGCCAACATAATTTCTCTTGTTGAAGTATTACATTAACCCCATGAATTGTTGCTTAGAGTGCATGGGGTCCACAGAAAAGTTGTTAGGCCCATATTTTCTCAAAAAAAAAAAAAAAAAAATTGTTAGTATTACATCAGGAGGATCAGACCCTACCTGACTGAACACACAACCCAGCTCCTGGTCCAGGCTCTGGTCATTTCACGCATTGACTACTGCAACTCCTTACTGACTGGCCTGCCTGCATGCTCAGTTAAACCTCTGCAGATGATCCAGAATGCAGCAGCACGTCTGGTCTTCAACCAGCCCAAAAGAGCTCATGTCACTCCGCTGCTAATTGCTCTTCACTGGCTTCCAGTTGCAGCACGCATCAAATTCAAAGCTCTGCTTCTGGCTTACAAAACAATAACCCAAACGGCTCCGGTCTACCTTCACTCCTTAATCCAGAGCTACACTCCCTCTCGACAGTTACGCTCTGCCAGTGAAAGACGCCTAGTGCTCAAACCACAACGTGGCGCAAAATCAGTAGCTAGACCAGGGCTACTCAATTCGGTCCTACGAGGGTCGCAGTCCAGCAGGTTTTCCATGTATCCCTGCACCAACACACCTGAGTCAAATTAATGAGTCATTGTGTAGAACCTGATTGGCTGTTAGAGCCACCTAATTTGACTCAGGTGTGTTGGTGCAGGGATACATGGAAAACCTGCTGGACTGCGACCCTCGTAGGACCGAATTGAGTAACCCTGAGCTAGACTCTTCTCCTCTGTTGTTCCCCGGTGGTGGAACGATCTACCAAACTCCGTCCGATCCGCAGAGTCCGTATCCACTTTTAAGACCAAGCTAAAGACTCAGTTGTTTAAGGAGCATTTCCACATTTAGCTTAACTAAATGAGTTAGAAAGATTTGTCCAGCTTTTTGGCTCAACCAAGTACTGAAGAAGCTGTGTGCACTTATGCCCAAGATGATATTGTGTGATGAAATCATGCACTTATGACCAAGCTGATATTGTGTGATGAAATCGTGATCTTGTATTTAAATAAAATGACAAAAAAAAAAAGAAAAAAAAAAATTATATGCACTGCACTAGCACTACATGACAGCACCTGGGTCCAACTGGACTCAAAAGCGGTCTGACACTTAATTATGACGTCCCATCTTGTTTGAATTCATGCTTGTGTTGTTCTTACTCTCAAATGTAAGTTGCTTTGGATAAAAGCGTCTGCTAAATGACTGTAGAATAGAATAGAATAGAATAGAATAGAATAGAATAGAATTACAATGACTGTATGTCCCCTCTATGTCCCGAAGAGCAGATTTAGTTTAACCATCACTTTTGCCTCATTTATACCACTGAAACTCCAAAACACTGTCCAGAACACAGTTTATACTTTGTACACAGAGTACAGTTGCTCCATTGTTTACTTACCAGACAATGAAAGTCAAAGATGCATATCCTAACGTTATAGATGGAACTGGCTATTTGATGCATCAGGCATCATTAACCTTATCTGAAGCTGGTTCAGAATATACAGCAAAGTTATGAAGAAAAGTAGCTGATAGTATTTTTCGGATTTAATGACTTTTTCTTCTGTAATGCTTAACCACAAAAGACAATAACACACATAATTAAACTGAAAGGGAATTATAATTATATCATTGGGAAGTTAATTTATCAAAATAGACCTCATAAATCACGTTGCTTTGATATGAGCCAAAATGATTTTTGAATACCTGGTCATCAGATTCATGCTTATAGATGTTGTAACTGAACAAGCTGTAAGTGAGTCACTGGTTGAACTTCTGGCTCTTGGTTATCATCAGCTCTTCTTTTTGTGACTGTGTTAATTTGTGCTGTTCCTGGTAGATTGCTGTGGTCATTAAATAAACGAGCTGACTGCACCTGCGTTAGTAGATCTGTGCAGTTCATGGATGACAACCACAAAACTGAAAACTCCCTCAGGCGCTATTTCTGATTTGTGAGCACTAACAAATTTGCCTGGGGCAGAAAATATGTGCCTTGGTGTTTACACACAAAATTTTACATTTGCGTTATACCTGGCCTGGCTGCAGTTTGAAATAAAGTTGTGGTGTACCTAACTTTTCTGTCCAGGGTTGAAGACACAGTGAGGCAGCTTCTTAAACTCCTGTGATGTCCAATGATAAAATGACTGCTTGGCAGAACCCATACATTTGTGTGTAAACCACTGGTCCACCACCACATCTGCCCACTTGCATTGTGTGAGCCATTTTATAGAAGTGGAGTAAAGTCTCAGCAGAGTTTATCAAGCAGTCTCTCATCACTGTGCAAGGTCACCCTTTCCAGCGACAGTGCAGGTTGTGTGCATATGTGTGTATGGGTTTTAAAGCAGTCCAGGTCTCGGAAACCTTGGAAACGAAGCGGAACAGAGCATCGGAGCTGTAACAATAAGGCAGCCTGTTGAGCATAGAAAGCTACAGTTGCTGCAGATGCTGTGAGTGTACACAACCATTCAAATACATGCATATACACAACTGCACAAATACACACATCTGCCATCTCTAATGATGATTTATGCCCAGCCTGGAAGGCGGGCATGCATAACTGTGGCAGTCGCAAACACACACACAAACACACAGATCCACTCACATACGCACTCACAGCTAAATACGCAGGGGTTCTTCTAGCTCTGCTTCTCTGTCTCTACTGCACACATACACCTCCTAAAGAAGAAAAAATCCAAGATGGATAGGTTGTAGCATTAGTGTGCACCAAGAAGACTGTGATGGGGGAAAAAATTAAATATTAAAAAATGGAATGAATGGGGGAGAAGAATATGAAACAACATGGAAGCCAGAGAGGGAGTGATAGTTATCTCCCTGTTGACTACCACAGTCTGAGCTCATTTACCATATGCTATCTGTGATCGTGCTGTAGCTGTCCAATCTCTTTTAGATATTTCCTTGGAGAAAAACTGCTCATTTTGCTCTTCTCTTCACACACTACACCAAGTCATGGCTTATTGGAAACACATTTCTCTTATGTCATCCATGTGCATGTTTGTGTGTGTCTGGGAAGAAAAAAAAGTGTTGATGTCCCCAAAAAATGTTGCTTTGCAAATTAGAACGACAGAGGAGAAAATAACATTAATGCACTGGGGCATCAGAAAAAAAGAATGCACACATTTACTATGCACACAGGCTCGCTGGTGAGATCTGCTCTCAGTCAGAAGTTAGAGTAGATTTCGGATGCCTCATTCATGCTATATGCTTGGTGTAATCAAAGATCTGGGACTCAAAAACTTTCCATTTCATTGCCAGTAAGTCAGCTGATGTAACTGGAGATATTTAATTTGGAGTACAAGCATTTCATTTGCTTTTATTTTTTTCTTTAATTATGACTACATAAATCCATTTACAATTTTAAATGTGTGCCTCTGAATGTAATTTTTTTTACCCTGAAATAATCTTTAAAGCCAACATATCCTTAAAACCCCTGGCTTTTGTTACTTAGAATACAACTAAAATCCACCTGAAACTAACCAAACTTAACTCTGAAGTCTGCCAGAGCTGTGAATGTTGTTTGTGCATGCACAGATATTGATATTGGTATGTTGTAATGTACCCTTTTATTATGGACAATACACAAAAAGAGTTTTCAGAGGTTTTAAACATAAATTAAAGAGGCCCTGTACATAAGTGAAATGTATTTTAATCAGTCTGGATATTTAAGTCTTAAAGCAACATTACATAAGTTCCTGACCATAAAACTATGTGCTTCTGACTCATTTTGATGTTACACTGATTCATTATGCACATCCCGGAGGGTGTAAATGCCTGCAGCGTTCCAGGGCTGAGAAACAATGCTCTGTGTCACAAGCCAGAAACTGGATATCAATGCACTGGTTGTTTTGGACTTGCACCATGGCTGAGTCAGCAGAAAAACCCAAGAGGACATAATTGGAGGGAAAAAAGGAAAAGAAAGAGAGAAAATGGGAAAATGACAGAGCAAGAGATAAAACATTAGTCAACATTAGTCTGGCTTTTACTCACTGGAGAGAGATCAGAGAAGGGAGAGGATGCAACACAAACGCTGAATTAGCTGTCATTATGGGGCACCATGTGAAAACTTTTCAGTTCAGTAGTTGGGCTTTAAGGTGAAGAGCACTATGCTGAGACGCTGTGATGTCAGCAAATGTTATAGCAGTCTGACTAAATCCATGCCTTACTTTCATTAAAATGAAATATGGTGCAATGACTAATTTCTTTTAGCAATAAATGAAGGCTTCAGTTTCACTTTGAACACATTTTATTCTACATTAACCATGACCTAGGTTAGAGCTGCTCGGTTCATCTCAAGAAGTGCAAAAAAAAAAGGGTGCTGGACAGGAGAGTCCAAAGTCACACAAGGTTTTGGATCTGTCCTGCTGGAGCAAACCTGAACCAGATTAATTGGTGAATCTGGTTAGGAAGAACTTGACAACTAGCTGTGTTGGTACAGGAAAACATCTAAAAACTACAGGACTGGATTTGAACACCCCTGGTGTGGGAGATGTTAGTCTAACTAAGTTTGCAAACGCCCACAGAGGTTTAAAAAGAGCTCAAATCAGGGTGTGAGAACCCCTGTGAGAAGGAGTTAAGCTGTGCAGGAGCTTTAACAACAGGAAAAAAACATGGAACAAAAGGGAAAGAATCAAATAGTATGAATGACTTTTTGCACTCGTCAAAACTGCAAAGGAAGAATGACCCTTTGTGTGAATATTCACAATACCATAAATAGAAAGTAGTCAGTACTTCATCAGCTGGAATAATTATAAGAAAATGTCAGTCCAAAGGCGTCTCTGCCCCTGGCTTCACCAGTTCATTGAATCAGCAGCATCCAGTCTTTCAGACACGGATCACGTTAACATTAATGTCCCTTCCTGCTTCTTTCAGACATGTCCACTAACAGTGGCAGAATGAGCCACAGCATGTTTGTGTTATTTGCCATTCATGCAATATTGAACAGCAAATCATGTGAGGCATAATTCATAAACACTGAGTTTTCTTATGACAACATGCCGGGCTGTCATGATCATTAATATGATGAGTAACAAGCATGCTACAATTGTGTGAAGCAAACCAGCAGAGGGTGGTTAAGAGGAAAAAAATGCTTTAATACATTTCAAGCTTTTTAAACAGACATTTGGTATTAAACCAAGGTTATTGCTTTATTTCTTTATCTTTTTATGTTTTCATGTTGAGGAAAATGTCTTTAATTTCACTCTTCACTTTGATTGTTTGCTAAGTTTTTGACACAGAAGGGAGATCATAGGACTTTGCCATGAGACCACCAGATGTACCTGTGTGTCTAATCTTGACCATTTATTTTAGTAACGTTGATTTAAAGATGGGATTCACACTGTTTCAAACTTAAAATATTAGCTGCTAAATCCCCAGGCCATAGAATAGTGATAGTGACACTATTTCCCAATATTATTCCCAAAACGACTGTAATTTAATCTTTCTAAATTCAAAATATGTTAAGTCTCTCTTATTAATTTTTACTAGAATTTAAGATAGACTCATGTGGATAATATTCGAACGATTGCAGGGGGTGAGATTAATTTAAAGTAGGATTTTTGTATAGTCTGAGATTTCAAAGAAACCATAAATTATTACCCTCTTATCACATCACATAAAGATACAGATGGTGAACTTTGAATATGTTCTTTCTTTCAGAGACTCCTGTGTCAGTGGGGAAATTAGAGAAACTCACTGCAACTGCACCATCTGTAGCTTTACACTTGGTGTCAAGAGGGTTATTAAAGCAAGGCAATTAAAACCATTTGAGGCTAGGTGAATACATTTACAAATTAGGCTTTGTTTCCATTTAAATGTCACACCTTTCACTGCAACAGTCAGTATAAGTACAGTACAGCTTGCAACCAGTCAAGACCTAATCCATATTCATCGCAGGAGTCCTCACTTAACAAAAAAGACACTTCAACAATCACGAATCTGAACAAAATCTGTTAAAAATTAAATGCTTTTATAAAACAAGCTGTCACATAAGGTCGGCAGGCAAATAGAAAATTAAACAGGAAATAACTGTGTTAAAGCTGGTAGGCACACCAAATTAAGACTTATTTTTATTTATTTTAGTCAACCTTTATCACTAAGTATTTTGCTCTTAATGCACCAAAAAATGCTGAGATACTGAAGTGAACTAGTGTAAAGCCAAAAACAATCTCATTGTTCACAATCTACCAGCATCAAATGTACTAAGTAAGCTAATTAGAAACTTGTTAGCTTTGGCCTAATAGATTATATTTGAGCAGAGTTTTGTACAACTCTGCATCATCACCACAATGACGCAGAGTTTAAAATGATTGAACTGCCAATAAACTCATGAAGAACATTGCTAAAAGGTGGTGCGTTTTAGTTACTTCTTTTTTTATATGAAGAAGTAACATGAATAGCAAGTGAAAAATTTGATTCTAGAGTAAATTTTGTGTATATTTTTTGGTGAACTTATTTTATTTTTAGTCATTTTAGCTGGACTTGAATCCTTTGCATGTGCACTGTAAAGGGCCTAATATATTTTAACTTTACCTTGTTAAAGCAGAATTTCATACTAAGGTTTGTTGATGTGCTGTTTGGTGTGGAAGAAAATTACATTTACTGGGGAAAAGCAACAAAAAAATTTTTTTTTTTTTTAAATTTTGTTTATTAAAAAAAATCATAGTTTTTTTTTCTGAAATTTGATGATTTTTCCTAAAGTGAGAGAAAATACACAAAAATGAAAATATTTTAAAATCCTATGCTTTTGTATAGGTGCTACAAATTGTAGATATGGGTCAAATTTGAGCCGTATCTATTTAAATGGATTTTAGATTGACCACAGTGATTCAAATCAAAGACAGTTTGGAGGTTTGGGGAATCTTGGAACTGGGAAATATCATATATGGTGTACAAAGAGAACAGAAGTCATGCCGTGGTCAAATGCTGCTGTGACAAAGACAGGATCTGCACCTGCAAACACCTGCAATATAATAAATTAAACTACAAATGAATAAATTTGGGTTGAGGGGCGGTGGTGGTGGTAGGGGACTCATAACATTATTAGGGTACATGAGCTGTGGTTTCAGTGACGGACATCATGGCAGCTGTACATAATGTGCAACATGCCCTTTGTCTGATCCTCCAAGAGGAGGATGTTCATAATGATTTGAAGGAGGATGTGTCAGACAGGGAGACAACATGGAGTAAAAAAAAACTGCTATTCGTTGGTCTTCACTTCACACAAGAAACCAACACAAGGGAACAGAGGAGAAAGAGGTGTAAGTTCTGTCCTTCAAATGAGTGGAAAATTTGCAGAAAGTAGTTTATAAAAAGCATTTTATTATTTAATGTTTTGTGTTTAATTGATAAATGTTAAATTAATATTAATAATCATGCCGTGGTGTTAAACTTAACTGGTTGAACCGCTTCATGTATGGAGGCTAGAGCTCTTTGGCGATGTGCTTTGCCCCCCCCTGAGGCCCTTTGCTGCACGTCTAACCATCTTTTTGACCCCCTTTTCTGTACACTAACTCTAAAATAAAGATCACTAGAGCTAAGAAAATTAAAAAAAAAGATACTGTAGATATGATTTCTTATGATATAGCAGTGAAAGCAGTGTTAGTAATGACTAAATAAGGTTATATTTCATATTCTAACAGTTCTAAAAAAGTTCATGCCATTATTAAATTAAGTAAAAAAATATACGTTTTAATAGCTTTTATGTTTTATGTAAAACAGGACATGAAATTGTGTAATAGTAGATGTTTTTCAACAAAAACGAGTGCTGTAAAACCTAAAAAATACATTGTTCCTACTTTCTGAAGCATTTATAAAGTTTTAATCTGTAGTTTAAAATTTGATATAAACACTTACTATGACGGAAATCTCAGCCTGAGTCAATTTCATACTTTCCCTTTTTTTTTAAAGAACAGAAATGGCAAGTGAAAATTCAGATTTAGACTTAGAGCACCTTTTACTGAATTTAAAACACACTTTCAGTTTCGTGACCATGCAGTAAGAAATTACCATTAGTCCCATTTCTGGTGTACCAGAGGCAGCAGTTTGCAATCTTATGGAAAAAAATTGGTGGTGACGAAGCTCCAGCGACATTTCTGAAGCAACTTGGAAATATTACAAAACCTCTGATATGCTTGTTTGACAACTTTGTTAAATTGTTGCACAATTTCCTGATTTAATATAACTGTGTGTTTTTTAATGTTAAGTACAAAATAATAAACTTTTAAGAAATGTGTTTGTAGTGACAACCTTGTGTCTAAGTTTTAACACTTACCAATAACTCTTGGTTAAAACTTTCATCTTGTTATTTAGTGATGCATCACACTGCATTAAGACCAGTTTGTTTTTTCAGCCATAAGTAGATGTCACCCTATAATCCTAAACTTATCAGCTCATTCCATGTCCTTCTCATTCATTTCCATCTGTTCTCCCCTCCTTTCATTATCTCTCCTCTGCTGTCATCCAGTCTTCTCTCATGGTCTCGTTTGAGCAGAACAGTTATGTCCTTGTAACCTCCTCAATCAACCCCACATAGCCAGAGTTGGAGGCAGTCCAAGCCCATTCCCCTGAGTCCTGGCTGGGTGACTTCCAACACTGTTCCCCAGGCTTTACTCCAGGCCTGTGGGTCTGAGAGCTGGCAGCTCAGGGAGGCCATTGTCAAAGAGAGATTAACCACACATGGCAGCTATTGTAATACACACACACGCATCTTGACACATCCAGAGCCACATATTTCTTCAACATTACAGCTTTTGTTTAACATCACTAAAGATGTGAATTGGTACCAGACAGATTACATTGTAAAACTGTAGTCCTATAGACTTCTAATATTGCACAAGCTGAGCAAATGTCATGTGTTTACATGTGTGGTATGCACACACTGGTGCTTTCATGTGCTATGTGCCAAGTAATTAATCCTGCTGAGGATATTGATTTTCTATTCAGGGGTATTCAAAAGTGGAGACATATCTTTATCAGCCTTCCAACCAGTCACACCTCCAGTATGTAGACTTTTGAGAAATGCACATTTATCCAAGGGTTATCCTAAGATCTGCTGTATGGGGCTGCAGGTGGTAGTCCATGTCCAGGGTTCAGGCAAGCTGTGCTAGTCTGCTGGAGGTGTAGTGAGCACTACAATCCACCACTAACACATGCACACGTAGCTTGTGTTTAAAATAACATGAATGCTTCTAAGCTAAAATGGAAAAAAAGGCCCTTTGAGGCAGTGACTTCCGAGTTAATACTACTTACAAGTAGTATTTGACTTATGCACACAAACACACACACACACATTCACAAAGCTAATCCCCCTAAATAAACCCAGCAGCCTAGGGACATGGATGGGGTGATGGCAGAAGAGATAAGAAAAAAGAGGAAGACAGAATAAAGAGGGATGCAAACTACTGTGTCCCACATACATACACCACATACTGCCTACCACTCTTCTCTGATTATTGCACCCCCGCCCCCACCCCCCACCATGCTCTCCCTCTTCTCTGCAATCTCCACACCCCACTTCACCCATCTGCCTCCCAACACCCCACAACAGAATCCCAGCAGCAGCTCACAGGAGAGGTGGCACACTTTGAGGATAAATTTAGAAATGAGGAGCAATCCCAAGGCCGGCACAGAAAAGAGAAAAGTGGAGACAACACACATGTCTTATCACGTGTGCACACACACACATACAACATTGTCGGCAACATGAGGTCCTGCATTACGAGTAGCTAAACAAACATACGTGGGTGACTTGAGTGTGGGATTCACTTAGAGCTTAGAGAAGAGAAGAGAAGAGAAGAGAAGAGAAGAGAAGAGAAGAGAAGAGAAGAGAAGAGAAGAGAAATATTTAGCCTTGTCATACGCCTCTGTTTAATGTATAGGAGTGATGTGGTGTGGTGTGGTGTGAATCTTAATGGTGGAGCTGACTGGACCCCTGAAGAGGGGCAGAGAGAGTGAGCATCAAAGACAAAGGGAAAAGGAGGGAAAGTGACTTTAAGGCATCAAGAGGACACTTGGCTTCTTGAGTTCTTCTTGGGTTGAAAACTCATCTCATGACAATGTGTACTTGCACACACACACACACACACACACACACGCGCACACAAATCTACCTCCGTGTGCAATAGCCTCTCTGCTTCACTGCTCAACCCTGAACAAACTCTTTCCTCCCTTATAACACCTGTGCTGCCCCCCATCTCTCTTCTCCCTTTTCTCATCCAATCTTATTATTACTATCTCACTTTTTTTTTTCAACCATTGCCCCTTCCAAACACTGAACTCCCCTCCAATCCTGTGGGATCCAATCGACTATCCAACCATTTATCATAGGCGCATACATTTAACTCCGGGTGGTCAGAGGGAAATGAAAACTTGTAGCCTTGGAAAGCTTAGTTGCACTGTCTGGCCAGGCTTTTGAGTTGTTTTAGGATGCTTGGAGATAGAAATTAGGTCCAGGCAGATACTTTTCCAGCAAACACCAGGCAATTAGAATAAATAGAGGGCCTTTTACGCATTTGTGCCAAACAAATACTGGAATACACAGGGTAAAAGAAGCACAACACAAATACAAAGCATACAAGTGCACTGTGTGGTTGTTTTGTGCTTCCAGCTGTTGACTGTTCACATTTTAAAAACCTCAAAAGGGAAATGAAAAAGCTGAAACATACATATTTTACATACATTGTCAAACCTATTATTATTATTAAGGAAGCACTACTGAATTTTGGCAGATTTTCTCATTGAGGCACCTGCTAACAATCACTTATAAGTGGCCGTCTTGCATCCTGTCTCTTCTCTGTGCACTCTAGAGTCAGTAAAATCAGTCTGACGTTGACTCTTGTCTCATCTCCTGCTCTGTCACTTTTTATCTATTTTTCCTCACTTCTTCTGATAATGGCCTCTTGGATTTCTTTAATAAAACAGCCATGGTGTGTGTTCAAAATAGCTATATGTTGATATGACATTGCTGGCGTGTAACGGAGTACATAAACTCAGCTGAAACACAAAGATGTGAAGTGTGGTTTCTCAGCCTTGGGACGCTGTTGGGGAACAACATGATGTATATAATAAACATTAATATTATTATTATTATTATTATAGTGTTATTTTTTAACCACATTCAATTAACATTAGGTCCTTTGTCCTCTTTCATCATGTGTACATATCCTCCCTCTTTCCCTTTTTATGTTTTTCTTTTTGTTTTGTTTTTTGTTTGTTTTTGTTTTTTTTGGTTCTATTATCTTTAAATCATGTATATACCTGCTTTTTGTGCTTAGTTTAACTTTTTTTTGTTTTTATGATGTTTCACATCTTGCTTTAATTTTGAATTATATGTTTATTTGTCAGAGATTATGCATAAATGACATTAATCTTAAAAGGAGCTGCATGTTGGTGTGGTGGTTAGCACCACTGCCTTGGGGAGTGGTTCAAACTGAGGTCCCCTCTCTCTCTCTCTTACTCTCTCTCTCTCAGCCCTGTGATGGACTGGTGACCTGCCCAGGGTGTACACTGCCTCTCACCTGCTAAATGCTGGGATAGGCTCCAGCTGCCCCACAACCCTTCTAATTCTTATATCTTATTCAGGTCATTTCGCATCACAGTCATATCATGGACACAAACTGTTTTAGGAAATTATTTCCTAATCAGTGGATGGAATCTGGGTGGCTATTTGGCAGATTTAAAGGTCCTACGTATAAGTGCGTATGTGTATGTACTTTCATCTGCCAGGCAACGATTCTGACAAACAATTAATGTAAAACTGTTGATATTCATTCTGCCTTGTCATGCTAATGTGTTTGAAAGCTGGAAGTCAAAAGCAATTAGAGAGACAGCCTGAACCACATTGCTTCAAACACAAACCACTACACACAGTGAACAGAGCGTTACTCACTAGGAAGAAAAGTCATTTATCTGTAGAGTTTAGATACAACATACACCATAGTATGTTCATGCCTTACAAGGTTAAAAAAAAAGGGCTGGATGGTTATATAATATATCAGCTGCCAAACATATAAAATATACAGCTTATTTTTGTTTTGGATAACGCAAGCCAAAGAAAATAAATGACAAAAATCATAGAGACAATTCTGGAAAAACTTGAGTAAAAGCAGAGGAGCAAGACAGAATAAAAATTGAAAAGAATAATTTAAAACGACATTTGAATCTGACTCAGTGAGACAAATTGTGCAAGGGGGTGAAAACAGAAAAATGGAGAAGAAGAAAAGAGAAATTACTTACTCTTGGCTTTTGACAGACTCACTGTAGGAATAAACACTATTGGGAGTAGTAGAGATCAATAGTCTCACTGCCACAAAGACACACACTCAAAGAGGCTGGTGTGGATCAATAAACCTGGTGCAACAGCATTCCAGTAAACAACATTAATGAACATGCATCTGTACCCAGCAAATATCTCACCCTGCACAGCACTACATATATATGACACATGCGCAGCAAACATGTAAAATGGTTACAACAGAGCTGCAGACGTGTCTGTTTAAACACACAAACACATTAAGAAACTACACCAGAGACTCTGATGATGTGTGCTTTAACGGGTTGGCGGGTGTGTGTCACTCTGAATGACAAATTCACATAACTGGGTAGTGAGTGATTACAGAGACATGTAGAGACACTTAGACATCCTGATTGAGTGCTATGTCACAAAATATGACCGTGAAGCCTGTTTAAAACACACATGTAAAAACACACAAGCTGAATACATGTCAACATACACACACAGAGTTTGGTAGAGGCCCAGCAGAGATATATTGGAGCATCACACTGGGAGGGTGGAGTGTGACTGGGGGAAAGAAGAACAGGTAAGAAGGACAGGTAAAGCTTAAATCCATTTACACAGAAAATTCTCACTGTCAAGTTGGGGAGGAATGAGCAAAATAACATCAGTGCAAGAGCTAAAATAAAAATAGAAATAAGATTGTTTCCAATTTGTAATAGAAAAATAAAAATAAAAGTAAAAATAATCTTGGAACATCAAGATATTAATTAGGTAAGATGTTGTAACTCCTCCAAAGAGAGGCTTAAATATAATAAGAACCAAAATCAGATTAATCTCTTGAGCTTTACTGTCAATTGAAATTCAATTTCACAACAAATAAGCTTATTTTCCTTTGAGAACTTCTCACCCACACACATTTAATCATCTAAACACACACACACTGAACCTTAGGTTAGTGTGCATCTAGATTATATACAGTCAGGTCCAAATATATTTGGAAGTGACACAAGTTTTGTTATTTTAGCTGTTTACTGAAACACATTAAGGATACAGTCATCTAATCAATATTGGTTTAAAGTTACGATTTATTTTGAGGGTACTGAAGGGAAAATTTAGGAATTACAGCTCTTTAATATGCAGATGCCTCTTTTTCAAGGCACCAAAACTAATTGAACAGTTAATTCTAAAGTTATTTCATGGGCTTCATGAGCTATTCCCTCACTCCTCTATCAGTCAAGCAGGTAAAAGCTGTGGAGTTAATTCCAGGTGTGGCATTTCTATTTGAAGCTGTTGCTGTGAACCCACAACATGCAGTCAAAGTAGTTCTCAAAAGCTGTGAAACAGATCATCCTTAGGCTGAAAAAAAAAGAAGAAAGCCATCAAAGAGATAGTAGAAATGTTAAAAATCAACAGTTTGGTACATTATGAGACAAAGAGCGTGCACTGGTAAGCTTGGGAACTCCAAAAGGTCTTGACATCCATGGAAGACAATAGAGGTGGATCTTTGTAGGATCCTATAGATCAAAAGTGATGACAAACCTCTTCACAACATCCACCCAACTGAAGAACACTCCTGAAGTTGGTGAACCAGTTTCTAAATCCACTATAAAGAGAAGAATTTATGAGTGCAAACACAGAGGGTTCACCACAAGGAGCAAACCATTAATCAGCTTCTAGAATAGAAAGTCCAGATTAGACTTTACCAAAAACCAACTAAAGAAGTCAGCTCAGTCCTGAAACAGCATTTGTTGGACAGATGAAACTAAGATCAACCTGTACCATTATGGGAAGAAGGTTTTTTTTTTTTTTTTTTTTTTTTTTTTTTTTTTTTATTGAACACCTTATACAAATACAAATACAAATACAAGTGAGAATCTCCTCTTTCAGTTGAAACAAAACAGATTATGCAAGTGTTTTTGTAAGGCAATAATAGTAGCAAATCAACATAAAATGCATTTTTAGAAATGTGCATTCATTTTATATGTATATAAGAAACCAATAAACAATAAAACAACAGAATAGGCCTACATACAGGCATTCTTTTCTTTTCTTAAGACGATCTTGTTTATCTTATTTCATTTATGAGGGGCTGGTGTTTAAATATTCAAATATTTATGTATTTGTTGACATTTCCTTCATTCAAAATCTTAAAAATTGAGACATGCTATTACACAGGTTCTGAATTGGTCCATATTTATCTGCTATCAACTTCAGAGAAGAGTACAGCATTTTGATTTCTCTTTTAAAACATTTTAGTGCCGGGCTTTGATTTTTCCATTTACACGTATGTATATGATATTTCCCCATAATCAATATGATGTTTATCATGTCAGATATTTCTTTATCTAGATCTTCCTTATACCCTAGGATCTGGTTTTTCTCAAAGGAGGTGAGGTTAGTTATTATTGGTTTTAACCAGCTTTGTAGATTTTGCCAAAAACTATTTGTCACATTGCATGTGTAAAAAAGATGCTCAATGGTTTCTGGCTCTTCTAAGCAAAAGACACATTTTTCGACCTCAAAACCGAACCTTTTCCTAAGTGTTTCGGCTGTAGGATAGTAGTTGTTAATGATTTTGAATTGTATTTCCTTTGCTTTTGGTGGGATTGGCCATTTTAGGTATTTGAGGCCATAAGTCTTGTTACACATTTCAACGTTTAGTCTTATTTTTGCAGATCTGTTAAAATCATGAAATATCTTTCCCTTAATAGCATTCCCAATGAATTGGTTGTTGCATTTTTTGTCATTAACAAGCACTTGGTTAATTTTTAGTTCTGGTAATGCTGCTTTAATTTCTGAATGAAAGAGTGTGTTTTGTATTAATTGTATTAAGGCAGTTGGTATAGCTTTGCGTATTTTTAAGTATTCTCTATAGGAGCACTGAACATCATATTTTTCTTTTATCTCATTAAAGGGCAAGAAATTTCTTATGGGAAGAAGGTCGTATAAAGAAGACTGGGAACAGCTTGTGATCTAAAGTACAGCATATCTTCTGTAAAACAGAACAGAAGTTAGATGGCATGGACATCGATGGCTTCCAACAGTTCTGGGTCACTGGTGTTCATTGATGATGTGACACCAGAAAGAAGCAGCCAGATGAAATCTGATCAACCATGAATTTCACTTGCTTAAGATAAAACTTAAGGCAGAAAGACCCACAAACAAGCAACAACTAAAGACAGCTGCAGCTGCAGGACGAGCATCAAGGCAAGGCAAGGCAAGGCAGTTTATTTGTATAGCACATTTCATGTACAGGACAATTCAAAGTGCTTTACATAAAACAAAAATATTACAGATATTTAGAATAGTAAAAGGCATCAACACATAATCACAATAAAATAATAAATTACATTAAAATGATTAAAAGCAAGATAAGTTTAAAAAAGTTACCGTGCAGATTTCATGCATAGGCACATGAGAAAAGAAATGTTTTTAACCTGGATTTAAAAATGTCTACATTTGGGGAAAGTTTAATCTCCACTGGCAGTTTGTTCCATTTGTTTGCAGCATAACAGCTAAATGCTGCTTCTCCATGTTTAGTCTGGACTCTGGTCTGGACTAGTTGACCAGAGTATTTGGATCTAAGAGCTCTGCTAGGTTTATATTCTCTGAACATATCACAGATGTATTCTGGGCCTAAACCATTCTGGGATTTGTAAACAAGCAGAATGGTTTTAAAATCTATTCTGTGACTGACTGGAAGCCAGTGTAAAGATTTCAAAACTGGTATGATGTGTTCAGATCTCTTAGTCCTGGTTAAAACTCTAGCAGCAGCGTTCTGGATGAGCTGCAGATGTTTAATGCTCTTTTTAGGAAGTCCTGTTAAAAGACCATTACAGTAATCCAGTCTACTGGAGATGAATGCATGGATGAGTTTCTCTTGGTCTTTCTGGGAGACTAAACTTTTAATTCTGTTGATGTTTCTGAGCTGGTAAAAAGCTGTCTTAGTGACAGCTTTGATGTGGCTGCTGAAAGTCAGATCTGAGTCTATCAACACTCCCAGGTTACGAACTTGGTTGGTGATTTTAAAAGCCCGAGTCTCCAGGTGTTTGCCAATGCTGACCCTCTTCTCTTTGCTACCAAACAGAATAATCTCAGTTTTGTCTTCATTTAATTGTAGGAAATTCTCCCTCATCCAGGTGTTTATTTGCTCCAGACACTGACACATTAAGTCTATTGGACTGCAGTCATCTGGTGACAGAGACACATAAAGTTGTGTATCATCTGCATAACTTTGATAACTAATGCTATAGTTCTGTAATATTTGACCCAAAGGGAGCATATACAAGTTGAACAGAAGAGGTCCAAGGACTGACCCCTGGGGGACTCCACAAGTCATGGCCACTCGCTCGGATTCATAGCTGCCGATCGTAACAAAATAACTCCGGCCTTCTAAATAGGACCTGAACCAGTTAAGGACCGCTCCAGAAAGTCCAACCCAGTTTTCCAGCCTATGCAACAGGATTCTGTGATCTACAGTATCAAACGCAGCACTGAGATCCAACAGAACCAGGACTGATACTTGACCAGAATCGGTATTCAACCTAATGTCATTTAACACTTTGACCAGAGCTGTTTCAGTGCTGTGATGAGGTCGGAAGCCGGACTGAAATTTATCAAGATTTCCACTTTCATTTAAAAAGTCATGAAGCTGGTGAAATACAACTTTTTCAATAATCTTGGAAATAAAAGAGAGGTTAGAGACAGGTCTATAGTTGTTCATTATAGAGGCGTCTAGAGTCCTTTTCTTTAGGAGTGGCTTAATAGCAGCGATCTTTAGTGACTTGGGAAAAATGCCTGATGCCAGTGAGCTGTTAACTATCAGTAGGAGATCACTTTCTACTGAGGTAAAAACTGTTTTTAAAAAGTCGGATGGTATCATGTCCAGAGTGCATGTTGTTGATTTCAAATGCCAAACTGTTTCTTGTAGGACTTTTAAATTCACCATTTTAAATTGCGACATGACAGCAGAATTGTTTCCAGGTTTTAGACACAGACTAATTTTCTTGTTTGACTGTGTGGAATTAATATTTTGCCTAATTGTTTTAATTTTTTGGCTAAAAAAGTTTGCAAATTGGTTGCATTTCTCAGTGGAAAGGAGCTCAGGGCTTATCTGTTTAGGAGGATCACAAAGGAGGAACCCCAGCGTTTGATGTTCACGGGTTCCAGACTTCAAGACACTCTTTGTCTGCAAAGGATTTTCAACAAAATATTAAAAGTAAACATTTTATTTACGGTAATATTAATTGTCCAATTACTTTTGAGCCTGTGAAATTTCACATAGAAATGGTGGAAATACCTAAATGCTTCATAGGATATATTGTTTTCAAAACCTTGAATTTAACCTGAAAGTCTGCACTTCAATTACATCTCACTTGTTTTTATTTCAAATCCAGTGTGGTAGACTGCAGAGCTCAAATCATGAAAATTGTTAAACTGTCCAAATATTTTCACATCTGCGAAATGTGACACTGGCTACTCAAGCACCAAACATATTGCCTTGTTCACTTAAATCTTATATACTGTATTTGCTATGTGTCTTTTCTGTGTGCTCTGTGACCTGATAGTATCTGCAGAGCAGTTTTCCTATAAATGATGCTGCTTTTGGCTTCACTAGGAGTGGGATATGAATATTAATGGGTGTATTAGCTAGCTGACAGGGGGAGGATAATGTATTATGCTAATGATCCAGAGTTTGTTGCTTTCACAGAGTGACTCAAGGTGGAACATCAGAGAAAATTAAATGTTTGTTGGCTTGTGTTCAAATGTTAGTGCATACACTTTCATTCTTAAACACACACTCAGAGACATAACTGCACACAGATGTGCACCAGTTTCAGCAAACTTCCAGTGCCAAGACTGACAGACAAGTCCTGGAAACAGTCAGACTGCAGCAGATGTGCTGATGCATTATGTCTTTTTTTTTTTTTTTTTTTTACTTACCAGTCTGGCCAGAACGTGGAAGAGACATGCTAACACCAGAATCTATCTATTGATGAGGATGTTTTGTTTTTTACATGAGAATGAACTTCATTATCAGTCATGTCATTATCAATCCATTTTCTATACCCACTTACTCGAAGACAGGTGTGCAGGGATGCCTCCCGCCCCCACTGGCAGACAATGCCCATTCCAGTACCTATCAGTGTATAGGCAGGGCACACCCTGCAAGACTTACAGCAAGACAAACAACCTTTCACTTCTAGGGAGAATTTAGAGACACAGATTAGGTTTTGGACTGTGGGCGGAAGCTAAAGAACCAGGAGAGAACATACAAACTTCACAGAAGGCCTCAGCCAAGGTTTGAACCAGGAAATTTCTGGCATTATCTGATGAGCACTAAAAGATACACTACCCTACACTATACAGTACTTTGTACACTACACTATACACTACACCATACACGACACTACACTATACTACACACTACACTATACACTACACTATACATACACTACCGTTCAAGAGTTTGGGGTCACTTCCCTATTGAATCCCATGGCAAAGTGACCCCAAACTTTTGAATGGTAGTGTTTTACTACACTATACACTGGATTATACACTACACTGTACACTACACTATAAACTACAATTAATATTACACTACACTTGAAACTACACTATCCACGACACTATACACTACACAATGCACTACACTACACTATACAGCATACTGTACATGACGCTATACACCAGACTACACTGTACAGTAAACTATACACTACACTGTACACTACACTATACAGTGCAGTGTAGACTACCCTATACACTACACTACTCTACACAGTACTTTGTACAATACACTATACACTGCACTATACATGACACTACACTACGCTACACACTACGCTACACTCACTGGATTATACACTACACTGTACACTACACTATAAACTACACTTTACATTACACTACACTATACACTACACTATCCACGAGAATGTACACTACTGTTCAAAAGTTTGGGGTCACTTCCCTATTGAATCCCATGGCAAAGTGACCCCAAACTTTTGAACGGTAGTATAAGTAAATTAAAAGTTTCTCGAAATATATGATGCCTTGATGACAAACTTTCTTTTAAAGGAAAGAAAATTTGATTCAGTGAAAGAATGAAATAAAGGATTGAGGTCAGAGAGAGGCTAAAGAACATATTCTCTTACTTAGTTAACTAATTTAATGGATAAAGTATTCAAGCTAACCCTGCCTCTAGTTAAACAGCAGCCAACTTAAACCTCAAGCTAGCCCGCTATATGACCCAGTTGGGCATCTGTCAGCTAGCTAACTGTTCTGCCTTCATCACAAACATGCATCTCCCACCTTCCCTGACAGAAGATGCAGAAAAACATACAAGGGAATGGTTATAGGAAAAAACAATGAAGGGTACTCATTTGTTGAAAAGCAATGTCGAAATGCAGCACTGTAGAGGGTGTAGGACAAATCACCAGCTCTGAGAATCAGATTTATATTCAGTGGATTGAAGAGACGTGTTAACAGTCGTGTGCTGCAGGTGTTAAGTGACTGTGTGAAAAAAACATAAATACTTAAGTTACACCGGAATTACAGGGCTACACATATTCACGACTACTTCTGTAAATGGGGTAAATGTAAGTATGAACTATATTGTTTAGTCTACAAAACAGGAAGATGTTGCTTTGAAGTTTGTCACCTTTAGTGATATACATCTGTCTTCATTTACTTAGCATGCTGATACATGTTCACTTTTCTTTATGGTTTTCTAAAATGCTGAAATATTGTTTGGCAAATGTAATTAGTTGACTTGCCACATTTCTTCCATTATTTTTATTGATAAAAAAAATTGGAAGTAGATTTATTGCAGATCATTGCAAATACTTTGCTTGGAAATAGTAAGTTAAAATATGGCGAGAAAAAAAAACCTGTATCAAAAACAAAGAGGGAGTGAAAGAGATTCACAAAGACAGTTCATAATCACATACAAGCAAATTACTCAGTTACTAAATTAAATTACTGTAACTTACTTTGCGTAGGTCATGCTGCATGAAACTGAAAGTTTTCTCAGAACCACAACAACTTTTTCAGAGCAAAAACAGCTGAAAAAATACATTTTATTACACAGTGACAGAGTTTCTCTTTTTTTCTCTCACCTCATCTTCACTTACTTTTATTATTATTTTTTTCTCCATTTGTTTTTTTCTCAGTCCCAGGCTCTTTGAATTAAATGTGGTGCTATTAATAATAATAAAAAAAAAAACCCAGAGCAGTTGTCTGTTCTACACACTTTGATGGGAATGAAAAAAGAAGGCAAAGAGGATGAAATAAGAAAAAAAAAAAACAAACAAAAACAGTGGCAGCTAGAACAATGACAAAAGAAACACTTTTAAGTTCTTTGTTAAGCCCATCCAGAGATAAGATGTAAAAGATATGAAGCAAGGTTTTATACAAGTAGCAGAAGCACCGGTGGAGTGAATACCATTAAAATGCAATTATTGTGTATAATTGTGCATAAAGTATTTTATAATGTTGAAATGTAATATTGGCAAAGTGGCACAATTGTCATACATACACAATACATGTGACGTGTTGCTTTTTTCTTTTTTTCTTTGTTAACGTTACAAAGCAAACTGTTCGTGTCTATTATGCTGCTGTGTGTTGAGATATTTTGCATCAGACGATCAGCATAATTTATGGACAACAATAGACAGATAGCTAGCAAAGCTATTGAAAACTAATTAAAGAAAAGATGGTAGTTTATCTTGTTAATTTTGAGCAACAGTGGTGAACCCTGTTTATTTAATGAAGAAAAACTTTGCTGAAAGCATGACTAAAATTAACACCAAGGCAACAGGAACAAAAGCACACACGTTTACAAATTCTCTCTTTCTGTGTCTTCATGTTCATGGTGTCACTCATAATGAAGAAGAGTTTGCATCAATAAGAAAACAAGCTCCTTTCTGTGGGAGAGTCCCACAAGCAGAGAGCATCAATAAGAGAGGCAGACAGTGGGATGAAGGAATCTCCTGCCTGCACTTTTCATGTCAGCTCACATTAAAACAAGCAGCTGGTAAAGCTACCAGTTTCTCTTTGATTTCACACATATCAAGCAGTTTAATCCAGCTTAATACTGTGTATGCACAGATTAAATATAATTTACTGGCAAACCAAGAAGGCTGTATTTAGCTGAGTGCCAGACACACTTTAGGTTTTTATATACATTGTTTGAAAGTTGTCTATAATCATGTATTTTTTTTGTATTTTATCAGCTTTTTCTGCATTATGTCTTTAACGAGATATTTATTAAATCACATAATTTGTGCCTTACAGCACACACTTTGGTGTCTGAAGTGACTACCAACAACAAAAAGACAACCCTGTCTCTTTGTGTGGTTCCAGTCAGGTCTGCCATATAGTGAGCTGTAAAGATTTGTAGTACATCACATTATCACAGCCTCAGCTTAAAGTACAATAATCTAGCCTCCTCATATTTATCTCCACCCACACTTCACATTTGGCTGCATTTACTCTACCTTGGAAGTTGAAAGTCTAAACTTTTTATTTTATTGTTTTGCAGTTATTAACTTTAGGGAGAAGTTAGCTATTCATGTTCTACTCGTACTTTGATTAATATTTTATTAGATCAAGAATAATGAATGTTTTTTTTTTTTTTTTTTTTACATTTTTATCTGACTTAAAATGTGAAAGTCAGTGTTCATAAATTTTCCCCCAAGGTCCCAACTAGTAGAATTAAACTTTATTTTTTTCTTTAACTTCTCCCAGTTTGAAGTTGCATAATTCCCTTTTGTTATTTAATGCTGCACCAATGGGGACATTAAAGTGCAATATCTGGTCGCAAACAAGCTTGTAAACAACTGCACAACAAATGTAAACAAGTTGAGACACTACCCAACTTTGCAAAATTTTCACACTTTCACAGTCACCATCTGCTTTGCATCCTGTCTCCTCTCTGAGCCCTTTACAGCCAGTAAAAGTCAGTTCCACTCTGGCTCTTGTCTTGTCAGTTTTTCTGTTACTTTCTCCCTTTTTTTACTCACTTCCTCCAAAAATGTTCTCTTGGCCTTCTTTGCTAAACCAGCCATGGTGCACACCTAAAATGGCCAGTGTGTTGATATTCAGTTGCTGGCATGTGACATGGTGCCATTAAGTAAAAAGCAGTTGCCATGTGATCCTCTGGGCTGGAGCACAAAGCTGTGAAGTGCTATTTCTCAGTCTCAGGACACTGCAGGGAAATGATGGTCCCTGGAATGTAAATAATGAATGTCAGCATGTCATCAGAATGATTCAGAAGCATAGGTTTAAGGTTAGAAATCTATGTAGCGCTATTTTACTGTTAACCCTTAAAAAAAAGTCTAACAAAACCAAGAGGAACTAACCAACAGTGTAGCTCAGGATTCATTGAGCCAATATGTGGCAGAGCGATTATGGCAAACCGAAGAAAAACATGCAAAACATGTTTGAGGAAAAAAAAGACCATTCCAGTCATTTTCTTTTAGTTTGCTGTGTATTGATGCATGTTTGTATTTCTATGTGTGCTAGTGTGAGCTTTCAGGCAACATAAGGCACTTTGAAGATTGAGTGCAATTTTTGCCCAAACTTACCATGATAACAAAACTTTACTAATGATCTGATATAAGGCACACTTTATAGAAGAGAGGGAGAAAGCTGAGTGGTTCAGTCTACATCCTTAAACCAGTCACTATGAAAATATGTTGATAAGGGAGTTGTTGTACTCTATGTCTGTTACAGTTTGACCAAAGCAAATCAAAGACATTTAATGAAGACCTTGGGAAATTGTGTTAACACTGCTGTGTAGTTAAAAAAAATAGTGATCAATCTGACAAGTGATGCAAATGAGGTAACAAAAATGCTTTCTTTCCAAACAAAGCACAAGAGACTATTGCACAGGGATAATAAGTCTTGACGAGGAAGGGAGAACATAAAAATAAAAAGACAAAAATGTGGGGTGTGGTGAGCTATAGGATGAAGTAAGTGAGAAAGGATGAGGCAGAAGATGAAGAGATGGGAGACCACTAGAGGGTAGGATGCAAATGCAGAATTTTAACATTCCTCTGGGTGTCATCAATTTTGCCTAATCCGATGCTATATTGCTGAGAAAACACTCATATCACATCCTGTATAATATGTTGAATATGTGCAGTATTAATTTTTTATGAGTTATCCGCAACACAGCAGCAGTATGTTTTCAGTTTCCTGTTCTGTGAGGTGTCTGAGTGCAATTATTATCAAGAGGATTTCCTATTGAGAGACAAAGTGAGTCACAGTTGTTCTGTTTGTGCTTGGCCAGTGGATATAACAAGACAGTCTGGATGACCCTTTGAACACAGTCCTCTCGCTGTCTGGATAATCTGTCTGAAACATCCTGCCCAATCCTGACCCCAGATGCAATGCCATCTGAATAAGAAACAGAGAAAAAGGAGGACATAGCTCCAGCTAGTGGGAGAGACAAAAGACTTCTAACTTGCAGTGATCCCACTTTGTGTCTAAACAGTTTCATCTTTTTCTTGCTTCTCTCCCTCTCATATAAGCACAAGTAAGTTTCCTGACAGGACCAAAGAAGATAAGGGTGCAATGTAAAAGATCCTTCCACCCTCTAGTCACCTTCTGTTAAACAAGCCCACTGAGACAACAGCCGGCACACACACAAATGTACACAAGCTTAAATATCACATTTATACACACACACACACACACACACACATACATGCATGAACGCCCAGACATGCCACACATACCATCCTTTGTTCTTCTGAGGCTCTACCCTTTCATGTCAGAATACTTGGCCTTATTTGTGGGGAGTCGGACTCCTGCTGAGGATGACTTGGACTAAACCAATTTGAGTCCAGAGCATGGGGTAGGTGGGTGGGGGGGAGAATTCCTGACATCAGATGAATTCTGATATCCATTTGTAGAGAAGGAAGGACTCTGTAGGCGGTAAAACTTGGGGTTAATGAGCTGGAGCAGAGAGAGGAATGAAGGAAGAACGGATGGTTGGAGTTGGGGGAGGTGGAGCAGATCCTGCACCAGACAGATTCAATGAACACACAAGGGAATGACCCTTTAATTTTAAGCCAACATTTAGCATGGTACACACACAGTATCACCAAGGGGCAGCTACAGTATGTGAGAGCCATGTTTGATATTCTGCATCTGTCTGCAAAATTTCTGATAAGAAAACAGTGCACAGAGAAGGACAAAAAGAATACAAGAAACCAAGCAAATTAATACAGAAAACCAACATCAAAGCAATTAAAAAAAACATAATTATTAAAAATAAACAACAAAGAAAAATAAACAATTAGCAACCAACAACACATTTTCACCAAAAGAGGACATTAAAAAACTGTGTCCTATAAACCCACGTCCACTCAGCTCAGGGGTTGGAGGGCATGAAATGGTTGAAAGGTGGCCCAATTAATAATGACACCCGCATGCACACTGGATACAGCCACACACATGCACACAAATGTATGTTTAGCAGGCATGTAAGTGTTCAGAGCAGACCCTATTAATTCAGCTCATTTAGCCCCAGTCCAGCCATTAAATTTAAGCCTGCCCCAAAGCTCCGAGTGCAACACCATGGCTCAACCCCCACAGCTATGTGTATATTTCTCTCTCTCTCTCTCTCTCTCTCTCTCTCTCTCTCTCTCTGCTCTCAAACATGACAATTTGTTTCTGCATTTGTCATCACCATACTATTAATATTTCCTTGTGCTTTTATAACCAAGTAGTATCCCAGTAAAGGGTCACAAAACCAGGGCAGAGGGGGTATTGGTTTATAGGCTGACTCTGGCATGGAATCAGTCTGAGTATGCTCCAGGGCTTTAAAAAAATGACAGTCTAATATCATCAAATAGTGTTTAACACCCCAGCCATAATACTGAGGCACACAGCCAAAATCACAGCTTACACTACTCACTCAAAAAAATATGTGTGTGGAGTACACCATTAAGATTTCCAAGCCACTGGTCCTCATTGTAAGTCAAAATGTGTATTTCTTCAAAAGTGTTGCTCAGGAAATGAAAGATTTAAAGCGATTGGAAAGCTAGGGGCCCATGGAGGGCAGCAGCAGACAAAAATTAGGATTAGAGTAATGTTCATCCTCCTTTTACGCTGTTTCATTAACACACCTCTGAGGTGTTTTTAAGAGCTCTTGGAAATAAGCCGATTTCCCTGCTCAGGAGGCCTCACTCACTGCACAGTAACTGGACTTAGTGTGTCACACAAGAGCACACACACACAATTTATTCTTACTGTCAATCACGGTACAGTCAAGAGAAAAATCTAAATCAAGCACCGTTGGCTGAATAAAAGGAAAGCCACATTAGCTTCAGTCTGATTTTGATACAGAACAGCTGATGTCAATTCAATTAGTGTGAAAGCTCACAGAGGATGTCAGTCTCATCTATGGTCGTCTATCTCTAGGCTGGTGAACAGGGAGCGAATGGATTAATATGTGGAGGGTTGATAGTGAAAGATGGACGAGCAATGAAACTCAGATAGTCATGGAGATAAACTAATAACTAAGATAAGAAACATACATGGAGCAAATCATAAGCTTGTACAGTTCAAAGGCAGCCACTGACAAGCTGCAGTTAGGGCATCAGACTCATCTGCCCCACCCAATCAATTGTATTAGAGGGGGAACAAGGAACTAGAGGACAGTCTGATGTCCTCATTTTTTTCATTAAGCTTCAGTTAAACTAGTAGGTAATAATGAAATCTCTTCTAGTAGACAGTGAGCCCTGAGGAAAGAGAGAAGAGAAGGGAAAGGCAATGAAGAGATCACAGGAAGTGTGTGGGTGCAAGAAACATTATAGACTAAAGGGAAAGCAGAGTACAGCCAGCAAGACCAGAGGCAAAGGACACTTATGATAAAGTGACTCAGCAGGACTCTGTATAATGGTGGAAAAGCTAAAGTTGTCTCCAATCTGAACTGCAACTGCAGGTTTGACCTGAAGTCTGCCAGTGGGAGGTCAAATCAGGAGGAGGCAGTTTAAAGGAATTCTGAAAATACACAAAACAAGAGCTACTAAACAGAAAATATGAGTGCCCAGATCAGGCTGTAGAAGCATCGGGACATCTCTGAATATATGTCCACCAGTATTAAAAAAAAAAAAAAAAAAAAAAACTCCCACATTTGGAATAATAAAGCTGCATTAAACAGAAGTGCACCAACTGATCTTTGGGTTTCAGAACCATGGACAGCTCCTCTCAGACTGATCACAGAAGTGTTTTGTACGAAGTTACTGAAAGCCCCTTTCACATACTGGCTGGGTCTTATAGATAAAAAAAAAACAATAACAACAAAAATCCACAAAAAGACAAACAAACAAAAAACATCTTAGTTAACCCGCCACTGTTCTTCCTTGTAATTCACACATAATTCATACGTTCTTTGTTTTTCTTTATTGATACTGAGGAGGGACAGAGGAGAATGTTTATTTGTTTGTTGTTCTTTTAAGGTGAGACACTGCAGTTTCATTGTATGGTGACACACAATGACAATAAAGCATTCGTTCACCTCAGTCTGGTGTTGATGTGTCCTTATATGTTTCAAGACGGCACAGCAGAATCACTTGACCAATGACAGCACTGTGTGTCATTACTCAGCTGATGACAAAAAATTTGATAGCATGGTGATGCTAGCTTAATATGAGTAAGCATGGGTGAGATTTTGCCTATGCATCTACCTCCCTTGCCAACTCAGAGGTGTATCAATAACAGATCAACTTCAACCCCCAGTTCCACCCTTTTTATGACACAATGCACAACAAAGGCAAATCATTCCAAGCTTTAAAAAGCACATCTAAAAAGGCCTGAAGTCTTTAACCCAGTTACGCTGGGCAAAAGATACACAACCTTAAATAAAAAAGTAATTCCCTTAAAATACTAATGGTTAGAGTTTGTCATGACATCAGACTGGAAGCTAAGTATGTGAGATATCTGTATCATTATAGCAGACACACATTCACAGGAGTAGCAGATAAAAAGCAAAAGGTGAATAATTAGCACAAACTAAGTTGGAGTGTAACAGACTGTTTATCTGTGTAGCTGTTGAAATGTGTAAGAATGTGTGTCTATGACATTTAAAGATGTCTGCAGTCTCAAACCAAAAGGTGAAAATAGGAACTACTTCAAACACACATTTACAGACAAACCTATGGCTTGCGTACAGAACTGGAGGTCACACTGACTATCCTCATAAGAGAAGATGCATGTTACCTTTAAAACAACCTAGGAGTGGAAACCCACAAGAGGTAGGGCTAAGGAGAGGAAACATCACTAAGCCAAAGACTAAGATTAGGAGGAAAGGGGGGAAATCAGATAGACAAAGCAAAATACTAATAATGAGTTTTTTTTATCACCACTTTCAGAAACATGCTAAAAAGTAGCTCATATTCCCCTACTAATCGTCCAGAAATTCAAAATGTGACTAGTAAAGGTCTCAGTCTCACCTCCTAAAAGTCCAGGGCATGAATTATTACTTGTGGTGAAGATTTTAAGATTTTAATAATGTCTTCTCAGTAAGGTTTATAACTTGATCTCAGTTTAGTGATGTGTCAGCCTATTATCAGCCAGTATACTCTCTTAGTGTAAAGCCTCAGGCATGCCTTCATTATGTCTAAAGGTGACATTCATAGATACAAAGAAGAATCTGGACCATCTTTTAATCACTTCTCTAAAGTTCGATTTATGCATTTATACTGCACAATGTTAGCTTCTTTTTACCATTGGTCTTTGTGTCTATTTATTTATTAGTTGGTTTTATCTTGGTGCACTTTCATTGTATTATACACTACAAAAGTCTATTCTTAATTAGATTTTTTTCTCAGTGACTAAAACCAGTTTCCATTGTGCAGCACTCTGGTGAAACGGGGTGTCAGACAACAGTTTAAACTTTATATACACACAGAACTTAACAAGTCCAGTAGAGAAGAATGAGACGGAGCTATCAGAAAAACACACAGAGCAATGGCAGCTCTCCATCAAGGCTTACAAAAATACCAAAGGAGCACAGTGGCTGATAATGCAAACCCTCGTTGGGGTCTTTAGTAATCAAACATAATTATCCTTGTCACAGCGTTCTCAAACACACTGATAATCACCTCCCCATGCAAGACATATGCAGGTACACACACATGTATGGACACACTTATCATATTAGCCAACACGGGGATCTTTCTATTGATTCTGTTACTCTCTTTTATTAAAATTCACGCCTCAGAGAGCTGCTTGATTTTTACAGTAAATGTTTCCCTCCTGCAATACTCTGCCCTCTACTGTTCTAGCTGCTCTTTATCTGCCCCTTATTTCTTCTCATATCTTCACTTCCTCCTCATCTCGCCCTCCTCAGGCCTCCTATTTTCATTATATCCCATCTCAAAACATTCTCTACTTTTTTCCAAATCTGCTTCACTGTTTGTTAGGGTTTTTTTTTTTTTTTTTGTCCAGCTCTTCAACCCTTACCACTATCAACTCCAATCTTTCATTTCATGCCTGCACATTTTCCTTTTTTCATCTCACATACATTTAACATTTCAACCGGTCTGAGAGTCAACCAGTCAGTCGCTTGTGAGTGGAACAGTAAAGTACCTGCTCAAATGTCATCAGAATCAACCCTGAATCTCAATCATTTCAAACAGGATGAAAGCAGTGGGGTTGTAGAGGAGGGGAGGATGTATGAGGTTGGAGCTTTGAGATAAAGCTGACAGCACACTTCATTGGAGGGGGTGGGGTTGGTGAATTAGATTACATTTTCTCCATGTCATTTCATTTTCCTTCCCCCTACTCCTCAACTCCCCACAAAGCTACTGTAGATATTAACTAAAAAGCACCAGAGTGTCTGGCCTGGAGCACAGCCTGGTCCAGGTGACACTTTGACAGAGTGGCCTTGGGCTTGTTGTGCTAAGATTTGCTGTTGCTCTGAGACTACAAAGATGGGATCTATAATTGTGGTGAGCTAGCCAGTTAGCTCACGCATGAGCCTGTCAGGAAGCACGAAAGACACTTCTGAAGACGAGTGTCTGCTCAAAGAGCCATTGTCTGGTATTATAGCTGGAGGTGACAGGGCTATTAAAATGCACAGTCTGAGCACTCGTATGTGTATGTGTGTGTCTCTCAGTGATGGGTGGAGAGAGGTGTCTTTGGTATAATCTACTCTGTGACACAAACCTGAGAGTTTTCTCTACCTCCTCCCTCCCCTCCCGTCTTTCTCTCTCTTTCATCCGACCCTCCCTCTTTCTGTCTCCTCAGAATAAATCTTTAATGGAGGTTTTATTGTCCCTGATCAGCATTCAGCTCTGTGCATGATTATGCAGACTCATCTCGAACACACCGAGACACCTCACCTGTCCCTCCCTCTGACTTTATTGTCCTAATTCTGCGCTTTTACTCTGTACATCCCTCTCATCCACTCGTTTTCTCTTAATCACGTTCAAAAATCAATTTAACTTTTCTTCAAAGAACCCATGTTTACTTCTCTTTGTCAACATTCCTTTTATATTGATTGTAAAGCTGAAACAGCACTGTGTGCAAGGCTTTTTACCAAGAGTTCCTTTTCGTCATCCCCAGTGGGAGTGCACAAGGGACCTTAAAACGGCTATGTTGTGAATGTAAATCCTGATTGGGGGCTTTACTCGGTGGACGAGGAGAGGGATGTTTGTATAAGTGACAACAAAACCAATGACATGTGAGTCTTGAAGGATGATTGATGTGCATCCAACTGAAGTGTGTGTGCACAAATGCATATGCTTGAAAGAGTGTGAAAACTTCTGGCTCAAAGGTAGCTCCTCTGTTCACAGTGGGGTAGATGGAGAATTACGCTATCAGTGTCCTGCAGTTTGCAAAAGAGACATACATGCAGCAAACTAAAAGTGGAGTGCTTGGATGTGTATCAAAGCAGTACAATGACCAAATGTCTCTTTGTGTTTATGTGTGTGTGTATTTTTATTTTTTTTTAAAGAAAATCATGTTTTGTGGCTTTATATGCACCTGTACACAGCTGCTGTTTTACATCAAGAGTCATGTCTTCATAAGGGTTATTTTTTGCTCAAGAAAGCTACTAAAATGATCTGATTTAGTCCTTTTCCAATGAAAATGTTGATCCTCTGTGCTCAGGGGCCTAAAACTGTTCACTGCCTTTTAGGAAATGAGCCTGTAACTAAAACAAAATGAAAGGATGACATTGTTTTTGCCATGTAGTGTGGAGCACATTTTCTGACAATCAAGATTCTCTGAAATAATCCTTTTTTACTGGGACCAAGCTAATGAACAGACAATGAGCCCTTAGCTGTCTTGACAGTTAAAATTTGTCAGTCTCTCCGTTTATTGTCCATGAGCTGCTGCTGTGACTTTCAGAGTCTCCATGTGAAACATTACAGCCTGTAAATGTGTTTTTCTGAAAAGTTGAGTTGTGTTTGTTCTTGTTGTTCTGATTGCAGCATCTTCAGTAAAAATGAATGTGTGCATCTAGGTGTTCCTGTCAATCCTGAGGCAAGTTGAAGCCAATAAAACTCACATCTAATGTCAAGTCTTCTGACATGTTGATACACCAAATGAAATATTTTCCTGTCCAATCACAAACATCCCATTAACTTTAACACTGCACTCAAAGTCAGATGTTTAGCAAGTGCTTGGGGGGTTTTTTGACCATGGTGCACATTTAAATGCAACAGCCTCTGTATTTGTATTTGTAGGCAACACACTATGAGGAATATCTGAAGTTACAATAAGTAACAGGTGACCAGCCTTTAAAATTGAAGACTTGGGAGTAAAATTTGTCTAAATTAACTTTTAGTTAATGTCAGTTTTCAGGAAATTAGTGAACATAATGTCCTCAGCCATTATGAAAACCTGAACTGAATGTGTTACAGAGGAAATCTTAAAAGCAATAAATGTTTCACAGATGTGGACTGAGATCCACTGATGGAGGGAGGAGAGAAGTGACCTTGCTGCAGGGAAAACCTCTCCAAAAGGCTCTCTGTGGGGTCTCTGTCCACCACATGTCAATATCCCAAGGCTAAAAACACAATTGTAATTTCTACACATACCCATACAGAGAAATACAGAAAAGCACAAAAAACCCAGAGGGTTTCATCCTACTGAACCCTTTTAACTTGTCTTCTCCTTCCAGACCACCTGACTGACCAAATAACAGCAAGTTGATTTATTGCTCCAATGCATGACAGCCAATAAAAATACTAATTTCAGATTCAAAATCACTTGAAAGGTTTTCGTTTAATCTGCATTATCTCAAATATACCTCCTGTTGACAGTTTAACTCAGTAAAAAAAGAAATAGCTGACACAATAAATTTAGCAGAACCTGAATAGAACTGCTTCACAATAGAATAGAGCTAAACAAAGTTCCTCAGGAAGTGACGGAGGCAGGTAAGTGACGCTGATGCTGTAGGTGGTTCAATTGTGTTTTCACCAATCTAATCCAAATATTCTTGAAAGTAGGAAAATAGCGTCTTTTAAGGTACACTCTGGAGCACAGTGGGGAGGATTTGGCCAGCCTGACAGATTTTATAGACTGGTGCTACGACAGAATCGTCATGGGGATACCAAACCAAATATCTACCCCATCCACCTCATCCAAGTCCAAGAGACAGCAAAACAAGGATTCACCTGGAGCGATTTCACCACCTGGGAATGACTCAACAGACGTTCTTATCTCTATAAATAAGAAACTTAGTAGTTTTGATGTGCGTTTGAGTCTGGTAGAAACTTTCCAGGCATTACGTGAATCACTGGAATTCAGCCAGAAGTAGGTGGAAACCCTGGCTGTAGAGAACGCCAGCCTCAGAGAGTTGGTAAAATCCCTCACCAAGGGGTTGACCTCTGAAAAAAATAAGAAGATAAAAGAAACAGTGATGGATCTGCAGGCGTAGAGCATGAGAAAGGATCTTGTATTTGCAGGGATTCCAGAGCAGAGGGAGAACAACCCCGAGAGCACGGTGAAAAACTTTATCCAAACTCACCTGAAGCTCCCAGAGGAAACGGTGAAAAACATCTCCTCTCACAGAGTCCATCATCTGGGTTGGAGGAAACCCGGGGCCAGCAGACCAAGCCCCATTGTAGGGAAGTTCGTCAGCTTCAAACAGAAGGAGCAGGTAAAGAAACAGGGCTGCAAACTGAAGGGGACAAACTTCGGTGTAAACAACCAATATCCCAGAGAGATCCTGGATCGGCAAAGAGTCCTGTTTCCCATCAGGAGAAAATCCATTGCAGAAGGTGCTCCCAAACGTTACTCCGTGGTTCTACTGACTTGTTGGTATGTGCTTTAATCTTCCTATATTTTTACTATATCATGTCATAGCCATGAAACTGCCATAAAAGATCATTTAGCTTACGGTAAATTCACTGCCCGTCTCAGCTACACTGCTCCTAACACAGATGTGTTTTTTTAATTATTTGTTTTCTTTGGCACTATCACTCTTTTCACTTTTCACTCTTCTTCTTTCCGAGCATTTCATGGTTAACAGTTTTTCCACCTGTCGTTATATAAATGCGACTCGCATTCACACACTCGAACATCAGTCCCAGCTTGCTGACACACATCTGCACTTTGCACAACTCACACAAACGCACACATGCAATGTATGAGGGAACAGCACAAGCACACATGCAGACATTTAATACACAGATCCATGTCATGCACTCAGCTGGCAGATAAACATGCACACAAGAAGCACTGGGATGCACACAGACACACAATTCGGTAATATGCATATAGCCCTCATTTCTGTGGTCGGTTCATTGATACACTGAGGTTTGTCACTTGGAGCGTGGAGCTGGTATAAGGGGAAAAAGGTTGCCACCATTAAAATGATAGTTCTACCTAAAGTCAACTACCTGTTTTCAAAAATAACCACTAAACCATCCTCCAGCTGGTTTGAGTCACTAAACACACATATATCCAAATTTCTGTGGAAAAACAAGCCATCACGTATCAGTCTAAAAACTTTACAACAGACTAAAGACAGAGGTGGATTGAAGCTACCCAACTTTAATCACTATCTCTTAGCTAACAAGCTGCAATATATCTCCAAATGGCTTAAACATAGTGGTCTAGATGAACCATGGTTAGTTGTAGAACAAGCATTGTGTGAGGATCTAGATATCTCTGACCTGCCATTCATCAGCTCAGCCATCAAACTACATAAGTGTTTTAAAAGCATTAACATCAGTTCCTCTTTAATGGCTTGGTGGGAATTTCTTAAGATAACCAAGTCTTCACTTATTCCATGTAAGCTTACACCCATCTGGAACAACCCTGACACCCTGTAAAACAAAAAGCTGATTAATTTCACTCAATGGATAAATAAAGGAATAAAACAGAACATATAATAGAAAATGGAAATATCCTCACTTCACAATATGGAATCAGCAGCACTAAATTTTTAGAATATTACCAGTTTAAATCTATTATATGTAAAAAATATACCATTAACCAATTAAACTCACAGCTACATATCAGGGTAGCAGAATTCTTGAATCTCGATGCCCCAAAGCTATTATCAAAAATATATAAACTATTATCTAAAATAGAAGACTCAATCTTATAACTTCAAAATGGGAGACTGACTTATCTAATAACTTTAATCAAAATGAATGGTCACAAATATGTTTAAACACATTTACAATGACTGAGAATTCAAATATGCAACAAATACAATTCAGAAATCTTCACAGAACTCATTATACAGGACAAAGGTTCAGGATGGGTTTGTCACAATCAAATATTTGCTCCCACTGTAATGACAACACAACTGACAACTATTTCCATCCATTGAGGTCCTCCACACCTGTTCGCAGGTTCTGGCTTCAGGTATGTGAAGACATGTCAACATGGTTTAAATGTAATATTCCTGCAAAAATCCACGCTCTGTCTATTAGGTGACATGGGTGAAATTAACATGGTAATTAAGGGTTGTTGCTTCTATCGCCTGTATCTTTGTCTCCTCTTCCTTTTTGAGTCTCTTCTTTTTTGTCTGTCCCCTCTGGTCAGGTACAGTGGAACATACAGAATTCATTAAATCCAAATAAATAAGATAATGAAATAAATAAAGAAAAAAATGCAAGTGCAAAAAAAAAAGAAGAAACAGTCAGTAGAATTTTCAGTGGGAGTATTTTACAGTGATCATACCTTTTAATGCTCATATAAAGTTACATTAGTGGTAATTAGGCTTGCTTGTTTTTTTTTTTTGTTGTTGTTTGTTTTGTTTTGTTTTATTTTTTTTGTTCCTCTTTGAGGCAAAATTCTTTCATAATTTTAAGTATCAGGAACTTTTTTAAAATTCGTTTTTTTAGGAGGTATTGTACAACAGTCAAATCTGTCATGTTGAATTTTCTGTAATAACTATAACTATTAAAAAATTATTAAAAACAAAAAAGATAGCCTACATTAATCAAATAAATTTGGAATTTTTATCAGGACTGTCAAAGTGAATGTGTTAATGCAAATGGATTAATCTGTGGAATGAACATGTTAATTTGTTAATGCATTAGTACATAAAGAATAAAGTAATCAGTAGTGCCATATTAAAAAAATCTGAATTTGGCAATGTCTCGGCAAGAAGCTGATTTTTGGGATGTAGGTGCTTTATCGCAAAATCCATCAAAGAACGCTTGATATTTATTAAGTTTCTAAAGTAAAGTTTCTATTTTTAAGCCTTACATTTAGAATTTTTATCCTCAAGTGTCCAGAAATAAAGTTATTACTGGTGCTATTTCCAAATTAGGCGTGTCAGCGAGAGAAGCGTCATTTTTAAGCATATGGGAGCCTTGTCACAGCTGTAACAGCGTAGTTGTTCAATTTCTTCCAGGCTGTACAAAGTGGAATTTAAATAAAGAACAAGATGATTGAAAGAATCTGAAATTGTAGCATCAGAAGAATTAATTTGTCAATAAACTAATCAATTCATCAACAAAATGTTTTAGCTGGATTGTGCTCTGATATATTACGAAGCATGGTTGAGCAGTGTTAGTAAATTTTGTTCCTCCATGCTCACAAAAGCTATACTGGTGAGGGAAGTACCTTTATTTGAAAGTACCACAGGAGGGGGGAACTGGAAATGTTTGCCTAGTGACATTCCTGTAACAAAGTGATCCGGCCAGCTGGACAATGACTATGCATCAACAGACCCAGTGATTAACATAAGAACCAGGTACCAGCCAAATGACACAACAGTCACTGAATCCAAGCTTGCAAACTAAATTCTAATGCTCCAAAAAATGTTCTGAAAACAAAATATTATGTAAATTGCTGCAGTGATATGGTCAAGAGAACATTTTTTAACATGAAACATTTTATCCATATTTTTTTCTTTGCTGTTAATTCTGTAACTGAATCACTTTTTCCATCTTTGATACTGAGAAAATAAATCTATTACTAATTCATTTCTATATAAGACTGGAGTGTATCAAAAGAAGAGAGAAGAGAGAAAAAATGGAAGCTAGAGTATAATGCAAATCAACACAGAGTAAAATGTAAATAAAGACAGAATACAATGATTTGCAAATCTCTTAAACCCACTTTGTATTCCCAAGAGAACATAAACAACATATCATGTGCTGAGACAGACATTTTACCTTTCAATGGAAAATGTGTTCATTTTGAATTTGATTACAACAACACATCTAAAACAAGTTAGAATATGGCAAAGTTTGCCATTAATTAGCATCCCCTCCTCTTTTTTACCAACTGCCTATAAATCTCTGGGAATTTAGATAAACAGTTACTGGGGTTTCAGGACAGGAATATTGTCCCATTCTGGTCTGATGCAGGATTTTACCTGCTGAACTGGAACTGTCCATGGATCTTCATTGCCAGATTTATTGTTCCATGATACTTCAAATGTTTTCTACTGAAAGGTGAAAGGTCTGGGCCATATGGTGTTTCACAATGAGGTGGGGATGAGGACCCAAATGCAGGCAGAAGAGACAGGAGGCAGACCAGAGCAGGAACAAGGTTTTAACAACTTAAACTAAACTTACAAACCAAAAGACTATATACCATAGCATGAAGGCTATGATAACAACAACAGCTAACATCAAACAGAAAACAATAAACAACAAACAATGGACTAGCAAGGATAAACTGAAACCAATGGCTTAAATACACTGAAGGACTGAAGGACTAACTAGACACAGGTGAGGTGAATGAGCAAATCAGACCAGGTGACAGGGAGCTCTTCTCCTGCGGAGCTGTGCTGTTGTGGTTGTGGTTTAGCATTGTCTTGCTGAAATCTGCAAGGCCTTCCCTAAAAGAGAAACCTCAATGCACGTTTCAGCATTGATGGAGCTGGTTAATTAGTCATCAAATGTTCCTGCAGTTGTTTTTGATTTGTCCCAATAACTTTTCCAGCCTTTTGTTTACCCTCTTCCCACTTTTGAGAGATTTTCTGCTACCATTAAATTCAAAATGAGTTAACATGAAATGGAAAAATGTCTCAGTTTCAACATCTGATATGTTGTTTTTTTTTTTATTGGGAATACCTTATGGGTTTATGAGATTTGCAAATCATTGCTTTCTGTTTTAATTTATATTTTACATAGCATCCCAGCTTTTTAGGTTTGTTGAAGCAATGCCATGTGGTATATGTATGCATTTTCCATGTTACTTTATGTAAGCACTCTGAGATTTAGTTTTAGATTCCTGGTATCTATGAAGTAGATCAATGTCCTGATCTTTTTTCTTTGAAGAACACCTATATAAAACAACAAAAAGCTGAGGCCCTTCCAAGTCCAACAGACACTGTTCTTTAACTAAATGCCATCTCTGGACCCATCAGCAGCTCGGCTGTAAGTCGCCAAGAATCTTTGCACACAGACATGCAGAACTGCAAAAGTTCCGCCACCACTTTCAAGAGCAATAACTCACATTTTCTTTTTTTAAAAGAAATAATGACAACCCAAGACTTACACACCTTTTGTGGGTTTTGGCTCAGTTCTTGTGGATTTCTGTTGTCCTTTAGTTTCTGGTCTTGTCTTTTGTTCCCTTGTCTATTCTGTTAAATCAACTTCCTGTTACTGAAATCTAGTTATTAATTGTCACTCCTGCTTCGTGTTTGGAATTAGTCTCTCAGTATTTATGCTTTTAAAAATTAAGTAACATTTGTTGTGATTATGTACGAGTGCAATCTAACTTTAAAAACCTCTGAGCAGTTAAACTCTTACAGCCCCCCTGTAATATTAGGCAACCTCAGGTTAGGAACCACTAGATTAAACAAACCAGGATGCACCCAGATAAACAGCAGCTGGCTACGTCCCACTGACTGGCTCCATACTCTTGGAGAAAGCCCTGCAGCACTGCATAAATATCCAGCTAAACACTAATCAAACCTAAAACCAAAATGCTCTTTTGAAATAAGATCAATGAATTTCTCAGATGTATATTTGAGATGTATAAACATGTAATGAAATACACACAGATGTACACAGTTTGGCACATATACCATGCTAGCATGATACCCATTCTCACCCTAACTGGGTCAATCCACCATGTATTATGCTGGGGGAGGGAAGAGACACAAGTTTTGCTGAAATGGAGGAAACAAGCACCAGAAAAGGCAGCCTCATTGAGAATGATGCTGTTGGTTAAACTAGGACAGCTGTATGAAGGAGGTGAGGATGAGTGGAAGGAAAGAATGAAACAAAATGACAGCGGTGCCAGGCTGACAAGAGAATATAAAAGGAGAGAGAGTAAAAGGATAAAAACAAGAGCAAATGATGAGAGGGTAGAGGGCAGAATGAAAGAAGACAAGGAAGAAAGCGGCTGAGGAGAGGACAGTGGTTTCATTAGTGAGATTGATTAGATGAATGGAGAAGCTAACAGCCTCTCTGCTCTTTAGCTAAATGCCATCTCTGGGCCTATCAGCACCAGCTCCAACAACAACACATAAATTACAGAGAGAGAGGGTAAGATAGAGACACACACACACAGAGAAACAAACAGAAAGAGAGCATAATCATCATTGTGAAATACGCACGGCAGAATACGCCTGCGGCGCTCTGAGATTACGGACAGCAAATGGCTGATCACCTCATTTTGTCACAGGAATGTAAGCAACTGTAAGGTGATGTATTCTGTTTGTGTGTCTGCATGTGTGTGTCCAGGTAGAAAAGGTCCTCAAGACCATCTTCTAATTTACCTCACTTTACTAATCTATGCACTATCACTACTCTCAAAATTACACACAGTCACACACACACACACACACACACAATTACTAATGACATTCACCCATCCTGAGGGCGTCTTTCTAAAATGCAGCCTTTTACATGAAAACTTAACAAGTGTGAAATTAGAAAGGTTACCAAATACACATGCAGACAGTAACAAAGCATATGGCAGGGACTGGTGCTCAGATGGAGAAGAAGTCCTAATTGAAAAAGCCTTTTCCTTCCAGGAGTTTGCTGCTGAGGAGACGCAGCACAATAAGGTAATTAAAAAAAGGCTGTGTGATGTGATGAGGTTTATCTCAGGGTTGTCACACACTGACTCATCTGAATTTACATGAACAAATAATATTTTCTGCTCTATTAACCATATGTAAAAAAGTTCTTATGTTTGTGGAGTATGAATAGAGGAACAAACTACCAAGAAATATATTTACTGTGCTAAACAGTCTGATGTATTTTGTCTTTCAGTTCAAGCTTTTGTATCAGTAAATTTGTTCCCTGCTGTCTAAAAGAGTAACGTGCAAGGAAATTCTTTACACAGAGCAACAGGGATTTGGTTTTCCTGCCACACTGATTTAATCTAGCACGTCTTTAAGCCCTGCGATAGACTGGCGACCTGTGCAGGGTGTACCCTCCCTCTGGCCTGCTGATTGCCAGGATAGGCTTCAGCTACTCCGCAACCCTAAACTGGAGTAAGCGGAACAGAAAAATAACGGATAAATATGTGTCTTAAAGGATTTATTAGCTGGTCTTCTGGAGATTTTTTTTAATGTTTGCAGGGCATAAACACAACCATGTATTGTTTTAATTGTTTAAATTTGAATGTTATGTAGTAACACAAATAACATTAGACAACTTTAGCTTTCTTCTTTTTTTCTTTGTAGTAACATTAAGGTTAGAGTGTAATCAGTGATTGTATCTCAAATCAGGAATATCTTGATGTACACTTGCTATTTTGACTGAAAAAGTGTGTTTAAAAAAACAAAAAGCACTTGACACTTCTCACCCTAAAGGTTTCTATATTGGCAGGAATATGGAAGGATATACTCAGGATGATTTGTCATAAGTGCAGCTGTAGTTTATGTTATGTTAAGTGTGGTCAGAAAAGGCTCTGCTTTCTATAAATATTGAAAAAAATGCAGAAGCTAAAGCAACAATCTTGGTCAGATGTAGCTGAATGTGCACAATACATAGATCAAGCTCAGCTAAAAGGCAATGCACTAATCATTGCTATTAATTATACCTTGCTATTCCTGCTTTAATGAGCTCTAAATACACTCCTATTCTATCCACGATATTTCCCTACCATCCTGTATTTACTCTAATCTTTGCTTTCCTAAAATCATTGACCCTTTCTTGTTTTTCCCCATTACTTGGTCTTATTTTTTCCTCTGATGCAAGCATTTTATCTCGTTTTTTTATCCACTTTTAATCCACTTTGCAGAAAAAGTTGGCTCGATAGCTCTGTTGGCAGGGCATCTGACTCCCAAGCAGGAGACCTGAGCTTTAATCCCACAGGGGACGAATATTAACACCCTCCAGTTGTAACTCCACCACCTTAACCACCTTCAGATGTAAGTTGCTTTGGAGAAAGCGTTTGCTAAATGACTGTAGAAAAATGTTTAAAATTAAAAAAAATTGATCTAAATATCAAAAAAATTGGAGAAAGTATTATCTATGACACTGAATATAAAAGGCAACTGAAATTTTTGCTGTATTTTCTTGTAATATCATTGTGTGCCACAAGAAGCGCCGTGAGCATCTAGTCGGCCCTGGAGCCAACAAAAGAAGAAGACACTAGGCAGAGCTGGCAGCAGCAAATAAATTATTTTTTGGCAAGCAGAACAAAGAGATAAGAACATTGTGAAAAGCTCATGGCAAGTGAACATTGCTCTTGCCACCACCACTTCTTACAAATAAAACTGCATTCTGCAGCAAAGATACAAAAAATAAAAACCAAAAAAAGGAAATACTGGCACTGCTTTTGTGTACTGAAGACAGCTTTTGAACTTCTTTTCTTTTTCTTTTTTTTGTCATTATGAGTGATTATTCATTTAAAATGAAGAAGCCAGTATTGAAATGAAAGGCTGATTTAAAAAGAGTTTTTTTTTTGCTCCTCTCATGCCTTGGTAGGCTGAAGAAAAAAGGAACTGCAGACAAATAGATTAAATAGAAAGTAAAACGTGCACCTTGTTTTGTAAAACGCCTTGTGGGGAATTTTTTTTAAAACTAAAGTTACAAAAATCCCCCTTTAATTATTTATTCAAACAGTCTTCTCACTTTCTGTAGAAACTCTTTTGTCAAGAGTGACAAGAAATGGCATGTTATGACAAAATTTAAATACTTACAGTCCTCTCACTCTGAATGATGACCAGACTCTCATAGAGAACTCCAATAAATAGCTTTTCACTGTGGGTGGACTGGTTAGGCTGAAAGTCTGCCATCCAATCTTTTAGAAAAAAAGTTATATAATCACATTATTATTATTATTATTATTATTATTATCCTCAAATTGAGCCGACCATATGGCATATATTTAAGCATTTTCTATTAATACGAATTTATAGTTTAATGAAAAATCTGTAGATTCTAGTGTTTATTTTAGCTCTCTATAGGGCATTATTTTTTATCTTATTTCATAAAAGCATGATTAATTGCAGAGCCACATCAGCTGGGTGTGGGACAGGGGGATACAGGGTAACAGCTGCTTGGAGGCACACACAGTCACTGGTAGACAGCTAACTTCACCTTTTCTCTCCCCCCTTCCTCGTAATTTTCGCTCAGGATGGAGCACAGTTTGCTCTATTAAAACTGTAATGAGATGCAAATAAGATGCAAATCCCTCCCAGAGGAGTGGACTGCTGGAGGGAGGCTATCTGATGTCAGTGTTCAAGAGACAACCTCCGCCTTAGGAAGAAACGGTGAAGAAGTGTGCATGTGTGGCTTAAGAGTGTGTGCATGTCTGCCTATATGTGAGAAAGGGGGAGAGGCAGGGTTACTGAAAAAGTGGCAATGGCAGTGAGTGCAGCGGTAGAAAAATGTTTTTAAATTTATCTTAGAAATAGAAGTAGAATAGGACATTTGGTATAACGGCACAACAGTAAAGAAAAAAAAGAAAAATAATACCCTCAATCTGTCCTGTATGGCTCTATATAGGAGGTAGGCAGACAAGGAGTGGAGGCGAAGATAGAAAGTATCCAGAGGAATGTAAGGAAAAAGATGGAGATTAGGAGGCTGATGCAGCCATGTTGACAAGAGAAAAATACACCTCTCTCAGGGAAATAAAGCTTCACCCTCACTGCTGCATTTCCTCTGACACAGCAACTCATCTGGCCTTGCCTCCCTCACTGCAGAGGAGAGGAAAAGAGAGAGGAAGGAGCCAAAGAGAGCCACAAACAAAAAAATAAAGAAAAAGAAACAACATGAATCTGATTTTCTGACATCAGTGATGAAACTTGCATGTCTGTAGTCCATTTCCCACTCTCACACACACCTTGTACTTTCAATGAGTACAACGCTTCACTGCATATGCGTCTATTGCATCTATGTTTGCCAGAGATTCAAAGCTTGAGCCAGGCTCTTGGCAACAATCCGGTGGATGTGCTCTCTCATCCACCTCTCTGTCTGAAAGTCCACCTTTTTTTTTCTTCAACCCAATTTAAGCTCAGCTGTGGCTTAGAGATAAAGATATAAAGCTGGAGCTGGACACAAGGTACAGTGCCCATTTCTCTCATTCATGCTGATTTCCTGCAAACACATACCCAAAGGAACAGAACAAAGTGATAAACCTGTACTATCTTTAGCTGTAAACATGAAGGCAGCATGTCCAAGCTGTGACACTGAAGGCTGGAAGTTTCACTTACTAAAATCATGTGAGCAAGTGTGTCTACTTTTAATTTATTTTCATGTATAAGAACATATCAGGTCATTGGTATGCAGGTATTTGTTTATGCACAGCTCTCATATATTCCTGTTCTGAATCTGGGTTTGGCCACATCATTGCAACCACTTGATGTGTTTCTTTTAAACCTTTCTAAAGTAGATTTGCCGCTGTACTTGGGATCATTGCACCGTTGCATAAACCAGTTGTAGACAAGCTGTCAGATAGATGGCCTCACATTAGTGTAGAATACTTTGGCATTAAGAGGAGTTCATGGTTGACTCAATGACTGCAAGGGGCTCAGGTCCTGTGGCTGCAAGACAAGCCCAAATCCTCACCCATCCAATACTGTACTTGAAAGATACTATGAGGCATTTGTGATGATACTGTACATACAGTCAGATATCTTCATTTTGGTCTGATTAGTCAATACAATATTTTAGAAGCCTTGATGCAGCCTGATAGTAAAAGTTATAGTTAATTTTTTACACCTGGGTGTGGGCAGGACTATGGTTATTCAAGTAGTCAGTCAGACACAAAGAATTTTGGAGCCACAGGGTTTTTTTTAAATCTCTTTTTCACCCTCTAGATTACAATAATAGGGGTTTGGGAGCATCTGAGGCTTAATTTATTGGAAATCTACATGTTTGTAAAAAAAAACTTAGAAATTGGGATGTGGGCATGGAATACTGTGGCTTGGTGGGATGTGAACTGCCTTTAAATGTATATTCTGCAGTACTTTAGTCTTCTTACTGATAAAGCTTGGAAAAGTTTGCATGAATAAGACTGTGGGAAAAGGATAATAAATATAACCAAACAGGCCACGGCAGAGCACAAGGCTAGACAAATCCATGTGTGCAGACACAATTTATTCCAGCTGACTAGCATGGAGGAGCACACAGAGCAGTAAGTGGAAAACAGTACTGATGTCAACACAGTAAAAAATAAGTTGCATTTCCACTTTTGTTGTTGGCCTAAACTTTTAATTAATAATTAGTTTAATCCTGAAACTAAAGCAACAAATGATTTGGAAATGTAAGAAATTGATTAAAGAGGTCATGAAATACCAGGTTGAAGAGTGTTATACACAGGTAACATCCACAGACAGTAGGTCCACATAAAAAAAAATAATAATAATACAATACTAAATGGCTGTGTAACAGGCTTGTGTGGAAGTGTCTCATCAACATCTGCAGCAATCAGAATAAAAACAGAGATGAAACAAGCTCCATTAGGGATAAAGGCTGTAGCTTTCGTAGACAGTCAGCCATAGAAAGGCAAAAAGCAGATTGGTATGCTCAAAACAAATGCCAAGTGGCTCAAAAAAAGCCTGTGAGTGGCTGAGTTTGAGGCCAACTAAGAGAGTTGAAGCAACAATAAAAGCAACATGTTTGTAGTGCAGACTGCTCTTGCTAACACAGAAATAGAGAAGAGGACATTACTGATGAACAGGTGGTGTGAAACAAAGGTACTTCAGCTACTTTCACTGCAGAGTCACTAATAAACTTGCTTAATTTGAGAGGAAACAGCACAAGCATCCCTTTGTTGACAATGAGGGAAAGATTCTGAAGTGACCACCTCAGTTGAACGGCAACCAATAAAACAACTTCCATGTGCATTTTCATAGGAAAAATCCTTGTAACCAAAGACAACATATCCTGCCAAGAGCATGTTAACAACTGGCCTCACTTATAGGAGGTCTGTCTACCGACAGCTCAAGCTGAGGTAGGGTCACTAATTGGAGTCGATGTTCCCAGGTGTAGATGCTGTTTTGAAGACTTGATACAGGCATCGCTTGGGATGGCTCCCAGATCTTGGGAAGGATATCACATGTTCTTGTGTTCTTAAGCTATATCATGGTGACAGACTGTTAGTCCACCATCATCACAAAGCCATTTCAACATCTCTATGTTCTATTACACTGTTCTTTAGGCAAAGAGGGAATTTATATAGACTGTCCTTGTTGTATTTACCTTATTTTGTGTGCTGTTAAATTACTACCCATCCTGTCAATTCAGCAGGAGTAAAGGGATGTGAAGCTAAACCACTGATGCGAACATCTGAAGTGAAACTAGCTGAGGAGCTCAGAAATGTTCAAGCAGTAGTAAGGAGTGAAGATAGGAAAAGGAAGACTTGGAAAGAAAACAGTTGTTAAATGCACTTTGTTTAGGCAAATGTTTAATTTTTGGTTTTTGTTTAGCATAAATTAATGTTGAATGGTGTGTGTCATGTAATTGTATTAACAATGAAAATGATGGTGAGCATAGCATCTGAACACTGAATGGAAAAATCAAAGCTTCTTTCATGCTGATAGTTTAATATTTTTAGTATCCCAGCATTTTTTTGGCATATTCTCAGAAAAAGATAAGCATGAGTGTATGTTTCCGTGTGTAATGAAGTGAGTTTAACTAATTGAAAATTAAACTGCACTGGGAGAGAAATGTGTACATCTGTTCAGTTAACACATAAGTGAATGGTATACAGTATTATTTTGCTCATTTACAATTAGTTTAACTGCATGATTTACTTCAGCTGTATCACTGCACAAACGTGTAATCCGTTATTCCCTGATAGATTCCAAAGATAAATAAAAATGACATTTTTATCCAGAATAAACAGTTTAGAATCTTCTTTTGTGTTGGTATAACATTTCCAGCTGTAAGGTCTACATAGTCTGTTCTTAACATACATGTTGGGTCTTTCTACAATCGTAAAATTTAGGGAATATGTTTGTGTTTCACAGCGCATAATCTGCTGCACAACACTGCACTGCATTTCACAAAGACAGAGCGCTGCTGTCAGTCATGGTATTGTGAACACCACAAAATGCAAAATAAAAAACCACAAGAGTGAGTACACATAGCTGCATACACCCAGTCAGCATGACTTCTATTGTCAGCATGACTTCTATCATGCTGACTTCTATTGTGTGGATTTTAACTGCAGTTGAAGCTTTGCAATTTTGCCACGGTATTGCAGACAGAGGTTCATATTTTCCATGTTTCCATATTGGCAGTAAATATGTTTTGTAGTCATAAAATAAAGAGTAAAGAAAAAAATACTCATAAAACAAGATGGTGCAGCATCCCTATGAAAATCACCCTGTTTGCTTTTAATTTAACTGATGACACATTGAATGTTTGCCTCTAGATTTGGGCTGCAGGCTTAACCTTCTCTACCAGGCTGAAAAGAAAAAGCTGCACTACAGTTTCTGGGTCCATGGTCAAGAAAGCTGCACTCAGACACCTGCTACTCATTAACCGCAAATAAAAAAGGTGACCACTTTCATCAGGAAATTAAGTCTGGAAATGAAATGGACAGGAAGGGTACATCTGGAAAATGAGACCTCAAGAGGGGAGAGAAAGGAGAGGAGGAGGAAGGATTGACGCTTATTCTCTGGCTTTGTGCCCAGCTGAGCTGCAAATGTCCCTGCACGTGTCTGCCCTGTCCACCTGACATCGTTTAACAAGAGGAATGTTATCCATCCTATTAGTACACTACAGCTCTGATAGTATATTATTGATCTATACCCTATCCACCGTTACCCTGTTCCACTCCATGCACTGCTTCTGCACTGCTGATGATACATTTATACAAAGTGAACTTTTGTTTATATGCTCCCTTTTTCTTCCTTCAAGTTTTTTTTTAATGAACTCTAAAATGCTCTCCCTCTTGTTCTCCTGCATTAGCACTTTACTTAATGAACTATGTAAACATATCCTTGACTTGCAGTACATACAGTGAGATTTGAGCCTCTCACTGCTTTATATTTTTTTCTTCCAGGGAGCCAGACCTTCTTTTAATCTTTTAAAGTGGTCTTAAACAATATAGTTTTCCAGGTTCTCGGGAAGTCTTACAAAGTTTTTCTTTAGACATTCACTGCTTGAACCTTGAAGGTGATGCAAAAAACAACTGATATGGAAGACAATGAATATGATCAATTCTCAACAATAAATAAGATTTGCTGCTTAGCTGAATGCTGCCCAGACACAGCAATGATTAAGATAATGTCACCTTTGGGTTCTGGATGCTGGTTTGTTCGTTTTAAAAAGTGCATTCCTGTCTGATGTCAGAAAGCTGTCGAGACAGATTTTTCAAAGTTAAAATACCATCTGCCAAACAGGTGTGATGAGGCATAATGAAGGATAATTTGAAAGATAATAACATAAAACTAGCACTCAAAACTAGGTTGTGGTATAAAAGAAGTCATTCTAATCAAACCTACATTAAAACAGATGAGAACAAAATGAGGAAAATTTGTTATTTGTGATCATTTAGGAAACTTGATTGCATGTTCATTAAATGCTTTTCTAACTTATAGAAATAATACCCAACCCACAAAGCAATATTTACACCCAGGGGTTGAATTGGCCCAGTTATGTGGCATAATTTTGTGTAATATCTAACAATGCTAATATGGACATTTGATTAACTAAGCAGCTCAAATGAAGGTAATAAGACATTAGAAATGTAAGTGTAAACATAATGAAACAATATTAAAGCATAATATAGCAAAACATGCATAACATTTAAGCTAACGTCTACTAGTTTTGCATCAATGAGGGTTGAAATTAAAGCAGCACTACTGAACTTTGCCAGATTTTATTACTTTGCTCCCCCTAATTAAGGAGAATGTGACATCTGTCTTGCATCCTGTCGCTTTTCTGGGTTCTCTCCAGCCAGTAAAAGTCAGTCCCATGCTGACTCTTGTACAGTGTTGTGCAAGGTCATGCTTCTCATGAACTAATTTAAAGTTCAGTACATTTACATTTTTTTAGCTAAGGAGTGTGAAAGATGGACTTGATAAAGAAAAGAAATTATGGTGTTGTGTCTTCCAATGAAATCAGTTATACCAGACTTTAACTTATACCACATAAAATAGATATGCATGTTGAACAGATGTGTGGACAAAGAACAAAAATCACCTTTTCAGTGTAAAAGAGGTTCATTTTTTGTCAAATAGCTATTTTCAGCTTAACTTCTTCACTACATTTAAATCAAAATATAGATATATAAAATAAAAAATGCTACAAAGTGTTGAGATACTGTAAATAGATAACTTCTCACACTGGACAGATGCTTCAACTCCATGTTTCCAAGTTGATTAAGCTAACTTTCGGTCTTGTTTTTTTAGCACACGTGGGCATAACGTCCACACAAATGCTATATTTCATTTTCAGATAGTAATTAATACTTCCGTTAATAATCATAAGGAGACGTGGCATTGGATGTGCACACTGCATCTGCACCCACACTTGTTGTTTTAGAGCAGGACTGCACCCGTGTTGCTGCCGAGTGTTGCTGGTTTGTTATACTTGAGTGCATCATGGGTAATGTAGTGTGAAGTAGTTGTAGTGCTGGTGAAGTGTAGGCATTGACCGGTGTGGGACCTTACAAAATCTAAATGAGTTCACGTTAAAATTCTTTATTTCCAAATATGCTTCATTCAGTTCAACGTTCACAGATAAACGAATGTGTTCAGTGAACATGTTCTTTTGAACACATTCATGCACAATACTGCCCATTTTGATATATTTTTTACCTGTAATTTTCTATTTCTTTTCCTCATTTCCTTTAATAATGTTCTCTTTAGTTTCTTTACCTATTTAGTCACGATGCGCATGCAATACAGCCAGTGTATGGACATCCAGTTACGGCATGTGACAGTGCCATAAAGCTAAACACAGCTGTCCCATTAGGCTCTGGGTCAGAGCACAAAGTTTTGAAGTGTAGTTTCTCATCTCCAGGACGCTGCAGGGTAGCGAGAACCACAGGAATGTGCATAATGAATTTAAATGTGTCATCAAAACAAGTCAGAAGAGTTTTAAGGTCAGAAATGTCTTAAAGTCTTGCCTCAAAACCATAAAGATCATTGTTTGTTACTCACATTATTTAAATAGGACAAAACCTTGTTAGTTTTTTCTAAAAGACATTTAACTAGAGGTACAAGTGAGAAAATCTTGTGTTAATATTAAAGATTCTTTGTAATGTTTTTCCATGTTTTCTGGCTCATATTTCCTTTCCTTGTATAGTCAAATTCTCCTGGTGCTTCCCAGCTAAAATGAGTTTGTTTGTTTTTGTTTTTTGTAAAAGTTGTAGGAAATTTTCTGGTGTGTTCATGTACAGGTGTAACAGTTTGTTGTCTGGTGATGGTGTGGATTGAAGGGTCATTTCCTTCTGTCTGTGATGTTTTTGTCTCCTTTCTTCTTTCCCTTTTGCCTCTTTTTTTGCTTTTTTCCATCTTTTTCTGTCCCCTCCGGTCAGGTCCAGCAAGATTACATAGATTCAGTGGTTCAAAGTAAATAAATAAATAAATGAATCAGATTTTTAAGAGGAGCCTTACCCATAGGCCTCCCCTTGGCAGAGCAAATTTGTTCAGCACGATACAGCAACCAGATTATCATTTTGCTTGCTATGATGCTGGACAGGACAGGTTAAAAAAAAACAAAAAAACAAATGAGCACATCAACTACCACAAGTCATCAACTTATCAAAGCATGGCAATATGTTTTAGAGACAGATTTCTCCAAAAAGATGTTTTGGTTGCAAGAACAAGTTGATCTTTTAACTTCTGTAAAGACCTTGTACTCATTGATCTGTGAAAGCGGTTTGTTCTTCATGACCAAAATCACAAAAATACATGGATTTGTTTGTAAACTGATGACTGTTTTATGAACAAGCTACCATATGATGCTAACTTTGGGGAGAAATTGAAGCTAAATGTTGAAGCTCTTGTTCAACATTAAAGACATGTGTAAGTCTGAGCCTTAAACAGTAAGTGAAACTGTTTCACAGGTCTGTACTGTACTGGCAATAGGTGCTGTGCAAGCATCATGAGTGAGTGAAAAGTCAGCTATAATTTCTCCTAATACCTTTGTTTGCCAGGCAACCAAAAGTCAGAAACATGGAGTTACTTTATTAGCCCTCTTCACAAGCGTGTTGCCAAATTTTGTATTGCTAGCCTATAAAGACAGTTACAGTTTATAGTCTGGAAAGAGGAAGATGAAAAGACAAAAAATGGAACTGCAGAGTTTGATGTGTTTAATTTAGATAATGCTAAGTTAATGCAAACAATATTGCAGATCATGTTAAGGCACTGATCAGTATAAATACTGTTTATTTTTTGCAGGTCAGATTGGTTCTCATTTAGGGTCAAACGGGTGCAGATATTAAAAAACCCTGACCTGTGCGTCATGTATGACTGTAAACTAGCTAGATAATTTCCTTCCTTTAATATTAATAATGTGTGTGTATATTTTAATTCTTTACAATGTGAACTAATTTCCTTTTAAAGTAATGATCAGAAATGGAGGTCCTTGCATATGTTTTACTACATATTAATATTTTCATTTACTTGTTTCAGAGAGTAGTCTGAGTAGTATCACCTGTCTTTCTTCTTGTGTAGGTCTTTGCATGTAATGTTTCTAAAGTGAGTGTTGCTTGTCACACATCTCCTAAATATAATTTTAGTTCCTTCCTACACTGATGCAATCTTTAGCTTTAAATCATCGGATCCTGACATTATTTTGGCTTCTACTTTAGCAAGTGCCACCTACTAAAGAGTTTATTTGGACTCCTAAAATTCCAATATTCAGTTGTGTGTCAGTGGGAAATGTGTTGTCTCTGAAGCTTCTTCGACACAATCTGCAAGCTCTAAACAATCTAATGCTAATATCAAGAAGGGCCCTCTGTCCATGATCGCACAGGTTAAAAGCTTTGTTTGTTTTTTTCCAGCACAGAGGGGGCTACAGAATATCAGCCAGAGATTCAAAGTTGTATCAAGTCAGTGCATCTTCATTCAAACACAGGAATTTGCATAGAGTCATTAAAAAGTGCACTGCAATGGTACAGGCTGAAATAATTAGTTGATCAGCTGCTTATGCAATCATTCAAGGAAACTTGAAACTGTATTATTAATTAATGTGAAGTCAGTAGTTGCAGCCTCACAGCTGAACTTTTAACTTTTGAGATTCCTCAATCTAATTAAACAACTAGAAAATACTTCATAGGAATATTTAACAAGAATGTTTAGTAGACATGTTTGTCCACATGTCTGAAATGGGGTAGTTCTGTAATTTATGGTTGTAAACTTTGAGATTAAAATGTGTCCCTGTGCTGCTGATTTTGGGATGCAATGTCACAGTGAAATTACAAGAATTGCAACCCAGACCTAACAGCATCACCACAGTGGCTTATTGGCATCTTCAGGAGTATTCCCAGTTACCCACTTGGATTGGTGTTCCAGGCAGAAAACAAAAGAACTAACTACTTTAACACTAACTAAATCTGCTCACGATGTGTTGTTTTGATAGTATGCTTATGAGTGAACACCATCAAGATTATATTATATCAGACGGATGTTACCACCTGAAACAAGTCCCTCCCAAAAACAATTGTCAAAGGCATTTGAGACCTTACAATGCAGCTTCATAAGGTCTTTTTATTCACATTTATTACTTAGTGATTAACTGGAAAATATAGAATACGCAGATGTGAGGAGGGGCTGAAAATATAAAAAATATTAAAAAAGGTGCTGAAGATGACCACAGCCGGATTTATTAAAGTCCCATTTTATGCAAAATTCACTTTCAAAAGGTTTTTCAAAAGTCATGTGTGTCCTCATAGCCTTTGTATGATGCCCAAAAATGAGTGCCTCCTCCCTCACATGCTTGCTCCACTTTTTAGTAAATATGTGCTCAAAACGGTGAGTCTGAGATCTTTCACTGACCCACCCCCTGGCTGGCTGAGCCTGCCCTCTATAATCACAGAGCGGGCGCCATCGAAAGCCACATCTTCTCCCGGGGAGGGGCGTGGACAGGCACCACTCAAGAACATTTAAAGGCTCAGACACGGAAACAGCCCACTCTCATTAGAGCTTAATAGAGCCACATTTGGAATGGCTAAAATAAAAGACCGAAGCTGAATTTAGGGTAATACACTTTGAAAATAATGTTGTTGGACCTCTGAAACCGATATAAAATTACTGAAAAATGTATGATATGGGACCTTTAAGCTAACATAGGCCCTGCAATGGACTGGTGACCTGTCCACGATATACTCTGCCTCTCGTCAGTAGCTGCTGTGATAGGCTGGATGAATGGATGGATGGATGGATGGATGGATGGATGGATGGATGGATGGATGGATGGATGGATGGATGGATGGATGGATGGATGGATGGATGGATGGATGGATGGATGGATGGATTGAACAAAGTGATGATGAGTCTGATAACTACTGTGGAACGTTGCACCACATCAAAATGTCATGTCAAGAAGAAAGATTAAATATTATACTTAAATATTCAAAGTACAGGCTGCATGTAAAGTCAAATAATATATTTATTAAAAGCTTTTGTTGCTATTAAGCAGGAAATAACTGCATCCCATGTAGAGTTTGATGATGACCTACAAATTTGTTAAGATGAATCTGACAGCTTAGATGACCACTTTAAACAATAGATATGAATTCAGTTATAAAAGTTGACTGAAAATCACAGTTGTAAAAAATATTAAGATGTTGGAAGCTGACACTAATTTACCTGTATAGTAGAAAAGAAAAAAGCACTGCACTGCACAGCAGAGGTGTACCACATTAATCAGAATATGATGTCCCAATAAGTTTAATGTTTTACATTTCTCATGGACAAATTCATTTAGCTACATTAAAAACTTTACATACTAATCAAAGCAAAGAAATATGTTAAAGCTGTTTTTGCTGACCCTAACCACCAGTTGCAAATATAAAAAAGAAGTAGAAAGTTAAGACAACTGAAAAGTAAAAGATCTGCCAAGACATCGTTTTGGGTGAATCTTGAACACTTGGAGTGTTGCACAGAAGTCAGAGGATTAGTGTTTTCTGCAACTCCCTCCTATCTGAGTGTTTGAAGGCAAAAAAACAATATTATCAGTGTAATAAAATGTGGATCTGAAAATGAACATAGAGCTTGTTTTCATGTTTTCATAGAAGAAGACACAGCAAGATGTGAAAGTTCAATTTCATCTTGTAAAAAGACATATGGAGACAGATTATAAAGATTTCAGTCACATTTCTAGGGAATAAGGAAACTGCACAAGGGAAAAGTAGTTGTCCAACGCTGGATGCTGCATGATTAAAATGTTTTGTGCACTGGATCAGTGTAACTAATACATTTTCTCTCATGACACTGGGTTCAAAAAGGCACAAATTCAATATTTGGTCTAAAAGAATCAACGGAGAGACATGGACCCCAAATGTTATTTAAGATTGGACTGAAAATTTGCAGGGATTTTTCATCCTAGAAACTTTGCTAGATGCAAGACGTTCTACAGTTTTATTTTATTATTAATATTTTATGCAGGAAAGGATTAAAAACAATCAGGCCTGACTCAGCAAAAACAGGTTCCTGCTCTACAGAAACAGAGACAAACACATCTTCAAAGACAGAACTATCACACAGTCTTACAGAGAGAGAAATCAGCGATTGGAGGAGGATGTGGGGTCAGTGGTCACAGAAGTAGCCTAACTGTTGTGAGTGGTTTTAAATTGTCCTGATGATGTTATAGTCCTGATGTGATGGGGAATGTTGTTCCATGTTGTTGTACATAAAAGAAAGAACTTTGGTTCTTAAAGAGTGGTAATGGTAGAAAAAAAAACATAAAAAAAACATAATACACCTTTGTGTCTGTGTAAAGACTTCTGTTTTAAATATGTAAAAATGGTGGTTTTATTATGTAAATTACTTTATTATGTGATGCTTTATTGTATGAGAAGAGCTATATAAATAAGATCTGATTTGAGGATGCTTTGATTCAGAGGACAGGAGGATTTCCAAAGTCCTTTTAATTCCTTAACCCCTGATTTTATTTAAAATTATAGACAACCATAATAAATACAGGCGAAAATGTGGAAGAAAATAACAAAAAGAAAAAAACTGGAATAAAATAAACTACAATTAAATATACCATTAATAACAATCAAACCCCTAACCCCTAAATAAAGATAAATAACTAATAAATAATATAAAAATAAATACATGGATAAGAGTGGATGAAAGCATTAAATAAATCAAATAAACTGGTTAGATATAAATCAATAAAATACACAAAGACTAGAAGTGATTGGTTGCAAATTGCAACACCAGACATTAAGGGGTTAAAGTCTATCTGTCCTATTCTAGGTGCGCTACATACCCAATTACATGCATTTCCCTAAACTTTACCCTTTATTTTTGATATCTAACCCTAAAAATTTAAAGTCTCCTGAACATCCTGTGCTAATTTATCCTCCCCACTATTCTCCCCTTCCTCTGTATATGTTGTTTGTGCTGTCTTCATACTTCCTATCAACCTTTGTAATAGAATGTTTTGTGCTCAGCACATCAAGTCATGCATCCACCATAACAAATCTACTGACTGACTTATTACTGGCAGTTGCATCTGTGGCGTGGGCGCATAATTTAAACACAATTTGTGGCACCAACATATAATGTTGTTAAAATTGTACTTTTCAGCTTGTGTTTCTGTGAGATCTGGTCAGTTAGATCCTCAATAACCATTAAGTGACTGATAGCATTCATCTTTTTTCTGTGACAGTTTTATCTCATTAATGTCTAACAACAAAATAAACATTAGTTGCTCTAACTGATCCACACTTTAAGGGATGCCTCAAAGATTTTCTGACAACAACACATGTTCTCCCTCTTTGTTTGTTCTTCACCACTTCTTATGACTTCTAGCCAGTTTATAACTTTTAGTTAAAATAAAAAAACATGGACTGTTATGTTTTAAGAGAGTGGAAGGTGAGGCGGATTTTCTTTAGTAGACAAATCGTTGTCGATTTCTTTCTCATTATTTAATTTGGATACTTGACATTTATTGCTATTAAGACTAATTTTCTCCAATAAAATAAAAGTATATGTTGTCTCTGTTCAAAGAGGATGGTGTGTTTTCTTCAGCACCGCTAACACTGCCATACTTCAACGCCAAAATTGATGTTCAGGTTTCTGCTGCATTGCATTTCACTTACAACAGTGCCTTGGATCAGTCTGGAGAAAACAGTGACTGTGCACTTTGTTACTGCACCTTCATTATTTTTCAATTTCTCTCTCGGAATAAGGCCAACATTTTCTGATGCAAATAGGCTCAGTTTTACCTCAACAATGTCTTTCCGAAAATGAATGCTGGAGCAAAATGTTCCTTAAACTTAGAAGAGCTCAGACAGAGAAAGAAATCACAAAGACTGGATCATTACTACAGTATAGTATAGTATAATACTGTGTTTAAATCTAGCAAAGGAAACAATGATAGAAAGCAGTATTTTCAGCATTTTTCCCAGCACATACGGTAACAGACATCTTTTACAGTACTTAAGACTTACCGATGGACATTACAAAGATCTCACAAGCAATCTGAGCTCAGCCAAGCTGTAAGACAGCATCACACACACACAGTCACACACAAACACTTTACAAATACCAGAGCTCATGACATTTATATGAGGAAATGAAAAATAGCATTGTCCTGTCACAGGCACAGGCATGCAAGGCAGTGATTGTGTCGAGTCAATGTGATTACCTGGGAGTCACTCTCTGGAGGCAAACGCTGCTAACTTATTGTGGCAGTATTATTCCCAAACTAATATCATAGTCTGCCAATCACTTGCAGTCCATTTCTTAACAACATGCTGAACAGTGTGGTGTTGCGTACATACTGGATGAGAGGCACATGAACTCACACAAAGATATTTCAATGTAAATAGACCTACATACAAACACATGTACACCTGGTGAGAAGTAATAAAAGCAGATTTCCAAACGCTCACTCGCTCAACGAAACAGGCACTAAGCCAGCAGATATTCAGCCACACACACTTTTACATCCTCAGAGGGCCCGAGGGCGAGGGGAATCGTCCTCTTCATCAGAAGTAGGGAGGAGGCCCATTGGCCAAATTAGATTGTGCTATTTCCTGACAGAGTTAAGCATCAATCTGCAGCAGTGTGTCACAATTCGCTATGACCTTGGCCTATCACAGCACAAGTCTGAGAATGCTCAGAGAAGCTCTTAATCAGACCTGGAGGACATGGGGCCCATGATGACATTAGTCAGCCTTTATCTCTCTACATACATCCCTCTGATGCCCCATGTCTGTCTCCAAATCTGCCCCATTCTCCTCTCTTGGTTTCCTTTTAGCTCGGGGGCGAGAAGGTGGCACCACAGCTTAAAAGAATCCTTATTTAACCTGACCTTAGAATGTAATCCATGTTCATTGATCCAACCTTACACAGCTTGCCTTCGCAATGCTAACCCAATGCACAAAATGCTGGTGCTTTTTGTATCTTTCCATTCAACAGGTACATCAACAGGTTAGTTTATGCATTGATGCACTGAGTGATTTCAAGCATGCATCCTCATACCATGCACACATATGATCACCTCCTAAACAAAACACACTCATCCTCATTTCAGAGCCACTGCAGCCCCTATGTGAATGATGAGATTGTGCAGAGATGGAGATAAATGAGTCTTATTATAGCCATGATAGCACAAAGGATCCCTAGTAAGAGGAAGTGAGGAAGAAATGCTATCTTCCTTTTCCTCTTTCCATCCCTAATTTACCATGTCTAAAGGATCTTAACGCATAAAGGACACCAAAAGGACATGGTACAGAGAGTGGGCATTTAATAAAAATGTGCATTTATAGGGCTTGGACTTCTATATAAATATACACGCATGCAGCACATAAAAGAAATATGTGCATTTATAACTCACTCTTCTACAGGCTTCAAACCAAACTCCATCCATAGATGTGCTCCATAGCAAACACCTACATAGATAATGGAATACTCTGTCAGGATCTTTCAGGGAAAAGCTCTAACCTCTATGTGGATAACACACTTATCCTTGGCTGAAAACACACACACACACACAAACACACATTTGTGCAAACACCCTTCTCAGCATGCTGCAAGCAAAATTAGAATTAAAGAATCACATTTAGGTATATTTGGTTAATTTGATAATCGAGGTTTTGTTAAATCAAAGATGTAAAAAGCCCATCTCATTGTCAGTAAGCAGTAAAAGAAGAATGTTATTGGATTTTTCTCCTCCCTCCTGGTTTAAAAGATGATGCTCTGCTGCTGGAAAGTTATGAGTGTTGCAGTGCTGAGGCGCAAACATGTCGAGTAGTTCTCTGTTATTTTCAAACAGTAATATTACTGCTCATATCTGCTATATCAGTGCAAATACTCATTGTGTGCTACAGCAATCCAGAGGCAAGACTTGAATTCTAACAACCTCAAGACCTGCAACAACAAGTGATTATGTATATGTGAGTATGTATGAGCCTGCTGCTGAGTCATGCAGATTTTAACAACAAGAACAAACACGGAAACACAAGCATTCAGTTAATTTCTTGACTGGCTCAAAGCCGACTTAATGACTTGCAGATTTCATCTTAGACATTTTAATTGCCTTCCTCTATTCTTGTCCATTTATATGCCAAATGCCCATGAAATCTGCCTGCCTGTCAGTAGCATAAACATTTCAGTTCAGATGACTATAGGCTCATGAGTCATATTCCACAGGACATATATTAATAAGCAAAACCAGCCAGACAGATATAGTCATGAAGTCCCATTAAACATAACAAAATGATGAAGCAGGGAATGGCCCTGGCCAGGATTTGGACCAGGAACTTTCTTGATGTGAAGCTAAAGTGCTGACCACCACACTACCCTGCAGCATCCCTCTGGTTATCAGCAGACAGAAACCAGGCCTTCAAGCTCAGCTGATTTCTTTCAGCATCCAAATATTTTAAATAAAACAATTTTATTTTCTCATCCTGCAGAAAGTGTTGTAGTAAAGGGAATCAACAGTATGCAGAACTATGACACAAATGAGCCACAGCATTAAAGCTGTCTATCTAATATTGTGTGGATCCCCTTCATTTTTACCAGAATAATTCCAGGACATGAATGCAGGACCTTTGCAAAATCGATCTTTGAGCTCTGCAGTTGGGAAGTTGTGATACTGTGGATTAAATAAAATTATATGAAATAACACTACAATTATTCACTAAAGGAAAGTAGAATAACAGTTTTATTATGGCAATATTCAGATCATGTTTGTTCTGCACAGTGGGCTGATGTTTCATAAGTTTGGGATTTAGGTTAGTTTGGAGGCCAAGTCATGTCTTGTCAATTCATGCAGTTTTTCCTTCGTGGAGGTGCATTGTCCTGTTGGGATGGCTGCTGTCATTAGAAAATCCTAATGAAGGGGTTTGGTTGGTTTTTAAAGGTTTAGGAGTGGGGTACCTGCCAAAGTAACATGGCTACGAGTGGAGGGATGCAAGGTTTCCTGCAGAACATTTCAATATAACAAAATAATCAATATTTTCACTTCTAGAGTCAGTGCTTTAATGTTGTAGTTGATTGGTATAAGATATAATACTACAGAGGAAAAAAATACATTCATAAAAATACACACACACAGACACCCAGGTATCTCTGAGAGCACACTTCTCTAGTCTACAACCTTGAGGCAGCGCCCAGTCCACAGTGATTGATACTGTGAAACAGGCATTTTTCTCACCAGCCAGGACCAAGCCAATAAGAAAACACACACACAAACAAGTCTGTCATCCACACTGAGCTGTAGCTCGCACAATCTACACCTCCCTGCTCCATCCATCTCGAGCATCCTTCATTTATATTTTCTCACTCTCTCCATATCAGCATCTCTATATCTGGTTTCTGTGAGAAAGTGTTCATCTACAATATGTCATATCGCTCTCTTGCTTATCTACTTCTCTCACAGCTCTTTTCTCTAACTTTTGTACTCTTATGTCAACTTGAACACAAGTGCAGAACAGTTGGAAAAATAGGCATTGCAAAGCATTTTAAAATAAATCTGTGATAAATCCGTAATACATCTTATTTCTTCATATAAAACATCCCTCCATCCTTCCACAGCTGACTCTTTCTGACTCATCCATTTAAGTGCTGACACACACCTGATGGATCCTGCACGTTTCCAGTCCTCCTCCTTTGCTTTGCCACCACACCACGAAGGTCACTCCCAGCCCACTGTCACTCTTCCTTCTCCTGTCTTCCTTTCCTTTCCTCTTACAATCTGCCTCTCTTTTTCTCTTTTTGCATTTGTCAGAAAGAGGGAGAATCCTTCCAGAGGCAGGACATCCTACATCACATGCAGAGACACTTGAAGCTTGTACTGGAAGCTGCTGCTGAAACACATCAGAGCAGCCGGCTGACTGAGCTGTGAAAGTGGTGGCTATGCTATAGTCTGCACCACAGAAGACACATGCACAGCCAGAGAGCTTAGAGATTCGCTAGCTCAAAGCTCACCGCGGCAGAGCTCAGAGTCAGCAACCTAGCCCCCCTCCCTGCCCAGCGCTGTCTTGCTCTCACTCTACCTCTCCCCCCTCCTTCTCCTTCATGTTTACCACATTTCCCCTAATAGCAAATTCCCTTCTTCCTGTATGTCTTCCTCTCTTAATCAAGAACACACAAGCCCCATCCTTACCTGAGATATTTACCTTCAGTCAAGTTTGGAAATCTTCTTCATAACACCATACATTCAAGGTGAGAGTGTGTTTGCATTATGTTATAGTTTAGTTACATGTATTCCTTCAAAAGTCCAACATTAACAAGCAAACCACCATCTCTGGTTAAATGGTATGTTTCAGCATGAACAGTTTCTGTGGTTAATGCAGAAGTTAAAGATAAGGATGCGACAGTTTTGCAGGTTTTCATTTCAAATTGTTTTAGTAACGTATTCATTCTCCCTCTCCTAAAAAATAGAGTGTGCCACAGTAAGTTGAAGATGTGTTTGTTAACCATCCTGCTCTAAAGGCACCAATGTACTGATGTTACTTCTGCTTTACCTAATACAATTAGACTGAGTGCAATTAGGCTTATGCAGCTTTACTGGTATATATACCATTAAGCACACACAAAAAACACACACCCCTACAAAAAAATTTAAATAAAGAAATAAATAAATAAGACTATAGTTGTCCCTACATGCCGAACACAGCAAACTAGAAAAAGTTCATCTTTGGTCAATTTCTTTTTTTTTTTTTTTTTTTTTTATTGTTAAAAAAAAGTATTAAGACAAAAACCTTACTGTGCATATTATTCTGTTGAGATCCCTATTTGCAACAAGCACAGTTGCAACTATCTTAGCTTATGTTTCTCTACATGTGACACATGTACCAAATGGGATTTTGGCCACACATTAAAGAAAAACTGCATCTGTTTAAAGATGTGACATTCATGAACGAATCGGTTCTTTTGAACGGCTCTTGAATGAACAATGGGAACCAAGTCGCAGTTGTGAGCCATTCTTTTCATATACAGGTTTTCCATGCTGCCTTTTCTTAATAAAAATGAGTTAACCCTGATTTAATTATACATAAATAAATAATAAATAAATAAATAAATAAGACAGTCTTTTAAATGGTTCTTTGAAAGCAATGGCTCCCTTCAAAGAGCCATAAATCCCATCTCTACATCTGTTCCTTCAAGCTAGATGGGATCTGCTGGTATTTGAGTCATGCCACAAATTCTTTCTTTGACTGAAGTCTGAATTTTGATTTAAGCTAAATTTATGCTCTATGCTATGAGTCTTCTGTCCATCTTCTGTGTCCTTTACCTGCATTATTTTGGTTAATTTTCAAATGAAAAATGTCAAACAAAGCAGTACACTAGAAACCATGGGAGCACTGTTGTCAAAAGTCAAAGCCAAAGTCTGATTTATTGTCAATTCGGCAGCATGTACAGGACAAACAGAGAATTGAAATTACAGTTTTCTCAAACCTTCGTGTGATGAAGAATTTAAGCCAATAAACTAAACAATCAAAACAAGTACTATCACTAAGTAAATAAAACACAATAATAAACAGGCAAGACAAATTACAGTCATGCAATGCATGTTTATGGTTATAGTGCAAAAAAAAAAGATTGAGTTAACTTATGGTCTGGTTAAAGTGATTAAAGTGGCTGTGTGTTGGTTTCTGAGGGTGTCAACCTGAAGGTGTAAAAGTGTTGATAGGATGGGGGAATCCAGGGTGTGTGTGGAAGAGGGGCAGAGCAGGGAGAGAGTTCAGCATCCTGACAGCCTGGTGTACGAAGCTGTCCTTCAGTCTGCTGGTCCTGGCGTGCAGGCTGAAATAGCTGGGTGATGGGTGGGAGGGGTCTTTTGCGATGCAGAGGGCTTTACAGGTGAGGCGAGAGGTGTAGATGTTTTGCACGGATGGGAGAGAGGCACCGATAATCTTGCCAGCTGTTACAATGCTTTGGAGGATCCTTGCTGAGGGCTGTTGTGCTGTATAGCTAGCGTGCAACCAGCATAAGGAACAAAGAGATCGAAATCTATTTAATGGCCACATAGACCATCGTTGTCTACTGTGGTGCTTTTTTTTACATCCCTTTCCAATAATTTGCATGATCATGGTCTCCTCCATTATCACCATGTTTGTTATTGTCTGAAACTGAAGCTCATAAGCAAACGCTAAGCTCTACACTGCCCTCTAGTGGAGGTATTTCCTAACGACACCAACATAAAGGACGAATGGGAGTTTGTGGGCAGTGATGTTCAACGTTTGAGACAGGCACAGTTTTATGTAAGCAAAGAGAACATAAAGGAGCCTTTAGCCATTCAAGACTTTTAAATAATAAATATTTAGTTTGCTTTCATGCTAAAAGATTACCCAAATTTTCCTTTTTTTTCCCCTTTTTTTAGATTTCATAAAACCATTAATTCTGTCCAGTATCCCAGGCGTGTTGCTGCGAATCATTCCCACAGCATGATGCTGCCACCACAGTGCCTGACTATCGTCCTGGTGCTCCTTGAGGATTAAGATTTGGGAGTGTATTTTCTTTCTGAGGCACAGTATTTTCTTTAATTGTCAGAAAGATCTATTTGTGTTTCATCTGACCAGATTTCCCCTTCAGCATGTCAGAGGATTCTTCCAGATGCCTTATGGTGAACTCTAAACATGCTTTCTTTATTTATTTTATTCTTTATTCTGGTCACACTTTCATAAAGACTATATTTGCTGGGTGTATGGCTTACAGTGGAGCTCTTTCTTGACACATTTGTTTTGGTGCCATATTATATAAAAAAAAATTAAAAATATAGGAAATGCACAAAATGGGAAATGCACCATGGAGGCTGAATACTTCACCAAAGCCTCGTAAGAGAAACAGTTCTGCCTGATAAATTTAAATTCACTTAACACCACCTTTACCACTTATTTTCGTGTTATGTATAAATCCACTCCAAACCTAATGCCCTCGGAGACAGGCTTATTCAGTCCTCCCTAACAGTCAGATTAGCCAACACAGATTACATACACATAAACACCAGCACAGAGAAGAGGAAAGAGATGAGCACATAGAAACATAAACAGTGAGAAGGGAAGATAGGCAGTGTCTTTGGAGAAAAGAGCAACTCAGGAAGTAGAAGAAACTGCAGTATTTATGTTAGACAGGGGACATAGGTGTTGAAGAGTCATTAGTTTAAGTCTTGTTAAGCATGTAGATCAGACATGGTCTTTATCAACTTGTCAACAATCTTTGTCAACAAATGCTTAAGAAAAATATATAAACACTGTTTTTAAATAAAGATTTAAATAGATTTGCATATTTCTCACCTACAGTGCAAAAGATCCTTAAATTCCGACTCAGGTTTTTATAGGACGGTCTGATTATTCACAGTAGATGTTGTGTTTCTCTTCTGTTCAGGACTTTTAAAGTTGTAATGTGTTTATACAACACAGCTGATCTGTGACAGGGGCTTACACACTACAAAACGTTTTCTTCAAACCTCTGACTCATCTGACTGATCTCTAACTGCTTGATCAGTTACAGCCGATCTCTGCGGCATGCACACAGCCTCTCTAAAATATACACAACAGCAGCGACTTCTGGTGATTCAGTTCTGCACATCTGTTGAGGAGAAAGTGGCAGCTTCTCTTCGCAGCTTCTGTCTTGAATCATTTATGAAATTGCGTGATGGAAACAGCAATGCAATGTGGGTGTTCTCACCAATATTTAACCAATGTTCCACAGCAGATTGCAATTTCTTTATCATGAATCAGGCGTCTCAAATCACATCTTTGAGATTTTTACACTGGTGAACAGTGACTGCCAACTAAACTGCCAACTTGTGTCAGATTGGGAGTATTTTTCTGCAGCTTCCAACATTTGTCTATGACAGGAAAATCAGGTGTAAAATTTTATTGTGTAGGTCTAAACAAGTCAAGGAACCTGGAGGCATTTCGAGTCATAAAAACTAATCATGCAAGTGTAAGCTGAACAGCTGTAATCTCTGATCTCTCAGACAGCACTACAAAAAGAACTGAGAGAACTGCAAGGGATTACTTTGGGAAATCTGGGTCAAACTTTTCAGTACACAGCTGCATTCAAAAGTGCCACTAAAAAAATTTATTTTGAGAAAGAAAGAAAAAAATTCCTTATGTTGACTTTGTCCAGAGTCAGCATCTGCTTTTGTGGAAGACATCTGATTCACATCATCACACAGTCAAAAAGTGTGTTCTGTTCATATGAATCAGTATTCTAATTTTTTTTTTTCTTTTATGAAATGGACACAGTGTTCCAAACCACATATATGTACATATTTCAAAGGTATGGCTGAGGGAAAAGAGGGCATGGTCACAAAATTGCCCATGTATTACCAAGTGTTGGTAATAGATGAATATCACCGCTCTTCTGATGCTTCATTGACAACACACAGCATCTCTATATGAAACTCCATTCAGTCTAAGTCCTCATTTAAGTAGGCAAGTAGAAAAAATAAAACTCATAAAGCGAATATCTAAAAGCTCTACTAGCTTATCGAACAAACAGCTCACAGGATATGACAGAAAGCCTACGTTCAGTCTTCTCTAAAATTTCTCCCAGCTTTCTCACCTCTCCCTTCTCTCTCCATCTCTCAGTCTGACTGTGCTTTCAACCCTCGCTCTCATCTCTCATCTGAACAAGGACATTCAGTAAATCACCACAAAAAAAATGTCATCTCCATCTCCACTCATTGCTGTTGCTATGGCCACAGCAATAAACCTGACTTACTCCAAACTGAATGAATGCTTCTATAGGATGTGCTTGTGCCCTTACAAGCTCAAAGTGTCAACTCCATAAGGAAACACATTAAGTTCATGTTACCTCTCGGATCCGTGTAGCTAAATTATTTATTATTTAAATCATTAAAATTATTTATTAACATAATTTGTCACGTCATGAATACAGTTTCCATGTACGTCCTGCAAATGAAGCTGTTATGGGGAGCCACTTGAGCAGTCTATTGACAGCTGTCGACTGTGACTAAAGGGGCAGATTGATAAGCCAGTGTGTTAAGTGTCATTTAACAAAGAAGAGATAGATTGTGTTTAGGTAATGACTGGCTGAATAGCATTTAGAAGTGGAATACAGTGTCCCCTCCCTGCTACTGTCACATGCTCATTAAGAGCATCAGAGCATGTCATTAACATACACACAGATGCTCACTAAAGCGTATCATTAAATAAATTTAATTATTTAAGTTTCTGAGTCTCTGAATAACGACAACTGCACAGTGCATTCAACTTCCAAACAAATGACTTGCCAGTACATTTCTAATTAGTGCAGAGAAGAGGAAAAAGATTGGTATTAACCTGGGCTTACTCAGTGTGTGTTTAAGAGTTTGTGTGTGTGTGTGTGTGTTGGGGGGGGGGGGTTCATGCACTAGTAATTATATTTCCAGGCAGCGCTAAGCAGAGAGGTGCAAGCCTGTGTGTATATTCCATTCGGCTTATCAGACGTGTCCAATCCTGAGGCAGATCAGATCGAACGGTGAAAGCTCATTAATTACGGATGGTTGCTGAGCGACAGGGAGAAAGGGAAGGAAAGTTGGTCGGGGTAAGGCGAGTGGACAGATGGGTGAGGAAGTGGTTCAGTTCTGAAATGCTGACAGTGTGAAAAAATCATAAAAAAAAAAAACCTTTTTGTCTCATCAGCTCATGCTTTGTATTTAAGAAAAACTGGCAAGCACGGCTATGAAGATAAAACGATAAATGTTTCTGGACATCTTTCCCAATGGAGTTAGATATGAAACTCAATCCTATGGCTCAGTTCCTTTCCTGAAAAACCTAATCTATGATAGAGGTTCTTAAAAATTTTGAGTTGCAATAATTCAATTAGTATTCACACATGAATATATTTTAAAAAAAGAAAAGGTTAAATTAAGCCAATTCAGTGCTTCAGTCAAACTGTTTATTAAAGAAATATCTGTAAAGCACAGTATTTTTGTGATTGTAAATTTAAACATAGTCAAGTATAATAAAGTTGTAAACATATTCTAATAGAAAACACTTTGGAAAGCATACATCACAATTTTTTGCTTTTGTTAATGTAAATTTTGTCTTTGGAGGTAAAAATGTTTTACAACACTATGACATGAAACATCAGATTTTATGTCATAGTTTTAAGTTTTTAGATTTTCACAAACCAAAGGACACAAAATTATGTTTTAACATCTTGTTATTAAAAAAATATCATAGTAAGAAAAAATATGAGAATCTCTCCTTTCAGAATTTCAGTATTTGTACCAAACCATTTCCATAAACTAATGATTAGTTCTGCACATTGGAAGAATTTTAGAATTTTAAATTAATTTAATTTTAGAACTTTTTCCTAAAATTGTCCCGCCAAAACATTTCTGTTGGATGATGGTGAGAATTTTGATTCGGCCATTTGAAAACAAACTATTCTGAACCATGAACTGGATGAAGAAGTATGCATGTCAGCTTTATCTGATTGAAATCCCGGGGGGGGCACAAGGGAAGTCACCCCCCTCCATAAAGTTGCCCCCCCAAGAATAATTGTAATTTTTATATTTACATTTTATATTACATTTTTTAGTTTGAGCAGCCAGCAGAGCTCCACCTCCAGATGCAGGAACAGTCATGTAAAAGCACAGAACAGAAAGAATGGTTAAAAAAAAAACTAAAACTCTTATGGAAAGCCTTCCCAGAAGAGTGTGGGCCGACATAAAATTAAATCCAATGGATCAAGAAAGGGATGTCACTCAACTTTATAAGCATGTGAAGGCAGACGAGCAAATACTTTTAGTAATATACAGGTAAAACCCCCAAAAATTTAATATTGCGCAAAACTTAATTTATTTCAGTAATTTAACTTAAAAGGAGAAACTAATATATAGACTCATTACATGCAAGGTGAGCTATTTCAAGCATTTATTTGTTACAGTTTAAATGATTATGGTTTACACCTTATGAAAACTCAAAAATCATAATCTCAGTAAATTTGAAAAGTGAGAAAAAGTTCAATGTTGTAGCCTCTAAAAACACTCTAATCAGCCAATTAATAAAAAAACACTTGCAAAAGACTCCAGAGCATTTAAATGGCCTCAGTCTATTTCAGTAGAATTCTTAATCATGGGGAAGGTTGCTGACTTGACAGTTGTGCAGAAAACCTTCATTGACACCCTCCACAAGGAGGGAATGCCTCAAAAGGCGTCTTGGAGCAGGGACACACAGAAAACTTGCACGACAAGAACCAAGGTTCCCCACCACTGTGTTAGACAGCTTAAAACTCATTAAAGCAATATTACTGAACTTTTTCCAACTTTAACACTGTTTAACAAAGGATAATTCACCATCCTCCTTGTGTCCTGTCTCTTTTCTGAGTGATCTCCAGCCAGTACAAGTCAGCCTGATGTTGATTAATATCTCTCTTTCTTTCTTTGCTTTGCTTCTTCTCATGATGTTCTATTGAGTTTTGCTAAACAAGCAATGGTGCATGTTCAAAACCACTAATGTGTTGATATCCAGTTGCTGTTGTATGACATGGTGGTGTAAAGCAAAGGTTGGTGTCACGTGATGCCACAGGCTGGAAATAATAGTTGACAAGTGCAGTTTCTCAGGCTAGGGATACTGCAGGGCAACAATGGCTCCAAGAATGTACATAATGAATGCACATTCATTATGCCAGCAAAGCCAGTCAGATGCACAGTTTGGATGTTGGAAATTTATGGGGTATTACTTCAAAAGGCTGTTTATTGAATTTTGAAGTTTGTGTTTGTGATAAGTTACTCTTCAATAAAGTCTACTAATCTATTTCATTGGCCAACTATCAGCCTACTGTTTCCCTAACATCTGGTGCTGCATCCTCAACAATAAAAGCCATTGAGTGGAATGCAAGATGACGTGCAGTCTTGGCTTATTATAGTGGTTAACTTAGTCAACAGCTGCTGAAGTGACAGAGACATTTCATATCTACTCTATGAGTTTGCCTTTAACACATTTACTGGCGTTATTAGGAATGCCCACCCCGCAGTGTTTTTGAACCAGAAATACTGCATATTTCTGACCGTTTGGGAACCAGTTTTATCTACTAGGGGATTTGAGCCTACTATGAGGAGATAAATATTCCTCAAGAGAGTTTTTAGAAAATGCTGTAAGACTGTAATACTACATGTAATTATTGTTTGTTTTGTCCTAGAACACAAATCAATACATTACATTTTGTAAGAGTTTCATGGTGGCTTGCGCATTGTTTGTCACCGTGTTATTAATTCATAGTTTTTCTGCACTGCATTTTGTATTGTGCAGCACCAAGTCATATTTTGCAGGGAGTGAAAAGAATCACAGCAGACTTAAATAGAAAAAGAAGGGAACAAAGATTCGAGAAAAATCCTTATTTTGAGCAACATCCTCATTTACAGTAGCACCTATTTGTTCATGTCAAGTCTACCAAAGTTCCATGACACATTTGTCCATGATGGACTGACATTTTAAAATACTAGGTAAAACAAATTTAAGTACCTCTCAGCAATAACTCCCCAAAAGTGCATCTCTGTTTCCCTCCATTTAATCTCGTCCTTCCTCCCCCTCTTCTCAGTGCCCGCTGCAGTGTCTGGGTGTCATTAATCTGACACTAGTGAAGTGGTATCCATTACAGTCGCACACCCTAAATCAATGGCTGATACGCAGCAGTGTACATGAGCAGTTGAATATTCCCGTGATGAATATGTGATCTTCTCTCTCTCTCTTTGCACCTTCTTTTGATTCCTCTCTTTGCAGTGCTTATGATCTTACACAACAGGAGGCCCAAATGAGCTGATACGCCTTCATGAGCAAAGACAAGAGGACCCACATACACACATATGCGCAAACACAAATACACACATATAACTAACACTGTTTGTTTTAAATCTGAACAGTGTGATAAATCAAAAATGCTAGTTAGGAGTAAATATTTACATGTGCTAATTGGACTTATTAATGACAAAGATATGAGGGAGTAGGGGAGGGGGAGAGGTGTGTGACTACATAAACATACACCACTGATCAGCTATATAATTGGAGCTTTGTAATGCACATGCACACACTCAGCACTGTTTCTGAATTGGTGTGTTGGGCTGTGGGAGAGGAATGATTAATACCTTTCTTAGACACACATATGGATGCGCACAACCACACATACATACACATACACCCATTCAGGCAAAGGCTCTTCACTGAACTCACGTCTCCAAAGAGGCTTTCAAGTAAATTGAGTTTGGGTTTAGGGTCCTGTTTATATTAATGAGTCCACTGCCGCGTGAGTTAGGCCCAGTGCTCTGTGTTATTACCTGCTTGATAATGAATGCCAGCTTGACTAGCAGCAGTCAATGGAGCCTCCCTCACTCTGCAGATAGTGCTGTAACTTGCCAGTAGCTTGAAAGAATAGATAAGCCACAATCTTTCAAGACAAAAAAATGATTGCAAATACAAAACACAGATGGAAACTGTGACTTGCAATTTCTCTGTGCTAGAAATAATCAAACTGCTTGGGTAAATCTTAAAAATGTTTTTAAAAATTTTAGTAATTGATTATCCCACTGCTATCAGTACTGCAGTAGTTATGGATCAGTACAAGACAGAAATAACACTGATAGTCACCTACAGTATTTAAACAATCAAACAAGTATGATAACAGTATTAGATATTCAAAATATAGGCTTATGGGGTTAAAACTGCAACAAATAACATTCTGATTCAGAGTGAATGAAGCAATGAAACTGGAGGCTTTCAGCCTGCAATACACAACTGTCCAATGAGCACACTAACAGCAGATGTATAGAGCAGAGTGTTTAAGAGGGCCACTCTATTATGTGAATGGTTATGAAGATGGCACTTAAAGGAATCAGCTGATCATCAGCTCATTTAGGTGGCACAAATGAGCTCATGTTCTTGCTTAAGGCCTGCACTACTGGTTCCATTTTAGAAACCTAATTAAAGCATTAGGCACAATAAACCATGACTTTATCCATTCTGTCCACACTGTTTCTCAAGTGAAACACTGTACTTAAATATTGTTACAGTGTTTGCTCTGTCTACCAACACACATGTACCAAAACACCATTTTATTATTAACACAGCAGCTCAAATACTTTTCATTGTTGGAATTTAAGAAAATGATCTTCAACCATTTATTTGTTAAATACAAATTGATTTAGTAAAGCTGAAATCTCATCAAAGTGGATCTTTAAAAGGTCAGAGAGGGCAAGAAAGCAGCAGCTCTTCATAAATCTTGTCCATCACTGAGGCTGTGCTCAGCCTACAAACTATAAATATTGTGGTTCAGGTAGGATGACTCTTTTTTCTGCTGTAGTAAAAGTAGTCGACAGTCGGCTGTGTGAATGGCTGCAGCAGTGTGTTTGCAGTTGCAAACAGTGAAATCCACAAGCTTTGCTCAGCGTGAGGAGTCAAAACTCTTCATGCGTAGCGATAGTGAGAAAGGCATTACATTGAACTGGCTTCAGTGCGTGTTTGTGTGTGTATGTGTGTCTCAATGGTTTACTGGTTCTCTATGATTGAAGCTTCAGCAATCTTTAATAATTCACTGGTTTCTTTTTGCCCCCAGACAAACTGAGTTTTCACCAACAAGGGATTTAAAGAGCAAATACAGAGGTGGCTTTGATTAGCTGAATGTCCAGTCTCTTTTTCCTCACTCACTCACAGTCACACAGAGAGATGCACAAAATACGCTTCTCTGATATGCGCCCACAAATATTTCCTTCATCAGGAGTCTGTGTAACCCCCAGAAGAAAAATGCCATGTAATATAGCAAGTCTGCATTTTAATGCAAAAGACATTAGAACAGGACAACTACATCTGTTCCAGTTCAAAGTTCTCTCTAAGTACAGACTTCAGGTTCTTTCATGTTGAAGGACATAACCATTGTACGCTATGAAGGCTTGACACAATAACTACCTCTTTATGGATAGTACATCTGAAAGAAAAATTGAATGTAGTGAATAATATTCTGGCTGTCGTTACTATATTATTGTGCCACAATGACATAAAAATAATAACAGAATGAAATCATAATGCAATGCATCCTTTAACAGAACAAATAGCTATTGAGAAAAAGAAATGGACATGGAAAAACATCAAAATGTTTACCATATAAAAGAAAAAAAACAATCAAACAAACATTACTGGTCTCTGCTAACAAAAATAGGTTTTAGAAATTACACAGGCACAAAAGTACAGAGTCATTCCTGTGTTTGCATTAAAGGATCTTCTGTAAATGTTGCTACAGTGAAAGACTACAGCTTAGATGTGAAAACACCTATTAGCACCACCTTTATCATATTTCTGTGATATATAGAGAGAGAGATATAGACAGCTTATTATTTAATTAATCATGATGCACCATTCGCTACTATGCCTGAATTTTGCCCATTTTTACTGTAGCCTATTGTATCAACAGAAAGAGCCGATTCAAACTGTTCACTGACCTTCACTTGGGTAAACATCAGATGTCCAAGGGTCAGTAAATGCAGCATGTAATATACTACCATATGTTGTTCTGCATCAGCTTTACCATCTTATAGAACATGATGCAGAATTCATACAGCATCATCTCACCAGCCATCTCTGTGGTGATAATATTTGTCATAAGACCACCAGATGTTATGACTGAAATGTAACAGCCAATAATGATGATGAAACTCTAATAAAACTGATGCTTTTTATTCTTTTTATTATTGAAGTGTTTGTGCAGCAGTGATAAAAGTCCTACAGCAGCATCAACCTAAGTAAACAACTATTAAAACAGATCAATGACTGTTAAGTTTTTCTTCACTTTTTAACATTAAATGATCAATTAGTTGTGATAATAAGTTAATATTTCATATTGTGCCCCCTTTTTCCTAGCCAGTGCTCCTGCCTGGCCCCCCTCATCAAAACTTTTCTAGACCCGCCCCTGCATATCTGACGTATATATCTGTGTTGGAGAAGTTTCCTGGCAAAAAACAATACTTTTGAGTAAATACGTGATGATGTGAACCATGAACCGCTAGTTTCCACATTCTTAGATGAACGGTGAAAAAAACGCAAAAGAACAGATGGTAGTTGCGACAGAAAAAACGATCAGCTGATCACCGCCTGCTGTCATGATTCACAGCAGGAGAGGATGCTGCACAGATGAGGAGACGACCAGAGAGCCACAGGAGCAGAAACGTTCGTGCAAAACGCAGTAAAAATTTTGTTTTGTTTTTTTTTCAAGCAGGGAAAGAGTGGGTGTTGAACCCTCTCACAAGGAAAGGAGTGGGTGTTAAAACACACTCATCCCCCATAGGGGCGAGGCCCATGGGTTGCTCCATTCTTTTTATTCACAAATCCATCCAAAGCACCGTCTGGCTCATCTAGTTTCATCTTGCTTCAACAACAGTGAAATGACGGATGTATTAGGCTTGTAATGCCGCGCAGGCGTTAATATTAACGCAATTATTTACAGAAATTAGTTATTGCCCTAATGTGTTATTTTTGACAACCTTAAAAATAATTTATTATTCCCCTTTTCTATACTATGTTATGTGGAGCGGTGTTTCCCAACCTTGGTCCTCAAGGCACACTATCCTGCAGGTCTTAATCTCTGACAAGTTCTGTATAAGTCTGCTAATGAGCCATGGATTTGAATCAGGTGTGTCATAGCAGGGAGACATCTAATACCTGCAGGATAGTGTGCCTTGAGGACCAGGGTTGGGAATCACTGATGTAGAGGATGTGAAGAATTGTCCATTAGTTAAGACTGGGCAGCATTCTACTCTGAACAGGGCTCCAGAGTTATCCCCAGCACAGAACCAGTCTTCTTCTTTGTCCAGTTTCTTTAAGTCTCTGGCTGTGATGCTGCTGTTCTAGCAAATGGCTGCAAAGCTGATTGCACTTTCTAAAACAGACTTATAGCAGATATGTAACATCTTGATGCAGATGTTGAATAAACACATCTTCCAGAAATTACAAATCTGTTAAAAGTGTAGATCAAATCTTAAAGTAGAGCTAAACTTTTATTTGTTGTATAAATTGCTGGATAAACTTACCAAAAGACAGAAGAGAGGTAGATAGTCTTTGAGTGCTACTTAACTACCATTGTTGGCCCTAAATAAAAAATTAAATCCATGCTTCAGGTTCATCAGTATGCAGTAAAGTTCACTAAAAAAACATGAAATACAATAGAACAATGATTTTCTTTAAGTCTCCTCAGAATGAAACACAATAATACACACGAACACACCAAAACTCAGATTTGTATGACAGTGATGAGTATTGAAAGGGCTACATTGTAAACCCGTGTCTAATTTCACAGATGCTGAACAAATTGTCCTATAACCTAAAGAACGTGTTTGTGTGAGTGGTATAATTTGTGCCACTGTGTGTGTTTTGTGAGTGCTTGAGCTTGTATTCATCTTGGAGGCAGACAATGAGAGGATGTCAGGGAGGCGTGACGAGAGCATAAGATGCAAGGGGAATGTCTATGTGACTGTGTCTGTTAGCACATCTTTACACCATGATAGTGGGTGTATGCGTGCGTATAAACACACAGGCGAGGGAAAAATACACCCGAGATAATACATAAGTTGATCTTTGCATGACCAACAAAGATTCGTATGGACAAACATACATCTACCTCAGGATTCATTAACAGCATGTGTCTGTCTGATCCAAGTTGACAGAATCATTTCTAATTTGATTTTTATTTAAATAATAGCCACAAAGCTCCCAGCTACAGAGGCAATAAATGGTCAAATGTGTAATTTTTTCCAGTTGTGATTAAGTTGCTTTAAGGTTTACTGAATGAAAGTATATTTGAATATACAATCATTGTCTTTTACGCACACTCTGGACCTAGAAGCATTTATTGCATATCAGTCTGAAAGCCAATTTCCCTCCTCAAAATTATTCCAGTAGTTCACCGACTCTGGAAGTCATCCATACATTTATATTAAAGTGTTTGGGGATGGTTACATAAATCAGCATTCTGCTCTGCTGAAGATTAAGAAAGTTTCATGAGATATCAAGCGGGTTTATTACTTTTATGAAAATGTAAGTGTGTGAGTGCATCTATTTGGTCCTAAAATAGCGAACCTCAGCCAGTAAACCCCAACTTGGTGACCACAATATGCACGAGTTTAACTTTATCCTAAAATAAATCTACCTGACAGATATGTATCTTAATGTTAAATAGCATTATGTACCTGAGTGTATGTTATGCAGTGCTGAAAACACAAAGAAACCATTGGAAACTGAAAGAAAGAGTGTAAAAAGAGAGTGTGACAGAGAGGAGATCAAAGGGAAACACAGAGGCAGGACTGGGTCTGATTGTACCAGAACATCCAGCCTGCTGGGTCTGAACCCAATCTAGAGAGTGTATGATTCTCACTGATCCTGTTCATGAAATTATACTGAAAGGATATTATCCCAGAAAATCAGTTTTAATAATCAAATGTAAACTGAATGTGCTCTGCAACATACTGGATCTGAAAATAAAATAAAAAACTGTCTAAGGATTGTTTTATTAATGTGTTCAGCTCACTTTTCTCCTCAGTACAAGATGACTACACATTGTGACAAGCTGATCTTTCCCAGCCTCTTCCATATCCCACCCACACAATCCATCTGTAAAGAGCACAGAGGCAGTTCCTGAATGTTACAGACAGATGACATTTATGGGTTGACAGGACACTTTTAACACTTTCTCTACTGCATGTGTATGTGTGTAAGTATGTATGCGTGTACAGACCCATGATGTGTTGCTGTCTGGTTAAATGTGACATTTCTGTGTTACAGCTTGTGAGGCCAAAGCTTCATTAAAGGTTATCTGTTAATTATATGGACAACCTGTGGTCATATCAAGGTTACAAAGCACTCTGTTCCCCCCGGTTTCACACAGTCACATGTAGGCAACTTAAAGATGTTTGTGTTGATACTGAATTCAAAGCAGCACAAATCTAAGTGCTGTCACTATAATACAACCAAATCAAATATGGTCTGGTGCCATTAAGCTGCTTTGGTCTCTTCTCAGTCGTGGTTGCTGTGGATCCATCCTTAATTTAAGACAAAACATGTGAGGCCACTGGCCACAGATGAGGAGGAGCTAAGGTGAATGTCTCTGAGATGTATCAGAGTGGAACTTCTGCCTTTTCCCCCTTGTTCGCATTATAAAAAGATAGAAAAACAAAAGGCAAAATCTGCAAACTTCAACAGGAACATGAAGACTAAATATATTAAAATCAGCCTAAAAACCAGCTGTAATTCCTTATTGTCTTCCTATATTCAAGATCAATTAGTGGATCTAATTGTGCCCAAACATTTGAGAAGTGCTGCAACAACAAGTCCCAGAACAATCCTGAGTTCTCCTGGGACTCCTCTCTAGGTCTATATTGATCATTTTCCTGTCTAAGGAACAATAACTGAAAACATTTTCACCCAAATTGTCACTTTGTCATTTGTAAACCATTTTTGTTCATTGCAGTTTCAGACTGGGTCTCCATGTGTTTCTGTGCCCTCTGAAAACATTTCACTTTTTAAGTTTTAAGAAAAAAAGAGTTTAAAGGACTACAGAGATGGCATCGGATTCAAATGTCCATTTGTTAAAAATGTTTGTTTACTGTGATAACCTTAATATCGTGTTTTTAATTTTTTTCAATACTTCAGCCATCATTACTGATGGTGCCTATCCAGACCACCAGCTGTTTAACCTCCTGCTCTCCAGGAGGCTTTATAGATCACTTAAAGATGCATTGTGTAACTTTTCAACTTTAAAACGTCACACTCCTGACTCATTGATGGTACAGCTACATCTATTATGTGCATTTCTGGAGCCATCGCTGCCCAGCAGCATCCTGAGGTGGAGAAACTGCATTATACAACTTTTTCATCCAGGACACTGCATGACGTTGCCATTGAGTTTTGCTTTACACACCACGTCACACACTAGCGAACAGATAGAAACACACCAGCCATTGAGATCTCACAGTACAGGTAGGATGTAAGGTGGATGCCGAATTAGCTGTAAAGAGGGGGGGTCACTGAGAAAATTGCAAAGGTTCTATAGTGCATCTTAAGTGTTTATTTCTCTTGTGAGACATTTTATTTTATATCAGAATGATATTTTGCTTTATAATGTGGTGCAGTGCCTAATGATCACCTGGAAAACAACAACAAACCTGTTTGACTCAGATATCAGTTACATATAATAACAAGACATAAAACAAAAGTTTTCACTTTAACACTAAAAACTGAATATTTGACTGAAATCCCATCGATATGCCACGTGACTCAAGCAATTCAAATATGTGTTAAAAATAAAATATGACAGCTGAATGGGATTGCACTGCAGAGCCTACATTACTGTTTTGCTTTGATGGCTTCCTATAATAATCCGTACAGTGTATTAAAGTGCTCTGTATAATATTCATGGAGAGGAGTGTCAGTGTGAATCTGTAGTGGTATCAGGGTTTAGATGATGTTTTGACAGTCTCTTTTCAACCCAAACATGAAGAAAATACAAAAGTTCAAATGCAGTTTTGAACCTCGACCAAAACACTTAAGACTTGCAAAAAAATAGACCAACAGATACAAAGCTATTAAACTAGATGCAACAGAACTTACTGACATCTCGTCACTTTTTTAAAATCAACATGCTCTGCTCTTATCGCCTGTGAAGAGCAGATAAAGTCCTAATAATACTGATCAGTAGCTGGTGTATCAATATATTTTAAGATTACAGTTTGCAGCATTGCACACGTTACTGAGATATTCTTCTCAAAATATTTCTCGGATAAAGTGGCACATCATATTCAAAGTTGGAAACCCTTGGATGTAACATTAGAGCCATATCATCACCGTAAAAGTAAATATGAATAAAGACACAATTAGCTCAAAGATTATTCTAATAATCTTAGTCAGGTATTTGTATTCTATCCCTTAACATCCATTTCTTTCATATTTTATTTTCATTTACAGAATTTTGAAATCCCTAAATTTCCAACAATGAGGCTTTCATAAATATATTTTTCTATTCCAGGATTTTAATATTTTAGTAATCAGAAACACAAATGAAACTAACTGAAATATGTCCCACGTGATGGTGTGTTCACATTTAGTAAGTTTAGTTTGATCAGAATTAACTCTAGTACCACTGCTGTGTGTGACTTTTTGTGACTCACCTTAACTGTAACCATCTTCTGACAGCTGGTTCACACCAAACAAGCAAAACAAGAACACAGCTCACCACTGAACAGACTACACAGTCTCATCAAATGATCTTTGCAATCCTCTCTTTCTTTTTTTTTTAAGCTTTGAATAATTAAATAAATAAATATTCACATTACCATATCAATAGCTAAATAATAGCCAAAGTATAACTAACTTGTCTTTAGCAGTGAGGAGAAGCCGACTACTCAATAACCTGAGCACGAGAGGGAACGTAACTACAAAATTTATTAATCAAAGCAACAATTAAGATTAAGCTGTTGTGTCCTGATTCGGGGACATTGTTTGTAAAAGGGAAGAAGTTTGCTGGCAACTGAAGCTGTCTGGTTGTTGATAAGCCAGGGTTGTGGCTCAGACGAACGCAGGCTTTGATGTTCACAGTGCAGATCAGAAGAAACGGATCACTGTCTTTGTTCTCCCTACAGTTATCTTACTATGCTAACTTGCTGAATCACAAATTAGCATTTTACAGACTCTGCATGTACTCCAACTGCGGGTGCTAACTTATCTTGTTTACTCTTCTTAAGAATCTTTGGCAGACTTGAAAAATGGTTTGTACATCTGCCTTTAACATCTTACAGTCGAGATCAGAGTCATCTGAGAAGTGGGAGGCCTTGAGTAAAAGATGAAGGATCTCTGCCCAGATTTAGCAATGGAGAGAGAACATTCTGATTGTAAAGTAAAAATTCATGCAGATTGACTGATTTATCTGTGGAGTCTCATGTGGTAACAAAAAGTGCTGAATTTTGTGTGGTGGCTGGTTGATAAATCCTCCTTAACATGTGTGTAAAGCCAAACTAGCACTGACACAAAGGACAGTACTTTCTGAGAGGTTGCATAGCACTTTCAGATTTAATGTGCGATTTCAGTGCTTTGCAACCTATTGTCTAATACAAATCTCTAAATAATTTCACCCAGCTGAAGATTTTTAATCCTCCAACTGCTTCTCATTTTTACATTTACCCATAGTTGAGCTTCTTGGTTTGCTCCTAGTATGTAGTCTGTCTTCTTTTCAACTGCTGCCCAGAATTAACCAGAAAATTAAAAATTCAGTGTCCCTCTTTCTACAATTCTACATATTTCATGATGTTTTTTAGACTGAATCTGAAAAAACACTAAGATTAAGATGTTTTAGGATTTTTAAAAGTGCAGAGATTCTGACAGCATTATTGCCTTGGATACATTTGAAGGTCAAAATCTAACCTGAGAGAATGCAGAGGAGAAATACATAAAAACTGATTATAAAGGTGGCCCCTGTTGCTCAGCAGATTGTTCCATCTCGGGCCCCTTGCTGCATCCTATCCAATTCTGCTTCCACTGCTATTGTCCTCAAAATAATAACAGAACATATTCTTTTAACCGAGTGGAAGCAAATGCTGTGGTAGAAACTGCAGCCCCAATTCCAAAACAGTTGGGACGCCGAGTAAAATGTAAATATAAAAAATATTGCAATGATTTGTAAATTATATAAACCCATATTTTGTTCCCAACAGAACATAAACATGATATCAGATGGTGAAACTGAGACATTTCACCATTTTTAGAAACTATTAACTCATTTAATTTAATGGCAGCAACACATTTAAAGAAAGTTTTAACGGGGTGATGTTAACCATTGTGTAACATACCATCTTTTTTTAACAGCTGTCTTTAAACATCTGGGAAATGAGGAGACCAATTGCTGGAGTTCTAGGAGAGGAATTTTGTCCCATTCTGGTCTGGTGCGGGATTTTAGCTGCTCAACAGTCTTGGACTTTCATTGACAGATTATTTTTGTTTCGTGATGCACTCAATGTTTTCTATTGGTGAAAGCTCATCTTTGTCCTATGTGCACAGAGATTCCTCCTCCTGATTCACAAATCTTTTGATAATAATTTACAATGTAGATGGTGGGATCTTCAAAGTTTCCACAATTTTTAGATGCATTTTGTCTAATTTTGGCATCAAATTCAAAATTAGCTAATATTTTCTATGAAATAATAAAGTCTCAGTTTCAACATCTGATATGTTTATGTTCTATTTGAAATAAAATATGGGTTTATGACATTTGCAAATCATTGCATTTTGTTTTTATTTACATTTAGCTTTATCATATTTCATGATGATCCAAGTGTTTTTTATTTGTGAAAGGTGTGGACTGCAGGCAGGCCAGTTCAGCTCCTGGACTTTTTTTTCCTGTGCAGCCATGCTGTTGTGATGGATGCAGTATGTGGTTTAGCATCGTCTTGCTAAAACCTCCAATATCTGCTCTAAAACAGACGTATGGATGTAAACAGATGTTGATCTAAAACCTCCATGTACACTTCTTCATTGATGGAGCTTCACGGATGTGTAAGCTGTGCATGTCATAGGTAATAATGCAAACCCATAAACCACAAACCTTCAGAGATGCAGGCTTCTAAACTGTCTGCTGATGACAAGCTGGATAGTCCTTCTCCTCTTTAGTCAACATGACAGCATCTATAGTTTTAATAAAGAATTTCCAATTTTGATCCATCTGACCACAAAACAGTTTTCCACTTTGTTTCTTTGATTGAGCTTTAACATAAATTTTGGGATTTTATGGTGAAATTATATTTACATCAGTTTTGACCTTTGGTCACAGGGATCAAAACAGAGATTCCTCCCAATTTTCGATCATATGGTACACTGTAGAAGGGTGAATCTTTCAGATCTTAATCTTGTGTTGAGGAACATATTTCTGAAATTGTTGCATAGTTTTTGGATGCAGTTTGTTGCAGATTGGTGAACCTCTGCCCATATTTACATCTGAGAGACTCTGCCTCTCTGAAATGCTCTTGTTATACCCAGTCATGTTACTCACCTGTTATCAATTAACATAATTAGTTGTCAAATGCTCCTTCATTCACCTTTGATTTGAGCCAATTACTTTTCTTTTGTTGCGACTGTTCCAACTTTAAGATATATTGCTTCCATCAAATTCAAAATAGGTTAATATTTTCAATGAAATGGTAAAATGTCTCACTTTTAACATCTGATCATGTTGTGTTGGGAATAAAATATGGGTTTATGAAATTTGTAAATCATTGTACTCTGTTTTCATTTAAATTTTACATAGCATTCCAACTTTTTGGAGTTTGAGGTTGTAAATACCGAGGTCTGATCTGACACCAGAAGCTTAGTGTTTCTTAAATGATGCAGACACTCAGCAAGAAGCCTGTTTGATTTGAGCTCTTCGGAAAACTAGCTCCATTTCCCCATGTTAATATAATCATATTACCACACAGCAAAGCTATTGTTAAAAGAGTAATGGGAATGCTAGCAGGGTTTATATAAGTAAAAAGAAGGAGAGTGTCTTGCGTAAGAGCATGGCAGTGTAAAAAGACTACATGCAGGACCTAATTTCATGCAATCAACAAAGCCACTTTGTGTCAAACCTTTGCTGTTTAAATCCTTCTTTTAAAAAGCTGCAGGCCTTTGAATCAAGACTTGGACATGCCCCACAAAGCTCACAATTTCATTTCACACTGAATGGAATTAGTGAGAGTGGACCAACCTTACAAAGTGGCTTTGAAAGATTTTAGTTCCACCCCAAAACACTCGGCATGACACTGCTGCTAAATGTGAATATGAGGTTGTAGAAGAGAGTGTAAAGCTTTCTGCCACTGTGTGTGAATATACAGTAGGAGTACATCAGAGATTTGTGTAAGAGAAATAGATTCATCAAGGTCATGACAAAAACTTCCCTTTACTTAACTAAATTTCTCAGTAATATATGGTCAGTCTTTGATTTATTTTATTCAAAGTGTCCATTTCATTTGAAACTAAGATTCAATTCTCCTCACTGTTAACAGACAAGCAAGACGGACAGAACAAGGCAATAGATGACCACTGTCACATTCATTTCTAATGTTTTCCTAATGTGTTTTTTTAACAATTAAATTGGTTAAAAGGAGCCTGGTTTAAATTAAACCATAATAAGAAGACAAATGAAGTGATATACTTTTAACATTTCACTTATTTCATCATCTTCTCTCTGAAATCCTTCTCTTCTCACTATGGTGAGGCTGATTAAGAGATGACACATGGGTCTCAAGAACTAACCTTGAAGTTACATGAAAGGACAGAAACATGCTGCCAGACAGCAACAGTAGCGGGGGGGGCACTGTGTTTGCTGCTGTGAGGTGCTGGCAGCGGTCCAGCAAGGCCTGAGGACCCAGTGTTGCAGCCTTGATGAGAAGAGCTCTGCAGCCCCATTCTTCTCTCTCTTCTTATCCTCAAACATTCCATCCCTTAAACCATTCCTCCATTCCCTGCCTCTGCCTCTCCTTCACCTATACAAGTTTTTTCCACACCTCCCTCTCCCTCGCTGCCTGTGCCCTGCCAATGTGATCCATGTGTTTTGCTGAAGCAGCAGAAAGGAGGAATATTTACAGATCAGTCAGATGGGCATGAGCTCTGCTCCAGCTGCACACTCACTGTTCCTCGTCAATCACAGCTACAACAGCTGCAACATACAGAAAAGCACAAAGCTGCACACATACAGGCAGTTTTGCCACTCTAAATGCAAGCTCACACAAAAAAACATGAAGACTTGTCCGTCTGTTTATACCATACATAAATGGATATATAAAAATCTTGACCTTGCTACAGACACATGAAATAACTCTTGTTTGCAAGATGTTTCCTACTTCCTTTGACCTTTCTCAAAGTGTGTTCAATGCAGATTCCCTTCTTCCTAGTAATGACATCTCAAATCATATTTATAGTGACATTTTACATTTTAAACTTTAGGATTGGCTTACATAAACTTTTCACTTTCAGCAGATGAAATTTAAATTGGCACTTTGTCGTGCTAAGCTCAGAACATATCTCATGCTTCATATTTTATTCTGTACAAAGAGCGTTCAATTTTTAAAGGTAACATTGACAAAAACTTTTTTTTTTTAATGGCGAGGAACTTTTACAGTATGCAAACACAGTCAGCCAAAAAAACACTGCACCATTGTCTATATTTAAATGTTTTATCTTCTAGGGGGATTTTTGGAGTGGGGGGGGAGGATTACTGTTTACTTGTGAGTAAACCTGAAAGTGTTGATGGAAACAGTAGCCTGGTGCCCCCAAAATGACAGAGAAAGCTGCAGAGAAAGCCAAAACAACTGCAGCCACAGCACATCTCTGTTGGTAACTAAACTTACAGGATGGCACATTAACTGTGTAAGCCTGTGTGTTAGTGAATGTCTGTGTGTGGGAGGGGGGTGGGGGGGTGCATGTGCACATGAATGCGTGTGTGTGTGTGTGTATCTGAGTGTAAATGACTTTGAGTTCAAAATATCAGGAATAAGTTCTATTTAAAGATTGGTGTGTTAGTGCAAATGCGACCATGCTGCCCCCAAGGATCAGAAGCAGACAAAGAGGGCCACGGAGCATGAAGCCTAGGTGGTCCACAGCAGCGACAATCACACATGCACCCAGAAGATGGCAGAGGAAAGCCCCAGCCTGCTGCTTTTTCTAAGCAAATAAGAATGATAATAAGCATGATGACACCTCCATACATCCACATGCAGTATCACGGGGAAGTGCAGCATCATCGTATTATACGAGCAATTCCATGTTCTACCACCAGAGCATAATGTTTGCTTAGAAGATATGTCTACACAGAGAACATGGAGGTGGAAGATGAGCTGATTTTTGTCTGTGCACTTATTATGTACCACCAGCTCACCCCTTGCTCAAAGGTTTACATTCCAAACATGTCCAGAACTCATCAGAATAATAACAAGGAAAGTGGAAATACAGGAGTCAGAAGAGGAGACATAGGGGTTGCTCTAGTGTCTTTTGTTTATATGTTAATATTGTGATGAATTAATTGGTGATTGGAATTGTTTACAGTCAAGGTGAACGATATGTTAAAGTAAGAAGACTGCCCAAGAAGTGCTGACAATACATAAATGGTCGTGGTCTAAACCACACTTAGTTATGTGCAACCAGTAAATGTAGCTTTGTCATCAACTACGAGCAAACTGCTTGAACTTCCACATTTTTCTTGACAATGCCGCAATACAAGCTGCCTCTGACATCCACAAAAATCCCACGGCAGACAAACCCAAAACCCACTGTTGCTTTTTACCTTTTCTTCCTCTTTTATTTTCTTCTGTGCCTTAGCTTGAGAATATAAAAGTCCAAGGGGAGTTTTAACTACACAGACAGTTCTGAATTGCATGCATTCACACACACACACACATAGCTCTGCAATAGGCAAACAAATGATGCTGCCAAAGAGAGGTGTTGTGGCTGCTCTGTCAGCCCAACAAGGTCAACATTCAAAACACAAGCAGCGTGTGTTTGTGAATATGTGCAGGCATAAGTGTTTCAGTGTTGTTTTTGTGGAGTTGATTACATGGAAGACCTTGACATTCACTCTGAGTCCACCTACTTAACTGGGGCAGATCTCATGCACACACTGATTGCCATTGCTGTTTTGCTATTAGAATAATTCTGCCCACCTGCTGGCACTCTTCACACACTAACACACACTGCATATTTATGCCCACCTTCTTCCTACGCCATAGCTCCTCCCTTCACCTGCTGTTTAGATCAAGTTGATGCCATAATGTCAGCAACATGGCTGATCATCATGGAAACCATTTGTCCTGCAATGACATCACGGAAGGCAAACCAGTCACATTAAATCAATGTGACCTATTCAGAACTACAGCCAAGCATTCATTAAGGTTATCAACGCTCATATCTGATGTAACACTCACAATCAGGTTTAATGTCACACTTTAATGCTTTTAAAATATACATAATGCTAATTAGAAAAGACACAGGTGATCAGTCATTTCAAAAGTTATCTTCCAAACAGCCTGAATAATTCACAGTACATGGAGCTTTTTGGCAGCGCAGCTAGAAGCTTGCTTTTTAACTGGACACAGGTCCTGACACAAAGTCCAAATGAAGCCAGTTACAACAAGTTGTGACTTTAGGTAGCCACTACCTTTCATATATTTTGTAATTTCTCATTTTTATTTTTATTTTATCACTCTTAGTTGTACAGCACTTTGGTCAATATATGTTGTTTTTAAACATACTTACAAATAAAGTTGACTTGACTTTCATATCTATGTATTTATCATAAAAAGTTATATTTAGTATATATCATAAATAACATCATCTTGGTCGGTCTGACCAGATTTTGGGTTTATACTGAAAAAAGAACAATTAACACCCTTTTGTATAGCTGACTCAGTCTGACCGACATTTGTTCCACCTTGTGCTGTTTCTATAATAACCTATTATATCTTTCAAGTAAAGCTGACAGAGGTTTTATGCATTTAATGTCTTGGATTCCTTTTTCAACCAGTCTCTTTCTTTTCCTTTTTTTTTTTGTTTTTTAGATATTTGCCACCTTGTACCTAAGTATCCTTACATTGTGCCACTGTGTTTTTGAAAAAGGTTGTGAACTCAATATTACATTTATAAAAAAGGTATGGAAGAAATTCAAAACTACTAAAAATTGCAACATGCTATCATATTCACTGCACAAAATAATTTTCAAGAAAGTAAATTAACCTTGTTTTTGGACTTTTTTTTTTTTTTTTTTTTTTTTTTTTTTGTCTAAAAAGAAAATATTTAGATTAATTTGCTAGTTTCGAGAATTCTAGCCAAGCAAAGTTGGCTTACCCCATTGGCAGATTTTTTGCTCAAAACAATAAAATTTGATAGTAAATAAGAATATTTAGCCTATTTCAAGTAGGGCTGTTTTTGTTGCAGATCTAGATTTTTATACAGGTGGTGGACAGAGGGAGGGAAAGACTTTATCAGGGGGCCAGATACTAAGACAGGACATTATTGTGTTCCTCTTTCAGATATAAAACACCCACTCACATACATACACTAAGTGATTACTGTGGTCCCATTAGAAAGATTCGAGGGGGGAAAAAATTACATCTATAATCTGGATCACCAAGTGTAAATATGTGAAAAAGGTATTTTAAAAAAAGGTCCATAGAAAGGTAAATTGATCCTTTTGGGGGGCAGTATGTGGTGCTTGATGTGGTAGTAAGTCTGTCTGGTGGTGGTGGTAGACTGGACCCTTGTGTGATCATAATGACTTGCATGGCCAACTCTACATTTGGATTTATTGGACCTGTTGACATTGGGGCTGGTATGTGTAAATGCCTGAACTGTGTCCTTCATTACAAAAAAATCAGAAATATACATCCTCTCAATTTTACCTATCTTCCTATACAAACAGACTGGTTACAGACTATATTTCTCTACATTTTCATGCTGTAGCTTACTTTAAAGTCAACTGTTACCCTGTTTGAATTAAACTGGATCATGTAGCTCCAGCTTGGTCAGCAATGAGTAACTTGGATACTGAGGTACTTTTTGAGCATCTTTATAGTTTATCTTGATTAAGTGATTTGTTGTGTAGTCCTTGAATGCACTCACTGAAAACTGAATATGACAGGATTTCCCAACGTTATCCTGAAACCAAGCTAGTGCTACCACATAAAAAGATTAGCACTACTACATAGCTTCATGCTAACATTGGGCTAATAGCCCAATAACATTATCAACAGGAGCAGGAGCAAAATCTATTGTAGAAATGTGCAGCCAAATGTCAATATTTTTAAAGGATTAGAAAACTACTTCTCCTCCAGTGGCCTGTCAATCACCTGAGGGGGCACCAGGGGTTTCCAACCTTATTTCAGAAGTGGCCAGTGCCACCCAGGCCACCCCTTTGTGTCCACCCCTGCTTGGTACAACAATACCTTTTTAAGAGCATACACTGTTCATAATTTTATTTAAATGCAAACAATTGTCTGAAATTGAGACTATCGTGCTTTGCCTGTTATCTAGTAATCCTGGCAGTTAGCTTAACGCAGCCTGTCAAGAGCAGTGTGATTGTGTCTTCAGCAAGTTGCCCATCTACACTGTATGCATGTCCCCTGTCTTTGTGGGCTTTCTTCTTTTTTTTCCTGTGTTTATTTCTTTTAAGAGTGTTGATCCTTCTGTCTACAGTTCTCACTGATTTTCACGAGTATTGCAGAGGAGTGCCTCAAGTAAAATTTGAGCCAACTCTGAGCCAGACATTAATAATTGAGGAGGGCATGAGGCGATAGAATGGCTCCTGCAATATTCATATTTCATATTGACTTGACTGCCAGCCACTTGCCCATGCACCCAGTACTTATGAAGTCTCACAGATGACTGAAGATGCAATGCTGTGTCCTCCCCAAAGTCGCTGCTTTCAATATCTCCCTTTCTGTCCCTCATCTTCCACCATTCGCCACCTCTTTCTCCACGCTCTCCCTCACTCAGCCATCTCTGCACTTGTTCCCTTCTCCTTTTTCTCAGCCTCTTCTTTTCATTCCCTTCTCATCTGCTGCCATCTCTCAGAAGACCATGGCATGCCCATGGGCCAAATTCAATTATAGACCAAATTAAAAAGATGCTTCTCAACTCCCTTAACAGACAAAAGGAACACAGGCTTGCACCAGATAAACCACGTCTATAATCGGAGAGACAACACACACTAAGACCATATCCATCCCACCCAAAGACGCCCACACATGCACACACAGAAACACATGCACAGATAGTCTTATTTTTCAACATCTGCATTGAATCAACAGAAACCAAAGGCAAGTAGTAGCAAAACATTAAATTTAGACTGTGTTCTCAAGTTCTGACCCCTGCCCAAGTGTTACAGCAGCTTTTCCGGTCTGTTCACTAAAAACCCTCCCTTTCTGCATATCCATCTCTCCAGGCCCCAGATGCACTCATTAATGAGCCATATTATTGGTAGCATAACTGTGAATAAGCAGGGAACCACCTGACTGTTTCAAATGTAGAAGGGCAATCTGATGAATTAGACAGTAAAGCAGAAAGAACCATCATAAGTGCTGCAGCAGATGTCTGCATTTTAGCATCAGCCATAAAATATCAAATCCTCAGGAAGAGACGGGAGTATCTCTGAGGTCAACCAATTATCGAGCGCCCAAAGCTACAATGGGTGCCTTTCAACGTGATTAGATCAGAGTACAGTGGAAGACATCCGGTCCACTTGTTCTTTTATACAGAAAGATGAGATTAAAAATCTCACAGAGAAAAAATAAATGTTATTTTTGTATCTGCTACTCTGAGAGGTAAGGTGGAGGAAACTGTTTCAGTCTATATTTTATGTTGTGGCCCAGCATGTCATGTTGTAAGATAAAACAGAGGCTTCTTCAGGATTCAAACTCCTACCTGTCAAACGCCAAACAGAATACACATCTTTAAATCAGGTACACACTGTGCAATTTAGGTAATCTTATAAGTTAACTAACAGTCCAACTGACTGACAGGCATCTAATGACTTGCCATGTTTGGGGTCTGCTGGTTTGCTAATCACCTGAAAGCAGCAAATGCTCCACAATTTCTATCCATGCTGTGTTTATGAGCTGGGGGACACGTCATAAAAACAAGACTTCTGCTGCCAAATTTTCTTCTTTGGTTGATTTCTAAAAGGTTTGTTTTACTCGTTCCATCTGCACTGTTTCGGTTTGTTTTTACCCAACAGCACCAATACCACAATGATCAAAACATCATTCAATAAAACATTCCTACTCTGTGAAAGAAAAAGAAGGGATGCACCAATACCACATTTTTTCAAACTGAGTACAAGTACAATAGGCCTACCAGACGTATTGGTGCATCCATAGTAAAGACTTAAGAGTTACAGCTGATATAAAGTAGTTTTTTCAGGTGAATCTAATTTTTGTGGATTCAATCAACTTGAGAGTTACACTTTTTCTATTTGTATAAACTTTAATCTAGAACTACCTTTTGTTTTAGCCACTATCAAATATATTACCACAATTGCTTCATATCTTTCACCTGGGCATGCCAGAATTGCATGGCACATAGCTAGCTAGATAACAAAGCAGGATCTTCTCCATGCCTCGCCAGACAGCTCGTACATCTAAACTTTCACAGGAACAGTCCAATGAGCCCAATTAATACAATAAAGCACTAATCAAAGACTCTTCTACAGACACTTCAAGGCCAGTTGGGATGCAAAAAGATGTATATCTCACTACTTAGAATTTTCCACATGCTAACATTCAACACCTTCATACTTCACCCCTTCATTGTCAGCTGTAAAAGTATTTTGCCTGATTCAAATATCTTAGTATTGAATGCTCAAAAAAATGATCTGGCAGAAAGAACTGATGATCCCTTGACTCCTACTCTATGTCTATGAGCAAAACATTTCCCAATACCAAACGTATCAAAGGGCATTTAAAATGAGCTATGTCAGGCAAGCAACTCAAACTGCTTTGCTGCTTCCTACATGATCTCCCTGACACTCTACTTGTAACTTATCAAATGTACACATCCAGTCTGGGTGGTCTGTTTACGCTGCAAAGTTCCTGTCTTGCTCTCTGTTTCATACTTGCTTCCACTGCTGCTGCCCTTCAACACTGAACAACTTGTTTTCAGTCCCTGCATTACCCTAGCATTCACCTGTAGGCTGGAAAGTCAAAATGGAAGTCATTCCTATTTTAAATTGAGAAAACATGTGCACAAGAATGATGGGCTAACAGCCTATAGAAGCCAAACATCAATTGTATTATTTAATAAAGTAGTATAAACAATAACACACACATTTTCTGCCTGTTACAGTTGAGTTGGTCATTGCTGACATATTTATTTGTGACATTAGAGGAGACAAAATGCACATACACCAATCAGAAATAGCTGCCTAATACTGAGTAGGTCTTCTTCACCAAGTGACCCTGACCAGGCAGCTTGTTGACAAAGAACATGTGAGGGTATCCTGAAGTGTCTGGTACTGGAACATTGGCTATTAGATCTTTGGGGCCCAATGGGTTATGGGTGGAGGTTTGTGTGGATCATGATTGCTTTCCACACATTCCACCAGATTGATATCTGGGAAGTTTGGAAAGTCATGACAAAGAGTTTAACAGCTGAAACTCTGTCATGTTCTTTGAGCTTTACCCAAGAAGTAAAAATATATACTAAAAAAATGTTTAAAAAAGGGGTAGCATATCTCTGTGTACTTGATTGCTCACTGAAGGATGGCAGATAGCTATCTGGCTGACAAGGAATCTGGATTTTGACCAGGGTTCTTAGTTTCCGTCTGTATCTGGGCTTCCACCACTGATAGACTGATCCCTTTTGAGGCATTCAAATCACGTTGGCATTTTCTCATCTTGTGTTGTTTCAGCTGACTTTTAAATGCCTCAATAAATGTCATCATTTTTCTTTCCAATTCAGTAACTTTATCAGATTTCTTGAGACTGAGAACTTTTGTTTTAAATGTCTTTATTTATTCAAGTTTATTGCACTGATAAAGTTTAAGTTTCTTTAAAACAAAATTTCAAAAATAAGATTAATTTATTTAGAATCTGATTTTCGATAAGATGAGCAGTTATTCACTTTACGTGTGGTTGGTCATTATGTTACAGCTAAATATGTATATGTGGTTTGTTTTTGTTTATTCATTTAGTATTAATCTTTTGTTTTGATATCTGCACTGAGACATGAGCGAAATTGTTAGTCCTTTGTTTAATTTTGTTTAAGAGTTTAAAAATATATTTGATCAAATAAAATAAAATAAAATAAAAGAAAAGAAAAGAAAAGAAAATAAAAGAAAATAAAAGAAAATTTACCTGCTTTGGGGCAATGCCATGTTCTTTACGTTAATAGATGTATAGATGATGTTTCCTCAAGTATCACCGTGTGTGTGTGCAGTGTGATTGTTTATGAGTGTATGTTGTGGAATCTCCCCTCACCCCACTAATCCACACACACACACACAGACACACACATCTGGGGATAAATAATAATTCATCACCAGACTGAATAGTTACAGTCTGGAGGCTCAGACAATACATGGAAACAACAATTCATACACACTCCTACTTGAAATAGCCATAAACCAGCAACCGCCCACACTGTCTCCACTGAACCAAGCTTGAAACATTAGTCAGCACCAGCACCCAGTTAATCACATATACCCAATATCAATTTGTGGAGCACAAGCACGGCGCAATAAATATGTAAATAACCCCCCAGTTTGTCTGTGTGTTTGCTGCAGGAGACAAATAGGGTCCACGGGGAGAATAGGGGAAAGCTTTTCTATCACCATGTATTGAGATGGCACACCAAGCAATGCTCAAGTTCAAACTCGTCCTTACACACACACATACCTGAAAACACAAACACACAATGACCTATCCATGACAGCAACTGTGTACAGATGGATCAACAAATACAAATGGATCAATTGGACAGAAGTGATTCCCCCCTTACTCCCACCAACCCTGAAGCACAAACACATACTATCCATGACTGTGACACTGGGATAGCAGAAGGGGTGTCCGTCATTGTCCTGTAAGGGGATATCTGAGATGATGTTGGCGACTTATCCACACTCTTCATAATCCATTGTGTGTGGGGTTTTTTGTGCATGCTACTGTGTGTGTGTGTGTGTAGAGGACCAGGCCTGGCGTTGTTGATAAGGGCTGAGGGCTTAGTCCTCAGTTGCAGGGACACACTCAGAGCATTAATGAGCCCACAGCACAGAGGAGAGCCTCTGCCAAAAAGGTCTTTATCAGCTTCTACGAGCCTGTGTGCATCTGTGTGACAGTCAGAACGAAAGAGGGAGAGTCCCTGTGTCTTCATGTGTTGTTTTTATTTGTTTTTCTAACTCCGAACTATATTTTTGCTAAAAGTATTGATTATCAAACCCTTTTTTTCCACACACACTGTGCCTTGTCTTTGTAGTGGATATAGCCTGAGGGTGAGGGTTGGGATACAGCACGCACAGTCTGAGAGGACACATCCATCACATAGACAGCTTAAATGCAGTGTGTGTATGTGTGCAGTATCAGAAGTTAGTTAGTCGGGTAATAAGGTGATTTTGCGAGAGCTCCCAAAGCCAAGATTCAAGGTGAGTGACTGACAGAGTATTATATTGGTTGTCAACATGAAGCAGAGGATAAACGACAGAAACAACATGGAGACATGGACAGACTGACAAGAAATATAGAGGCAGGATGACGTAAGTTGTGAAAAGGAAATGTTTGCATGTCTGTCTGCTGGACTGATGCACACAAAAACAATATTCAGCCATTCATTTCATCCATCCACAGAGTATGGCAACAAGTGATGTGTACTTCAAGGGGCACACAAAGCCAGTAGAAAAAAATGCTCACTGACACTCAAGACTGCTTATCAACTCCACCTTTTTGACGGAAGTCTTGTCCTCCACGTTCTCTCTTATATATGTCATGTTTCCTTAACTAGAAGGCATCACTTTTATCTGCAAAAGGTAAAAAGAAGAAGTAGGGATAGTGATATATTGTGTCTGTTCAGTACCTGGAAATGGTGTCTATGCACGTCAAAAGTAAATGAGACTCAACAAAGAAGAAAGAAAGGGGGAGAAAAAGCAGCAAGTCTGTCTGTCAACCAAAGAGAGGCATATGAAAGGAAAGCAGAGTGAAAGTTCAGAGTCATTTTCATGTATTTCAGGTTTAAGAGTGTGCATAAAGAATTTATGGGATCTAAGTGATGCTGGTTTGAGATTGCAGCAGGGGAGGGGTTGCTGAAATTGGTGCTTGGCAGGGGAGGGGGAACTGTCGAGATATATGTACCACTAAGCAGTGGGGGGTATTTTTCATATGTACACAAACAAGAGGAAAAGGAGGAAGCAAAACTGCAGGGGACAGACAACATTGGTTATAGAAAGAATTGACCTGGAAGTACTAAAGGCACATCAAGATGGTTCCCATCAACAGGGATGCAATGCTGCCGTGCGATACTTATCTGCTGTTGGGCAACTGCTGCTGTTGCAGAACATTTTCGTCTCATCAACAAAATCTCACAAACGTCTCCTCATGTTTTCATCACCAGAGAGCCATTTTTAGCTCGTCACTGTCTCATTATCGTCATGAAAAAAGGGTTCGTCAACGAAATAAATTTGTCATCGTTGATGAAAACAACACTGACCCAGTGTAAGAAATTTTGAGTCTGTTACTATGCCTAAGTTAATTGTGACATTTATCTCATACATATCCATGCCATACATATCCATGCCAGTGTGTGTGCATCCATGTGTGTATGCTACTGTAGGTTATAGATTTTTGTGCAAATTACTTTTGATGTATTTCTTGGCAATGTGCAGCACAGTCACTGAGCAAAGCACAGGCCTGATGCATGATGACTTGGTTTGGTGCAGTCCTGTGTATCTGCAGCCATTTAACAGATGATAACACCATACAAACAATAATCCCAAATTGCAAAATACCGAAAGCTACATCTCAGATTCTGCAGGCCTCATTTAGCATGGTGAAGTGTATGATTAGAAAAATTATTGAACGAGTATGGCTTTTTTGTGACAGTTGCCAGGACAAAGTCTCTTCTCTTTGAAAAGAACATTGCAGCATGTCATTTGGAGAGATGAGCCCAAATTAGAAACTATTAGTCACAAGGTAGTTTGCCATGTTTGGAGAAAAGCAAACACTGTATAACAGCACAAACACATCGTATCAACTGTTGAGGACAGTGGTGGAGAGGTGCTAAGGGCTTGTTTTGCAGCCAAGGACCTGGGATACCCTGACCTATTGCAAACAGCGAGTTATGAACTCCGTCGTATACCAAAGTATTCTGGAGTCGTATGTGAGGCCATCTGTTCTCCTACTAAAGCTTGGCCACCAATGACTCATGCAACAGAACTCAAACACACCAGCAAATCTACATCAGACTGGCTAAAAAAAGAGAACAATCAAGGTACATGCAGATGTGTACACATATGAGTGATATCTTAAGAAGCTTCATATGCTAAACCTGACATATAAAAGACAGAAATGACTAAACAGATGTTTCTGTACAATGAGCTGCACACAGATAACACAAGCACATACACTCATATAACATAGTGGGTTCCTCAACTAGTGTGTGTCTGCTCCCCAACCCTCGAGTAATAGCACAGAGTCACATGCATACATCGTCCAGCAGGTTATTACAGTGGCAGTGTAGTTTATTGCCCTGCCTCAGCATTGCTCAATTATTCTGCCTGGGTCCAAGGGGAAAGGAGAAGCAGCTCAGTGTGCTACTTACAATAAACCTAAGTAGGCCACAGAGACTGACTAAAGTATAACATACAGACACACCAGAGCATCACTGTGCAGACTATTGAAAGTCCAACCACAGGTTACATATTTTTAGCAACAGCTTTGGCAATTTATAGTGCATAGCATTATCCATGTTTCAGGAACTTACTGTAAGTCAATCGACACAGTCACACCACTGAGACAATTAAATACAAAAACTCAAAATGGTTTAATTCCAATTTTAGTGATTTACCAAATTTGTCTATCATTACTGAATACCAAGGGTTTTTCCTTTTCTCTCCCAACAACACTGGTATATCCTAGGTCGTATGTAATGTGCTTTGCTGACCTTCAGGCAAACCACAGAGGTCACCACAACCTTGTATTATTAAATACTTTTACAGTGTGGTGGCAAAATAGAGAGAAAGGGATGTGAGGGGCTAAGGGGAAAAGAGAGAAATGGGGGGGGGGGGGGGGTCTATTTTAGAGTGAGATTAAGCAGAGCTGTGTTGAAATCGAAGCCTTGACCAACCAAGCCATGATCTGAGGTCTTATTAGAGACTCTTATTTAAGTTGAGGAAGGCACTAAGAACCTTACAATAAGACAGCATGTGAGAAATCATGCACCAAAGAGGATGAAGCATTCAGTGCTAAAAGGATCTAGTTAAAGCTCAGTTTCCTGTGCTCTCTTTATTCTTTTTTTTTGTTTTCACACATATGCTGCATGACCATCTTTCTCCTCACTCATATGCAGTGACCCCTTCTCACTCTCCAACAAGGTCAGCTAAATAAAGTTCAAGGATTTAGCCTAATTTTGGTAAATCTAAAAACTTCACACAAAAACAGTGCAAGCAAGCTCAAAAATGCCAGTGTGCGTGCATCCATGTGTGTATGCTACTGTAGGTTATAGATTTCTGTGCAAATTCTTTTTGCTGTATTTCTTGGAAATGTGCAGCACAGTCACTGAGCAAAGCACAGGCCTGATGCATGATGACTTGGTTTGGTGCAGTCCTGTGTATCTGCAGCCCATACCGTAGAGAATAGAGGGAGTGCTGTACTACCTGCTTATTGATCAGTTAAAAGATAAGACCTGCTAGAGCTTAACAACAGACCCCAAGGGAGGTGTTGGTGTAGAGCTGTCTTTCTATCTCCCCTAGAAGCCCAGGGATGTAGATCGAAGACCACAATGTGCGTATGTGTGTGTGAGAGAGACAAAATGACCTTCAATAGCCAGTGACCAAAAAGTAAAAGTAAAGCATATATATGTATAGTTTTCAACAATTTATTGTCATTCTCTTCTCCTTCCCCTCTAAATAAAACCCATCAACAGAGCTTTGTCCTTCAAACCAAAACAGGCAGGAGGCATAATGGAAACCATGACAACGAGACAGCAAATAGACAGCACTGCTTAGGGTGAGTGAGGATGGATGGTTGTATGGTTGGATAGGGTTTTCTGAGAGGACAACTGAAGGGGAAGTAAACTGAAAATACATGTGATAGAAAAGAATATGAAATTTAAAACAAGTTTTTAAACTCCCACCACCACCACATATAAATGTCTGAACAGCACAGGCGGAAGTGCAGATACACACTGCGACATAGGATGGAACTTCATTTTCTTGACAGATCTCTAGGACTATGAGGTATAATTTGAGCCAATACTTTGGTTTAATAAGGGCTCTATGGGGTTTCCTTCACAATTTCCGAGACTCGGCTATCAAAGTTACTCATTAAACATTACACATCCCACAGAATAGAACGGGAATCCAACAGAAACCATGCAGTTATTCCCAGCCACTAAGAATCTGGCACAAAGTCTATTTTATTAACGTTAGCTAACAGCATGTAGTGGCTTAAGGTTTCCTCAGATGTTATGCTGGTTCCCTCCAGCATTAAGCTGGAATTATAATGTCAAATTTAAAACAAATGTCACAGGAACACACATACAAGGAATAATGTGAATTTATTCTAATTTATTCCATTCCTAATCCCTCATTATATCCCTCATAAGTAGCTGTAAGCAGGCAGATGCACATACACTCAGCCAGGCAGTAAAGCCTCCAGTTGTTACATTTCCCTGAATAACCACAACTTGGACAGCTCAGAATATACTTTCCTCTAGTTCAGACTTACTAAAAAAAATTAAATTAAAAACAAAATTAACTTGTCAGTGTCTACATTTACTCAACGATAACTTATATATTTAGGCCTCACCCAGCTAATTTACACATAACTGTGCTAAAACTTAAAGGAAATGTATGCCCAACTATGATTGAATAGGACAACTGTGCTAACTTGTAGCAAATGTATATGTAACCGTACTAATTTAGCATAATTGTGATAAAAAATTGCGTGTTTGAGCCTAACTATGTTAATTTAACTTTTAAAATGTATAGCCACTTTAAGTCTAACTATGCAAATTTAGCATAACTGTCCTAAAACTCATAGGAAGTTTAAGGTTGACTATGCTAACTTAGCCTAACTGTGCTAAAACTTGCCGCAGGGGTGTGCAAAAAAGTGCTTACAAGACAAATGCTCACAACACTAAAAAGAGACAAATGTCAGTTAGTCAATTGTTTTACCATCTTTATATTTTTTAAAAGAAAACTGAAGATTCTGTTGAATGTTGCATAAGACATCACACGTAGACCTACTTGTCTCCACCTTTTTGTGTCTTAATTATCTTCATGTTGAGTGTGACTGACTAGTGTCAGTCCTGTCATCCTTATATATGGGCAGAAGTCTTAACTCATAATATACCAGAGCTGCTCAAAAGTACTCAACACACTAAGTATCCAAAATTGCTTTGATTCAGGTGTATTTTTCCTTTGAGCAACTCATCTATAAAGAAACCAAAGCTTTGTGATTATCTCATGACAATACTCAAAACAACAGTTATAATATGTGACAAATATAGTGTAAAACTGGGTGTGATATGGAGTTTTGGGAGTAACGGTGTTAAAATAAACTAAATTACTTTTTTCAGTGATGAATCAACTAACTAATTAGTCTTTCAATTGTAACAATGCTGTTGCCGTTACTGAGGATAAAACTTTACTGACAGAGCGTTACTATGGTAAGATGAGTCATTTTTGTTTTTAATGAACATAAGTTTCACATTTGTTCAGACGTTATTGCTACAGTGGAGAGGAGGCGGAGTGGTATGATTGAAACTATAGAAAACACTCTGTGTTTGTTATGAACTTCATTAATGTTTGAGTAGAAGAGTTGCCATAATATGCTGTGACAGGTGTCATCACATAAAGCGATCGTCTGCCAGAAACTGACTTATGCTTCTTTATTTTTAGAATGTAAAGTCCAATTAGTATATGATTTATGTCTTTATTTACAAAGTTTCGTTTCCACTAATGTTCATTACTTTTTTATTACAGTATATTTCTTGTCAATAAAATGTAGAAATCTACATTAATGTGGTCTAATTTCATTCAAGAGTTATGGCCAACTACACTGTAATAAATGATTCTGTAGGCATGTAGGTTTTAATTGATGAATTTAGTAAAATAAATTCAATATTAATGTGTCCTTGTTTTTATGGTAATTATTTAAGTAAAATTCAAATAAAAATGGCTTGAATAAAACCAACGTATTCTGGGTTAATCCAATATAAACTTTCTGTTCATGTAATTCTAATCAGAGAGAAATTTGAATAAATCCAACTCTTTGGAAATGGACAATTTTTAATTGAAAAGCACTTCCTGTTAAGCGTCCTTTTTTAAATCGGCAGACATAGCCACAAAACACTGCAATGGACTGGCAACCTGTCCAGGGTGTCCCCTGCCTCTCGCCTGGAAAATGCTGGGACAGGCTACAGGCTAACCACGACCCTGAAAAGGACAAGCGATAGAAAATGGATGGATGGACAGGCACAAAACATGCAGTCCACTTTACTCATCTATGCTATCTGGATGACTACGGTAAGGAAACAGATTTTGTTTGTACTGGGCTGGTGAGGACAAAGCACAGCTATGGTGTATGCAGAGTTATAATACAAAATGAGCAGTCACATGCTTGTTTTATCCATTATTTCCCATGCTTGTTTTTGTGTTAGATTAACTAAACAACCATATTTCATGAACTTCTGTGAAAAAGCCACGACATGGTAGAAAAAAACCTACTTAACTAAAATGTTTTGCTGAGCAGCTCCTAGCTTGAAACATGCTTAATGCTTTTTTGTTTTACTAAAATGTGGTTAACTGAACAAATTTAATAAGACCTTTTAAGAGAAAAACAAATGTTTTTAAAATATAAGGTTTTTTTTAAATTTATAATTAAGAGCTCAAGAAAAATTCCTGAACTAGTTTAACCAAGGCATAAAAGCTAGCTAAAAAGCTGCTACCATGAAATGTGCTTATTTTATCCATTATTTCCCAATCTTGTATAGTGTTAGATTAACTAAATAACCATTGTCCATTAACTTATCTGAAAAGGCACTACATACATACTTTAAGATAGTTTCACTAGTTTCACTAAAAGCTAGCGAAACAGTTGCTAGCATGAAATGTGCTTGTTTTATCCATTATTTCCCATGCTTGTTTTTATTTTAACTAAATAACCATAATCCATTAACTTCTCTGAAAAAGCACTACATGCAAGAAGCCAAAATTTATAATGTAAGGATTTACTTTGAAATTTATGTTCAAGAAAAATGCTAAGCTAGTTTAACCAGAGCATAAAAGCTAGCCAAACAGCTGCTAGCATAAAATATGCTTGTTTTTTTTACATTATTTCCATGCTTGTTTTGTGTTTAATTTACTAAATAACCATAATCCATTAACTTCTGTTAAAAGGCACTACATGCAAAAATAAGTCCTGTTTAACCTTAAGTGTTTTCTTTCAAATGTTGGTTAGCAACTGCAAAACACCTGCTAGCATAAAACGTGATTATTGTATTAATGCTTTTTTGTTTTACTAATATGTGGTTAACTGAACAAATTTAATAAGACCTTCTACGAAAAAGCCAAGTGTTTTTAAAATGTAAGGATTTTCTTTGACATTTATGTTTAAGAGTTCAAGAAAAATAGATACTTTAAGATAGTTTCACGATAGCATAAAAGCTAGCTAAACTGCTGCTAGCATGAAATATGCTTGTTTTATCCATTATTTCCCATGCTTGTTTTTATGTTAACTAAATAACCATAATCCATTAACTTCTCTGAAAAAGCACTACATGCAAGAAAAATATCCTGCTTAACCTTAAGTGTTTTCTTTCAATTGTACATGAACAATTAGCAACTGCTAACAGCTGCTACTATAAAACATGATTATTGTATTCATGGTTTTTTGTTGTACTAATATGTGGTTAACTGAACAAATTTAATAAGAACTTATACGAGAAAGCCAAATGTTTTCATGATGTAAGGATTTTCTTTAAAATCTATGTTTGAGAGTTCAACAAAAATTGCTACTTTAAGCTAGTTTAATCAGAGCATAAAAGCTAGCTAAACAACTACTAGCATTAAACATGCTTATTGTTTTCATGCTTTTTTGTTTTGGGAATGTCAGGTTTATTGAACAAATCTAATAAAAACTTGTAAGAAAAAGCCAAATGTATTTTGTAATGTAAGGAATTTCTTTGACATTTATGTTTACGAGTTCAAGAAAAATAGCTACTTTAAGCTAGTTTAACCAGAGCATAAAAGCTAGCTCAACAGCTGCTAGCATGAATGTTGTATCCATTATTTCCCATCCTTGTTTTTATGTTAGATTAACCAAATAACAATAATCCATTAACTTTTGTTAAAAGGCACTATCTGGAAAACAAAAATCCTGCTTAACCTTAAGTGTTTTCTTAAAATGCACATGAACAATTAGCACCTGCTAAGCAGCTGCTAGCTTGAAACAGCCTTACTGTATTAATATTTTTTGGTTTACTAATATGAGGTTAACTGAACAAATTTAATAAGAACTTTTATAAAGAAGCCAAAATTTATAATGTAAGGATTTACTTTGAAATTTATGTTCAAGAAAAATGCTAAGCTAGTTTAACCAGAGCATAAAAGCTAGCCAAACAGCTGCTAGCATAAAATATGCTTGTTTTTTTACATTGTTTCCATGCTTGTTTTGTGTTTGATTTACTAAATAACCATAATCCATTAACTTCTGTTAAAAGGCACTACATGCAAAAATAAGTCCTGTTTAACCTTAAGTGTTTTCTTTCAAATGTTGGTTAGCAACTGCAAAACACCTGCTAGCATAAAACGTGATTATTGTATTAATGCTTTTTTGTTTTACTAATATGTGGTTAACTGAACAAATTTAATAAGACCTTCTACGAAAAAGCCAAGTGTTTTTAAAATGTAAGGATTTTCTTTGACATTTATGTTTAAGAGTTCAAGAAAAATAGATACTTTAAGATAGTTTCACGATAGCATAAAAGCTAGCTAAACTGCTGCTAGCATGAAATATGCTTGTTTTATCCATTATTTCCCATGCTTGTTTTTATGTTAACTAAATAACCATAATCCATTAACTTCTCTGAAAAAGCACTACATGCAAGAAAAATATCCTGCTTAACCTTAAGTGTTTTCTTTCAATTGTACATGAACAATTAGCAACTGCTAACAGCTGCTACTATAAAACATGATTATTGTATTCATGGTTTTTTGTTGTACTAATATGTGGTTAACTGAACAAATTTAATAAGAACTAATACGAGAAAGCCAAATGTTTTCATGATGTAAGGATTTTCTTTAAAATCTATGTTTGAGAGTTCAACAAAAATTGCTACTTTAAGCTAGTTTAATCAGAGCATAAAAGCTAGCTAAACAACTACTAGCATTAAACATGCTTATTGTTTTCATGCTTTTTTGTTTTGGGAATGTCAGGTTTATTGAACAAATCTAATAAAAACTTGTAAGAAAAAGCCAAATGTATTTTGTAATGTAAGGAATTTCTTTGACATTTATGTTTACGAGTTCAAGAAAAATAGCTACTTTAAGCTAGTTTAACCAGAGCATAAAAGCTAGCTCAACAGCTGCTAGCATGAATGTTGTATCCATTATTTCCCATCCTTGTTTTTATGTTAGATTAACCAAATAACAATAATCCATTAACTTTTGTGAAAAGGCACTATCTGGAAAACAAAAATCCTGCTTAACCTTAAGTGTTTTCTTAAAATGCACATGAACAATTAGCACCTGCTAAGCAGCTGCTAGCTCGAAACATCCTTATTGTATTAATATTTTTTGGTTTACTAATATGAGTTTACTGAACAAATTTAATAAGAACTTTTATAAAGAAGCCAAAATTTATGATGTAAGGATTTACTTTGAAATTTATGTTCAAGAAAAATGCTAAGCTAGTTTAACCAGAGCATAAAAGCTAGCCAAACAGCTGCTAGCATAAAATATGCTTGTTTTTTTTACATTATTTCCATGCTTGTTTTGTGTTTAATTTACTAAATAACCATAATCCATTAACTTCTGTTAAAAGGCACTACGTGCAAAAATAAGTCCTGTTTAACCTTAAGTGTTTTCTTTCAAATGTTGGTTAGCAACTGCAAAACACCTGCTAGCATAAAACGTGATTATTGTATTAATGCTTTTTTGTTTTACTAATATGTGGTTAACTGAACAAATTTAATAAGACCTTCTACGAAAAAGCCAAGTGTTTTTAAAATGTAAGGATTTTCTTTGACATTTATGTTTAAGAATTCAAGAAAAATAGATACTTTAAGATAGTTTTACGATAGCATAAAAGCTAGCTAAACTGCTGCTAGCATGAAATATGCTTGTTTTATCCATTATTTCCCATGCTTGTTTTTATGTTAACTAAATAACCATAATCCATTAACTTCTCTGAAAAAGCACTACATGCAAGAAAAATATCCTGCTTAACCTTAAGTGTTTTCTTTCAATTGTACATGAACAATTAGCAACTGCTAACAGCTGCTACTTATAAAACATGATTATTGTATTCATGGTTTTTTGTTGTACTAATATGTGGTTAACTGAACAAATTTAATAAGAACTAATACGAGAAAGCCAAATGTTTTCATGATGTAAGGATTTTCTTTAAAATCTGTTTGAGAGTTCAACAAAAATTGCTACTTTAAGCTAGTTTAATCAGAGCATAAAAGCTAGCTAAACAACTACTAGCATTAAACATGCTTATTGTTTTCATGCTTTTTTGTTTTGGGAATGTCAGGTTTATTGAACAAATCTAATAAAAACTTGTAAGAAAAAGCCAAATGTATTTTGTAATGTAAGGAATTTCTTTGACATTTATGTTTACGAGTTCAAGAAAAATAGCTACTTTAAGCTAGTTTAACCAGAGCATAAAAGCTAGCTCAACAGCTGCTAGCATGAATGTTGTATCCATTATTTCCCATCCTTGTTTTTATGTTAGATTAACCAAATAACAATAATCCATTAACTTTTGTGAAAAGGCACTATCTGGAAAACAAAAATCCTGCTTAACCTTAAGTGTTTTCTTAAAATGCACATGAACAATTAGCACCTGCTAAGCAGCTGCTAGCTCGAAACATCCTTATTGTATTAATATTTTTTGGTTTACTAATATGAGTTTACTGAACAAATTTAATAAGAACTTTTATAAAGAAGCCAAAATTTATGATGTAAGGATTTACTTTGAAATTTATGTTCAAGAAAAATGCTAAGCTAGTTTAACCAGAGCATAAAAGCTAGCCAAACAGCTGCTAGCATAAAATATGCTTGTTTTTTTTACATTATTTCCATGCTTGTTTTGTGTTTAATTTACTAAATAACCATAATCCATTAACTTCTGTTAAAAGGCACTACGTGCAAAAATAAGTCCTGTTTAACCTTAAGTGTTTTCTTTCAAATGTTGGTTAGCAACTGCAAAACACCTGCTAGCATAAAACGTGATTATTGTATTAATGCTTTTTTGTTTTACTAATATGTGGTTAACTGAACAAATTTAATAAGACCTTCTACGAAAAAGCCAAGTGTTTTTAAAATGTAAGGATTTTCTTTGACATTTATGTTTAAGAATTCAAGAAAAATAGATACTTTAAGATAGTTTTACGATAGCATAAAAGCTAGCTAAACTGCTGCTAGCATGAAATATGCTTGTTTTATCCATTATTTCCCATGCTTGTTTTTATGTTAACTAAATAACCATAATCCATTAACTTCTCTGAAAAAGCACTACATGCAAGAAAAATATCCTGCTTAACCTTAAGTGTTTTCTTTCAATTGTACATGAACAATTAGCAACTGCTAACAGCTGCTACTATAAAACATGATTATTGTATTCATGGTTTTTTGTTGTACTAATATGTGGTTAACTGAACAAATTTAATAAGAACTAATACGAGAAAGCCAAATGTTTTCATGATGTAAGGATTTTCTTTAAAATCTGTTTGAGAGTTCAACAAAAATTGCTACTTTAAGCTAGTTTAATCAGAGCATAAAAGCTAGCTAAACAACTACTAGCATTAAACATGCTTATTGTTTTCATGCTTTTTTGTTTTGGGAATGTCAGGTTTATTGAACAAATCTAATAAAAACTTGTAAGAAAAAGCCAAATGTATTTTGTAATGTAAGGAATTTCTTTGACATTTATGTTTACGAGTTCAAGAAAAATAGCTACTTTAAGCTAGTTTAACCAGAGCATAAAAGCTAGCTCAACAGCTGCTAGCATGAATGTTGTATCCATTATTTCCCATCCTTGTTTTTATGTTAGATTAACCAAATAACAATAATCCATTAACTTTTGTGAAAAGGCACTATCTGGAAAACAAAAATCCTGCTTAACCTTAAGTGTTTTCTTAAAATGCACATGAACAATTAGCACCTGCTAAGCAGCTGCTAGCTTGAAACAGCCTTATTGTATTAATATTTTTTGGTTTACTAATATGAGGTTAACTGAACAAATTTAATAAGAACTTTTATAAAGAAGCCAAAATTTATAATGTAAGGATTTGCTTTGAAATTTATGTTCAAGAAAAATGCTAAGCTAGTTTAACCAGAGCATAAAAGCTAGCCAAACAGCTGCTAGCATAAAATATGCTTGTTTTTTTACATTATTTCCATGCTTGTTTTGTGTTTAATTTACTAAATAACCATAATCCATTAACTTCTGTTAAAAGGCACTACATGCAAAAATAAGTCCTGTTTAACCTTAAGTGTTTTCTTTCAAATGTTGGTTAGCAACTGCAAAACACCTGCTAGCATAAAACGTGATTATTGTATTAATGCTTTTTTGTTTTACTAATATGTGGTTAACTGAACAAATTTAATAAGACCTTCTACGAAAAAGCCAAGTGTTTTTAAAATGTAAGGATTTTCTTTGACATTTATGTTTAAGAGTTCAAGAAAAATAGATACTTTAAGATAGTTTCACGATAGCATAAAAGCTAGCTAAACTGCTGCTAGCATGAAATATGCTTGTTTTATCCATTATTTCCCATGCTTGTTTTTATGTTAACTAAATAACCATAATCCATTAACTTCTCTGAAAAAGCACTACATGCAAGAAAAATATCCTGCTTAACCTTAAGTGTTTTCTTTCAATTGTACATGAACAATTAGCAACTGCTAACAGCTGCTACTATAAAACATGATTATTGTATTCATGGTTTTTTGTTGTACTAATATGTGGTTAACTGAACAAATTTAATAAGAACTAATACGAGAAAGCCAAATGTTTTCATGATGTAAGGATTTTCTTTAAAATCTATGTTTGAGAGTTCAACAAAAATTGCTACTTTAAGCTAGTTTAATCAGAGCATAAAAGCTAGCTAAACAACTACTAGCATTAAACATGCTTATTGTTTTCATGCTTTTTTGTTTTGGGAATGTCAGGTTTATTGAACAAATCTAATAAAAACTTGTAAGAAAAAGCCAAATGTATTTTGTAATGTAAGGATTTTCTTTGACATTTAAGTTTAAGAGTTCAAGAAAAATAGCTATTTTAAGCTAGTTTAACCAGAGCATAAACAGCTCAACAGCTGCTAGCATGAATGTTGTATCCATTATTTCCCATCCTTGTTTTTATGTTAGATTAACCAAATAACCATAATCCATTCACTTTTGTGAAAAGGTACTATCTGGAAAACAAAAATCCTGCTTAACCTTAAGTGTTTTCTTTAAAATGCACATGAACAATTAGTACCTGCTAAGCAGCTGCTAGCTCGAAACATGCTTATTTGTATTCATATTTTTTGGTTTACTAATATGAGGTTAACTGAACAAATTTAATAAGAACTTTTATAAAGAAGCCAAAATTTATAATGTAAGGATTTACTTTGAAATCTTTATACTGGCTTCCAGTCAGTCACAGAATAGATTTTAAAACCCTTCTCCTTGTTTACATATCCCAGAATGGTTTAGGCCCAGAATACATCTGTGATATGTTTAGAGAATACAAACCTAGCAGAGCTCTTAGATCCAAAGACTCTGGTCAACTAGTCCAGACCAAAGTAAACATGGAGAAGCAGCATTTAGCTGTTATGCTGCAAACAAATGGAACAAACTGCCAGTGGAGATTAAACTTTCACCAAATGTAGACATTTTTAAATCCAGGTTAAAAACATTTCTTTTCTCATGCGTCTATGCATGAAATCTGCACGGTAACTTTTTTAACTTATCTTGCTTTTAATCATTTTAATGTAATTTATTATTTTATTGTGATTATGTGTTGATGCCTTTTACTATTCTAAATATCTGTAATGTCTTTGTTTTATGTAAAGCACTTTGAATTGTCCTGTACATGAAATGTGCTATACAAATAAACTGCCTTGCCTTGCCTTGCTTAACCTTAAGTGTTTTCTTTCAAATGTACAATTAGCAACTGCAAAACAGCTGCTAGTTCTATGTTTGAGAGTTCAACAAAAATTGCTACTTTAAGCTAGTTTAATCCGAGCATAAAAGCTAGCTAAACAGCTGCTAGCATGAAATATGCTTGTTTTATCTATTATTATGTTAGATTAACTAAATAATCATAATCCATTAACTTCTGTGAAAAGGCGCCATCTGGGGAAAAAAATCCTGCTTAACCTTAAGTGTTTTCTTTCTATGAACAATTAGCATGGATAGCAGAAGGAGGAAAAACTTTGTGAAAGACTGTTCAATCTTCTGCAGCTCACATTTTAACCCAGAGGACTTTGACAGGACTCGAAAGTCAACTCATTTAAAGGAAGAAGTCATACCATCCATTTTTAATTTTCCTGACCATCTTTGGAAAGTTAGTGTCATGACAATTCCTCATGTAACCATAATATTTCACTAACACAATGGAGTCCCCTCTAAATGATTATAAAAACACTATTAGAAATTGTTCCTTCTGAATGAACCATTCAGTACTTACTCTTACAAATTTCTGGTCTTGTTTATTATTTATGTTTATTTTATTTTCTTTGACATTGTGTTAAAAAATGTCTGTTTTATATTGGTTTTGTGTTCTTTGGTACCTTTATCAGGTTCATTACTTGTTGGGCTTGTCACATCAGAGGTAAATTTGGGTTCTTTATTTTGTTTTAAAATGACAAGAAGAACAGATGTAACTCCAACTGAGGTATTTAGTTTTGGGGGTATTTTGGTAAATTTTTAATTTAGGCAATCCTTTTTCTAATGAGTGTTTGTTTTTCTGTTTGTTTGTTTTTTTGTTTTTTTGTTATTCCTTTATTTTTTATTTTATTATATTTTATATTATTCATATTATATCACGTCTCAGTTCTGCTTCTGCCTTCCTATAGACAGAAATTGAAGTGTCACGGACCAGCGACACGGACCATTCAGCAGTTGTCTGTCCAATCAGACTCAGCTCTGCGCAACTGCTTCAGCACAACGGAGTGGGGTATGTTTAAGGATACTGACATGAGCACATACATGGACATGGTCATTGATTACATAGGGAAGTGCATTGATGACGATTACTGTGCAGACATTTCCAAATCAGAAGCCCTGGGTTAACGGTGAAGTCGTGTTAAACTTAAAGCCCGGATAGAAGCCAGCTTCTGTATAGATGACAAAATCGCACCACTGTGCTCCAGTAATAGCCATTTGTCCCTGTACCTGGTGATAATATTCATGATCATGTTTGAGTTTTAGGGCCCCATCATGCAATTCACTCATGAACTTCTCTGATTTTGCTGCCTCAGCTGGGGTTTTGTCTCTAGCATTAAATGGGCATTTCACTTCAATGATGCCCCACTTACTGAACTCTGTGCTATCATAACAAACTCTATCAGGAGTAGCAGCTAGGATGGGTTCTTCTGGGCTAATGTACAACCCACACTCATGTACTGTGACATGCTTTCTTTGTGCAAGTCCTGTGTAAACTTGAATGGCAATGCTTTCATTTTCTTTTCCCCAATCAAACATTTTTTTTTGGAAATCAGTGGGGGGCTTTGGATGAAGCATGTTATGTGCAACTAGTTCTGGTTTGGCTCTTTTGGAGCTCATTTTCCTGCAAATCTGACCAAAATTTGAAGCTGTGAGTCTAGAGTACTTAAGCTGAAACCATTTGGGACAGTCTGCCTGTTGCTTTGTTTCATTCTGAAGTTCATTTGCCTGATCATATGTGACAGAGAGTGATTTCACATGAGATATATGTTCAGCTGAGATCTCTCGTGGAGACTCTCCCCATCTTTGGAGCTTAGTACCACTTAGTGGGAATGGCGTTGAACCGGGAGACTTCTTGGCATGTAGATGACAGAGCTGCGATTTCTGACATGGTGTTACCAACACCTGGTAAGGTTCACCTTTGTCCATGTATGTATGAGCTGGAATGCCCATATCTGTAAAACAGAATAATCCAGTTTTATGTTCCAAGATTAAATACTGAACAGTAAAGAGTAATTTTTAAGAAGGATGCAAATTTTTACCTTCATCTTCAGTGGAATTGGACTCGCTGTTTGCTGTATCTGTCTCTTCTGGGTCCAATCTCGTCAGGGACTTGAACACACACGCGGTGGGGCAAATTTCTTTTAGCTCACTGATAAAGCCACCATATGCCTCCATGTATCCCTCATCCCCCCTGGTACAAGCCAGTGGAATTCTACCCTTCTTTGGACATGCTGGCCTTGGGGCAGTTTCTGTTTTTGTACTGGGGTTGAAGTTGATTTCATCTGCAGGTGCGGTCAGAGAGTTGTTTCCAAAAACCTGATTCCATCTGAAACATTTAACATGAAAATAAGGTGTGTATTTTTGGATTTCTACAAACCAACATCCATTTGCAGACCAAATCCACATTTAAAAGAGTAAACTGTCATTTCAAAGGTGGGATCTTTTCTAATCAGATGAACAAAACAGTAGATTCTGCAGCTGTGCTTTGATACCTGCAAGCCTCACTGGTACACGCAGCTGTTGTAAGTCCTATCCTGACCGCTGTTTCTACTTTAAACATTAAAGCTGCTACATGACTGCATGTTTCTCCTAGACTGGATTTGAAAGAAAAATTTTGTAAGATGTTATGATCGTTTTTCACGATAGACCAAACACCATTTAAATTATAGTTAACAGGACCAATAAAATTGAAAAACAGTCATCAGATTTAAAATGAAAAATTCAAAGGCACTGATAAATAAAGCCTTACCCGGCTTTGCAGTCGCAGTGACATGTGATTATTTCACCGTTTTCTTGGGCGATCACCCACGGAAGATGCGAATCACGCTGTGACTCTGCTTGGCCGGGTCTGACCTCCGCTTTGAGCACGACCACTGATTTTTGTTTCACAGAAAAGATTGGCCCAACCTTTCTTGAAACAAAATAGTTGTAAGCTTCGAGGCTTTTAAAAGCTTTTAACTTCTCGTGGGTCAAGGGTCCAGGGCTTTCAACTAAATAAGAATAAATATCTCCCCAGCACATCTGTGGCCAAGATGCAGGTGAGTCAGACCAGTATTTTTCGTCATCCCAGACTTCATATGGGCTTTGTATTTGTTCAATTTTGTCTGCAACACAAATTTTTAGTTTCTCTCTAAACCTCCTCTGGTCTTCGGAGCTTAGAGTACTTATATAATTTGGATTTCGCCCGCTTACTTTCTTGTTTATGCTAGGTTCCGCCATCTCAACAGGTCTTCTTGCCACCCAACCACACGCGCATGCGCAAAAAGATGTAAACAAAGATTCGCCTATACCTCAGGTGACTTGGAGGAGTACAGGAAGTCCAAGTATGTGCTCCAGAGAGCTATGTGTAGTGCAAAGAGACAGTACAGGGACAAAGTGGAGTCTTATTACACGGGCTCCAACAATAGTAGCATGTGGGCCGGATTAAAAACTCTTATTGACGACAAAAAGAAGACCAGCAGTATGAGGTGATGTCTGTATTTCTGCCTGAAGATCTGAACACCTTTTATGCCCGCTTTGAGAGCACCTCTACAGATACAGAGGTACAAAAGGCTCAGGAGGACCACTGCCCACCTGTGATAACCAGGGCAGATGTGTGCAGAACTTTAAAAAGGATAAACCCACATAAGACTACTGGACCTGACGGCATCCCTGGCAGAGCTCTCAAGGTGTGTACAGACCAGCTGGCAGATGTCTTTTCAGACATTTTCAATATGTCACTGCTCCAGTCTTTAGTCCCCACATGCTTCAAGAAGACCATCATTGTCCCTGTCCCCAAGAGAACTAAAATCCTTTGCCTGAATGACTACCGCCCAGTAGCACTCAGTTTCATCATCATGAAGTGCTTTGAGTGGTTAGTCAAATCATTCATCACTTCCTCCAGCCCAGACTCATTAGACCCACTTCAGTTTGCTTGCAGGCCCAATAGGTCAACTGAAGATGCTATCATCTTCACCCTCTACACTCTCTGGAAGAGATGGACACATATGTGAGAATGCTGTTTATTGACTACAGCTCAGCATTTAACACCTCTGTGACTGGATCCTGAACTTCTTGACAGGCGGCACCACAGATTGACAGGCTCAACATGGATTCAAGGATTTTCTGCAACTTTTATAGGTGCACCATTGAGAGTATACGGACTAGCTGCATCACTGCCTAGTACAGCAGCTCCACCACAAGTCTCCACAGAGGGTGGTGAAAACTGCTCAGCACATCACCGTTACGGGCCTGCCATCCACGGAGGACCTCTACACCCAGCAGTGTAGGAGGAAGGCCACCAAAATCATTAAGGACCCCAGCCACCTCAATCACAAACTGTTTTATCTGCTACGTCTGGTCGACGGTTTCGTTGCATTCAAGCCCATACCACCAGGCTCACGGACAGCTTCGTACCGCAGGCCATAAGATTTCTAAATGCTGCCAGGAGAAACACCAACTTTAAATAATAGCATTTTCTTATTGCTTATTATATATTTTATTGTATAACTTATTTGTAGTATTCTTGCTTTTTGTGTTTGACTATTTTCATGTGGTTTATATTCTTTTTAGCATTGTTAGGACAGCCTGGGATCTAAGAATTTCACTGCCAATGATTATTGATGTAATTGTTGTGCAATGATAATAAAGTCATTCATTCATTCATTCATTTAAAAATAGTTTATGCTATGGCATGTTGCAGGGCACCGAGAACTTGGGGAAACAGCTTGTAGTGGCAATAACTGTGTTCACAAAAGACATAGCCTCCACAAGTGACAGCCCAAAGGAAACTGGCATTGTCATTGAGGGCATAGAAGTCACCAAAGGATTTAGAGATATTGCAAGAGCTTGCTGTCTCCTCTTGGGCTTGACCTATGCACTGAATCTCGATTATCCCAAGCAGTTGAAGTATACCTTGGAGGTATTTCAAAAACTTTTCTTGGAACTGGATGCATCCAAGCTGTCAGTCCCTCAAGAGCAAACGTCTGGCTTGAAGTGAGACAATGGTCTCACACTTTTGTGCCACACAAGGTTCAGCTTTATCAGAGCTGAGAATTGCATGTTTGAACATTTCAAATGTCGGTGAAATTTCTGTTGTGGTCAGTTCAAGGTAAAAATATTGATATACAAATTGTTCTGTTGCATGTTCTCTGTTGGGGCACATGCAGGTTTTTCAGTTTATACAATGACCATAAATGGTCTCCTCTCTTATTTGTCACAAGCATTTAATTTTCTTGTAAATGTAAGTCTGTAGGCAAATGTACTCACAAAAATAGTGTCAGTTTTTGTAAAAGTTTGCAATGTAATGCTCTAACTTTTATGATTAAAACTTACTTTTGGAAAGCATTTCATTTGTGTTCGGTAAATTGAGTTTTATTCCCTCTGTACTTCCTGGTACACTTTATAGTCTTATCTTGAAATGTAGGTCATGAGATAATGACAATATATCTACATAAAAATTATATCTAGATTTAATTAAATCCACTGAGTAAATTCAGCTAAAGTCAATGATTAAGATATATCCTTATTACTCAATTAAATAGTACTTGTATGTAGAATTTAATTATGTTTTATTAGTATGTTTTACTAACATCGACATTTCTCCTTTTGATATCTACTCAATATTTTTGTTTGAGTTTTAATTAATTTCTTTATGTATTTTAATTAAATCTACTCATATTAAATGGTTAACTCCAAAGAGTCTCATTTAATTTAAATTTACTCAGTTACAAAGATAATTATATTTTATTAATAATGTTGGGTATAATCTGTTGCCTCAATTTTATTGAGTAAATATGGTATATCTTTCTTTACAGTGTAGTACCTTACACTGACCCCCTTACTTTTTTAAAGTAGAATTGGGCCTCAGAATATTGTTGATGCCAAAAGCTGATTGTGGTCCCTTTAACTGTCAATAAAACAAAAAAAATGTACCTTGAAGTTTATTCAGCTGGTTATATTTTACTAAAACCAAATCAGATAATCTTAAAAAAGTAAAAAAATTAATATTTATACAGTTTTTTTCTCTTTCATTTCCTTTTTTGATGTTTGTAGATGACTTGACTGGCATTTGTCATAGATGTACATGGTTTTTGAGTGGATGTAAGGAATTTGTTGGCCAGTAATCTGTAAAATATGTCTTACCTGAATAAACTGTAGTCATTTCAAGGTACTTTTTTTTTCTTTTTTTTTTTTCTTTTTTTTTTCTTTTTTTTTTTTTTTTTTGCTTTATTGACAGTTAAGGATTTTTCTGTTTAATATATCTCTGCTGAGAATGTAAACGTTGAAAAAAATAGACAAAAAATAAAATGTATATTTTTCTGCTTTGTGTTTTCTGGTATGCTGTATCTATTGCTTTGTCCCTTTTGTACATCAGAAAAACTGTAATAAATTAAAGCCCTTGAAAACAAAAATAAACAAACTAAAACTAAACTCTCAGACCTCAACCTGCGCTCTTCAATTATATTTTTAGTGGAATAACAAATATTTCCTCAGCAATTAAGCTTTAGAGAAGGAAACATCAGTTCAAAATGAGGCTACTACATATAACAAAGTGCCAGGCTCAGCCTGGAAAACTGTGCGCCAAAATCTAACATAAAAGAGTTGGCCATATACAGCGTGGATGAACGAAATTGAAAGATAGCAGCATCTGTGTTGAATATGTCCTGCCAAAGTCATCAAAACACACCTGCTGTGCTTGCTAGTTGTGCTTTACTTTAGGTCTAAATGCACAACAGGGTCCGTCACAGTTTGCTGAATTTGGCTGACATTGACTGACAGTGTTTTGGTCTGAATTCTACTCTGCCGTGTTGTTTTCATGGATTCACAGGGATCACAGAGGAGATGAGAGGAAGAGGACAATGCACTGCTGCACTGACACTCTGAGATGGAGGTGGGTTTGTGCTTATTTTATTCTTTTTTTTCTTCTTCTTACACAAGTAGACCAAATTATTCTAAATTTAGAGCTCAATTCAGATAAAGTTTTAAAGTAATTGAACCAAAAAAGAATGCGTTTTTAAAATGGAATCACTAGTGGCATTAATTTGAAAGCTACTTATATGAAAGGGGGTATGACTTGCAGCAAAGGGTCACAGGTTAGGACTTGGGCAGGCTGCATGGAGGAGCTTCAGTCTCTGTAAGTGGGGCCCCCTACTTAAGCAGGTCAGCTATCCAGCACCCCACAGTACAGAATCTTAATTTGTTACTGCTAGTTCTAGAGTGAACTATACATTTGCAACAACTCAGTTTTCTACATAAATACACAAGAAGAATTTGTTTAACACTGTTTTAATACATTTATCCTGAGTTGTTACTTGAAATATGCACTTCAACACTCAAAGCAACTAGTGTCAAAGCAGCTGAGGAAGACAGATTTAAAAAATTTCATTTCATCTCATCTCCACATCCTTCAGTCCCCCCTGGCTTCTGCAATCTTCCTTCTCTCATTCCCCTTATTAAATTGCCCCCTCTCTGTGTTGAAAGATCAGGAAGAAGGCTGGTTATTCAAATGTAAATCAATGCTGACAGAGAAGCAGATGTAAAACAGAGAGAGAGGGGTAAAGCTTGTACCTGGAGTTGTTAGTATTAATGCAATTCCATTGTGAGAGCTGGGATCGATGCAGTCAGATGAGGGACTGTGTTAACATCCTAATCTCTGATACCATCCAAACAGGCCAACTATAAAACTCTACCAGCCCAACCATGCACACACAAAAGCATAGATTATGACGATAACACAGAGGGACAGAAGAAGAAGAACATAAGAAGCCATTAGAGGAAGACCTTTACCACGAGCTGAAAGAAAATACCTAGATAGCCTTGATGACCACAGCTTTTCTCTTTGCTGTTGTTCAAACACAACCTCAGTTCTGAAATGAAGAAATTACATTTTATTTAATTAAACTTCAGTTTTACTCAGAAAATCAAGCACGTTATTTATTATTTTCTAATAATGCGCAATAAAAAAAAGTTCTCTGACTTGCTTCTATTGTATGTTGTATCATCATCTCTAGCAATGACACCCCTTGGCTTCTGCCCTAAGATATTGGTTAAATTTACACATAGAAAAACTTAAAACTTCAATCCAGCCAGCTACAGTTTCACACATACAAAGTAAAAAAAATCATAAAAAACAATAAATAAATAAAGGAACCCCTTTGTTTGGTATACTTGTATAATTGCAGTAGTTGCCTGGATAATGTCTTGTTAATGTCAGAGGCCAGAGGAGAATGGGCAGACTGGTTGGACATGATAGAAAGGCAATAGTAACTCAAATAACCACTGGTTCCAACCAAGGTATACAGAATACCATCTCTGAATGTGAAACATGTCGAACCTTGAAGCAGATGGGCTACAGCATCACAAGACCACACCAGATGTCACTCCTTTGTGGGGGGTATGTGGGAGATATTTTTGGTACACTTTGAGCCACTTAGTACCAACTGAACATGGGTTAAACACTACAACCTACCTGAGTATTCCTGCTGACCATGTCCATCCCTTTATGACCACAGTGTAGCATCTTCTAAAGTCTACTGCCAGCAGGATAATGCACCATGTCACAAAGCTCAAGTCATCTCCGACTAGTTTCTTGAACATGACAATGAGTTCACTGGACTCTAATGGCCTCCACAGTCACCAAATCTCAATCCAATGGATGTGGTAGAACAGGAGAGTCTCATCATGGATGTTCAGCCGACAACTCTGTCATATGTCAATATGGAGCAAAATCTCTGAGGAATGTTTCTAAAACCATGTTAAATCTATGACACCAAGAATTAAGGCAGCTTTGAAGGCAAAGGGGGATCCAACCTGGTACTAGCACCTAATAAAGTGGCTAGTGAGTGTAAATTCTAAAATCTGATAAGTCTCTGTGTCCCCTGAGATCTTAAAAACAAAAAATAAGGTTTAACTACCACCATACCAAATCTGCTAAATTAGACAATAAATAACTTTCTAACAATAACTCACAGAGACAGATTCTCTTCTAAAATGTATAAACTCCAACTTCACCACATTTAATGCAACAGGAACAACATGCAGCAATGCTATGTTTGTGATCACAGTCGCATTAGGTGGCTTCGTCATTGAATATGCCATGCTTGGCAATCATCAAAGAATGCTGCTAGGTTGCTAAAATGCAACCTATTAAAGATTAAGGCTAGTCTGAGAACAGGGACCTTCTGGATGGAAAGAGTTAAATCTGCAGCAGACATAGACTTTTATATAGTAAGGGGAAAAGCTCTCTTATCAACCTACTTAAATGACACTAGACAGCATCAGAGACGAACAACCCTAGTTCCATGGTTCTGTCCTGATTGCTAAAAATAATATTTTGGCTCCAGGTATGTACAGTGAAGAGAAATGCACATGATGTGTCAATATAAAACTGCTTAAAGGTGGCAGCATAATTTAATCTAGAACAGGGATAGATGAATTTTTATCAAGACAATTAACTCTCGCTACCATTTACCACTTTTTATATGCAAACAGTTTGCATTTTTCATTAAGTCCATTGGCTCTTCATGATTATAGACACTAACTATATGGCCAATAGACAACACGTGTTGTCTACTGGGCTGTTTGAAAAGCCTTTTGCTAATCAGAGTATTACACAACAGCAACAAAGAAGGAGCTGTCTGTACTTATCTGTGGGGTCTATTGCTTCAAAACATTCCAAATCTAATTTTGACTCATTAGTAAAACCTCCAGAGTACTTCTGTCTCGGAGACTGTGTTCGCGTGTGAGTCAGCTTCTTTAATTACCCAGGTAATATAGCCAGATGCTCCATCACTCTGGCAATGGCAGTGATTAAAAGCAGTAAAATATTCATTTCAATCAGACACCCACATGCCACATTTATAATTAATGCGTAGTGGAAGGACATGGCAACTTTTACCACAACCACACATACAAAGACACACTTCTCCATCTACGTATTCCCTTTACACATCACAGCCAGCTGCTGCATGTGTGTGTGTGTGTGTGTTTGTTGGGGCGGATCCAGGAAATTGAGCTGAGGATGAGCCACTTCGAGCAACACTCCATAGGGAGGTCAGAGGGCAGCCAGCCTGCATTCTGGGACATCATTCAGCCACCTACACAGCAGATGTGTTGGGCTGTGCTTTCACGGCCCTGACTCTCTCTGGGAGTGTTTTTGTTGGGGAAACAGCATCTAGAGTTTGCCGACTACCAGGCAATCAGCTTTCTCCGGTGTGGGTGTGCTGCCTTTACTGCTCCTTCTACTTTTCAACAGCTCCTTGCTCGACAATACCTCAAAATACCTGTGAGCAGTTCGTCGGAGGTCTCAGAAGCCATCTCATGTCTCTAGTGGGTGGAAGAAAATACAAACACAAAACAAACAGAGACTTAAAGTGGATTTACAGACATAAAGTAGACATTTGATTTCCAACTTTTGCTAAAGGCAATGTATGTGGAAAAAAATAAATAAATGAAACGGAAATGAGAACTTTATTACCCAGCTTTTGCACCACGTTAAAAATCAAACAAGTGATTTGAATATAAATTAAACATTTGAAATCAAATCTTTTCTTTGCTCCTGTCAGTCCCCTTTTATCTATTTTCTATTTCTGCTTCAATCTGACTGATGTTTCTTTGTTTTCTTTTGTCAAGCCCTCTGTCGCTGTGTTGTTTAGACTCCAGCAGTAGGCTACAATTACTCAATGCATGGTGCGTATTCTATCACACTCATTACAATTACCTCTGGGTGAGAGCATGTCATCTGTTGCCTGTTCATGTTCCCATTTCTCTATGAGTGGTGAGGAAGCTGCTTCCAGCTGCCAGCGCGCACACAACGATGCAACCAGGAAATGGGAAGTCCCTATTACAATGAAGGTAAGTAATGCTTCCTTCCAGTTTGATTATATTCTCTCATTATCTGCAGCACATATTAAATAGGTGCATATTCCATTCATTCATTCTATGTACCGCTTAGTCCATTAAAGGTCGCGGGTAAGCTGGAGCCTATCCCAGCATTAACAGGTGAGAGGCAGGGTACACCCTGGACAGTTCACCAGTCCATCGCAGGGCCAACACATAGGAGACAAACAACCATGTCACACTCATACTCACTCCTAGGGAGAATTTAGAGTCATCAATTAACCTAACATGCATGTCTTTGGATGGGGGGAGGAAGCCGGAGTATCCACACAGAAAGGCCACAGCCCTCAAGGTTCAACCTCCCTCCCCCTGCCCCCCAACCGAGATTCAAACCAGCGACGCTGCGGTGCTAACAACCACACCACCTTGCAGCCCCTTTAATGGTAAATGGTCTGTACGTATATTGCGCTTTTATCCAAAGCGCTTTACATGTACGCCACATTCACCCATTCATACACACATTCACACACTGATGGCGGAAGCTCAACCACGACCCATCAGGAGCAATTAGGGGTTCCGTGTCTTGCGCAGGGACACCTCGACATGAGCTCTCCAGGTTGGGATCAAACTAGCAACCCTTGGGCTACAGGACAACCACTCTACCCACTGAGCCATGCCGCCCCGGTGCATATTCCAGAGCTACCTAATACAAAAACTGATCTTGCATTGAAGATGCTATAACATGAAGTTATAAGAAGAGCTGCACTGAGATTTCTTTGGTTCAGAATTCAAAGACAGATTTCTAAGCATTATTTGTCCCTAATCAGATGTGAGAGGCCAGCAGGAATACCTTCGAGGAGCGTGACATCATTATGTAACTGGCAATAGGGCTGCGGTTACACACACATACACAAATATGCATACTAACACTTCAAAAGAAATTCATCTTTTACCCAGCTTCTAATTGGTTGGTGTGAGGATGAGGAGGTTTTGATGTTCCAGTGCAATGTCAAACAGGCTGCTAATTTCACACACACAGAACATGTTACACTGTGTTTCCATCCTCATTTCTGTTGTGGACTGGGAGGCTTTGATCCATGTCAGTTTATGGATCTCACAGAGGAAAAAAACAAAAACAAACCAAGATAAAATTTTTCCCCAGCATTTTAATTCAGAAAAACAGCGAAAAGGACATGTTTCTGCTGAAAGCAAAAACTAACACACCCCAAGCGTTTCATGGCATCATGTTGCACAAAACCGATCACAGACCGCTTCATTTGATATAGAAAAACGCTTTAATTATCTGTATGATGTAAAGCAAAGCTCCCACAGTGGGTTAAAGAGGCTTTGCTGATATTTTGGCTCAGCACCTAAAAAAGCTAAACATAAATAAAACTATTTATCGCCAATGAAAACAAAGTTTTAACGTTTTGATTTCACAGTATATCCAAGTGTGTCATTTTAGTCCAGATTAGATCTGAACCATAACTGGCCTCACCTCTTCAGTGCGTGACTGCTCCCACAGACTTTTGCTGTAACTATCAATGTTTTCTCAGTCAACGTGCCTTGTTAAAAATGATTTTAAAAAATAAAATAAAATATTTCTCATAGCTTGATGCTCGATATTGGCATTCCTGTGCAGAGGGCCACGTTTTCAAACAACCTGGCATAAATTTACCCTATTAAGTGCCTCAGGCTAAAAAATGCATAAAGTGCATAAAGTGTGCACTGCATGAGAATGCAGTGGTCACAGAAAGAATGTAGATGTTCTCATTCTTCTGTGGATACACCCTCTAACATGCACACATAAGTGCTTACTCTTGCCTGTTACAGTGTGTCGATGAATAATGCACATATTAATCGCATAATGTATGGAAGATTTACTAATTAATTCAGCATTTCCTTGCTCAAGGTTATATAATTAATGCGGTATCTTTGTAGTCGCCAAACATGGATAGCATTCTTAATTTGATTTTGATGACTTTTACCCCATTTTTTTCTTAATTTATCATGATCCCAACTACCTATTCCTATTCTCACATGAGCACCCCTGCTCTACTTTCAACTGAAGTACCATCGTAACAGAACTTTAATAGGCGAGAAAAATACTGGAGAGTTTCTTTGTGAAGTTTTAACTCTCCTGGCAGTTGGTGTTTTGCTGTAAATGTTGAGATCTCTCTCCTGCAGCAACAAGACGGGTGGAAGCTGCCATGTTTGGGACCCTGCCTTTGCTTAACTGATCTACATTGGAGGAAGAAGAGAGTGCAGTTTGGGTAACCGATGCCGCAGGCAGTCCTACGGGGACCGAGGTGGGTCGTCGCTCCGGTACCCTCTCTGGCTCTCCCCCAACTTGGTCCTTTGTTTTTTCCAACAAAATTTGGACAGTCTCTAAGAAGACAACACGGGGGTCAGTTGGAGGCAGAGCAGGGCAGACGCAACTTTCTCTCAACTCCAGAGCCTAGATAGAAAAATGGAAAAAAAAAAATGGATGGAAGTTATTGTGCATAATTCTCTCTCCTCACCATCTAGAAGCTGTGAGATTGTAATCATGTTTTCTGTCTGTTCACCTGATGCTGATATTCATCAGATATTGTTGCTTCTGTGTTTAGAAGGAAGCAGCTTCACAGCTTTAAATTCATCCTGCTGACTTTTTACCTTTTAGTTAGTAAATCCTGAAAATTTCATCCCTTTTTGTCATAAATATTTGATTTCATAAATATATATGAAGAAATATTTTAATTGTTGCTGTTTAAAGAGAAAACTGCTGCTAAGTCTGTTTATTTATTTAGTGCAGGGGTCTGCAACTTGTTTCAAACCAAAGAGACGTTTTCCCCTCAGCCAGCTCAATAGAACTTGTTAAGAGCCACAAATGTTACGAGACCATTTAAAAAAAAGACAACTTATAATTTTTGATAAATATCCACTATAGGAAATGTGTTGTCATTTTTAAAGAACACGTTTTTATTTTGCCAAAAAAGGGATAGACAGACGTTTTTGTTATGATGTAGATATTTTTGAAAAATTTTGTAAAAAAAAAAAAAAAGAAGACCACAGTTTCCAACCATAGTTTTCCAAGGAAAATAGAAAAAAGAAAATATTACTGGTACTTTTAGTGTCATTATGTTGTGGAAAATCAATGCAATTATTCCATGAAAAATATTTTAAATTTACTAAAAACCTGCATTTGTTATTATATCTATATTTAAAAACATTAGTTAGTTCTTTAGCATTTTTAGCCATGTATTAAGAACCATTGTGGAAGGTCCAGAGAGTCACTTGTGGCTCTGGAGCCACAGCTTGAAGAACCCTGGTTTAGTGTTTGTAAACTAAAATTTACTGCATTTTCTTCATATAGCAGTAGGCCAAGTACATTTTGTCCGTAACAATGCGATTAATCACAACATTTCATGCAATTAATTGTGATTAAAATTTTGAATCATTGCCCAGCACAGATTTTTTTTTATTTATTTCACTTATCAAGGATCCACCTAAAGGTGTCATTTCTATCTGCGATAAAGTGGCTTTAAAAAATTGAAGGACTCAGCCCAGTTAACAGTAATGAAAACAGTGCAGATGGAAAATAAATGCAGTTACTTTGCAGCAGTAAAGTATACGCTCTTCACTCACACTTAAAATCACCACAAATACAGTATATGCACTTGGCTTGCCACTCAACAGGCTCTGCCTCTTGTGCAACCTGTGGACTTAATTTGCTTTGCTTAGGACAATGAGCACACTTGTGGAGGTGGAGTGCCCCCAGAAGAGTCGGGTTAAGCAGCTTGAGGCTGTACCCCCTTCGCAAGGTTAAAAACATCACATTATGCATCACTTTCACATGACTTAGCTCAGCTGTTAACTGGCTCCTCTGTGCTGAATTGCTAGATCAAACTGTTTGGTGTGAGGAGGCTATTGCATTATCATACTAGAATCAGAGTTTTATCAGCACACAAATGCACACACACAAACTATATGAATCAATTAATCCCCAGGCAACAGTTTTCATCATTTCACTGCCTGTGGTTACAGCCTGGCCTTGACAAACACTGGGGCTAAAGGTCAGTCCACAACTGAGAATGCAGAGATTCAGTATCATATACACAGAACACATATGCAACACCACACCCACTTGATGGAAAATTAGTGGTTGACGCATCTGTTCAAGCTTTAAGCTTAGAACATATGACAGTGTATTAATAGTCCAACTAACACTCACTAATTCCTGATATACTGAAAATCTATCAGACACAAAACACACCTACGTGTGAGTAGTAAAGATTATGGATACTGACTTTTTTCATAGAAACTACTATCTTAACTGTCTCTGGATTTCCTTCTAGCTTTCAGACACCATTGATTGTCTTGCCACAGTGCCAGCACAGCGTGCAGGCATGTGAGATTGAGCTGCTAATGATAAGGCTGTTTTCTGTCAGGTCCTCAGTTCAACTCCTATAAGACATATATTTTAGCAGGCCTCCTGGCCCTGGTGCAGCTATTTTTTTCTTTGCCTTCCTTAACACCCTACATCTTTTCCCTTCCTCCCTGAAGTCTCTCCCTTCTCCTTTCGTCCTCCTTCTCTACCCCCAACTCTGTGTCTGCAGGTGGATATGCTTATCTCCAGACGCTTCATTAGTTCCATTAAGATTTGTTCCAATGACTCCTAAAGCTACACTGTTCCTTCAAAACAACAGGCAGGAACACAGCATTAGAAATCTTTTGACTTTAATTTGTTCTTGAGATAAGTTTATGAATTAGTACTGTTTACTTGTACAATAAATATGAAATCAATCAAAAATAATAACAGTGCGTTTGTGTGCATGTGTATCTGTGTGTGTGTGTGTGTGTGTGTGTGTGTGTGTGTGTGTGTGTGTGTGTGTGTGTGTGTGTGTGTGTGTGTGTGTTTACCTGTGGTATAAGACGGCCAAGTTGACTGGATCTGTTTCTGTGTGATGGGTGTGTGGACAGCCATTCGGGTAAAGTGGGTTCTCCTGTAAGTCGGTCTACGAGTTCCAGCTGCTGCCAGAACACAGGACCTGCTCGCACATCTGCACATGCCTAGAAAGGACAAACACACACACATCACTAAATAAAAAACACATACATGATGTGGCATCCCTCTGTCTCATGCTAAGTGGAAAAAATCTTACTTATAGTTTGTATGAGTTTGGGTTAGTTTGACAACACTGCCCCCTGGTGTCCTGCCGTCAAATTACATGCTGTGAGAACAACGGCTGCATCAGAGGAGATTCTGTAATCTTAAATTAATCACAAACATTTCAGGAGCAAAAACATTTTAAATAAGTCCTCCTATTCAGTTAAAGGATACTTATGCAATGTAGTACTTCTTGGCAATAGACATGGGAAAATCTCAAAAGAGATAAAATATCCTAAATTTGAGCAGAAGAGGCCTGGTACAGTTGGGGTACAGTTGAAGCTTTTGCTGAGGAACGGTTTTTAAGAGTAAAATGACATGAAAGTATTTGCGTGGCATCCATGATAATGCTTTCCTCTCTCTTTTAGCTAATAAAATGTTACAAGATCCTTTTTTAAAAAAAAGGGCAGCAACATTTAAAATTATGCTCAATTAATTCAAATAGATATTCATCTATTCAAATGGGATTCGTGCAGATGTAAAGTGCAACCAACCATTCACTTTTGTGATTTATTTTCACTTTTTAAATGTCTTAATTGACTGACCATGTAAATTAATTAATATTTTTTCCAGACTGTCCAGGTTTTTACTGAATAAATTAAAAATAGAATAAAAAAAATACACGGTTAAGTTTGTAATGTACTTTTTGTAGTCCACATTTGTAATATCACCACAGTAGACCAATGAGACAGCTTACTGTAAGTGCAATCTGGTTGTCTGTGGTTTTCTTTCTAAATCCTCATTAAGCCTCAGTCATCTATCTCATATCCTGTGATGTTTGCCACCAAGATCGAGGAAAAGCATAGTTATATTACCACATGATTTTCACTCGGCTCTGAGTGCTGGCTTCTTTTAAAATGTTTAGGACTAAAGTCAAAGTTGAACTAACTCTTAGAACGTCCTCAGGGCTATTTTAGTATTATAAGCTGGACAAGTCAAAAACAAACTTTAAACTCCTCCAAAGACAAAAAAAAAAAAGACAGAGATTGAGTAATACGTATCACTGATGCCTAAACTGAACTTTGTGTGAACAAATCTCTGTCTAAATCTCTGTCTAGTATTGACAATCTAGTAATCGTGATACCTTTGCAGCTAATTGCAATCCGACTTCATCTGCCTCAGCTTCCAGTTTCCGACTGTAGGGACGGCTGAATATCAGCTGCAAGAGAGAGAGACAAATGATGGTTTACAGTACATATAACTGTGTAAAAGGAACAAGATTTTTCCTGACATTTAATAAAATTTTTTAAAAGTTTTGAGTAAGGTTTTTGTAACTAGATGTGGGTTTAATGGCCCATAGCTTCATTTACACTGTCTGTCTACAGGAAAGTCACAGACTAACGTTTTGTTGGACTAACTTCAGTTTCCATTATTACCCATCTGCCATGAAATGGTTTCAATAAGCCAGAGTTACATTCATTTTTCACCAAGACTTTGTACTGACGATGAAAGAGTCAGACTACTGTGTAAAGTGTTCCTGGAACATTGCAAAGATAGTTAACGGTCTGAACTCATGCTCCCCAGATCACAATGCTTCCCCCACTTGTGCACTAGCCATTTGGCATGATAGTTGCAGCACTTCATCCACTACTTTTCTCGTTATGATCACTCTGGAGCAAGGAAACTGTAGACTCTTTATACCAAATGACCTCATCACATAAATACAGTCCAATCTTTATGCTTCTAAAAAAATACAAATCTTAATTGTTTTCTGATTAGCCTTACGTATAGATGGTAGGACTAAAAGGTTGTTTAATCATTAAACCTTCACTTTATTTTCACATTGTGCTCGTGGAAATCCAGTTTTACTAATTTCAGCCATCTCCTGTTTGCTCGACCATTAAAGCTAGATAGATCAAAGGATCAATAATTTTACCCTTTTCAAAGAGAGTGGATCATCTCGGCAGCAAGTGTCCTCTGACATGTTTCTTTCAGGAATTAGAAGCTACTCACTGCATCCGTTTGGGTGAAATAACTTCACTTGTTAGCAGAAATGTTTTAAAAAGTCAGCGCTTCTCCAGTTGGAGGCTTTTATCTTTGTGCTTAGTTAAATCCAGATGGTAAGGTTTTTTTGTGGGGGGGGGGTGAATAGCAATGCCTCACCTCTGTGATCTTGTCCTTTGCCCATTGTCCCAGCACGGCCAGGCTGTCTCCGGGACACATGGCCCAGATGGCTGTCACCAGAATAAGAGACAGAAGGTCCACAACATGAGACAGGCTGGCCTGTTCTGCCTGGGGGGGTCAAGAGGGTGACAGGAGAAAAGGAATGAAGGAGAGAAGCAAAGGATTGTGGTGGAGATGAATGAGAAAGAGAGAGAAAAAGAAAAAAACTGTGTTAAGAAGTTTTTGGGAGCTCAAGGAGGCAGCTGGAACATATTGATCGTTCCCATCTATTTTAATGAAACATTTTCGCTGTAACAGATTTAGAGGTTTTAACAGCCAATCCAATACTGCACACTTACCGTGTAACACCGTGCTCATCAATGCTCATTCCCCTCATCTAATTAAAATCTCCTTCAAGCATTTCCTCTGAGGATGTTTGAAGGCTTGAAATACCCACAACTTCATTAGACACTTTTTTTAAGAACAAGAAAATGGTCTTTATGGCTACAGGAAAACGGTTGTTTGTGGGAAGTTAATAAATGATGACATTGTTCACTAACAGCGTGACTGTGGTCATCATAGAGCAGACAAGATTAGTGAGTACTTGGAGGTGACTGTCAGAGAGTCTTTTATCAACAGCTGATGTAACAGCACTGCAACTAATGCCACTTCAGCCAATATTACAACCCTGAGGCAGGGAGGAGGTTAATAAATAGTCAGGAGATGTCTGTGTATAACCCCATATAGTAAATGATGCAGCTATAGAATGTCAGTGAGCATATTTTACATTCTTGTGTAAGACAGACCTGGAAGGCTTCCAGTAGGAAAGCTTCACCTCTGTGTTCGTAGGGCCTGCGAATAACTAAAGTTTGTTCTCGAACATCATTTGAACTTGAGGTGTTTCTAGTGACTCTTCTTCCAAAACAAGGTCTGCTACTGAGCAGCTAAGCCTCGCAGATGGCATCACACAGCATACTGCAACAACTCTGCTTCAGTAGCTAAACAGGTTTGTTTTAGAGGCTTTTTTCTGCTTTAAACTACATTCTTGCATGTCATACAAATTTTTATCTGTTGGCAGAAATTCAATAAAACTTATAAAATAAAAGAAAACTAATAATTGTCATTATCAGTGCTGTGCAGAACAAATTCAAAACAAGTTTCTTTTTTTATGAATGTTGAACGAAACGTTATTTGCAAATAAAGATTGACTTTTTAACACTGAAAAAGGTTATTTTGGTCCTCTGTCCACACATCTGTTCCACATGTTTTTGCATTATAGAATTTAAGGTCTAGGTGATTTCATTGCAAGACACAACACTTAAATTTATTTTCTTTCTCAAGTCATCTTTTTCTCTCACTTCTAACCTAAAAAAATGTTTTTAATGAACTGAACCTTTGGGGGGAGGGGGGTCGATGGCACCCTGATTCCCGGGGTGTGCGGCTGGAACATCGGGGTGTGTGCTGGCCTACGCCCGGTGGTTGTCTGAGGGGGCCTGGTCCTCCTAGGCATGGTGTGGGCCCTCTGCCTTTGGGGGGCGTGGGGGCCGCCTCTGGGCTTCTGGGGCCCTGGGCACTTCGTTCGGGCTGCCCTGGGTAGCCGGCGGCTGCCGATCTTCGCCCACTGGGACCTGTGCCCCAAGACCGCAGGGGCTCTTGCTGGGGCTCACCTCTGCCGCCCTACCAGTGGGGCTGGAGTCGTCTTCGGGGTGGGGTGGCTTGGGTTGGTGCTCCGGGGCTGCTGCTGAGGGCCCGGGTCTCTGGGCTGCCCTGGTCGGCCTCTGACCTCCATAGAGGAGTGGTCGCATTTGCACGATGTCACCCACCACTCTTCATCACTGATCACTCCTTATTCCTCATGCTCTGCATGCTGACACAGTCACTGAGCTGTCCAGTAGATTTTTATACTAAGAGATAATTCTTCTTTTTTTTCCTCTGAGTTTGTATCTGGTCGCTGTTGTGCTACTTTCATGATATGTCTTTTTGATTTGGTTATTATTTAAAAACTCTTAATGACTAGCTGCTCTGTTTTTTTTTGTAAAAGTTGTAGGAAATTTTCTGGCGTGTTCATGTACAAGTCTAACAGTTTGTTGTCTGGTGATGGTGTGGATTGAAGGGTCGTTGCCTTCTGTCTGTGATGTTTTTTGTCTCCTTTCTTCTTTCTCTTTGCTTCTTTTTGATATTTTCCATCTTTTTCTGTCCCCTCCGGTCAGGTCCAGCAAGATTACATAGATTCTGTGATTCAAAGTAAATTAATTAATTAATCAGATTATCAAGAGGAGCCTTAACCCATAGGCCTCCCCTTGGCAGAGCAAATTTGTTCAGAAGCAACCAGATTGTCATTTTGTTTGCAATGATGCTGGATAGGACAGGTTAAAAATAAATAAATAAATAACTGAACCTTAAACTACAACTCTGAACATGAACTATTCATGTTAACCTGTGAGAGCTGAACTTTGAGTTCATTCACGAAAAGCATGAACTTGCACAACACTGGTCACTATTAGTGAAGATTTATGTGACAATAAGCATATATCCATTATGTTTTGATCACTAAAAAGCAAACTATTTATATTTCACCTTTTGCCATGATATTACAGTACCTCTGAAGGAACAAATTCATTTTAGCTTAGTTTTTTGTTTAGTTTTGTATCCATTTTTAATTATAAGGTAAGTGAGAGTTTATTCAGTTGGCTGAATATTTGCAATTTGTGCCACCAGATGTCACTAAATCCTGCACAATGGACTTCTCTGACAAAAATCTGAGAGGCTTTTTTTCTGGAAAAAATAACAGTGGAGTTTTGAACAGCTGTGCTAACAGTGAGGATACTTTCTACTGGGCTGTGAGGAAGAAAAAACCAGAATAGAGTAGAAAATCATAGTAGTAGTAGTAGTAGAAACAATGCGCAAAACACAGAAGGCTGAGGGTCTTGTACTTACAGAGTGATCAAGTATAGCATGTGCCATTTCATGTCCCAAAACAATGATGAGCTGGTCAATGTCTGCCACAGCATTCAGCATCCCCGTAAACATGAACACTTTCCCGTTCTACATAAAGAAAAACATGACACATCTGAGCCAAGTGCTGTTTTTGCATAAATTTTACACTCCTAAGTAAAAATACGGGCAAAAGTAAAATACAAGGAAACTATGATAAGAAGAAAGTTTTCAGTTTGCCTTTCTTTATACTCACTGGCAGGACAAATGCATTGATGTTTGGAGTGTCCACCACATGAACACTCCAGGGGATTTCAGAGACTTCAGAAATGTCCTTGTTCCTTTGTGCCAAAAGCTGCACCAACTGCTCCACCATCTGGTGACGAGGGTCAGTGACTGGAAGCAGGTGCTCTCCAAACTCCTCCATGTGCTGAAACACAGAGAAATTAACAATTTTTAAAGAAGGATTTTGTTTCCTTCTAATCACATTACATTTTAATCTCCACCCCCTTAAGCAAATTTAATCTTCCTTGCATTTACTGTTTTCATTGCCATCTCAATCATGCTAAACTATGAGTAAAATAGATATTTGCAATGCTCTGCATACAAACATTGTGTAAAACACACCCTAGCCCCCCTCTCTCACCGCCTCTGATATCAGAGTAGCCAACTCCATGTACTTTTCTCTGCTGAACACCAGGAGGCGGATTCGTCCTGTCACTGGGGACTCATCCAGGTGTGTAAGGAGGAGAAGGGCCAGTATCACCATAGCAACTCCTGCCCCTGCCACCAGATGCCATCGTCTCCTCAGGACCCATTCACGCATGAGCTGCCTGCGGTTGTCTGGTAGAGCCACCCACCACTTCCTTATACTTCTGTAGACAAATGAAAGCATAACTTTTATCATATCCCTATATGCTGCTCATATAGCCTCATGCATTAAGTCTAAATCATATATTGCTTAACAGTATAACACTTAAAGAAAAGAATTATTGAGATTGTTTGGATTTTGGCAGAGAAAGTAAAGGGGAAAAAATCAGCCACAATAATTTCAGTCAGAACTACAGAAATGCAGACTAAGATCTACGTCTCTTCTTCAAGGAGGCATTCTTAAGGCAACGAAACAGGCAAAAAACAACCTCAAAGCAATCCGCCAAACCAGGCATGAAACAATAGTCATTTTGTTTGAGTCCTCAAAGGGAATACTGAAATACTGAATTTAATCAAAACTTCTAAGATTAAACTGAGCAACTATGTGAAGCTCATGTTTTTTTTTTATCAAAGACACTATGCTAATGATTAAATTGTGACAATTAATTAAAATGATCACATAAAAGCTGTTAAGAAAGAAACGTTTTCAAATGCATTTAATATATATATATATAGAATTGATATATTTTCTGATACAATTATAAGGCATTTACATATATATTCCTAAGTAGAATAAATAATGCGCCATCGTCATAATGCCTACAGAAGTAGATTAAAATGTTATTGATTTTCTGCACGTTATATTAAAGTAAACTGCTTTAAATGCAACTCTTATCTAAACTTATTTAAGTTTATGAAACATTACATATTACCATTGCCTCCTACCTGCCCAATAATATGGCCGCAAGCTTCTGCAGAGGTTTAAGAACCATCCATATGAAGGGAACGGGCAGGGCCCTCATGGAGCCAGAAGTGTGGAAGTGGTGAACACATTGTTTTAGAGCAGGTGAGCAGGACACAGGTACTGTGGGTTTGACGCAATAAAGAAAACACTCTGTGCCGCCATTGCCACAAAATAATAAAGGTGGTCTTGATACAGCGGCTCTCAGTTGAGCAGCTGTTTGAAAGTTGCTGTGAGGGACTAAACACGTCTCATTTCCTTGTTTATAAAGTCGGAACTTTGGATGTATGTAGCGATAAGCGAGACAGTTTCTTAAAACGCTACGGCAAAGTAAGGACATCGTTGTTACAGGAAAGAGGACACCTTATACTGCATAAAGGCTAGTTATGCTCACCCTAGAGAAGAAATTACTATCGTAGGTCGATATGATACTTTTTAACTTGCTCAATGGTGGACTCATGTCGACCCTCTGGGCAGTTCTCAACTGTCAAAGTCAATGCTAATGGGGGCGCTAGCTACGAGTAACCTTGGTTACCAGTTCGGTGACGGTACACTTTAGCGGCTGCACTTGTCCAAAAATACTTTATGACATTTTATACAGTGATCGACATTTTTTTCCCAACTCAAATAAGTCGCATTTTAGTGGAAAGACGAGAAATTACGCAACTTAGAGTAAAAATATTAGAACCGGTTGGATGTGCGACATTCCAGCTTCGTGAATGATTCCTCCGGAAACACTTCGGTATCAACCGTTCCGGTCACGGAGACAGTCTAAATAAATAAGAGTACAAGTTGCCAATAGTTAACAGCTATGGAAATGACTGGCTCTTTATTGTCAATTAATTTTCATCATAAAGAGAGAAGAAAAGTTTTAAATAGTGCTGGAAACAAGAGCCTTTAAAACAAACTGTCAAATGACTGTCAAAGTAGTACACAAACATACAATAGACCACCAAATATAAAAAATAAACTTTAATTTTAATGTTAAAGATAATTCTAAAAGACTGAGAACATTTTCACTCATTCATAAACCCTCTCTGCCAAACATTTATTTCCTGCCACTGCAAGGACTTGACATAAAAGCACCATCACATTAACCTGATTCCAACTCTGTTCCTTAAACAGCAATTTAAGTTTGTGGATCCAGAACTTTGCTCCCAAGAGAGATGCCAGAAACCAATATTGTTATAACCGTATCTCAGTTTATGGATCCCCACATACATAACAAACAAGACTTACACACAAAAAAAAATCACAAGAGTATTATGCCTAACTATTGGTTTTTGGTCTAACATACTTGTGACTAACCAAGTCTAAAACCATATTAAAATGTCATAAAATATAATCCTAAATGATTAAGTGAATAATACTAAACATTATCCTTAATGTCTTTATAAACACTGTTATACTGTTGTGAATATCATGGTACAAAACAAGGGCGGTTGACTACAAAGTTCACAGTAAATAGTCATGTTCTGCCGACAACACAGAGCCTAGATGCAACACTGTGCTGCTGTTTGTCTCTACGTCTCCTCTTCCTTCCTGGGGCGTCTCCTGACTGATCAGCTGATCAGCACCAATGTCATCAGAGTCCATTGGTGGTTCTCCTTCCTTGTCTGATGATTGCTGCTTTGTGATGAAGTCTGACCAGAAGAGGGACTGGATCTGAGTGAGGAAGGGGTCTCCCTCCCTGTTTGGTAGGGGTTCCAAATATCTCACCATAGATGCCAACATCTAGAGGGAGGAAGTCAAATTAAATGAAGTGCACAACAAAATTGTAAAAGGAGGTATAAATCACTTTACAAAGCCACAAAAGGCTGAGATGTGCAAACTGACCTTCTCCAAACAGGTGAGATGGGAGTCTCTCCGGTATAATCTGTCCATCTGGACATTCCTAGCCAATCAGAGAGGGCAAACGCTGTTTACAGACACGTCACCAGGAACTGTTCAATAGCTCATGAAGAACAGACTTGTTTATCGCTCACCCAGGTGCTTGAGCATATTTATGAATGATCCACTGAGCCCTCCTCATGATTTGTTCCCAGTCAGGGGTGTCTTGTGATGACAGGAAGTCAAATCTGTAGGGAAGCTCTGTGGAGAAACAGAGCCAGAGAAAGACTCAGCCAGAGGATCTGCTGTTAATACGTAGACAAACTACCGATCTACATTGTCTGCTTAATTTCAAAGCATCTTGATCTCAACTGTTTTGAGGCATTGAGTCATATGTGTGTGTTTGTTTTCGACGTACTGTGGGGGCCTGAGGGCTCCTGGCTCTCTTTTACCAACAAGCAGGTAATTTGGGAGTGGGGGGAGGGATTGGCTGGATCATATGGGCTCACTATCATCCCGATGAAAGGGGCTCCGCCACGTGAGAAATAACTCTGAATCAATCAGGACAAAAAGGATCAGACCAACGTTCAAATGTGGGGAATCCTGCAGTAATTCTCTCATTCATGGACTTTTACCTGGAATTGGTCCTGTGTGTTTATGTCCCGCACTGACGGGTTTGGGTGGAAAGATGGGTGGGAATGGTACCATCCCACCACATTGAGACCCAGAGAGGACAGCACATCACAGGCCAGTGTCTGAGACACCGGGTCCATCTCACACTGCAGACCTGTGCTCACACTGTTGCACGGCTCCGCTGCACAGATCTACAAGAACAGTCTGTTTTCAGAAAATGTTGTGGATAAAAGCTTTACTTGCTTCTTACTTCTCCTCCTACCTTCAGTACTTTTGCTTCCTCATTAAACGTTCCACCCAGCAAACCAATGACTTCCCCTCGTGACACATGAGCATGCTGAATAAAAGATTATAGCACATTTTATCAGTTTAGAAACTGAAAGATGCTATACTTTTGACAAGAAATAACACTGGTACCACAAAAGCACTGACAGCCTGAAAGCACAGTAGAAACACTGCAGCTGAGGTTATGTGTGTATCATATACCATGTCCATGATGAGAAGCGTCTCAGCACACACAATGACCTGGAATGGTTCCTGGGGAAAAAGAGCAGTGAAGACATTAAAATGATTAAATTACTTTTAAAAGTCTATGTTATTAACACATACTGTATGTAAAATAAAAATATACATGCATGTTACTGTACCATACTGTCAAAAAATACAAGAGCCTGCAAAGGCTTTCAAATAAAAAGTTCAAGAAAAGCCATCTGTTTTCTTTTTTTAATGGTAAAATTGAGCTTCGATCACTTCATAAAACTCTTTCTAAGGCCAAGTATTTTTTGCATCATATTTTATTCTAGACCTCTCATTCTTCCTTTCTTTTCTCTTCCTATTATGCTGCTGTAACACCACCATTAACCACTTTGAGCTCATTTAAGTACGTCTGATTCTGATTCTAAAGGACATTTATACTTCCTTTACGCAACATGCTGATCAAATAACTAAACAAAATCTGACAGAGGCTTCTTCAGCTCTGCTGCAATAAAAACAATACAGGTGGTCATTGCTTAATAATCTTATACAGTAACTTTCTGCAGCAAGAGAGGAGACGCCTCCTTTATACAGGAATGCATATTGTGCAGAGACAGACAGCATCACTGGAGACTAAGTGATGATACTGACCTGTACATCATCTTCAAAAGACCTGCAGGGGATCAGCTGGAAGGGATCAAAAGACCTAGTGGACAGAGTGAGATTATAGTGTCAGTTTTATTACATGCATATGTTTTGTTCTCAGCATATCAGTCCATCATGCTCACCCTCTGTATCTTGACATCTTGCAGGGTTTAGGCTGCTTTTTCATCTCCTCCCTCCTCAGAGCCAATTCTTCAGCACTGAGATGCTGAGAAACACATCACCCGCAACGAATCAGAAGAAATATTCATGTGAATTTATAACAGTTGCAGCGTGTGCATGTCTATCCAAACCTCAAACGTCTGTCCCTCCAAATCTTTAGCGTCACACCAGTTCCCCCATAAGTCTCGCACACGCCGCTTCCTGGTCCGCTACAACCAAACAGAAGTTAGTAGAAATCTGCTCATACTCTGTTGTTGGACGACAGGGTCTGTTTCTTGGTACCTACCATACTCTGTAATCTCTGGGCAAGCTGATAGGCCTCCAGAACTTCCTTGCCCTCCTTTATCCTGGTGCGGTCCACCACCTTGGGGCGGTTATAGACCGCTTGCTCTGCACGAAGAAAATCAGAGCTAAAACATCAAAAAGGAGCCAAAGCTAAGTTTGTAAAAAGCTCAGCAGAGTTACCACAATTGAAGTTGATGGCCCCTATGAGCTCCAGGTAGGTGTGTATTCTTCCAATGCAGTTGACATCTCCACAGTTCTTCAGACCAGGTCGGACCGACGTCTTGTTCAGGTACTTGGGTCTGCTTTTCAGCCTGGTGGACAAACATCACAACAATAACTTCTTCTGCTAAGCGGCGGTGAAAGAAGCTATCGAACATGTGACCCGTTTGTCTTTGTAGTACCACTGATCCAGGATGTAGTTTCTAATCTTCAGATATCTTTCAGGAGTTTTGGATGGTCGTCCCTCAAAGAACTCTGGGATAGCTTGTTTCTCATCCTCTGTAATGGTTTCCATATCCATCTCTATTTCTTGCTCCGGGGCCTTAAGCTCCTCATCTTCCTCGTCTTCATCTTCTTGCTCCTCCTGGTCTTTCTCTGGTCCATCAGTCTCAACCTTATCAGCAAAATCTGAAGAAAAAAATGTATGTAAAATATCACTAAATTAAATAAGTTCTTGATGTTGATTTAAAAAAAACACTTCTACATGTGGATTACCTTTGAAGTCCCCATCAGCTTCATCCAGCTGACCCATCTGCACTGAGATGTCATGCTGGGAGTTCTGGCCTCCATCTGCATCAAATGTCTGCTTTGAGTCTGTTTGTGTTTCTGTCTGAGGGCTTAATGGGAAAATAGATGCTGTTTTATTCACATTCTCATCTAGTCTGTTTACTTCAATATCCTCTGAGGAAACAAGAGAAGATGAGGGTTGAGGAGTTTGCAGAGAAAGAGGGCTCGGACTGGACCGGTCCTTTGTATCATGGATGCTCTCTGTCCCACTCAGACCCGCCTCTTCTATTTGGATCTTGGTCTCAGTTTGTCTCTCATCTGCCTTCTCATCCTCGCTTAGGTCATCCGTGATGTCGACATCCTCGTCATCAGAAAGCCTCTCTATGCGGACAGCATTGGTCAGAGTGGACGTGTGGCCGGACATGGGCTGCAGAGGTTGTAGGTGCTGCACAGGACCTGTAGGTGGAGCTGCAGCTCCGGGCTCTGATTTAGTCTGGAGTGGAAATAATCAAGAAACCTTAAGTCTTATTTGCATGACAAACTTAACTTGTGCATACTACTTTTCAGTAGGCAGAGATTATTACCTTGTGTTTGAAATACTGCCTGGCATAACTCTTGACCTGAAGAACAGTCCTACTGCCCACCAGTTTCGCAATCTTAGTCCACCTTCGACCAAACTGAGCCTGAAATTAAATGAATGAATGATATAAAAATTACCTTATTAATCCCTAAAGGAAATTATCTGCAGGATAAATCTTATACATGGCAATTTTGATGAAAGTGACATCAATTCACAAGCTTTTAAAACAACAGCAATGACAACAACAGAAACAGCTGCATGTGGACTAGAGAAGCTTACCAGTCCTTTCTCAAACAGTTCTTTCTCCTGTTTGGACCAGCGCGATGCAGCAGAGGCTGAGGCTGAGCTCTTGGCTGGAGACCTGAAGAACCAACACAGAGGGTCACATGGTTGCCAACAAAAGTAGGAATAACAGTATTGGTGAAGGTGAATGCTGAAACAACTGACTTACTTCTTCATTTTGGGTTTATTGTTTGCATCACTGTGTAAAATCTGGTCAGGAATCCCCTTACCTGTCAAATAATATCTTGGGAGTAGAGTTAGGACAACCACTTTTAATGTTAGACATGCACGTGTTACATAGTTTGCATTAGGTTAATATATGTTTAGTCTTTTAATAAACTATATTGAAGTTACATAGATAATTAATGCAGGCTTAAACTGCAGACTCAGATTTTTTTTATATGTAAATCACATGGATTTAAATGTTGTTGAAGCGGTGACTCAAAAGGTGTTTCAAAAGCTTTTCATTTATTATTTGTCAATTAAGGGGGTATAGGGTCTGGAGTTAAAGAGTGTCACTTGAAAATAGTTATAGGCCATAGCAAGGGGTCAAATGAGCTCTCAGTGCAAGTGACACAGATCATGAATGGTTTTTACCAGATGGTGCCCACCTTAGCCTCAAAAATCAAAAGGCCTGATTAGATTTAGTTGAAAACTGATCTTAAAGTCAGTGCTGTTCTGAATTAAAGATCAACCTGAATCAGATTAGAGAAAAAGTGTGGAACAGCTCATGATCTGAAGCATATTGTCTAACCTGTAAACTCTTGATGATGATGGTGTTATGGCATCAGCATACATGGCTTCCAAAGTTACCAGGTTATTGGTGTTTCTTGATCATATGATAGTGGATAGAAACAACTAAAACAATTCTGAAGTTTACATAAATAGTTTTTACTCTGTTAGTCAAAAGCCTGCACTTTAAGCACGTTTCAGGATATTAGCTGTGACTTCGTGTGTTTTGGCAAGCAGATAAAATAGCACAGACTGCATCGGTGTCAAAAATGTTTCTAAAAATCAACTCATCTGCAACTTTTTGGACTCAGCAAAACACTAGACAGTGGCAACTTGTTTCCTAATCACTTCTGTCAAACACTTAATTAAATAATCTGTTTAATAATTAGCTAAACAAACTTAGGGAAAAAAAATTAAAAGTATCAAGGAGATTAAACTAGCCGGCCCTGCTCTCCTTTATGTGTATTTAACTTCTGTTTGTTTGTTTGTTTACTGAAGTTTGAGATTTTGACTCTTCTTTCTGCAGTGCCTTACGCAGATCCAGCAGCATCGAAAAGAGGAACTAACTGCAATTCTTAACACACAGTATATGTGTGGAGGAAACTTAGTGTTATCAGAATGCTCGTGACATTTCTCTTAAGGAATGATGTGCCTTACCTGTGCAAAAATATCTGAGCGCGTTAGTTACAGATGGAGGCAGCTGATGCCCATCTCATTTATTATTAAAAGGATACTGTTCCTCCAGCAGCATCCTCTCGATCACTTCTCTGTTCTCTGGGCTGATTGAGCTGTCCAGCTCCCAGGGCTGTAAAAACGAGAGACAGAGTCAAAGGGACCACCTAACCCACCGGAGACTGATGGACAACCGAACTACATACCAGCATCCAGGAGCTGCCCTTCCCCGCAGACTGTGTGAAGTCCCCCTGGAGCAAACCTCCATCCATCTCACTGCAATAGCGAAGAAAGAAGCTGTCATTAATGCAACATGTTAACGGCAAAAGTTGCATACAAACACAAGCACACACTCCATCTGACAATCAAACAGATAACCCGTATTAAGTGACTGTAAACCTCCTTCTTTGTAGCGTGGACAACAACGATCACATCGGCTGAAAGTACGTCTATTAATTTACTACAAAAATTGACATCCTTGCCTTAAACTGTTACCAAAGTCATCTCCCTCGATATCAACATCCACCTCGTCCTCCATGTTGTTGTACAAACGTAAATATCAGAAAACAGAACGGCGCGCTGGAGGGAAAGAGCTTCCAGATTTACTCACAGCGCCACCTGGCGGCCAGGAGTGCGACTCTGCAGTTTGTCCATATGCGGGTTAAATTCTGGGAATTTCAAATAATCAGGTTTAAACAATATCCTGCATGGAAAATCCTAAACAAGTAAGCGTGTATATATATGTGCATAAAAAAATATATACAAAAAAAAAACACTTAAAGACTTGTTTGTTCTCTTTGACAGTAATAGCATGAACCATAACACAGTAGCATGTCCAGGACATTTTCAATGGGGTGGCCAAGATAAGACAGAAAACAGATTGGTTTTCTGTCTTTATGGGGTTAGCGTGAGGTTGCTGGGTGTCTAGAAACAGTTTCAAGCTCTTTTCATTGTCAAAACAGAAAAAAAGTATAAAAATTTTACAGAATGTTATATAATATGAACTTTGAAAAAGAGTATATATGCCTTTTCTGCACCCTGTGGTAATGCTTTTAAACCAGTGTGAAAATACATGTCTCAGCTGCATCTTGTAACCTTGTTGCAGCCTTAACAGTCCCAGTACCTGCTTGTGTTGTGCTCTGGCAAATGCCCTGACTCAGCAATCCCCCTCCACCCAACACCTTCACACACTGTTCAACATGGACTGCACATACTGTGCAATGCCACCACCAGACACACAACAAATAATATGTATTTCCCTGATACCCAGTAATATGGAAAAGTATTACATTTACACTAGTTAAAAATAAGTATTTATATATGAATGCGCACATGCATAGGTTACATGTGCATGTATGCTTCAACTCACCCACAAACAGATGTGCTTATGCAAATGAACACACCCGAGAAGTCCCACAGGAAGTTCTATTTACAATTTAGGAAGTCTTCATGCAAACAATCACAATGGCTGTTGTGGTGTGTCTGTCCATATTTCACACATTTTAGTCACATATATAACATTGGCTCTATTGAACTGATACATCTGTAACATTTGCCATCACCTTCTTCATGCCATTAGTTCAGAAAATAATTTACTTTTAATGACAATATTTAAATCAACTCAGCTTCATTTATATAGAACTTTAAAATGCTCAAGAACAACCCAAAAGGTCCAACTAAATGGCTATATATGCATCAGATGTATTGGAAACATACACACACACACAATTTGCTAGTGCCATATGAACCACCTCTAAGATCACCTGGTCAAGTTTATTCAACAATTAATGCCATACTTCACTGGATGCTCCAGATGCCTGGATTTCTGGATGGTTGGTAGATGGTCACCATGTTCCAACAAGGCTGCACCATCAGCAAGTTGGTGGAGTGGTGTTTTGAGCTGGAATAATGAGGGAGATGGTAGGTCCCTTTATGGTAACAGAGGGTGTAAATGCCCTTGAGAAAAATACATTTCTTACTAACCATTTCCTGTCATGGGAAGGGAAGAACGTTGCCTTAAGGAATAAAACCATTTTCACACAAGACAACACAGCATCCCATGCTGCAAAAAGCTATAGATGAATCTTTGGGTATGACGATAAAGGGAGAAAACTCATGTGGCCATCATCAGCCCCCGATTTCAACCCTACTGAGAAGCTGTGGAGCATCCTTAAAAGGAAGATCTAAAGATGGGGGGAATCTGCCTACAAACATCAACTTTGAGAATCTGGTCTCTTTAATGCAGACAGAAACTATCCATGGCCTTCCAAGTTCAATGCATGAGAGAGAGTTGCCTCGAAAGATACTTTTATTGATTCCCAGCTAAGGTGATGTAAAAAAAAAAAAAAAAAAAAGAGCTCCTATATTAACGTTAAACTTGATCTGGACAAATAAATTTGCTTTTAGAAAAAAAAATCTATGTAATGTTTTGCATTACATAGATAATTTTTCTAAAATAATTTTAAGTGTTCATTTTCAGTTCTTTACAACCTATTTAATGTTTTAAAACTGAGTAAGAGTATTTTATTTATCCCAGAGAGAAATTGCAATAATTGACAGTGATGAAACGATGGATTTGCCAATGATTGGAAAAAAAACCAAGACAAAAAAAAAAAAAAAAAAAAAAAATTGTCAGTTTTGTTAAATAAACACAAATTATTATATAAAGTAATATAATATCTAAAGATTAAAAAATGTATTCAGTCATTTGCATTGGTTATTTTGAAGAAAAAAAACTATTTGCATGATAACTTGGAACACTAAATACTGCAAAAGAGGAAACACAATAAAATGCAGACCCAGTCAAAGACAAAACAAAAAAAGGTTTTATTTTTATTTAGAAAGAATTCACAGTTTCTAATGGCACTACAGCTTTTGTAGTAACTCACTCTTGCTCAAAAATACTGTGCAGCTCTTCAGAGTACTCACAGAGAGAGAAAAAGAGAAAGGGAGAGACAAAGAAAAGATAGCACTTGACATAGAAAGTAGAAAAACAACAAAAAAGGCATGAGGAGCTATAAAAAGTGCACGATGAGCTTCTACAACTTCTCTGCAAGTGCCTCCTCGTTTGCTGTGTTATGTGTATAAGTAGGTTCAAAGTAGTCTTTCTCATAAGAGACACACACAGGGACAGACAAAATAATCTCACAAGTGTACAAGTATACACGCATCATACACATTCAAAAAGGGTAAAGAAAAAAAAAAAAGGATTTGCACGACTTGTGGAACAAACAATCACATTTATAGTGTTCCAGATCAGACTAATTTTTGCTGCTTTCCCTTTAATCAATTATTTTCCTCTTCACAAAACATCACAGTCATACCAGGTGGGGCAAACACATGAAGTCTGACAGCAGTAATGAGTCAATACAAGATAGCAGGAGTGTAATGTGAGAGAGAGGGTGCACAGAAAGATCAGCTAGTAGAGCGAGCACAGGTGTAGAAAGAGAAAGCGTTTTAAGCCTCCGACTGGAGACATGATGGAGTGGTTAATGCAAGCAGGTGTATTCAAAGTTTTCTCCACAATCACAGAGTCATGCAGCAGGAGCCAGAGGTGACCCTAGCGGTTACCTGTATGTGGAGGAAGAAGAGCTGTAGAAGGTGGGCCAAAAGCTAGCTATGCTGTTATTCTGGAAGAGTAGTACTGTCTGAGTCAAAATGTCCACAATACCAACCACACAGAGCCAATCAGAAACAGCGTTTGTACAAAAAGACATTTAAATTTTATAATTTAAAAACAAAGAACGAATACCCTGCTTTTACTTCTGCAGACATTTGAACCGAATGTTAGCGTAGGTCAGTCACGATACCGCGCAGAGTGACTTAAAAATCAAGTTAGTTCATCTAGAATAGATGCAACAACAATAAAGACATAAGACGGGACAGCAATAAACACTTAGCTCAGCCCTTTCCAATATTTCTAATTACCCAGCAGCTCTGAACAGACAGAAACTGCAGTGTGATGATCCTAATAAAATCATAAACAATCTTATTCTGCTGGATGTAAAATGTGACTGAGATGATACTTTACCTCAGCTTGAAATGTCAGCCAACACTATCAAAAGCTTCATGCAGTAAAAATCTACAATAACGTGTAACATAGGAGAGATCCATCCTGCCATCCTCCATGACTGTATTCATCAGTACCACTGAGTAATATTTCTATGTAAAAAAAAAAACTCAATGAATAAACTGCTGTGGCCCTGCAGGACCGGGAGACTGACCAACCAGTGCCTTGATTAGAAAAACCTATATAGTCTTTTAAATAAATAAATAGATAAATAAAACTGGTCAGTCAGACTGGTCTGCAGGGTCCCAGCAGTTGTGTGTGTGATACAAGTGTAAACATTCAACTCCGCTAAACAATGCATTCCTACAGTACATCGGGCCCGAAGCAGGAACCATTTCCTCCTGATTGGTTTTAAATAAACCAAACCAGCAAGGATGAGAGCGGGACATGGCTCAGTTTTAAATGACTGACATACACATAGAAACAGAATCCAGCTCATCTCTGGCTTGGTTACCTTCATCAGAGTAACAGAATCTAACATAATAGAATGCTTCTGCACCTGTGTGTGAGCAGTGTGTTTTGGGCCCAGCCCAAATCACTAAGTAGATTAAATATTTCACTACAAGCCTGTAGGATCTGCAGACTGCTATTACTGTACCTGAATTATGATGTTAAATAAGACAGAAAACTTTAAGGGCTGACTCACTAAGGCTATTTACTATTATGCAAATTCAGTTTCTTCATTCAGCTCTTGTGGTTGGTTTGAAACAGGCTGACATAGCAAGAGAATCAGATGCATGCACAAGGAGAATTTAACACTGGTCCCATACGAACACCTGCATCTTTTCAGAACTTAAAACAGGATGGATGAAATTAGATGATGGCAACAAAACTCAGAAGCAGATAAGGATGAAAGAAGGCGTCATGCTCCACAGTTCTCTCACAATGACACTTTCCTCCAAAAGCAGCAGCCTAATACTCGTTTAAGGAACGTAGAGTTGAGGCTAGAACCTCTGGTCTCTGTGCACACCATGTGGGGAAAAACATTACAGAGGGTGTGCTTATCCAGAAGAAGAAAATGAACCTCCAGATGGATTTGATGGTACTGATGTGTCGCTCCCCACCACAGTGTCTCTCTTTGTACAACTTTTCTTTAATGCTTTAAGGAATTAAAAGGTCTACAACAGATATAAAGGCACATAACCGTAAACAGGTCTTTGACAAGAGTGGATAAGGGCTGGATGAGCTAATGCTGCCATACCCACTTCAGCTCCACGGTACGCCTGGGTGCTCATGGGAAATGTGGTTCTTTGGGATGTGATAAGACCTCTTTTTCTCAAGAGTTTGCCTTTTTCTTGTGAGCAAAAACTTTTAAAATGTAAAGTTTTAGATTTCAGATATGTCCGTTGACAGCAGTCACCCCGATGGTCCCGACACTAATCTCCTTGTTTCCCTTCATAAGCTGCTGCAGACTGGGAAGAGGGCTGACGCTCCCCCCGGGCATGTGAGGGAACTGTAGCTCAGTTTGTCGAGACTTCCGCCGCTTTGTCGAGCGCTTCTCCTGGCGGGACTTGGCTGGAAGCTGGCTCAGGGGGAAAGAAAGGGCGTGGCCATTGCACATGCCGGTGAGGGGGCAGATTGGAGAAGGAGGTGGGAGGCGGCTAGTGTACGACTCCTCCGAATGAGTGGATGAGCTGCAGCTGCTAGTTTCTGAGGGGAATTCCTTGGGGGTGCAAGAGTGTAATGATGACACCTCCTCTGTAGAGGGAAGGAGAGGTGGCAAGGGAGGAGGGGGAGGAGGTAAAGGAAGGGGTGGTGGTGCAGGGAGGGATGGGAGGAAGCCATTGCACTTGGGATCCCCGTTTGCGAGGAGCGCAGAGGGATCGAATGCCTTCAAGGTCTCAACTTTGTCCAGAGACTTTGACTTGCAGCGTTTTTTCTGCAAGAAAAACACAACAGAGGTGGAGAAATGATTTCCAAACATCTCAGAGAAAGCAAAGACAGAACTTGTATTAAACAACCATAACAACCACTTTTGTGCTAGACACTGACGGCACACCAGCTGGTCAGAGAAGATGGGAAAATTTCACAGGGAATAATGGAATATGGGATTTGGAAGTATTTATGATTGACCTTCATGGTATAGTGATAAAAAACAGTGTAGTAATCTTGCTTAAATTAACTAACTGAACAAGTTCATGGAGATGAATTAGCCGCGTGCTAATGCTAACAGTGTCAGCAAAGAAGTGGCATTTGGCCTGAGCTGTAACTCAATATTCCTCAACTGATCCCTCATCTTGACTACTCCCACTATGATCAGAAATCTGACCAAGAAGTAGTTCCCTGATCTATCCAACACACTTATTGTACAGACGTACTGACACTAGAGAACACACAGGACTTATGTAAGGTGGCCATCACAGCCAACATACACTGTACCTTTTTCTCTGGAGAAAACCTTAGAGGTTCTACAATGTACAAGTCATCTGGACCTACTGGGGAGGGGAGAGAGGGGCCAGGTTAATGATGAAATGGCAAACAGGAATACATACATGTAACAAGCATGAAGTGACCTTGCAAGTAGCTTTAGTTATGACAAAAATGCAAAAAACAATTTCCATCTGCTAATCATGGCCTAGAGTTGGAAAAGGAACAAGCACAAATAATTTGATTAAAGCTAAAATCTAATGTGAGGCTGAAATTACAGAAAAGTGTGTTATTTCATTATTAATCACTACTTGCAAATGTCTGCCCTGAGCCAGCAAAGCATTGTGCTCTATTATTACACTCAGGAAGTCTGCATGTGGACACAAGCTGGCAATGACAGCCTCTCGCCCTGAAGGACAATTTCTGTCTCAATCACACACACACACACACACAGCTGAGAGATAATGAACAGCAGGGGGAGTTTTTTAGGTTCCCTGAGTCAAAGGCTTGATTCTTTTCTTGCTTGCAACAGCTGCACACTGTGGCCTTGAGTTGCTTAACACTCTGGCATGTGTGAGGAAATGGCAGATGAAAAGAACAAGGAAAGATCAGGTGTAGCTGCAGTACCTGAGAGCGGCTAGCCTGAAAGAGTTGCAATTATTCAATCTTTGCAGCAAGCTATGACTATACCAAGGCTCATTGTTGCTCATGTCTCAATGATACAAACAAGAGGAGAAATACAATAGATGGAAAAAACAAAAAGGTAAGCTGTGGGGGGGGGGGAAAAACAAAAGCAAAACCTTGTTTAGTGTGTAGTTTTCGTCAGAGACGGGCTCTTACCTTCTGTAGAGGACAGCTGAAATGACTTGGAGCGGACAAGTGGACATGCCACCCTGCGTTTTAGGCTCATGTCATCATAAGAGGAGAAACATCTGATAAATCAGAAACATGAGGTTGTTCATGCTGTTAGCAAAGTTGTTTACATTTAGTGGCACAACAGGAGTCATGGCACTGCACAAAACTTGTGCTTTGAAAAGTCCTAATTGTTTTTAAAAATGGCACAACCAAAGTGCAGAATTTATAATGACAGATCTAAGAAAAGCAGAGCAATACTCAGACATTCAAACACCAAACTTACAGAAACAAAATCTCATTTTCATTGGAAGTTAAGGGAGTGTAGAGACCAACCTCTTGGGGCTAGGGTAGTGGTTGCTCTTGGGGATGGCAGCAATGTTGGAACTGGGGCTGGGAGATGAGCTGCGGCAGCATTGCAGACACAGCAGGAGCCCCAGCAACAGACACAGAACCAGAGAGACCACCAGGTAGCTCTGACGATCAGAAACCTGCAGAGGAGAAATAATAAGCATGTTGACATTAAGTCTTCTAGTTTGTCCTGAAAGTGTCTGCAACAAGCCTGACAGCATCAGGAAGAACAACACTCTGAACTCTTTTATTTAAGTAACAAAGTGCTTTTTTTTTGGAATGTGGTTCCAAATTTAATATAAATTCCTTCCTAAGAGCTGGCAGCCAACCCCTGGCTGGACACAGACAGCCGTTTCCACCACGCAAGTTGAAAGTGTTTACTTCAAAGTGAGAGTCCACAGAACATGAAGTCAGAATTTATATTTAGGTTGTCTGACACAGGTTTGTGTCTTCTGTCTTTTCTACATTTATCTGACCCAACATCACACTTCTAAACATGGTCAGAGTATCTGAATACTACTAATAACGTCATTTTAATGACAATTATTTATCTTAGGTCCAAGTCAGTAAGTTAGCGGGACATATTTAAAATACTTTGAGTTAGTAACTACAGTTTTCCCCTAAAAATAAAAAAGGTCTATGCTAAAACTCTAGGTTGTCTTCAGTTTAGTTAGAATATGAACATTTCTATCATCCTGCCTGTATGATAAATGACTATGTTCCACAAATCAATAAGTTACCTACATATTAATATAACTTATCCAAATTTACTTTAGCTTTTTATCATGTTGTTAATTTCCCTCACTGTCTGAAAAGCGTCCTTCTATAAAAGGTTAGTCTGCTCTTATTAGTCATCTGCTCAGGCCAAAGTGAGGCAACAATGAAAATGTGTGGGACTCCAAGATTCTGTGACTTTGGGTCCTATAATCGTCCACTGGATCCACTGGAGGAGAAACAACATCTATAACTAGTTTTATTGTTATTGCATCTGTTATAATAATTATTTTCTGAGTTTTTCTGATGGTCCTGCAAGTCTGGAAGCTCTTGCCTGTGGATGTGTGCTATAACAATAATATCAGCTACATTTTATGCACAATGTGCAAACACTACACATTTTCCTTGTGGTGTGTAAACACTGTAATCAGAAGTAAAATATAATTCAATGGATCTTTAGTTGCTTGAATTCTGCAAGTGTATAAAGATTCTTTTGCGCACTTTGAACACAACATTGCGTATTTCACTCATAGCTGAGACATTTTTTTAGTCATAAAGTTAGCAGAAACCCTTAAAGTACTGATTTTTTTATGCATTTGTTTGAAGTGTGTAAAAATATCCGGTAGACTTCCATGACGCAACTGTGTTACATGGGGAAGCTGATAAGTCATGGAGTTTAAGTCTGAACGGCCAACGACTTGGCTGGACCAAACTCTCAAAGGTAATTAATTAATACATTAATATAAGGTGTGTTACCTCTCTCTGCAGCTGGCTCACTGTAGCTGTAAGGTTGAGCATTAATTTGGTGACGTTCTCTAGCTGGCTCTGTAGGACCTGGATGGAATCGGTCTGCTTCTGGTCCTGTAAATGCACACAGAAAAAACAGCAGATAACCCTCTAAATGCTTGCTTTTATTTGAGTCAGCTTATTTTTCCAAAGCTTAAGTCAGTGCTATGTGACCTGCTCCTCAGCTATGCGGGAGGTGTTCTGTAGTTTGATGATGGTCTTATTAAACGCACGCTGCATCTCCTCCATCTGTTTACGGTACCTGTAGAAGACACAAGCAAAAGCCACATCTTAAAATAAGATTGAAAATGTTTAAAACAAATAGATCGTGTAGCATTTGTTGTCTTTACCTCTGGCTGAGCTCTTCCAGATATCTGCTGGACAGACTCATGTTCATCTCCAGAGCTTTGATCCGGTTGTTCAGCCTCATGAAGACGCTCTCCTTCTGGCTGGACCCATGAACGGCTCCTCCATTTGATAACCCACCGTTGCCATTCATTGCTCCACCGTTATAATCTCCTCCGTTCTGCAACTCTGCATAGAAGTCTGTAGCTGTCCGGTGGATGTTGCCATTCCCATTGGTGCTCAACAGGTCCTCCTCCACTGTGTCCTCCACCCTACGGGGCTCTTCTATTTGAGAAGGAGACTCCCCCTGCTCCCCATGGATCTGAGGAGCTTGAACATTTTGTCTCTGGGTGTCTCCAGCAGTGTCTGTGCCTGACCTAACCGTTTCTGTATGTGTGTCAGCTGGTGGGAAAGCTGCTGGGAGCTCAGTAGGAGGGGGTATAAGGTCCTCAGGCCTTGATGCAGTAGGAAGAGACTGAACAGGCTGCTCTTTAACAGAAGGAACTACCAAACCCGAAGACGCCATCTCAGAGGAGAGAGGTTGTGGAGTGGAACTGACAGTAAGAGTGGAGGTGGCACTGCTGGCCTGCTGCGTCTCTGGGATAGAAGCAGTTTGAAGGGGTGGAGTGGGTCCATGGTCCAGGTCTGCGTCTTTAACAAGAGGTAACGGCTTCTCATCGTGGGTGGGGGTGGGCCTTGTCAGAGAGCTGTGGATGTCTGAGAAACTGTGAGGGGGGATGGTGGAGGTTCTACTAGGCTCAAGGAGGATGTTGAGTTCTGGAGTGTGTGTGTCAGGTGTGTGCATGTTGAGATGTCTGTCGGTGGTGAGTACCTCACCCGAAGGCTTCCCCTCACTGAGGCCTTTTACCGCCACTTCAGGTTCTATAACTTTCTCCGTGAGAGGAAGAGACTGTTGGGGAGGTGTAGGGACGGGGACAGGGAGCAGTGGGGGGGTGTGTGTGAGGACAGAGGTGCTCTCATCAGAGCGAGTGTGTGTTTGAGTGCTGAGCTGTTTCCTTTTGAGGCTGCGCAGTCTCTCCTTGGACAGCCTGGAAGAGCACCAGCGATGTAGCAGCTCCGGCAGCGTGGCCATGCAGGACAGAGACAGCGAGGAGAAGGAGGAGAAAGGACAGTAAGTCTGGCTCTCCCATTGGTTCCTGTCCGCCTCCCTCCTTCTTTTTTCCTCACTCTTCTCCTCTTCTTCCTCCCCCTCCTCCTCCAACAGTGTGACAGTCGACAGCTTGGGCTCCTCGTCTTCCTCCTCTTCTTCAACCAGAGTCACAATCTGTCTGTCCTCGTGGGACTCGGATGATGAGGGGGGAGATATTGTTGAGTCACTGGAGACATTCGAGGGTTCCTCTGTTGGAAGTTGCTCTGGTTTTGCCGGCTCCTCTCTGAGAAAATAAAAATTCAGCCACATAGAAGCTTTCTTTCTTTTTGAAACCTTAAAATCGATTAACGGTGATTCATTGTTGATGATTCTTACACTTCATGAGGGGCTTCAGCTGGTTTTTCTGTAACGTCTGTGCTCCCCTTGTTTTCACCCCCCTCTGCTGTTGTATTACCTGGAATTTGAACAATTACACAACGATGAGTACAGAGCACACATAATACCTGAACAGTGTGCAAGGCTGAGCTACATAACTCAGCAGAGAAGAGTCCCTGCCATCCCTGCACAGCTGTAGGAGGTAGATGCACAGAGAGCCGTGTGGCTGAAACGCCCATTTTTGGGAAAGGAAGAAATACTGTGAACCAGTTTAGACCAGTTAGAACTGATCTCTCTCCTACAGCCTGTCTCTGACTCTGTGGGTGTAAATTGGAATCAGAAGTGTAACTGTGGAGAGCCTGAAGTGAGAAAGACATTTTGTGGCGTAGCTCTCTTGGCAAGAAACAGGCAAGGCTGGATATGTGGACTCTACTGGCATCTTATTGCTTTTATTAAGTTTTGATTTCTGACTCTGCCTTGTTAATGGATTGCAATGAAAGTCACATATCTAAAAAGCTGAAAATGAAATAATGAAAGTTTTTCTTCTTTGTGTAGAAAATCTAAGTAAGGGAATCGTCTCCATGTGGTGAACAGAACTACGTGCAGGCTTGGCATCATAGACCCCCCAACTCTGTTCTAAGATGCATGACCTCTCTTCCAAGAACTAAAACACAGACTGCCAAAGTTCTGCTGAAACGTCGCTGGAGACCTCCTGCCGGCAGCAGAATAAACATCTGGTTCTCCTAGCTCATATACACACGAACATTCGGGTTGTGCATGTGTTCACACTTTAAAGAGGGACATAAAGTGACCCAGATTTCAAAGCAGTTAATCTGAACAACATGTGGGTAGACAGACCAACCAGTGGTTATATAACGGAAGAAAAAAAGCAGCAGCACATATGAAGTATAAGAAAAAAGTGCAGGAAAAGAGGAAAGTTGTACTAGTCTTCTATGTAAATCCTGTGTTTATTAGTAATGTCTACGAAAGATCCTGAAACATCTCTGAGATCATTGTTTATTAAATTTGGATGCCAATCTGGATCATTTTCTTTCATACACACAAAAAAAAAGTTTAGATGAACGCAAACACACACAGTTTATTATTATCCATCAATAAGGTGTGACCAAATCACTGATGCCCCAATGGGCAAGTACAGCACGACATCTACACCCAGTGACTCATGCAACAACAAATCGATGAGTTTTAATTGATGCTGATCAGGAAATAACTGACAATCTAAATGAATTAACCAGTTATACCACATACTGCCTTAAGGCAAGGTACAGCCGCTCAAACTACGCAGAAAGGGATTCATTACAGAGCCTTAGCTTTCTTATAAAAGAGAACACACAGAGGGGCTGATTCAATAACCACATCTTTGACTAAAATTAGACTTGTTACTGTGAGCCAAGCATCTCTGAAGGCCAGTATTGTAAGCAGCTTACAGTATTCCAGTTTTTATTTTTCCAGACAATTAGTTTATATTTTAAGACAGAAAGTATTTAGCTAATAAGTCAGCATGGTTGAGTTTCTCCTTCAAAAATATATATTTTAAAATGAAAAGAGACAGTAACAGATGCCCTAAACGTCTCATTAACAGTGAAAATTCGATTGTTGGGTAACTGCTGCTTGTCTCAAACTAAATCTACAACTAATGCATGTCCTAATGAAACTATTAAAGAAAATTGAATGGCTTGTAATAAGCCAAATGCTGAGCAATTTAAGTGCTAACAAGTTAGAAAATTCAGACGCCAATAGTGGGTTATGCATTGATGTGGATTTTACTTAACATGTAACAAAATCAGCTAAATTATGTTACATAAAACAAGCTGACGAAGGAGACACAGCTGAAAAGGTTAAGTGAATCAAGCTTAATTGAAAGACAAGTTTCAGGTGACAATAATAACTCTTAAAAGAGTAAACAGTATCTGAATACCTCCTGGTTCTGCTCCACCCTCCAGTTCTGGCTTGCCACCAAGCACGTTAGCAGCAATGTTGTTTACCATGTTAAGGATTGCATCTAAAGAAAAAAGAAACACACACTCAGTATATTTACTTAGCAGGCATGCGGTTCCTGACAGGCAGCAGCCTGACACCAAGCAAATATCAAAGAAACCACGGGTTTGCAATGTTTTTTTCACTCAGTATTCTCCCAGATGTTGACAATATTCTACTTGAAGATTCTACTTGTTCACTTTCCTCTGTGCCTGCCCTTCCAAAGAAAAACAATGTGACCCTCTGACGTTTCCAGATGTCAGAGCTCTCATATGAGCTCTGTCTACAGTGTGCTTGGGGGAGCACCAGTCCAGCCTTTGCTATTTCTGGAGACAGAAAGGCACCAGTGCATATTTGCATGTGTGGTTTAAGAAGAAAAAAAAGCTTTGCAGAAAATGTTTTTTAGCAACCCATAAAACCCCCGCCTATGTGTGTGTGTGTGTATAATAAGAAGATGGTTAAAATAACAAAGAAACGTTGAAATGAGTTTACATCTGAGCCCATAAAATTTCTGCTGTTTACTTCCTATATAAAGCTCCGTCTACTTGTAAAAGTGTGGGCAGGAATAACAGACATTTATAAAAAAAAAAAAGCAAAAAACAAAAACATTTTTTTTTATTTTGTTTTATTATGAAGTAAATGCAAGTTTGAAGTGTCCAAAAGTGTGTAAACTCCCACAGCATCCCTCGGAACCAGGCATTTATCACTTGGTTGAGACAGAACAGATGTTTAAATAAGTCAACTCAACATGTTGGGTAAAAATGTCTTTACAATGCTGGTTGCAAACTTCTTTGTGGATGTCAGCTTTAACTACATTTCCCCCCATATTTGTTGTTATTTAGTATTTTACAGAGTTGCAGCATATATCTTTATGAGCATGAAGGTGTGTATGTTTGTATACATACTGGTTGCTGAGCCAAGCAGGTTTTTAGAGGCCTTGTCCTCAGGCGGCTGGTATCCTGGAGGATAGTCTGAAAAGAAATGCATAACAAGTTATAACTGGGATAGAGTTAAAAAAAAAAAAAATCTGATAAATGTGAGGTATATGTCTCAATTTGCAGTGCAGGAAGGTAATTGGACCCTTTTCTCTGAAGTGGTAGACTTGTGATGTTTTGCAGATAGATTGAGTTTAAATATTAATATAGTAGCAGATGCATTCATCATCGTCTGCTGGTTAAGTAAAAATGGTACATTTGCAAACAAAGCATGAAAATAAACAACTTTTGTAGCATATTAGCATCCTACCATAGTCTTCGTCCAGGTACTCCAGTCTCTCTGAGGGGTACTGGGAGTCTGCAATCTCCTCATACTCCTCCACCATGCTGGTACCAAACACCCTACACAAGACACACAAATCACGTGTCACACAAGCAAACACAGTAGCAGAAAAACCTACGGGTCGAAATGAACACGCAGCAGCGGAGGTGGGATTATTTTTACAGATTCTGTAACAGCACAGTCATAAACACACTGATCAGATCATATTTTAGCAAATATTAACTAATCTGCATTTCCTTAATGTCAACAAACTATAATCTTGTAAACTGCTGGGAGTTTTTCCACATGGTTCAGTGGTAAAATCTACTGTGGATTATCAGAAATCTTTGTTGCCGTGTTTTAATAAATGCTGCAGGTTTTATGGACCTTTTAACCTTCATAAGCAGAAATTGTCCCCAAAAACCCTGAAGACAAACACGCATTTCTGTAAAAAACAGAACAATTACTCTGTGCCTCAAAAGGCAAGAAGAGTCTTACTGTGTTTCGTGTTGCACTACTGACCTAAATGCAATGAACTGGATGACTGTGTGTGTTTAACAGCAGATCTGTTGTGCAAAAAATGATTGGAAATCTGCATGCAGCACATGAACACGGAGGACAGCAAAATGAAAACTAGAGGGATCAACTAACTATCCTGCACACGCTAAAAGATAATTGACACAAGATCTCTGTTTATTAAAACATCAAAAAAATAAAAAATAATAAGGGGAACACTTTTTGAATGTAGCTGATTTGTTTAAAGGGGAAAAATATCTGTAAAAAGTTCGGAAGTTTGTCGCAGAACGTTGCCATAAGCTACAATGTACCTTTGGAACGGTGTTTGAAAAAGATAAAATAGCATTTTAACCAGTTTAGATGTTGTTATACCTGATGAGACTGAGGGGACAGAAATGTTCTGATCCAAAGTGAGAAAGGAGTTCAACCTGCAGGAAAAAATGGACAAACTGTTAAATACCGCCTCCAGTTTTAACAACAACGAGAAAAATCATTTGTACTACTCAACTCTGACAAAATAGCTTGTGTACATAAACTATTTGTGTATTATATTTCACATACATGATGTTAAGGTCTCCTGAAACTCCCAGACACTTTATACCACCATTCAAAAAGTGTGTGTTTTAAGTGCACCTTGACCTCTGCAAGTGTGTGAAGAGTGCTAACCTTTATGTACTTGATGAACATCTGATGTGAGCAGATGACAGGAGAGGGACAGAAGAAGAGAGAAATAAAACAAGAAAAAGAAATCAGTAAAGAACGATTCAAGCTACAAGCAAGTCAAGACTGTGCACACTGTTCAGCCTTCTTGTACGATAACCACTGTTTATTTACACTTCACGGGCAAGACACTAAAGAGATGTTTCTACGAAGCAGATCGAGAGATGCACAAACAAGACAGAAGGGACAGGCTGAGGACAGAAAACATCAGAAAAAGATCAGTTTGATCTGTGTGGCAGCCACAGAAGATCAACGTGGCCAGCCCTCAAGTACTGCTACCCTGCAGGTTTTTGTTGTTTCCCTGCTCCAACACAATGAATTCCCATCAAATAGATCCAACAGCTTGTTGTCAAGTTCTTCACAATGACCCAATAATTTCGTACAGGTGTGTTGGAGCAGGGAAACAACAAAACCCTGCAGGAAAACTGCCCTCGAGGACTGGAGTTTGACACCTGTGCTTTAGACAATCAAAGAACTATTGTTGCAGAACAGCGCACAGAAACTGTAGTGAAGTCCTTCACAGAGCATCCTTGCTCATCAAATGGCAAAGATAACTATCCAGAAATTAATAAACTCTTTAGCAAGTCATTGATAAGAAAGTTCAGTGAAGAACAGCGAGAGCTGGCCTTTGAGTGAAGATGGAGCAGAAAAGCACGGATTTTTAAATTCATTACATCCCAGCCGTGTATAATGCACAATAACATTTCCGTTTTGTATGAAAGACTAAACACTTACACATAACTAAACCTGTAAGAAATGAGAGCATGCTAAATGCAATGAGGAAAAGGTGCAACTATAGAGACATCATGCTTTGGACTAAGACAAATGGATGTCCATCAGATGAACAACTTGCTTTGAGAACAAGATTTCAAGTAATTCTTTGTGGTATTGAACATTATCCAGTTACAAAGCAGTTTAAAAGCAGGAGATCCAATTATTAAATGTAATGCAGCATTTTGTATCAGTTGCACCTACAACTAAAAATCAATCCAGATTTAGGTCATTGATGAAATTGACAGGCATTCTGCCACTTGGTTCAGGAGGAACATTAAGTGGAATTACATCAATGAATTATTCCCTCTATATGACTGAAGCTACACATCACATGTTTAAGCTAGTTTTTAAATCTTAAAAGTTTAATTTTTGTCAAATTTGTATATTTCAACTTGATTATCTGTATTTTTCCAGCATTAATGTCTAACTTAAAAACAAAAAAGTGTTACAGGGACCTTGCAGACAGCCATGACTGAACCCTGTGATGCAATGAAGCTTCACAAGTAAATGGAATAGAAACTATAACCTTAGTAAAAGAAAACCCACCACAAACTCTGTTTCTAAGGTTGCTAGATTATCCTTTTTATGCTACTCAAACCTATAGCTCGGTAGCTCATGCATTCAGTGGGAAAAACTTTGCTTAACATTCTACAAATTATTTTGGGAGTCATCATTAGTGGCCTAACCAAGATAAAAGAAAGAAAATATCCTTCACCCTCACACACATCAAGAATTAACATTCATACAGTCAAATCTATAGTGTTATAGTTGAATCTGACAAGGAAAACTATGTTTTCTTTATCCATTCATCAGAGATGTTACATCCTGATGTGGCTAACTCAGCATGAACTCATAAGAGCAAGTCATACAGCAAAACATACTTTAATAGATTTGTTTCAGTATTTGTATATTTACTTACAGGGACTGTAGTATACAACTACATATGAATTAATCCACTGTTCCCACTCTAACCCGGGGATTTTTACTTTTCTAGCAATAAAAAAAACAGAGTACCTTCACATATTTAGCATACAGCTGTTCATCCAGAGGGAAACTCTGGACTATCCTCTCATCACGTGCATGGAAAGTACCCAGCTTTACCCACTTATTGGTGGGATATCTGCAAATAGAGCGAGGAAAGGGTAAGCATTTGAGAGTAATGATGAGGGCATGTTCACACAGGGTGGATGCAAATGACACTCCATTCATTACGACCACAGGTTCGTCGTTCAGTGCCAAAGGGTTGAATATATTTGTGAGTTGTGGAGCGAGAAGACAAGTAGCAATAAATCCTGAGGGGAAAAAATCGTAAACAAATGCAGTTGCAGTTCTGACGGCTAAACTTAGAGGTGAGAATGTAAAAGGGGGGTGATAATTGCTTGGTCTTGTGGTCTGGAATTAAATTGCTGTTTGAGGGCTGGTGTGTGTGTCGACCAGTGATGGTCTCAAGAATGAAATAAGTGACATTTAACATTAAAAAAAAATGTCATCTCTCTGAAAAAGCAATTAGCAACCATGAAGTTAAATAAACTTGGTAGAATTTCTATCAACAGAAAAAGAGCTATTAAAAAAATACATGTTGCTACATTTAGCCAAAACTTGACAGAACGTTTCTAAACTTTGCAACAAATCCTGGTACATGGTTTTGTGTTTTACCACTGAATCCTGGGAAAAATGCTAATGTCAAGGCTGTCTAAAATATGGCACTGTTTTAACACGAAATGAACAAAGAGAGCATACCTGTCACTGATGGAAACTAAAAAGTCTTTAGGTGTGGACGAGAAAAGCTCAAAGTTAGCTATGTCCAGCTGTTTGACTTGAATAGGCTCACATAGCTCTATGACGAACCTGGAGATATCAAAAAAAGAAAGCACATGAAGCTTGCATACCAACAAAAACACTGTTAAGAGCGCCGACAGTGTGTCTCAATGTACCAGATTTTGTTGCTGCATGGATTAAGCATGTAAAGATCCATATTCTCCATGAGAATAGCTGAGGTGCTCTGAAAGAAAGGAACAAATCCCATCATTATTATCCACTACCAAAATCACTGCTGTGATTTAAAGTTACATGCACAGAAAAACAGAAAATGCAGCTTAATGTGCTTTGTTTAAAAGCAGGTTCATGCATCTCATACATCTTATGAGTGTGAATTTGTGAGCTGGTCACATGGGTGAGGGGTGTTTCACCTTGGCCTCATTGTTGGCAGAGAGTATCTTGGCACCACATTCCACAGAGGCATAATTATTCTTGAAGTTTTTCTGGACCTTTTTCACTGGATGGGGGCAGCCAGTAGTTGAGGTATGGAGAGTCTGACCTGGAGAGAGGAAGTGTTGCATTAGGCTCATTACAGACTCTTGAAAACAAAAGTCTTGCTTCAGAGGAACAAGCAGAGCTTATGTAACACAGAAAAACACATGCTCCACTGACCAATGCATGTGATGTGCTGAGAGAGAGAGAGAGAGAGAGAGAGAGAGCGAGAGAGAAGACAGATGGATGAAGGTAGAGGAACAGGAATTAAAAAAAAATGAGGAAGTAAGTAACAGACAGGAGACAAAAAATTCCACAAAAACTAGTAGTGAGAAGTACAGAGACTAACATGCAAGACATTTTCTATCTGCTAAAGAGATGCTGCAAACCTTATCTGAGCCTGTCAAAAATCTAGGTGATCATCATCATGCTATAGCAGCTTTTTCCCATTTATGCAATCAACAAACATTTTAATAATGAATGCACTTACTTTTCTCCTTCTCCACCTCCATGACTTGCTTCTTCCATTCATCAAAGGTAGGGATGTCCTCTTTGCTGGGCACAGAGGGGTCAGTTTCTCTGGCAGTGTTGGTCTCCCCCATCTGAAACACATAAAATGCTTATCACACCCACGTCCACCAAGCGCAAAACTTCTTACATCACTGCAGTGAACATGACTAACGTGGTTAAAGAGATTCAATATCTCATTATGACAATTACATGGCATGACTAATCAAACCAAAGCATAGTGAGGACTACAACAACTGAGATACTTCTGTGCTCAGGTCATGGTACCCAAGTAGTCCCCAGGAACTAAAAGCAAGGGGATGCAGTGAGCTGGGAATAATATTTTAATGGATTACATAAGTGACCTATTGGACCTCACAAGTGTCTGATCCTAAAAATCCACCGACTCAGACATTTCTTATGTAAACGACACGCTGGCCACGATAATCACTGCCAGCTCCAAACAGATTAGTCATCAGATCTTTGCTTAAAATCAGCAAAATACACAATAAACACATCGGCCATGAAAACAAGCACTTTTGCTTGAATTTGCTTGTTCTTTGTTATTCTTTGAACATGGAAAAAGCAGGCTGATTCAGCAATGGCATGGTGAAACCACGCTAATGCTAGTTCTAGCCTTTTGCTAGAACATGGGCCCAATAATTATTTCCTAATATTTAAGCCAATTAGCCAGACACTGTGTGGTGCAGCTGTCAGTGTGGACAGATGGACTGACCAACTGACCAACAAGCGTCTATTGGCTACGGATCATAGCCCAGAAGGGTTAGCATCTTTTAGCCGCAGCTGTTCGAGAGTTTTCTGTATTGAGTTCACATTTTCTCCCTGTACGTATGTGTTTTATTTTATTTTTTTTTCTTTTATGTAGGATCCTCCAACAATCCACAGAGGCACATTTTAGATTACTCAATAGTTCCAGACTTGTCCATACTTCAGCTGGGATGGTGAACGTGGATGATTGCTTGTCTGTATTAGTTCTGTGATGGACATGTAACCAGTTCACAATGTACTCTGCCATGGCCCAGTGTCAGCTGGGATAATATACAATCCCCCACAGTAATACCCTTACAGGACAAAGTGGTTGTAAAGATGGGTAGACGGACAGACTATGAACAACTTGTTCAAAGTGTTTTCCCACCGTTTATCCATCAGATATGACTGTCTTTGTGAAATGTCTACTTACATATAGATCTAAATTATTTTGGGTTTTTTTAACATCTGGTATTTAAAATCACTTCTCAACATTTCTCTGTCAAATTTGAAATTCACTCACACGAAGGACATGATTATGGGAATCATAAAGCTGCCAACCTGCTGCTCATGATGTTGGGAAGTGTTGCTCTCCTGCTCCAAACTGGACAGACCATCTACCAGCTCCTGTTCTTGCTGTTGTTTCCAGTCTACTAGTCCAGACGTAGACTGACCTTCTGCGTTAGGGTCAGTACTGTGGCTCTGGCTTGACGCCTGGTCTTCTGTATCACTCTCAATCACACTATGTCACAGACACGGGGTCAATAAGGTAGACATGGAAGAGAAAGAAATGGATTGGGGAGGAATGAGGATACAAGAAAAGAAAAACACAAATGAGTACACAGTAATGCTGGACACATGATACAAAAAAGTAACATGTTATCACTTTATTGGACAGTCCTTGGTTGGAGCAGGCAAAACAATTGAAAAGGGAAAAAAATTAAATAATAATAAATTAATAAAAAAGCAAAAGTGGAGTGCAAGGCCAGCGGTCGACGGTTGAGCACAGCAGAGAAGTGTAGCTTGTACCTTGATTACCTGTCTCTGTGCTTTTATTAGCTTCTGGTGGTTAGAAACTCACCTGAGGACAGGGAAGCCAAAAGGGGAGTTATCACAGATTGGCAGTTGGGGGGGAATGACCCTGCATTGTGAATCAGAGTGCTCAGCAAAGACAAAGCTGTCTACTGGGAGTTCATCTCCTGCACTGGCAACCCGCACTGCACTGAGGGAAAGAAAGACATGGCGTTTACCACACCTCCTCACAATGGGGAGGGTAGAGACAGGAGGATTGGGTGGGAGAGAGAGGAGGAGATGCAGGGGTGGGGGAGACAGAGCAAGAGAGAAATTAAGGGAGACTAGAGAGAAATGAACTGAGAGTGGGGGGTGGAGAGGTTGCTTGCTGGAAGGTCCAGTGGTGTGAACATCCTTGACTACAATGTCCTGATGCTGAAGGCAAATGATGCCACAAGGAAGACATTCTTCTATCGGGTTTATTCCGGCTCATATCTTTTGTGGTCTTGGTCAAAGTTCCATGTCCATACTGATGATTCTCCTCAATGTTTATGAAACGCCATCAAAAAAAATCCATTAGGGAAAAAATAAAGTCACTGTGCTGTGTACAAACGGTCCCATGTAACTTTAATATGTTGTCAGTTCCATGAAAAGTTAGATCCAGGATACAAACTCTTCCGAGGCCGTCTTTCGCTTTATAATCAGTGAAGTCATGGTAAAATAAAGAAATAAACAAAATACACAACTGAAGGGAACAAAGGTTAACAAACAAAAATATTAAAGAAAATATTAAATATCTGATGTGACATAATCAAAGTAATAATTTATAACTAATGTTACACCTGGATTGAGTTGAAATTGGCTTTAACCATTAAAAGGGCATTTTAATAAACTATCAAGGTTACCTTTTCAGTTCCTTATTTAAACTCTTCTGTGGTTATAGCCAATTTTCAAAGCCAAAGAGCCAGGTCTCTGGAATGATGAAGTGAATCTGAGCTCACCCTGGGTGGGTTGGGCCGGCACTCTGTGAGGTAGGTATGGTTTCAGCTTCATCTGGGGTTGTGGCTGGGTGTGAGTCCAGGCTTGGATATGCAGCTAGGGTTTCACCAGAGGTCTCTGCTGTGGCTGCAGCTTCTGTAGACACACGGTCTTGTACTGGAACTGATTCTGAAGTTGGGGACACTGGGGCCTCCTGGTCATGGTCCTGTGTGCGAGTCTGCAAGTCCAAATCAGTCTGGGTCTCTGAGGTGGGTTCTGGCTCAGGAGCAACAGGTACAGTATCTGACTCTGGGTCTGGTTTCGTCTCTTCCACCACCGTTTCCAACAGATTCACAGTCTGGTAAGAGACAACACAAACATTTAGAAATGTTTATTGTTCCGGTGTAGCTATTGTTGTAGCTGAGTGAGCTCAGTATAAGTATACACATGACAAGATATTAACTTTTTCCCCCTTTCTTTTAATATATGTGGACTGTTGCGTATTATAAGAAGAAATCATAATACTTAAGTCATTACAACTGTCCAGTCTTTGATCTTTGATGCAGAAATTATAAACAGTACTATACGTTTTTCAAAACCGTCCAATTATGAGGTGGAACTCTGGCAAATGTATGCTCTTACCAGTTTATGATGTTTGCTTGCTAGCTTCTCTTGTGCTGCTCTCTCCGTCTCTAATCCCATATCGTATGATGTGCCTGTAGGCCATTCTTCCACCACCTAGAGAAAACAAATACTTCACATCCTGAACAGGAATACCAAACAAACATTGTTTCTGTACATTAAATGCCACTGAAAAAAAGTACATCAGAAAATATTTGTAAGGCAAAAGTCAGGTTTTAAATTTATTTCAGGCATGCATGTATGTGGTGTTATCTGGATGTGAAAAAGCCTTTTGTTGATGGACAAAGGCCATGTTACGAGGCTGATGACAGACTGCCAGGCCTGCTGAACTGCCCTGGCAGGCCCGTTTGTAGCTGAAAGAATCCCTTTCTTCTGTTCTCATTAACAAACACTCACTTCCACAAATTATCATTCATTTTGTTGACGAGCTGCGTATAAACGCACAGACACAAGTTTGAGCTTCCATTCATAAGAACTGAGGATATCTCCTATTTGACTTGGCTCAGAGCTAGCATTACCCCACTGCAGGCCAAAAGATGCCCCCCCCCCCAAATAAATAGAACAATTTTGCCAAAAATATTCAACCACCAATGCTGTCGGGCTGTAGAAAAGGTAAAGAAAGCCAAGAATTGTTTAAGTTTTGCAGACATTGATTAAACAGTGTCATCGTAGATAACGTGTAAAAAATTAAGCTGTTCTTGTATAAATGGTTAAGTGCTAAAGTTGACATTATAATACTTCACTCGTGCATTTTGGTGCCATGACGGCTCACCGTGAACCTCCTGATCCTTGTAGCCTAAAATGTGTTGCACAGGTAGAAGATTGAATAAAAAATATCAAATACCACATAAAAGTATGTAAACTGACATTGTGTAGTTGCACTTGTGCATGGATTATTTATTTTCTGTACAGTTTCAGTTGTGGGTATAAACTGTTACCAGTGTGTTGTTGACACAATTTGTTAGTGAATCAACCAATGAATCAAGCATAATCCCACTTTAAATTATTCTGTATTAGTTCCCCATCGTTAGATCACCTTTTGGGAGAGACATTTCACATATATCCATACATATCTAAACAGTTGTTAAATTAGTTCAAACAGATTCAGCTTGCTTCACTCATTAATGCATAAACCTTTAATCACCCCATTATAAAAACAATCAAGTTGTTCAGAAATTTACTTCCAGTTAATCCAGTACTGGTTATACCAGTAAATCTAGCCAAGAGCAAAGTGTTTGAGTCAACAAGTCTCCAAAAACCCCCAAATTTCCTCACAGGACTTCTAATAAGTTTGAGCAATATTAAGAAATTAAGTATAATAGCGGGGGGTGGTGGAGGGCTACAGCGGTGGGCTTGGGTCTGGAGAACCTGGGTTCAAGTCCCCGGGCTGGCAACTAAAGTAAAAACCACTGTGGGCCCCTGAGCACGGCCCTTACCCCCCGACTGCCTCCCAGGGCACGGAATCTGGCAGCCCACTACTCCTAACAACTAGGATGGGTTAAATGTAGAGGAAAGAATTTCCCCACTGTGGTACCAATAAAGAATTATTATTATTATGTAATCGTAGTCAAATCCTGTGAAAACGATACAATTTTGTTATATAAACAAATACTTTAATAAATGGTGTTAATCTCAGGTGTATTATTAAAGGCTGCACTTAACTTCTACATGCATGCTAGTTAATTGTAAAATATAGTTTCCTTTCATTCATTTAACTGAATTCTATGGAAGTCATATTAATAAGACCTTGATGGTTATGTAATGCTATTTGTCAGAAAGGTTGAGTTAGAACTTGAAGGCCTTTCTCAACAGGATAATGATAATGATCATCAGCTCACTCACAAATGCACCAAGGAATGACTCGAAGGGAAGAAATACAAGGTTGTGCAATGGCCAAGTCAAAACCCTGATTTGAATCCCACTGAAATGTTGTGGAGGGATTAAAAACAGGCAGCACCTATGAGAAAATCCTTAAACATCAAGCAAAGGAAAGGATTTTTCATCTATGTTTGATAAAGAAAAAAAACTAACAAAACCAAAACAAGCTAATGTCAGAGGCTATTAGGAAATTATGAAAAAAACCTGCTTAATTTTAATGTTCAATTAAATTGTCAGTGTAACAGTATCGCCTTTATATGTAGGGACTGAAACTAAATATCAGATTTTTTTTATTTACAATATTATGGAAAAACTTATAACTTCCATGGCATATCCTTTACAAAACACTCACCCCCCCACCCTCCTATTATCCACAGGCTGGCCTCCATAATCCTAAACATTAATTCTCTATAGCTACTTTTACTCCTTCTAAACCACCTACTGTTCATTAAGGGTTAGTGGGTCACAAAAACACATGACCCAACTCCTACCAACACATTCTCGGTGTTCTGCAGACTCTAACAAAATAACTCAAAAATCAAACCTTATGAGATTAATCATTCACGGTGAATTTATTATATATTCTATGCTAATCCCTGCAGAGACAGTAAATAAAGCAGCTATGAGCACAGCTTCAGGCCTCCTTTCAGTGCAAAGTGACCTGAACAGACTTGATTACAGCTAGCTTGATATATTGTACATGGATGAAGGTTGTGCACTTCCTTGCAGCACAGCTGACCATCATACCCTGTAGATGAAAACAAGATGAAAACTCCAATATTTTCAAGTGATGACATGACTGCATCAGAAATGTAACCAGATTTAAGAGAGAAAGTGAAAGATTATACACAGCTGCCAGCTAACTGGAAATGATGTAACAGCAATCTGTGGGAACATGTTTGATAGAAGAGACTTGTTATCTGTGCTTCAAGTTTTTCTGAACTCAATCATCAGGACCCTTGTCAAAAAACAAAAAAAAATATTTGGGGGGGAAAAATATCAATGAGAGGATTCTCTGAAGCTTAATACTGTAGGTGAATTAACAGGTTTATTGACATTTATTAATAATAAATGTGACATACGTGACATAGCTGAGGTCACTGAATGTATTTGTGATTTTACAGAAACATGAGTAGATCTGCAGATGTCCTGTTACTGCTGATCTGATAGCTGACTGTGTGACAGACTATTTATTTGCATTCAGAGCGAGTAATTGAGATCTGATCACAAGAGGTCACTCAGGATTCATGTGGAGACAGAATCCTGTCCCCACATATGGGGAGCAGCAGGTTTGAACATGCTTGCTTAGTGCTGTCCACTTAAGATCAGATCACCCAGGATACATGTTCATACCGAATGGGAACAGCTCCTTACTGTGACAGTTGGCAAATAATTTTAAGGTACTGTGGCTTGTTTAAAAATGGTGCAAGTGAAGGTGTAAAACTTCAGTATACTGTACCTTGTTTTGTGCGGAGTCCTTCTCGTGCTCGTGTCTGTCGGGGTCTCTGTCCTGGCCAGACTGACCTGAGCCAGACAGGCTCTGCTCTGAACAATACACATGTTGACTGGGGTACCTAAAACACAGATAGAACGGTGTTTCGTTAGCAAATATAAAATCAGTATTTTCATCCCAAAGGAGACATTCACAGCAAAAAATGGACTAACAGCCATGTTTTATATAATGATGAAAGGGTAAAACAAAGATTAAGAGGTAAAAAAAAAACCATAATAATATACTATGAGGAACATGTGCCTTTCAGATTGAAAAGTGTACTGCATTACATGATCCTCTACAGTGAGAGCAGATTCTTCCTACGGGGGAGGGCAGCTGAGATGTATTGCAGCAGTCCTTTTAGCCAACTTCAAGCCAATGTGCTCAAAGCCAACTGGTGCTAATGTACCAGTTAACTCAGACTACCTCATTCAAACAACTAAAACACCATTGAAACAGAAATGACTGCTTTTAAATGTAAGTAAAGAACAAGCTGAGTGTCCTGTGTTTATGAGAAAATGAAAAAAGGTTTCAAATGTCATTATTAATCTTTGTCAAAACAAGAAAAGCACAGATAGCAGACAGACCAAGCAGGGAACTGATAAAGTGCAAGACACAAACACATTAGGACACCAGGGAAGTGCCTTCAGCTATCAGGCCCCTTCACGGTGGAGCCAACTCCCACTAGGGGTTTGGGAGACAAACACCCTCTCTATCTTAAAGATTAGGTTGAAACTTTCTTTTTGAATAAAATGTATGATTAGGGCTGGTTCAGGTGACCCAGAGCCATCCCTTTAATTATGTTGCTATAACTCTAGGCTACTGGGGACGCCCCATGATGGACTAAGCTTCTCTCTACACTCTTCGTGTATCTACATGCCATTACTGCTGCCATTTTCTTTGTACCCATCCTTTCTTTTCTTTCCCATAGAAGGTAAAGCAGCCCTGGTGTCTCTGTGTTTGTGTCTCAGTCCTGTCATTTTGTCTGCTTTCCTCACTTTTTCTAAACTTTTTTCCAATAAAGTGGCCGAAAGTGACTTAAATGTAAATACAATTGTCTGTTTCTATATATTTCATCTTGTTCAATTTATTTCTTTAATTCTTTTTAGTTTGTTTGAATTCTCCTTGTAATGTTTTTTTTGCACTTTCTGTTATGCCTTTATGTTTTATGTGAAGGACTTTGAGTTGTCTTCTACATGAAATGTGCTGTGCAAATCAGCTTTATAAAAATACACTTAATTGCATTAAAATGAATCATTGCAAATCCAAAAATCTTTGGTTAGTTACCTCGTCAGCAGAGTTGAAACAAAGTGGGGAACACAGCAAGAGTTTGTTTTACACGTGATCCCTCTGCCATGAGTCCAACTAGCCCATATACTAGGTTTATATAAGTACTTTGAGTTGACCGAGTCAGCCAACATGTTTCTTTGGAATTACACACCATATGCTGCTATCATAAAGACTGAATTACACCAAAAGGCTCCCAAAGCAAACAAGGACTTCTTACATCTATTTTAAACAAAACTGGACGTGAAATACCAATTACCTTATAAGTAAATCAAAGAAATCGTTGAAACTGTTACTAAAGGACTGAAAGACAAAGATCCCATCAGCTATTATCACATGAAAAGATAAAGACCCAGCTCAGCTAGAAATCACCACAAGTCTCAAACCAATTCTCTTCCAGTGTCAAATATCAGCATCAGGCACGTGGACCGTGGTGTTAGGACCCTGACAGCCTGGTTGTCAGGAGGGAGATGCAGACCCACAAATACTGAGAGATGACCACTGATCAGACAACATCCTTTTTATTATATTTGAAACATCTGGGAATTTCAGATGGCTTGGTATTTAATGTAATATTGGAGCTACTCACTTTGATAAACCATTTAACCTACTGGTTGTAAAAAATTCTATAATACTTGTTATTTCTTCAGCAAAAAGAGGGAGTGTAGGCCAATAAGTGTTCATCCCTATTTTCTAATAGATTGATCCTTTTCTGAATGTTGGAACGGCTGTGGGTATGTCTATGATGACGTTATCAGATCCTCAGTTCTGAGGATGTCAAAGTCAAACTGTTTAAAATCTGTTGTTAAATAAATACTACTATATTCCCTCATGTATTACCATGATCACAATAATTTGTAATAATCTTTCAAATATTTTTCCTTCACCTACTTAAAAAAACAGCTGAATAAAACAAGCAAAACACCATATTGTCATTACTATTTTCTTGTTTTGGGGTTTGAAGAAACGGTGTGGAAATGAATGGTTAAGCCTTGGAAAACTAACCCTTCTCAGACTGAAACACAAACTTCCAAACATCACCTTTAGGTAGAAATTTATACAGTTTAAGCCACAATGAAAGATTTTTTACTTAATGTAAAAAAACAACCCTATACCGAAATGCTTTTACTTGCTCCATTTCTATTTGTTGTTGTTTCACTTCACCTGTAATGGTTCTGGTTGGTGAGCAGACATCAGACTCTGGGATGAGAGAGCTTTTATATTTGGTAAATATGTGATGAGTATTTGGTAGAAATTGAGCATGTCATCTCTATCTATGATGGTTCTATAACATCTCAGTGCACCAAATGTTTGCCATATGTCATTAATCCTAAAATATTAATACCACCACCTTTTTTATGCATCTACTGACACGATCATGAATTTATTTGCAGTGCAAAACATCACATTTTGGTTTGAAACCACCCAACATAGACGACATAAAACTTGGAGGAGATTTGCAGAAAAACGGTGGCAATAAAAGGTGCAATTAACAAAAAAATCTACAAATCCTTCACCGCATTTGGCAGGTTTGGAAGCAAAACTGTTGTTGCACGTTCCAGTGTTCAAGAACACTAAATGACACTTCTTTTTCTTCACTGTGCACCTTTTTTCATTTTATTTTGTAAGAAGAGTCAGCAGTGGCATAAAATGAACATTAACAGGCAATGAGAACTCATTTAATGACTCAATTGCAATTTAATGTCAGTACAGGCTTACTGTATGATTTTAACACCTCAACATAAGCTTTCAATTGAAGCCTCTCTGCGCACAAAGCCAGTGAAGGAGACCTTAAAGCCAAACACTCTCCTACTATACATACTTTGTTGTAAATGCAGTGTGAGCTACGAACTAATTTAGGCTCCAGGCTAAACTTAGATCAATAGTTTTAAACTAAGCCGTGCTGCGTTTCAAATGTCTGCCATGACTGTCTTCAGTCATGGACATCTAAACACACATGGATGTAAAGAGAGCATGTTGTCTTATAATTTCATGGAAGATCCCAGAAAATCATGAGAACAATGTGGAAAAAGTAGCAGCAACTACCATGTTTAATGGATTTAATATCAAATTAAAATCTAATTATCTTGATCTATAATAATCTATTAATGGCAAAGGTTGAGAATGAAAACATTTATTTATCAGCTTAAATGAGAGTTAATAATAAAGAGGCAAAATAAAATCACCAAAAATAAAAAAAATCAAGTGACACATTCAGTCAAATCAGATCTGGTTGCACTTCACAGGAAAACCATGTCAGACAACACACCCAAAGACTTTAACTACAGACTCAACAATAACTACATGCACTTACACCAAGGACTAACATCATTGCTTTCACAGTGCAGCAGTGAAAATTCAAGTACAAAAAATCATGAAACCATTTGAGACCTTTCCATTCCTTTAACAGCTTTAAACTTTGGCAGTCTGAAGATTTTGTCAAAAATTATTCAATGTTTTCAGTGTTACAGATAGAGGCCAACAGAGCAAAAGCAGTAAAAAATCCAAAGCAAAACTTAGAAAATTACATTATAATTTATACATCTATGCAATATTAATACCAATTATAAGCTCAAAATGTTGAATAAATCATCAGATAAATTTATAAATCTGTTTTAAGTCTGTAGGTGGGGCAGTGACTAACAAAGAGCTTGACTACCACTATCCAAACACAAAAAGTACACGCTTCTACATGCTGCAGTTTATCATTGGGTGGAAATCTGCAGCTGTAAGCTGTCCACAGCTTTATCAAGCAGACATTCGAGTATCACTTTACTGCATGATCCGTCTCCCCTATGACAACAGAATCCTACGTAACAGCTAGAAATTTTTACCAAAGGTCTAATGTGGTGGCAGTATTTACATAAGTAAGTAATTTTGCATCAAAAACCCTTAATCTCTACATGCACAGGCACGTGTGATTATACTTTAACAGTGACTTCATCATGCAAACTGGAATAAAATATCTATCTCCAATGAACTGCTAATACAGAAGAATTCACATTCTCTTAAATTATGTAATTAATGATCCTTAAAAGGAACCTTGAAGAGCCTCTCAGGAAGCAAACATGTAGCAAACACTTATGTAAATAAATGTGATTAATTGATCAGATACCTGAGAGCAGGTTCACACACCATAAAGTAAACCATCTGTATGAGCTTCCGTAATGGCAGGTGCAAATCTAAGATCTCTATAATGTGACTCATTGAACTGCAGTTTACCTGAAACTTCCAAACTAGGCACTAAACTGAAATCATTAATATGCAAATACAAAGTGGAGCAATTTAGACCTTAAATGTTGTCACAGACATGCATGAAAACCCAAGCCAAACAAGCAGGATGTTCTTTTTAGGGCCTCTTGGCATTGCCTACTTAAATGAATGGAAAGGCCTGAGTGTTGACATTCTTCTGAAGTGTAAAAAAAAGAGAAAAGCTGGTAAAAGGAGAGAAAAAAAAAGGAGCTAGTTTGAGGGTATCTGTCTATGACCTACTTTTTACTTAACACGGTTATGCAACAGTGAGCATAAGACCCACAAATTATATATATATATATATATATATATATATATATATATATATATATATATATATATATATATATATATATATATATATATAGAGAGAGAGAGAGAGAGAGAGAGAGAGAGAGAGAGAGAGAGAGAGAGAGAGAGAGAGAGAGAGAGAGAGAGAGAGAGAGAGAAATCCTCTACCACATTCTGTCTCTATTCCCATTTCCGGTGCCACTTCAGAAGTACCCGGGAATTGTTCTAGACTTTTGCACAGCTTTTCTAAAATTGACAAATAGTTTAGTTGTTTTCAAAAATATCTTATAATGATTATCATTCCAACAAATGTGCACAGAGACGCTACCTAAATGTCCAAATCCGCTGTCTGTACTGGTTCCGAGCAGCCAAAGCCACTGTTGGCTTTGTGGCTATTCAGAATGGGGGGGACATCGTACAACCATCCCAAATCAACTGTACTGTAATAACTAACTGGGTTGACACAGAAAACAAAACTGCAAAGACAACAAGGAGAGGATTAATCTGCCCACAGCAGTCTAATATTATCACCAGCTGCACAGCATGCAAAGTGTGCTTTCATGTCCTCTCAGGCAGGATGTTTTCCTGGTTGACTGTAAGTTTTCAAAGGCATCAAGCATAACAGTCTGATGTTGTAAGCATCGTTCTCTCCAGCTTTGGGTCCTACTCTTCCTCTCATTCAACTTTCACCACTGGGACTGTTACACAAACATCCACAGCAATCACAATTTTGCCTTGTCATTCTGCTCTCTCATACAAACTCATCTTTTTCAGAGCATTACACTGCAACTGATGCTGTAAATAGCCTGACCCAGAGCAGATTAGCTGCTGTCTTTCCATCTCCTGACCTGAATCTAAGGCCAGCTTGTTGTCATTCACTAGCTCTCTCTCGCTCTCTGACACACACAGTTTATCCAACAGTGGAAGTGACGCACACTATGATCTTTATGGTTTTAAATAAAAATGTTAGCTGTTGTCATTAAATTTGCTGCTCCAAAAAACTGAGACAAGTTACATAAGGCCCAGTTAAATTACTACATTTGTCTGTGTAGTGTCCCGAGGGAACGGAAAGTCTTGTGATGTTTTTCACCGATACTCAGATTATTTTTGACGTGAGGTGATATGCTTGGGGAACAGAGCTAACTGTGTAACAAAGATGGATGTATAACAGCCATATGATGCACTGAGTTAGTTCAGGTTCCCTTTAAACTGCCCAGTAAACCTGCTTAATTGTTTGTTTCAGACAACAAAAAAATAAATAAATAAATAAATAAATTAAAAAATTTTAAAAAGCCTAGGAAAAATCCAGCTATGTTTTCCCAAAGGGAAAGGAAAGGGATTTATTTTTCCTGCGACTTTAAGCAACCAGGAAATCTATATTTTAGTTTTACATCCAAGCGGTGGGTATGAGAAAAAAAAATACAGGGAAAGAGCAGCAGCAGAGAAAAAAAGAAAAGAGTTGAGGAGACAATCCAGGATCCACGTGGGCAAGCGAGGATTGTGGGGCAGGGAGATGTGCCAGGGCTCACCAGACAAAGTAGGCCAGTGAATCTGCCCGGCAGACAAAAACATGTCGTCACTGTGTGGAGGAAAAGACGGGATAGAGCCTACAAAGCCCTGCCTTGGGAGGACTGACTGTATATGTGTGCAAGTTTGACTCTGTGCTCTACTTTTCCTTCACAAGGAAGCATGAAATAATGTAGAGCAGCAGTTTGTTCTAAAGCCTGCTGATCCTCTGTAATCCTCTCTGCTGGTGCATCCTCACAGCAGCGAGGACACTGGCTGAAATGGCAAATAGTTCTCTTGCCTGCACAGCTGCAGGTCTGAAAGTGACCCTACTAGCAGCCACATCTCATATAAAGATGAATCGGCGCCTCTTCACTGGGCTGAAGCACAGAATTGATTTAAGACCTATAAACATCTCAGATCTGTAGGCAAAAGCTCAGTCATACACACACACACACACCCATGACCACACACAAAAACTGGGAAGGGTGCCATAATATCAGACACAAGAGGCCCATCCTACTTTTTTGGGACCCTTCAGTTGGGGTACTAATCTAATCTAACTGATCAGACCCAAAAGGGTGGTGCTTGACACACTGCAATCCATTGATTGCTTAAAATCTCCCTTAAAAATGGCGTTACAAGGAGGTTCCTGCTCTCCACTGGATCATTGGAGAGGAGATAATTGGTTATACTTTAGTGATGGCATCATGCTATTACAAAGCTGAGACAACTATCACTGGCTGATAATCCGCCTCTTCGGTAAGGTTATGGATGGCTGTGGGAACACGAGATTACAGTTTACCATATCCGCACCCAAACCGTCCAGACCTGCACTCGTTAAAATACTCTGCTAAATAAATTCCTCACAAGCAGCTAGAGTCCAGTTCTGATCAAGCAGTTTCTGTTTAGTGTGACCTGTTGGTTTGCTACCATCCATCATCGTTATAATTCTTACATTAGACTCTTTTTAAATCTTTTAAAATTTCAATGGCTTGATAATAAAAAAAATGTTTTATTCATTTTTCCACTATTTTTGTTAGCTTGCACTTTCTCTCCACTCCGTAAGAACACCATCGCAGCCATCTTATATGCTGGGGCTTTCTAGCAGGCGATGACAAGATAAACACGACTGCGAACCCCAAGGGGCGTAAAATTTGACCCATCTTTCTTTTAAAATGTCAACCAGCATCTTTGAAGGCAACAAGCACGCACTCTGACTCATTCGTTTCATATTTAGGAAAATGCAGCAGAAAGCAATATTATGTAACTGCAACACGTCATTCTCCAGTCCGACTTTCAGCACATACGGAGACGCACAATTAGCCAATGACAGACTGTAAATAATGCTGATCATTAAAATGAACAGAGAGCAATTTATTTAAAATCCTTACATACAGAGAAGTGCAAACACTCACACACTTCTTTGGTAAGAAAACCATCCTAGATTGTTTGGTGCTACTTCAATGATTATAAGTGACTTGTAAGAAAGCAATAAGACCCAGTAGCTTTTCATATAATTCAGCCACTTCAGCTTCTTTCTCTATAATCCAAGACAATTACAATTTAATCAAACACCTGAGTACATTCAGTACATTAAAAGGCCACGTACGCTTAGAGTTCACACCACTAAGCTATTTGCAAAGCTTGTTTAGCTTTCTGATTAGCAAAGATCCTTCTTTGACAACACTTACACTGTGACGCACACAAATCCCACGAAATGTACACAGCAGCTTTTCTGGAGGAGGACCGAACAGACACACCTCTATTTGGCAGCTGTCCTGGAACATCAAGTGGGTCAAGTCACCAGGTGGAAGGAGGACTTTGGCTCCTGTCAACAAGTCGACTGCCCGCTGGCTAAAAGCATATTTTCTTCCACAACCAAAACACAATGATGCCTTTCATTAATAATTTTACTTGGATGTCATGTAACAATTAATATGACCCTAAAAACCCAGGAGCAGCAGTAACATTTAACGCTCAAGTCGAAATAAAAACAATCAGCAGAGAGAGTTTGAGCACAGAAATATTGGATTTATTTATATTTTTTCCCCTTGTGTCTTCATGAAGACAAAACCAACTAAAGGCACTAAATGTGCAGACCTGCACCAAGCTAAAAGGTCACTCACCTGAGGAAAAACCCCTAAAGCCCACCCACTTACCGACACTATTACGTCTACTTCAAGCTAATATTACTATCTATTTCCATCACCAGGATAAATACCACATCTTATTTAAAATCATTGACCCTGGAAACCTACCCTTAGACACCAAGATGAAGCAAGTGATTGTAATAATCTTAACATTTTTTAATAAATTAGCATTTTTTTTTATGGCAGTGATCTGGTTTAGCTGCTTGTGTATTTAAAATCTACCATGATGCAATCTTGTAAATTCTGCCAGTGGTTCTGGGAATTACCGATTGAGTTAGAAGATGTAATGGCAAAATTTGCCCCATCTCCCACGGTAAAGAATCCTTTTAAAAAATTCCTGGATTCAGACGATGATCCGTATCACCCCCAAATTGTAGTCACTTGTTCCTTATTCCATTTCTGACTTATCATTAAAGCTCGTGTCATGTTCAATACTCGGAAAAAACTTTGGTTTAAAAGCAAATTGTTTTATTTAATTTGGCTGTAATTAAATTTAGATGCAATTAAATATTTTTGCCTACGTTGCTCAGCAAAAATAAATCTCTGATCTGAGCAAATGCTAAATTCAGTAAGGTGTGTTTTTATTTTTTTTAAAGTTAATTTAATTGCACACAATTCTTTTTTATTTTTATTTATTTATTTTCCTATAAATATGAAGATCTTATATTCTATGTTCTTGGGATGGGGGGGGGGTTATCATCTGCGAAGAGAAACAGCTTATCTCCCTATAAGCAGTGACATTAATCACTCAATCTCTCTGATGCCAAGCTACACAAAAGTCCCACAATCACAGCTGGGTTCTGTGGAACACTGCACTGGTCCCAGTCAGACAGGGATCAAAACAGGCTTGGGAATGTGACATCAGGAACATCGGTCCAGGACAATGGAACAGAGGGATGTAGTCATGTGATTTAATTCGATCTGATGGAAAAAGCCAGTTTGCCAGTCAGGGTTCATTTGGATAAGTGGGAATACACAAAAATATATGTTTTCGCCATCAGTATCGGCCAGAACAGCAGAAGTAAAACTCATCACTTATTCACCTCAGTACACACTGTACCAACGTGGTTAAAGATTTACATCAGCTATACATGCTTCAATACTGCAGCTAGCAAAATGTTCAAAAAAAAAACTGAAAACTATGAACAATACAGTACAGTCAGAGTAAGGTGATATAATTTAATCTGAAACAATGCCAGTAAAAGATGATATCCTTCATCTCCATGTGGCAGCCTGTAATTTAAGCATTTTAGTTTTAGTTCACAGCGTACGAGGACGGGGGGTAGATTTAATGGAGCAGGAATGTCTTTATGTAGCTCCGGCGGAACATGCCCCGAGTACATAATGTTCCTTTATCACTGTGTATTATCAGCGGGGTCCTTTCTGTTAACTGCCGTCTTCAAGAAAGTTAGAAGGCTCAGGTACACAGTTAGACAACTACACCATACCAGCAAAGAAAAGGAGAGAGAGAGAAAAATAAACATGCTGCCTAAAATTCATGCATGAGAGCTGGCTGGTAACTGCAAAAACAAATAACTTTTAAAAAAAAAGAAAAAAAAAAGGAGAGGCAGGGGGAAGAAACAGTATTTTCAGAGGGAAAAAATAAAGTGCTGCCTTTTCTCTACAGGAGAGTCGAAACACAGGGTAAATGTAACCTAAAGGCTGAAGTATTCATTATATCCAGGAAATTTACTCGGTTGAATTAAAACACTAAAGTCAATGCAAACTGACTATGTCCTGTTAATTTATCAGAAAAAAAATGCTTACTACATATCCACAAAAAGTAGAGTCAATTTTGTTTAAAAAAAGCTTATGAATACCAAGGTATCAAATGCTGATTTTCTTTCCTGTCCCTGGCCAACTCCTCTTTTCATAAAGGCAAAAGTGACGTTCGTTTTCTGACGTATGTTCTCACCTTTGAAAGCTGAGTATCTCCACTCTTAAAACACAATTCCCTAATACAGTCAACACAAGTATTTTCCTTTCAAACTACTGACAGAGCCTCAGGCTACTGGCCTCCTTTCAACTCCCACCACAGGACAACCTATTCTCAGAAAAATACAAACCTGCTGCCGGGAAGAAAAAAAAACCAGACAGGATTTTCAGTTAAATTAATATGAACAAATAAAGATTAAACTCAGAGCAATATATATTAAAGCAAGGTGGGATGCTTTTGAAGTACTATTTGCTTAGGTCCTTGCACTTTGAATAAGATTACTGGGATTATTTTCTGATTGGAATAAGTGAAAAACAAGATGATCACTGAAGCAAAACAAGATTCTCAGACCTGTTTGTATCCGCTTAAGACACATAATAGAGTTAGAAATCAGCTATGTGTGTTTCCTGTGCGAGTTCATGGGAAAATCAGCACCAGTCTAACTTTTTTTAACACAGAAAATGTTATGAACACTTTTTGATATGACTTTAATTCTGAATAGTTTTTACATCCAACACTGAATCTAGAGCAAGTGCTGGATTGGGTCGTGCAACTTGGACACAGGAAAACTGGCAGCCAAGAAGCCTCTTTGTGCTCTCCACCAGCCTCCATGGCATGTGGGCAGGAACAATACACCATGTCCAGTCCAGCTCTGTCTCCTCACATAAAACTGATCTGTCAACCCACGGTGGTAAACCCTCGGGTGGCTACAGTACACGCATGGACTGACCTAATGGGGCTCTAGTCTGTCAGCAAAAAGTTGAGGACAGTAGAAGGCTGCTATAAAACTTTAAAGAGATTTACAAAATGTTAATAAAACCACTGCTAGTGGAGTAGATGCAGAGTCAGAGTTAAATATCTAAAGACTGATGGTGGAATCTAGTTATAGTTTTCATTTTATTTTGGCTGCCAATGAGAAAATATATCTGATCACTACAAAAATAGGTAATTAACTTAAAGTGGTGAGCTAATTCTTTTTAAGACTTTTATTTTTTTTCAAATTCATTTATGATAATGCCAAGCAAATACCAGAGAAAGCTGTGAAGTAAACATGGCTGAGGTTGACAGGATCCCAGTCTGGTTTATGTGTTTGAGAGGATGATTCAGCAGTTTTCTGACATGCAGATCAAATGTCATGTTTGCTTTAACAGATAACCCTTGTTACGTCTTTATTTTGCTTAATCCAATTCCCGTCTTTACCAGTTAATCAATGGTTAAAATTTGTGTGCATAGATAAATAGCACTGATGTGAAAATTGACATTTTGCATGAAAAACATGCAAACCAGATCATTACTCATTAACTCTTCTTTGTTCTTCTTAAGTTTTCTCTAAGTGAAATGAGTTTATATCACAATAAGCAATTTTTTCATCTCATCTCACAAAATTTCATAATGGAGAAAACTAAAGCTGTAGAGTGACATGTGATGAAGATATCCAATCAGTTAACCAAAAAAGACAATTATGTATGAAGCCAAATAACTAAAAACATGAATAAAAACATTATAAGCCATCATATTTTCTCTACCCACCAATAAAAAGACAACATTTGAGTTTGTCCAGTAGGATAGTACCAGAAAAAAACAACAGCAATAAACGGGTAAGCTAATACAGAGAGGAAATGCTGGCATGTGCATGCACACGCGTGCCGTAAATCAAAACAGCCTGGGGGTATTACAGGACCATAAAGTTACAAGCTGACCGGATGCAATGAATAACTTAGAGGCGATGAGCTTCAGGAAAAAGCTTAAGTAAGAAGCCTCCCATGGTAGGTTTTGCAACCCTGCTGCTGGCGTCCCCTATAGCTGAAATATCCCCTACACACATAAAACATAGTCTGTGTGTCAGCACCGAGGGTGGGAAATGCTGGTGGAAAATGTTTGGACCGCTATAAGACAACAGCCTCCCTGACTATAGGTGCATGGGGGCTGTGAGGTGAGCTCATAAAGCTCTGCTCATACTATAGATGATCTCTGAGGAAGAACATGTTGGACAAGCAAAATGATATGGTACTCCCATTCCTGACACTATCAAAGCAGACGTAAACTACACATCACTTAAAGCAATTTACACTGTGCCAGTATTATTGCATGAGCCAAATCAACAAATAATACAAATACAAAATCATAATAACCAGTATGTTAGAAGTCCAACTCTAGGTGATTTTTTTAAACCTGTAGGAGGTCTATATCCCTGCCTTCACAGTCTATAGGAATACAATAGAAACCCCCCCAACATATCAGTTGGCTACAGTTACCTCTTGAGTGGTAATCATGTTACATAACAACAATAATCTTCAAATGGCTGTGAAACTAATAGGCCTATAACACAGGGACGGAGCAGCATGATGTAGACATCCTTGCTTAAAGAAGCCTCTGTGAAAATGGAACAAACAAAATTCTTCTTTGTGGCTCTGGGATGGTTTTTACATAACATTCAATGTCAATTCCTTGACAAAAATATAAGCAAATTTATGACCTGCAATAAGTGCTAACAAACAGCCCTCTGTCAATGTCTCAGCAGTAAAGTTAACATCTAAATGAGAAAACTCTATGTCTGTGGTAGCAAACCATCATTACTGACAATCAGCCTGGCTGGAAATGTGCACCCTCACGCAAATGGTCTCCAGAACGCATACACTTAGTTTATCCAGCAATGCTGATGTCAACAGCCTGAGATAGCATACCGTAAAGGCAGTAAGATCCCTTTTGCTGACAACGTGAGTGAAGAGGAAGCATGACACACACGTAACACACTGTGCCTATCAAATACTTGTGCATAGAAATAAACAACTATGAGGAGACAGCACCCTCAAAAGTATAAAAGATAATAAATAGCATAAGAAATAAACATCTGAATGATTAATATTAACATTAGATCTGTTCATTTCAAGCTGCACAAGGTTATTACAAAACATTTGGTGAGTCATGGTTGCACCCCTCACTCCTTTCCCTCAAATAGTCATTTACCACCAGCCAGCCTTCTAACACACAGCCTCTGTTCAATGCCCCAAATCACTGCTGCCTTGGAAACCCTTGGATTACTGCAAGGACTGCATTCCCCATGTCTCTGTTCCTACTAGGACGTGTGAGCACTGGCATAGGAGAGTGAGAAGCCAACAGCACGACGCTAAAAAGGGTATGAATTAGGAATGAGGCCTGTGCATGGAGCATGGTCTTTCATAAGTTTGCAATGAAAAAGCGCACTGATGTTTTACACAAGCAAACCCTTGATCTGAAAGGCTTTAATCAAATTTGGTTGTTACTAGGAACTAAGGCCAGTCTCACTCGTGGGTTTAATTTATGAATTTAATATTTCCATAGACCTTTATCAAATTTAAATGGCTACGACCAATACCACAGCTCATTGGAGCCATTGTTGCCATTTCACCGGTATTACTTTAAGGTTTTTTTTTTATTTTATTTTTCCTCCCCAGCACCAAGGACAAAAATGTATGTTAAATGTTATCTGTAAAAAAACTAACCTTGTTTTATGGAAATGCAATCACTTGGGAAAAAAGGAGAAAAAGCATTACAATTTGGAACTAATGGATGGGGTAGTCTGTTTTAGTCTCTATAAGCAAAGTAGTTTATTTTTAGTCTGACCAAAGGACCAAACTGAATCTCTTTAGCAAATCATGAAAACTGTGACGGTACGGCAATACACTGTACAAAAAACAGCTTTACTTATTAAAGACAGCATTACAAAACACCAATCTCTAGTTTGATCAATAAAAAATGAGCACTAAAATAACTTTCCAATGCAAGAAGGAAACTGAAAAGTGTGTGCTTTATACTATGATGATCATTGACCTCAAGTATGAGGATATAAACAGTAGAAACGGAAACTTTATTTATATAGCGCTTTCACATACCAAGAGGTACCCAAAGTGCTGCACAGGTAAAATAATAGTACAAAATAAAATATCAAACAAGTATGCTGTGTGTTACTACAGCAAAACTACTCCAGACACCCTTCTGGAAACGAAGGGACTGGGTGGGTGTTAGCTTTCTGAAAAAAAGCATAAGGAAAGGCATACGGTTATCCGCTGGAACTTTGATGTTGCGGTTTTGCTAAATGAAAGTGTTAGTTTTTATAATTATTAAACTATCAAATGTTTTGTTATCATTTTCCAGTCATAGAAAGCTAACCCTGCACACTGTCAAAGACAGTGACTGTGAGTGGTTATAGCAAAAATGATCCAAGACAGTTCTGCTCTGCAAACCTTGGACTAGATAGCTAGCTGATCCTGAGTCACCAATCTGGATAAAGTTGGCATGCTAGCTGGACTGCTAATCCACTTCTACACACCCCTGTGTATTGTTACCTGCTGCGTGCCTCTGAGATTAAACAAATTCAAGTTTGAATTGCTCTACAAGACCTCTGCCCACAGTATTTGAGAACAATAGTTTTAAGAAGGCAGCTTATTAATATAACACAATGTTATAACGGATCCCTATAAAAATTGCTTGTATAATGATGCTAATTTTCATATTTTCCTCTTAGATCATCTTATTTTTATGAGCACTTGTTTGTCTATATATAGACTGTTTAAGTTTTTACCAACACTAACTGTTTTGGTAATTCATTAACTGGGCATGCAATGCAAATATTGTTTGTACTTACTCAAAGCCAAATAGAAATGTTTAGTTTAATTTATCTTATAAATAATTATACACAGTTAGATATAGCTTTTTATTTCACAGAATCACGTTAGGGTTTAGCACTGATAAAATAGCCAGTTGAAGTATTGTGTTACAGGAGGATACAACTAATAATCTTGAGTGGAAAGGAGATTTTTTTTTCCAACATTAATTGTACCAACCAGCAAAGAATTAACATATGCCATCACTGCCCAACTTAGACTAGCTAGCTGTTCAACAGCTGGCTTCAATACCTACTAGCCCATTAAAAAACATTTAAACAGCTAACAGTCAGTTCTGACAAGCACCTATAAAATTATCTCAAAGCTGTTGTCCTGACTTACATATACACACAACGTTATACGCTCTAACAAGCCAGTGATGTTAGCTTTGTAGCAGGAGTGATTCTTGTCACCTAACATTTGATTACTGGCGAATATAAGGCCGCGAAAAGACACCGAGCAAAACAACATTTCGGGTTAAAATTATAAGGGAACACAGTCAACCCGTCATTATAACGGTTACCAGTCAAATATGTAGTTAATAATGTCAATAGAGGTATCAGGCCAAGCTTACCAGCACAGGAGAGCTACAATGAGGCACACCAACAAAACGCGCAGCCTCTTCATTATCTTCCCGCGGGGACCAACATCCTCGCTTTTTGGGTTTTCTTTCTAAACTGTCGCGGCTGCACGATACACCGTACGCAAGCGTTCTGTGGGCTGAGAGCCTGCTTTTAATAAAAATAAACAAATTATTGTCGTCTGAGGGTAAAAGCTACACTTAAAGTGAGCTATTTCTTATTATGCGGACGAGCTATCCGCCTCTTTTTCAGCTTCAGTGGCCACTGCTGTTGACGGGTAGCTGGGCTCCTGGTAAATTTAACCTCCCCCTCAGCGTTTAACCAATCAATTCAGTCCTACGTATTGTTAGTCCAATCAGAAAAGACAAGGCGACGTCGTATTTGCGAGAAACCCCGCCCCCGCTGGAGTGAGGATGAGTTGGTGACTGTGGAGCAGGACGCGTCACTAATACTTCGATAAGCAAACAAGTAAAGCACACAATACCTAAAATGATTGTGCAATAATATTCTGTATGATTCTGTATAATTTTTTTTCGTTCTTGCTTTTGTTTCTTTGGCCATATAATTTAATCAGATGTGTGGTGAGTGTTTTGGGGTTGTGAACACAATGTACTCTACTTCAACATCGCAAAACCACCTTAAAGAAACTTTAAAAGTTTCGTTTGTTTGTTTGTTTGTTTTTTTAAACCCGACGAAGTACTTTGAAAACATAAATTCCCTATCAAACTTGAATGTTACTTAAAGCCCTGACTTATCACAAGCTATAGGCTACTGATGAAACCATCATGTCATGCAAAGCTGAATATTTCCGTGGTAAATCTATGAATTATTAAAATAAGTCAGATCGTTATTGTCCCATAGTGTTTCTTTCTTTATTACTATTACTATTATTTTTTATCATAGAATATTATAAGCCAGCTGGGTAGAGAAATCTTTCGAAAGAATACGAAAATCGTAACCAAGACTCTACAATTTTAGTTCAGCTTTTAGCCCTGTTAGGTATTGTTAATTGCACTTTTATTAATAAAATGAGTAATACATTCACTTTAATTCGTTAGTTCCCGTTTCCTCGATCTGCTCCACATGGCAGAAAAGAACTACACGTCCCAAAATGCAACACGAGAAAGGCTCTACAGTTTGCCTGTTATTAATATTTTGTTTTAATGTATTTAATCCATTTACACGTTCATACGAATCAATTACAGAATGAATCAAATAAAACATTGCTCAATTTGCTTTTGACTGAAGCATAACATTTTTAATTGGTATTTTAAACAGGCGGGGTCCTGAGATGCCAACGGCAGACTTTACTACTGAATAAGAACATTTTAACAGAAGTCAACTTTGGACGCGCAGCGCGATTTTAACGAGGATTTCTTCCCCAGACATTGACATATTATTTGGTTGTTTGGATTTTCTGGGCAGCACATTTGATCATGGGCCCATTTCGGATATTTTTGTGCTTACTGTTCGCGTTTCTTTCGCTTGTCTTGGAGAGGTTTGTGGTGCTGGCTGCTTTTTCCCAGGGTATGGACAGCGACTTCACATTCACCCTACCTGCTGGACGAAAGGAGTGTTTCTTCCAGACCATGAAGAAGCATGCCTCACTGGAGATTGAATATCAGGTGATAAGGACTTTTAAAAGTTGGATAATCTCACATTAAACTGTTTTCTAGGAAAACTAAAACTTTCAGTTTCTGCCGGGACTTTACAAAATCAATAAAAGCGAGTCAGCCTCGACATATTACACATGTCCAACCTGCTATTTAACAATTTATTACGATTTTCCTTAGTGGTCCTTATACAGAACCTCTCTAGAGTTTCCGTTCATTCAGCCACACTACCCACCGTCGTATTTTGTTATATTAGTTGCATAATGTAGCAGAGCCGGTAGATTAAGTGTTTCACACCCTGATTTTCATATTGCTCTGAACCCGTTTAGCTGGTCAGTTTGTAAGTGTGTGCACATGTATCTCTCTTTCTCTCAGAGCTCTATGACTGTGGCAATGCGGGGCATTCCAAACATCTTATAAATCTTGTGTATGCGTTAATAGAGCCCCAGGCTTGTTGTGTATGAATGAAAACAAGGAAGCGCATGAGACGGAAAAACTAGCATTTCTCATTTACAGGCTTCCAAAGGTAACTTTTGGGGCTCTGCTGCCAGTTGCACTCTCTAGGTTTTGATATTGCAAATTAGTATTAAACATGACTTTTTAAACATCAGGTTTATCACTTAACTTAAAACTACCTAAAATGGTTTTCTTTTTTTATGCCTAAAAATACTGACAGACATTTTATACACTAATACCACCTCTCTCATTTACTTCTACCATCCACAGGTATTAGATGGTGCAGGCCTCGATGTAGATTTCCTCATCTCCTCTCCTTCTGGACAGCTGTTGTTTAATGACTACCACAAGTCAGATGGCGTCCACACGTAAGCGGCTGGTATGAAATGGGCAGTAATGGCTCGGTGGCATGTTGTAGCTCTTACAGCTTGTTCTCTTGTTCAGTATAGAAACCGAGGAGGAAGGAGACTACATGTTCTGCTTTGACAACACATTCAGCACTCTCTCCGAGAAGCTCATCTTCTTTGAACTGATCCTGGACAACATGAATACAGAAGAAGACCCTGACGACTGGAAGGAGTATGTCCATGGGACAGATATGCTGGACATGAAGCTTGAAGACATCATGGTGAGGGTGCAGTCAGTTGCTGAAGCTAAAAGATCTGTTTATGTGGGAATCTAAACAGCGTTATTCAAATTTTAAAACCTATCTGCAGTGTTTCTTCTTTTATTTATTCACATTTGACATTTAGACTTTATCCTTGTGATGTTTGCCAACACTGATTTGTCACAGTGTCACTAATGCTCACAGGATGACACAAATGACCCAACAGATTGCATGCTTTTGTGAGCAAAAACACTCAGTGGTTTACAAGAATAGACTATCATGAACTCTTGCCTATAGGGTGGTGGCAGCCAATTGTTTCAGCTTGCACCACAGCCGCCCCTTTTTCTATGAGGGGCCTTAATTTGTGTCAGAAGTCATGCAGCCATTTAATGGTTAGAGGCAGGAAATATGTTTGCCAGATGTAGGGGAAGTTTTGTCCTCACAGAGCAAGGAAAACACCTGACCAAGCTGCTTTGTTTACAAACTTTAAAAAGTTTTTACTGTTTTTTTTTTTTTTTTTTTTGGCTTTACAATTGTACACACAGGGTTTCCTTTAGGATCTGCATACAGACAACATATTAGCCCTCTGCTCAGGTGCAGTTAATCTGACACATTTCTCTCCTCTCCTCCAGGACACCATCAACAATGTCAAGTCTCGGCTGGGCAAAAGTGTTCAGATACAGAATTTGCTACGAGCGTTCGAGGCTCGTGACCGAAACATCCAGGAAAGTAACTTTGAAAGGGTGAACTTTTGGTCCTTGGTCAATCTCGTCGTGATGGTGATGGTGTCAGGGCTTCAGGTTTATCTAGTCCGCTCGCTGTTTGAAGATAAAAGGAAAATTCGCACATAACTGCAACAGAAATGGATGGAAAGAGAACAAACAAATAAACAAAAAAAAAAAAACTAATTCTCTTATAACAAATACCTTACGTTTTCTAGGTTTCCCCACTTGTTAGGTTCAAGATGTCACACACAGACATGCATGCACACAAACACAGACACCACCAGAGCAAATTCACCTGTTTCTCTAGGTTTCAGCCCACTGGAGTTTGGAAGACAGTGTGAATACAAACTTGGGAACAAGACAGTGATTATCATCCTCTTTATCTATTTGTTAGTAAAAGTGGCATTTGTAATGTTGCTGTTTGACACCCAAGGAACTGTGGAATAGAAGGACACCCCTTGGCCACAATTTGTGGATTCATGGCCTGGGTGGCTGGCAGCTCCACTGCCTTCATGGCTGCTGGTGGGTGTCTGCTTACAGCCCACCTACCGTGTGAAGATGTGAGCCTGCCTGTCTCTCTGGTGACACGAGTCTATTTCTATCTTACTGACACCTGGAAGGTCATTGCTATGATGGCATTGCATTGCTCAGATAAATGTGCTTCAGCTTCCAATGCCTCGGCTACGTCAGCCTTCTTTCAGGTTGTATCTGTGCATTGAGTCCACGACTTGTTACAAACTCCTCTGAATATTGCACTGCCTCCGATGCCACAGAACAACAGATTTCTTTGTCTTTACATTTTTAGGCACTGAAGTTTTAGAAACAGATCACAGGCCCACCAAAATGGGTTAAACTTAATCCTGATTTGTGTGAAGCACCTATCAGGATGTTTTAACTCGTATAGCTTGTATTCTGTTCAGATGCTGCTGTGACTTGTCATTTTGTTTGGATTTTTTTTTTCTCAGCTCCACCGATGAACCCAGTAGCTTACTTCCCTGGCTGGAAAGCTCCATGTTGCCATCTTGTGACTTTAATCTGTTCTGTAAGATATAGACCATACAGTAAGATTGTGTCATTACAGTTTATAGCCTTATGTTAGAAATGAATAAAACCAAAATGTTGTGGCCTAGTTAAGATAATAGAAAATTGCCATAAATAATTGTGTGTGCATTTATCTCACTGACTTTGTTGAGTGCCTGAAGACAGACGTCTAGCTATGAGAAAGCCTTCCATCTCACTTTATTTCTTTTTCATCGGTCCAGCTGCTGTTACATGATATTCCAGTGTGTTGAGTGCTATATATTGAGATTCTGTAAGATTTTTTTAAGGATTTCTAATAAATCATTCTGATCAGTTTTAAAGTACCCTTAAAATCTCACAAATGTAAAGTTTCCAAAAAGTATTTCTATTACTGAGCAACAGAGTTTTAAAGTTTCAGAGATACAATCTTTCTGTTACAGAAAAATCCTATGATGGCAGAGTGGATGAAGAAGGAACTGACTAGATATTTATTCGATTAATGTCCTGTAGTTGTAAATGTGTATAAATTAAACAGCCTTATCTTTTTCTGTCCTGTGTGTTTTTTTTCCTTTTTTTCTATTTTGGTGTTTGCTTGGATCCACATAAAGCTTCTGCTATCGTTCCTGAGTTCCATTTTTCAAGTACAATCAAACTTCTATGCACACATACATACATCAATGCATACAAACACCATATATATATATATATATATATATACATACATACATACATACATACATACATACATACATACATGTGAATATATTTTACATGAAAGCTTTGTCCATACTCATGTAGACCAGATACATAAGATATGTCTATGAATACACATAATTTTAAATGTGTAAACAAATTTAATGACTAGATTTTATGTTTCAATAAGTGCTGTTGTAATGTTATTTTAAACTGTCCTTTTGATGGCATTTATTTTGGCTTTAGGTAGTTATTTCCAGCTGCATGCCTAGTGGTGTACCCATGTATATTTATACTAAGATTTAGGGGTTGTAAAGTATTTAAGTTTTCGAAAGTGTCTACTGAACAAAAAAAACTGTATATGGAGGCAGTGTATCAACCAACTGAAGATGCTGAGATTTGATCAGATATTTTAATGCAAACCATCCTAGATATGTGTGACGTAGGAGAGCTGAACAGAAGGGGAAGTGGCAAATAATTGTTTTTAAAATAAATGCATTTTTTATTTACTTACTTGACCATCTGATTTTTTGCAGGGCATCCACTCCTTCTGGAAACACGTCTGTATTCCCCAATCTGTAAAATGAATTACTTTATTACAATTATTATTTAATAAATGTCTCAACTATAAAACATTTAAGTCTGAAAATAACTATTTACCTTTCACGTGGTATGGTGGTCTGATGATTGGGACGTATTGTTTCAACATATAATGGATCACATGCAATATAGGAATCTAGTGACACAAAAAGAAAAAAAAAACTTATCAGTTTGATTGACAATCGGCATCGTGCGTTTCTGCCGCTTGAACACCAGGGGGCAGTGTGAGCGCCAGGCCAGCAGACTGCTTTACTTCCGGGACATGGTGATGGTCGTGATGGGACTGTAGCACAAACTCCGGACAAAATCACAGCCTAGGTAAAGCGTTTTGACTTTTCAGGTATTGACGCGGTACTTTAAGCAATAATGAACATGTTGATGTTTCTAGACTCATGTTTAAATGGTATGTATGATTTTATGATCGCGCCAATCCGGAAGAACCGGCGGATCATACCTGTCTGTCAGATACGTTCATACATCTGACAGCTGCGGATTTGAGCTGTAGATAAATCAAGAAGAATTACCTCTTACGATGTCTTTTTGAGGCAAACTAAGTGTATTCATGTTAACTGAACAATCATTTACCAAAAAATAGATCCTGTTTAATTTGACCTCATAAAGACACTGTTCCAGTTTTCGTTATTTTCTATTCATACTCTTATTTACCACTGGTATTACTCAATATATAAGCCTTAAAACTGGGATTTTCATCCGGATCTTTGTTTTAGACTGTAGGGCTCACAGTGAAGACATGGACATTATGATAATAAACTAAAGTATCATTTCCGTTCTGATTGGAAATTGTTCAAAACAAATAATTTTCATGTGCCTACATTGTAATGTTGTATCTGGGCCAAACATTGTGCTACCAGCTACCTTCAAAAATGGAATAACCTTAGGGTTCACAGTCTTGACCATCTGTACTTGATCAGGGTGATGGGGGCAGACGGTGCCCCGGATCAGACGGAGCCTTGGCGGAAGGTGCTGTGGGAGCGTCAGCCATTCCCCGACAACTACGTGGATCAGAGGTTCCTGGAGGAATTACGGAGGAATGAGGGCATCCGGGTGTATCGCTACTGGGCTGTAGTCAAAGAAGCAGGCTTTGTGGGACAGCAGCTTTCCTGTGTGGCCATTTTTATCACCTTGTGGCTCTACATGGAGCAGGTATGGAACATCTATGGAAGTCATGCAACTCATAAGGACTGCAGCCTTACAGAATAAAATGTATAAGTTATCATCGCCTCTGCTTTCTCGCAGGGTCAGCTGGCTCCTGAGACGTTGTTGTGGACCAGCTTGGTCTGTGCCTTGCTGGGTTATGGACTTCACCAAGTTTTGACAACTCAAACTGAATCATGTAGTCAACCGCGTACACATCTGGCTAATTTACAGAGCGCTGCCATTTTCCTTTCCTTCACCTTTGGTTTCTCACCAGTTCTTAAAACATTAACAGAGTCTGTGAGTACAGACACAGTCTACGCCATGTCTGCTGTAATGCTGCTGGCCCACCTGTTGTCATTTCCTTACTCCCAGCCTTCACCCCCTGGCAGCCTCTCCCTAAATGCAGCCTTGTTTGCATCAGTGTGTTTGGCTTCAAGGCTACCTGGTGCTCTGCACACCTTTGCCATGCTCAGCTGTGCCCTGCTGGTGTTCGCACTTTGGCCCTGTCTGCTGCAGAAGATGAGGGAGAGCACCTCACACCAGTTTACTGGGGTTTGTTTGGGAGTATGTATCGGAGGAGTAGGAGGTCTGGGGTCTCAGTCGATGGGTGGAGCCGTGCTCTTATCCCTGGCCTTAGTTAGTGTGACGTTACTCTGCCCCTTGCTGCTCATCAAGTTGCAGAGGCACAAGGACAACATTCATGGACCTTGGGATGAGGCTGAGATTTGTGAGGATCTTAGCCGTTTCCTTAACTAATGAACAAAATAAAACAGATTTAAACTGGGCTACTACCTACCCAAGGTACTCAAGATGTTGGCCAAATTGACATTTAACTAACTTGCTTTGCTGTGAGACTGCAGTTTGTTAAATCTGCCCATTTTAAGTGACAAATTTACCACTAACATCTATCGGTATTGAGAGCTACAGCTAGGGCTGGGCAATATGGCCTTAGAATAAAATCTGAGATTTTTTCTTACCAAATCCGATTTCTGATTTTAATCGATTTATTCCTTTTCTTTTTTTAAAAGCATATTAAACTTATTAAAAATACATTTATTTATATGAATGAATGAATGACAGCAAAAAAAAAAAAGTAAATAACACTTCCACTGTGTAAATGACTTCATATCTTGCATTGAAATATGGAACACAACTGCATCCCTGACTTCTTTCCATCTAGATCCTTATCATATGCGATCCACTGTGGAAATAATTCCCCTGATGTAGGTCGTCTCTTAATGAATTTGTGGGCTAAAGTTGTATTCTGCATCTCAAAGAGAGCAGCATTTGTCACTGCAGTTATTGTCACAGCGAAGTTCCAGGCATAAATGACGGCTCACTTCACTTTAAATCTGTTAGTATTTTAGACAAATACTGTTCTGGTGCGGAGAGACGGCTGAGTCCACTGCTAACTATGGAAGCCCAAGGGTAGCGTGTGTGGTGCATATACAAGAGAAAAATCCAGATTTTCATTAAAATAAATTGTCAGAAACTGAAAATTCAATTTATTGATTCCATTAATTAATCGCCCAGCCCTAGCTGCAGCAAATAATAATCATGCACATATCACACAAGAAGTTTTTAATGTCAAAGCTGCTACTATTTTGTACTGTAATCACTGACCACAGAATTTGAACTGAGGGTACTGATGTGCAGAGCTGACCTACACATCTGGAAACACATGATGCTATGCACCATTTGGTATCAGTGATGTTTAAAGTCTATGTGAGATATTCCATGTTTATATGTAAATCAATATGAACAAGGGCTTTTTTCCAAGAGGTATCATTATATATATATATATATATATATATATATGCTCTATAATATTAGGTCTATAATAACGAGCAAATAATTAGTACACAGGGGACAGAAAGCTGCTCCACAGTCAAAATGTCAGCTATGGCTCTCTTCCGTCTCCAGTGGGTGTCTTCATCATTAGTAAACCCTTTAATATCAGCTGCTGTGCTGAGTAAATCATCTTAAACCAAAACAGCGTGGAGTTAAGCTAACCTGGTTGTAACATAACTAGTCTTCACGTGACTCATTTTTCTTTTCGGTTAGCATTCATTGTTAACTTAATTAAAGTTAATGTTTATTTTTAAAAATGTGTAAAATAAATTAAATAAATTCAACAAGTAAGGACACGTTTAGTTTCTCATTTCTGGCTTTATGAGAAAAATTGAAAACAGAAATCAGAACGACGGCTCATTCAACCACTGTAAACATTACCACTACATTGTGTTATAGTACTGAGAACGAAGGCAGCAGAGCTCGCAACAATGCGTGCTGGTCGCTAGGTGTCATACCTTCATCTCTGTTCTCTTTGCCTTGGTACGAGGGGTGACCGCAGGCTTTGCCATTGGTTTTGGAGATGGCGCCATGACTTGAGATGTCAGAGCTTGAAGCCCGACAGTCGAGCTGTCTGTCCTGCGGCTTCTTTTAAGACCCTCAAAGAAGAGTGCGTCGCGGGATTAATACGTCACAAACTCTGACGACTAATTTTTAAATAAATAATAATAATAAAAATTACCCTACAAGTCTTTTGTTACCCTCTGGAGTTTGTATATTTTAAAATATCAGCCAAGAGTTAATACACAACATGCCCTTGAAATCTCAATTACACACTCCCATTGGTAAAATGTGTTTTTCTGATTATCCTAACAATAAGTTAAGATTCTCGTTTCACATAAATATTACATTACCAAATGTAATTTCTTTTTGGAACAGTTTTGTGGGTGATGTGGAAAGAAATTTGGGTTACAGGTCGAATCGACTGAGAAAAAGGACGGTACTTTAGACCTTTAAAGGGAGGATTAATTGTAATAACAAATTATTACAATTAACTGGCCATCTAATGTAAATGGTAAAGAAAAAATGTAAAAGCAAACAGCCCATGATTTTTTTAAATATAATAACTATTTACTTAGGGGGATCCTGCTCGGATGGCTTTAATCACTGCTGTACATTTACTTCACTGACAAAGGGATAAACTTTCTTTGAGCCAAATCCCAAGTTTAATCAGTGTTTCTTCAGAATTAGTGTCCATTTAACTTTGCACAGTCATCACAACTGGTGGTCTTATGACTTTTACTTTCTCTTCATGAAATGGAAACAGTTTGAACAGATAAATATCCCCATGTCAGCAGTTCATGAGATTTTTAATAAATGCTGCATTATGATCAAGAACATGGTACTATATGTGTTTTGAAGAAATGTTTGTGTAAAAAAATAAGAGTGGCAATTAATTTTTTGCTGTGTCTATATAGAATAAATAAATAAACCAAGTCATTATGTAGTACAACCTATAGAAGTAAGTTATATACTGCAGTAACTTGCACATCTAAGGTTTCATGGGAAACATCAGTTTACACTAAATGTTTGTTAGAATTTGATTGTCCATTCTTGGGGTGGCAGCTGGGAGGCCAGTTGGATTTCGGGGATGGTTAAATAATGAGATATCTGGACACCGTAAAAAATAAACTGTTTTATTAACAAAGTAAAAGCAGTGCATGGGTACTCTCATTATGGAGAGCAATTCAAAACCAGTCATTTTATTTATACAAAATTCAGACTCTGAGAGAAATCAGACAGTTGTTCACATTCCAGCATTTATGGCTGGTCATATTATGTACAAAACAGACTCAGGATGGAGTGAATTTAGCAGACAGCAGCTCCCAGAGGAGACAGCAAGAACCCCAGAAAAATGCTTCAGCTGGATTACACATCACATAGGTCATGGGTGTCTCTGGGTAGCAGTCAGCTGGAGCTGTAAGGATCACAGGGGCAGACGGATAGAAGAGCAATCAGTAGAAAAAGACTCATTTCATGCTTGGAATTGCAGGGGGTTGCCTCCTGGGAAGAAGATCAAATCAAAGTTTTTGTTTAATGGTTCAATATGACATATAGACACTACCAGAAAGAATTCCTAAAAAAACACACATATCTATCAGATCTTTTATTTAACCCAAAGGCAAAGAAACTAATTTCATTTAGACATAGCACTTTGTTTTTTTTTTTGTTTTTTTTTTGGAGGGGGTTGTTGTTTTCTTTTTTACAGAAGTAGGGGTGATGAAGTGTTAATAACCATGTCCTCATCATCACAATCAATGATTCCAGTTATGCAGCAGCTAAGTCTAATCTGGAAATGAACATAAATTGAGACTTAGTGAAGCCTGAATACCAACTTTCCAGATCTATGAGCTGATTTTTCCCAGATGAATGAAAATATCCTCATGCGTGCCTGTATAGCCACTGCTTCTATAAAACTGTTCAAGCTGTCCGTGGGTTTAAAAAACAGGCCAATAGCATAAATTAATGAACGACATCTGGATTACAGCGATTATTGCGTTGTCATGACAGCTCTGAAAGCAATCACATGGTTACATGGGATACTAGATGAGTGTTTGAAAGAAGAAAGAGAATGGAAAGCGATAAAAAATTCAAACATGAGAACATGAATAGTAACATTTAGCAAGGGGCTCATCCATTTGATGTGCAAGAGTTCATATTTAATCCCAGTACAATTCCAATGTACCTATTAATTGTATTTCTATTTGCCCTTAATGCCACTATTAAAAAAAAGCTAACTATAAAAACTATAAAACTCGCCTATAAAAAAATCTAACTTAAGGAAGCAGCCACAGTGTATTGCATGTCTACAGGAGAGGCATAAGGTTGGATAGAAAATAAAGTCTGAATGTCTGAAACTGGGGAAAGAACCTAAGGAACCATTGGAGAGCACAGAGGAAATGAGGCAGAGAGAAAAACGAGACACAGGCCAAAAGCAGGGGAGGAACCAGTGAAAGAAGAAAATAAAAAGTACAAGAAAAGGGAATATGGGCAAAAAGAAAAAATAACAGTTACTGCATGAGGGAAACTGAGAAAGGCAATAAAAAAATGCATGCAAGGAGAAAGAGGAAAAGAGGGGGTGAGGGACTGATGTACAGATGAAAACTTGACAAAGCGCTCAGCACTGTTGTTTCTGGCTCCAGTAGAAAGCTGCACGGATAGAGAAGTCTTGTCTACTGAGGCTGATGAGAAGGGGGGATATGAGAAACACATTTTCCAGCAGACCCCCGCCCAGCTCAAATATCAACTCTTTACTTTGTGCCTCAACAGAGGAACTGGTCATTGTGTATTTTGTGTGTTTATGACTAAATACCAAACCAGGAGGTCACCATGATATAACAGGTCAGGTAACAAAAACTTAATTTCTGTGGTTTGTAAGTCACCTTGGTACACTGGTTGTAGCACGACTGTGGTGCTGAAAGCTGTCAGAAGAAGCCTTATGTCCAGACTGAGTCACACGAGGAACTGGTGGAGCATGACCACGACTCACTGGCTTACCAACGGTCACTACATTTTTAGGGAAACTTGAGATGGGTAGAGAAGAGACGCTTAAGTGACAGTTCTAGTTTGCACACATTTATTTACTGTGTATGTACACATATAAATAAAAAAAGCTAATTAAATTAAAACATTTGATCAATTTAAGCAACATTAGCTTATCTTCAATTCAATGGCAGCAACAATGTCTCAGAAATATGGACTGGACAACACACAGCAGGGAAATTGTTAACTAGAAAGAAACAGTTGGAGGAACATGAAGCAAATACTAGGTTAATTGGCAACAGGTTAGTGACTTTGTGGGTATAAAAAGAAAGTCTTTGAGATGCAAAGTCTCTCAAAAGATCAGAAATCTAAAAAAAAATAAATTATTCTACAAATTGTGGAAATAATTGTGGGATGTGGCTCCATCCCACATGCTCCAGAACAAGAAGGCGAGGCATCATATAGCCTGTTATCAGGACTTCCTTCAAAAGGCTGCATCTCTGATGGTATTGGGGTGCATTAGCACCAGTGAATCTGGCAACTGACACATCTGTAAAAGCGCCATCAATGCTGAAAGGTTTATAGAAGTTTTAGAGCGACATATGCTTCCATATACAAGATGTCTTGCCTTGCATATCTTAGCATAACGATGACAAACCACATTCTGCATCTGTTACAGCAGAATGGCTTCAAAGTAGAAGAGTCCAGGTGCTGAAAGGGCCTGGCTGCAGTCCAGACCTTTCACCAATGGAAAACATTCAGAGCATCATGAAATGCAAAACATGACAAAGAAGCTCCAGGACTGCCGAGCAGCTAGAATCCTACATAAAACCAGAATGGGATAACTTATCTTCTCAGTTCCCAGATGTTGGCAGACTTGTTTAAGGAGAAGGGAATGCTCTATAGTGGTAATAGTAGCAAGCATGGCCCTGTCACTCCCTCTGTCATACTTTTGTTGCTGCCATCAAATTCAAGATGAGTTCATATTGTTTTTTACAAAATAGTAAACGTCTCGGTTTGAACATTTATTTCATTTTTAAATATTATTTCATAAGATTTTTACTTTGTGGATTGTATCCAGGAGGAGTCCACCGGTGGAGGAAGAGGAGTGGTGCAGGTAGACGTGGAGATCTCTCCGACAACAGCGAGCGCCTCCTTCAGGGCAGCGTGCTTGCGGAGCACTTCCTCCCGGTGCTGCTGCTGCTCTGGTGACTCATCCATCAGTGCTGAGCATTCCCCCAGAGCATAAAGCTGAGCCAGGAGCTCAGAACTAATGAACTCCTTCACCTACACAGAGGGGTTTCATACTGCTGTGATAAGTTTAACTACATGTATTAAACACACATTCAGGATTCTGACTTTAATTCTGAAAGGTGGAGTCCCCTCCATTTTTTTCAGTCATAGGGCGGATTGAATGGATTTTAAATAGTGAAAGCATGCATGTTTTGACAGATGAATACAGATTACAAGAGAGAATGTTGTCAAACAAGGTTACTTCAAAAAGTGTCAGAGACAAAAAATAGAAGGAGCAAATACTGCTGGTAATTAGGAGAGCTTTTTTAGAATCAAAGAAAGGGAAAGTCAGTTAAAAGTTTGGTTTGAAAAGCTTACACTGTTTATCATGAGGTGCATAATGGTTTTTGGCATCAAATCCCTGATGGTCTTATGGATGATGCCCATGTAGGAGTCAACCAGGTTACAAATGATCTCCACTTGACGCTCCAGCTGGGGATCTGTGAAGTTTTTAGGTCCATTTTCCTGTCCATCCACCTATGTGACATATGGGAATAAGGAACATACAAATGTTGTAATGTGAACAGGGAAGTCACAGCTGACATTTTATTCAAATATGTGAAGCTTATGTTTATTGTCCTATCTTGTCAACTACTCTGTTGGTGATGAGAAGAAACGTATTTGATAGGATAGAACAAGAAAAGAAGAATGGTTGGAACACAAAAGAGGGAGGCAAGAAGAAGTGGGCAGAAGAAAGAAAAAGGGGGAGTGGGTGAGGGATGGGGAGCTGCTGATTAGAAACAGACTAGAACACATACACACACACATACTGCAGTGACATCATGGAGCAAGAATGTGGGCTAAAGAGCCAACGACAGAGCGGGATGGAAGGGGTGGGGGACTTGCTTTTTCACTTTGACAGGGGGGAGAGAAAGGGGAGCATGGAGAGAGAGGGATACGAGGGTTATTGCCAGGGTTTGAGGTTAGCAAAGGCAACGAATGAGTGGGACACAAAGGTACAATGTAAGCAGGTGGAGCCCTGCAGCTAAGGTCAGGTTTGGATTTAATTAGGTTGAATTAGGGGTTAAAGTACTGACACCCACTTTCTCAGGGTAGACTCCAGCCCGTAGCAGAGATGCCTTCCAGCTGGTCAACTCTTCCTGAGAGTTACAGGCCAACTCCAGGCTTTTGTAGTCCTTATACACGTTCCTGCAACACATCACATTGGGGTCAGAAGTCTTTGAAAATATACAGTCATGATGTTTCAAACTCAACAGCACATACCACTATATACAAATCATCTATGATGCATTGTAGGGTGGAGAGATAAGTCTACTGATTATACAAAAGTGCTCAATTCTCAATCGTAGATTGCTCTCACTGGTGAATGACCAATACTTACTGATTATAACTTACTGACTCTGACATATGTATAAGTCAGAGTTAGTTAATTGACAAACTCAATGATTTATTATCAATAAGGATCAAGTGCTTTTTGCAGAAATAATCAGGACCAAAAATGCCACAGGAACACACTGAAGAAGTCAGGCTCCAATTTTTTTAGGGCTTGAACCACTCAAGAGCTGGACACAGTTTATCCCATGGCTATCCCGCCTGCTATTGAGTAAGAGGAAGGGAACATCCTGGACAGTCCGTCAAAGAGCCGACAAAGAGACAAACAACCAAGAATATCACACTCACACCTAGTGGACTGTGGGAGGAAGCCTATCAGGGAGGACCCACACATGCAAGATGCAAACTAGAAAAGAAAAGACCCATTCAGGATTTGAAACAAGATCCCTTGCCCCTACTCTGGGCAAGAAAAACTGCAATACATCACTAGCTTATTAATAACATGACACAATTAACACAACTTCGTCTCATGGGCTGTTTTTCGACTTGTCTGACCTATGTCACATTACTTCATTTTAATATTTTGAATACAGGGGTGACAGAGGTTCAGATTTTGTGTATACCTGTGAACCCTAAGAATGGAATAAACAGGCTCTTGGTGGGAAAAAAAAAAAAAAACATTTAGCAACTTAGACTCCCCAGAACTACATGAAATATGCAGTACAACTAAACAATGAGAGTTTGATTGATATAAAGAAAAATACAGTTACCTAATGGCAAAGTAGATTCATTCTAACACACACAGAGCATACACGCTCATACAAAAATAAACCAGTTTACTTCCCTTCCTGCAATTTTCCCCTTTATGGTGTATTTTTTCAGTTACTTCGAGCTCTTCTTCCCCTTTGTCTTAGTGCTTACATCCCTCTTCAGTCCATGTAATATCCATACGCTCTGGTTGTGAAGCCAAAGCAAAGCAAGACATGAGCAAAGGGTCTGGTGGAGGCTGTGTGCCCATCTGTTAAACATTTTTCTTTAATCACTTAGTTGTTTTGTTGTTCCCTTTTCACATTCAGAACACGCAGCAATTAACCTCAAATATGTGAACGCTTTGTGTGAGAAACAACAGAGATAGGGAGAGAAACCAGACAGATTGTAGCTAAATAGATATATACAGGGATAAATAAATAAATAAAATACAGTCAGTTTTTGTGCTTATAAATGGGTTAAGATGGCCGAGGCTAGTAAGTTAGGGTGTGGTGGCTAACGGACAGGGAACCGGGCCAACCATGACATTAGTAGAGTGCTATTACGCTAACATCCGTACATGCCACTGAACACACAATAAAATTGTTCTTTAAGCTGATTTATCACTAAGATCAACATTTTGATCTCATCCCCTTTGCTATTGTCTTCTCGGCTTTTGGCTCATTTGAGTTTTTTCACTCATCCTGAGGAATTTCTGCAGAGCCCCGACTGCTTGAGATTTGAAGAGTTTCCTGAGGTTTTTGATTACTGTCAGCCAGCGACAAAGCCACTGCGATGTCTGCCACCCTCCACACACACACACAAACACAGAAAAAGAAACAGAGAGCATGAGGGTGCAGGAAAAAGGGAGGGTGGGAGTAGGGGGGGGGGGGCGCCACAGAACTGACTTTGACACATTCCTGGCCAATGGCTCTGATACTCTCTCTACCGCTTTCTTTCTCCGCTCAACTCTTCCACTTCTTCTTTCTCTCTTCTTTTTGTGGTGAGTCGAGCAATTCTTTCCAAACAAGAGCAGCCTCATCTGTGATCCAAGCTCTCTGGCTTTGATTATCTGCTTAATGAGCCTGCCGTCGGTATGCTGTGGTCTATACGCACAGTCTTTTGCAAATGCACATACACGCGTGTAAAATTACACAAATACACTTACAAATCGGGTTTGTGTGTCCGAGCGCAGCACAGCAAAGAATTATAAACAAAGCCCACATGCTTGGTACAACCATCCAAGCTTTGGGCCACCTCCAGCTCCTAAGCACTCTTGTTCTCTTTTCTCTTGTTCTCTAGCTCTGTCTCTCTGTTTCACACACATAAACCTCGCAAACTCAAACACTGCCCTGCCCTCAAGAGCCTGGCATATGCCCGTTGGATATCCTTTCAGTTCAGATGGCAAAGTTGAGCGAAAAAGGTCAGAGGAAGGGCAAAACACCACTCCGACACCTCCTCCCTTTCCTCCACTGAAATGTCCACCCTTGTAAAATATCATGAAAACCTCAGCAAGCAGGTGACAAGAGCAGAACTCCCTTTTCTGACTCACTTACCAAACAGACACAGACATAGAAATGCACAGTCACACACACAAACCTTAACTCTGTGTTGAAGATAGCAAAAACAAATTTGCTTGACATGAAGCCCTTTTCTACATCTCTGAGCTTTAAGTTGTCCAGAGGAAGCATGTACTTCTTGTCCTTCTCCTGGAAAAGACAGAGTATAGAGAGATAAAAATTTGACAGAGGTATGCAGAGTAAAATATGACATCACAGAGGCAACATTGGTGTTGATAGCAAGAAACAACAGAGACCGGGGCCAGTTCACTTGGGGGCTAAAGATAAAAAGTCATGTCTGGTAGTAAATAATTTTCAGCCTGCGCATAGAGTACAGAGATGAGCCAAGAAACTTGAACCATTATGGGAACACTTTCAGAGGGCAAGGCGAAGCAAACGGGACATGTAGACCACTGTACTAAGAGAACATCCCAGTTGATACATGATGTTTCTGCCTGTCAGTGTTCTTCACGTTAACAATCCCCTAACTGGTAAAAGAGAGACAATTGAGAAGGAAGAGAGAGTGGGAAAGAGATGCCATAAGCCTATAGTCTGTCATCGCCATGGGGACTCATGAATGACAGCGAACAGTTGGAGGAGTGCAGAGGCCGGTGTGAAGGAGAGCCAGACAGTATGGAGGCAGAGTGCAATAGAGAATTGAAGTAGGGAGGAAGGCAAATGGAAGAGTTGTACAAGAAGGAAAAAAAAAAGAAGCCGGGCCCACATGTGAAAGTCATTATTCAGAATCAAGCTCTAACACAACATTTCTCCAAAAGTAAAGCCCTTCCCCCTAGTCTCACTTGCTCAGCCTGCTGCCTCTGACTAACCTTTGAGAAGAGGCCTTCCACAAGGACTAGTAATAGGAACAGTCATGTTTGCCGTGAACAGAGTGATGACCTATAACAACCTTGGATGAACAATACAGCATGTGTAAAGGGGCACTATATGATTCCACGTTTGAGCCTGTGCATGAATATGGGATGAGATGTGACAGTCTTTCCTCTCACAGTGCTTCCCTGAACCCTTCGACTCTCTTCCTTTGCTCCCCTTTCCTTTTTTCCAAAGAGGCCCACTTCCTGTAACAGACGTTGAAAAAAAAAATAAAATGACAGAACGCGATTGGCGCTCATACAGCAACATCTGGGATCGCTTTAGACGGAGGAGGAGGAGTCTGGAGCGAGTATAGGGTGCTCTGATGGGGTAGAAATAGAAAGTAGAGATGAGAAAGAGAGGAAGAGGAGGGATAGAGGGGGATAGAGGAAGATGAATTTTGCAAAAGTAGACAAGGAAACGTTGAGGAACATAGAGAGCAGGGGAGAGTGTGCAGAAGAAATGGGGAAAAACTCCAGACCACTCCAAAGTTGATTCCCCATGGGTCCCATCAACCCATATATGGCTGCTAGGTTCCTCCCTAACTCTCTCTCCTTCTCTCACTCCCCTTATTTCCTTATGCCTTCCCTGAGTGAACAGGCAGATCCCTAGCTGAATGAGTGAATGTGCCACGTCAAGACTGGATACTATGCCGGGACACAGTCCTGTGGACGACCGACCCAAGATACACTAACATCTTTACGGAAAGGACGCCAATAGGAGCGGATGACTGATTCGGGTGTAGACTTCTTGCCCTGCGACCAAGCACTAAGACTGGATAATGAAAAAATAACAGAATATCAGAGGAAACCTTTTGCCAACTCCACTTCGCATCAGGCAAGACTGCTAGAAAACAACCAGAGACGGAAAAAGCGAGTCCAAAGAGAAGAGAGAGTGAGAAAGGGTCCTGCTCCGTCATCCCAGTGTTCAGACTACCTGTTCAGGATCTTACTGGTGTACAGTAGTCTGCACATTGGTTAGACTGTGCATGGAAGAGCCTCAGCAGCCTCCATTAATGACATCTGCTCATAGACGAGACTCAGGACAACCTGGGACCGGCATGCAATCTATACTGAGGCTAATTTTGGGTCTCATTATTATTATGTTTCTTGTGCAAATGTTTTTCAATGTGCATTCACTTTCAACAGCTTTCATTTATCCAAACACTGTTACCAACTCTCTATTTAAGTCAAGAGATATCTCATTAATTTTGCAAATTTTTAAGCTTGAATTTAATGTCTTTGTAAAAACAACATGTGAATATTTAGGACAAAGAGGTTAACATACAAACAAAAGAATGTTTAACTTAAAAGTGGGTCTTACTTTAGTCATTTTCAGTCTACAAACAGGAAACATGAAAAATAGCTGAGTGCAGTTTCCATGCATTTATTGTATGTCTCCTGCAGATTTATTTTTTTTGTGCATGTGTGTGTGCATCTGATTGCTTTAGCATGCACAAACATCATGGCACAGCTTTGTAAATGCATGTATGTATATGTGTCTGCGTGCATGTCATATTTCTAGCTGTGTCAGGGTGGCTGTGAAGTTTCATAAATCAGGCTGTCTCCCTCCTTTCTAGAGACTAATGGATTTTAGATATGGAACAGGCCTCACACACACACACACACACACACATATATATACACACAGAGGAGCACATGTAGATTGAGTGTATAAGCATGAGCCGTCTGGTTTTCTTCAGGCTGCTTGGTGGAGCCCTGGCAGGCGAGGGGTGAAGGAATGTATGTCTGCTCAGTGTGCTGTGGAGATTGCTGTGGAGGTCAGTGTAGGGTACAAATACTGGAGTGCATGGAAAGCAGATGCAGTGCACACCTCAAAAAGGTTTTTAAAAAATGTATATGGAAGTAAGAGACACAGAGATGGTGACGGAGGTTGGAAGGAGAGATTGAGGCGGGGGGGGGGGCATGAGAGAGAAGCTGTGGAGGAGTTGAGGGGGGAGGTCTGCAGTGTAGAAACCATAAGCCATGTGGGATTTCTCTGGGCAGATCTTGGACGCTGGTGTTTGGACAAAGCTTCAGATTTTCCAGCCAGGAATGTGCACAGTCCCAGGGAGATTGCCAACCACAGAGAGAAGGGGGGAGAAAGAGAAAGAGGGTGAGACAGACATAGAGAGGCAAAGTAAGAAGGATTGAAAAAGCAGCCGAGGCAGAAGAAAGAGAAAAAAAAAATAAAAAGGGGGCAGCAGTCAAAGAAAAACTAAATGTCTGCGGAGGTAGTGTGGGCGAGGAGGTATGAGAGCGGGAACTATGAAAGAGAAGAAGCAGAAGCTTGGCTGATGTGCCTGTGTGTGGGTTTGTGTGAGTGTGTTCCACACTCACAGAGGCAGTAGATCTGATCTCTTGTGATAACACGCATAACTGACAATGTACTCAGGCCTTCCAAACACAAACAGCTGATAAACCTTACAGCACAGCGGGATGGTGCAAACATTAATCAATGGCAAATCCAATATCCCAAGTTAATTGAAAAGATTTAAACTGTCACTCAGTGATCTGCAGGCAGCTGGAGTTCTGATGTGGTCAAAAGACATTGCTTTCTTGTTTTAGTGTTATTCCTTGCAGATGTGATATGTCTGAGAGTGACAGAAAGAGGAAACCTATAACACTGTATGTGTACAATATGCATGCCTGGGGCTGTGTCTGGAACACTGTGTTCAAACGATGCAGTGTTTATCTGAAAAGTGACCATGTGTCTGTCTGAGTGACTGTATATTTTTCTCTGCTATTTGTATGCCACTTTGTTTACATCACAGCCAGCATGTGTACTGTATAGTGTATATACAACTCTGTCCGCTGGGTGTGTATGTTTGTGGGTGCATGTGTGCACATCTTAGTTTGGCTTGGGGCAGCTCCAGCTGTGTCAAAGTGAGCCGCTCCAAATGCCTAAACTCCCAGAAGAGGAAGAAAAGGAGGAGTAAGGGGGAAGAGTGAGGGGAGAGCAGGGGAAAGAGGGGGGAGGAGGGTGTCAGAGGAATGAATGGGGGGAATGGTGGAGGTCAGTTTCAGCTCCAGGTGGCAGGAGAGAAAAGCAACAGTTGTGCACGTAATGCAGTCACAACATTTCCATGAAGTTGATGTTCTTTGTATCGCTGAACAACATGTGCCGCATCTTCTACATAATGCTCCTTCCAACCACTCGATTTGTAGTCGATTAAACAACACAACCCTGTTTGATCAGCAGAATCAACATCACAAAAGTCTCCTATCCATCTTTGGTGTTTTCACTTACATCTGAGTGTTTACAAGCATTTGTTTGTATCCACATACAAATGCTGCAATGTGTTTTCCTTCTTCTGATCTCAAACTGTGACCGGATGAGACTGTTGTGGTGTGTCTGCCTGTCTACACTTGCTGTGCAGACCTTCTGCTCCTGTACAGCAGGCACAGACAGGCAGACAGATGGCAGCCCCACTGACATCAGAAAAGCTCTGCCACCTTCTCCAATAAAACAGGAGGATCTTTGATAATGACAGGACAAGCAATTTCCTTTTGGCTTAGTTCTCCGGGTTGACCACTTAACATGCTATTTTTAAACTTGGATAGGTTTTAATAAACTTGTGATGAATTGACTGCTGTGTCTTGGTTTTGCTATTTTAATTCTTATCTAAGACCCATTATTCCAGTCCAAAATATTATTATCTTGATCAACTAGCTAAGCATTGTAAGAAGAAGGCATTACCTCCTCATCTTTGAACCAGGACAGGCTTTCTGCTGAGAGGATGAACCAGTATTCCCTGGCCCCGCCTTTCATGATGCCGATGTTGCTGATGGTGAGCCAACCCTTGCGTATGACCTGGACAACAGAAGTATTGAGAGGACAGCTTTTTATGAAGGTACAGCTTCTAAAAAGCCATGAGAAAGAAACTAATTAACATTTGTGAGATGTATCACATTGGTATGCAGCATGGCTCAATCACCAGAATATTTTATTGACCACCAGTTGAGTATAAATGATAAAAGAAAACAATGGTTATACAGGTAAAGCCATAACAGGAAGCATAAATATAAGAGCAGCCACATCATATGGAAAAAACACAGGCTAGAAGAGACCAGGCAGGGGTGAAAGACCAGGCACTGTAGAGGAGAGATGTGAAATGAGTAATATTACAGGAGATAAAACATAAATCCAACATATTTATGACATATATCTTGGAAAAAGTTTTTTTTAAATCTGTGCTTATTTACAGAACAGAGGAACTGTGAAAGATCAGAATAAGAAATATTAAGTTGTAGCAAAGATGGCACTGTGAATGAGAAAGAGGAAAAAGAGCAGTTTGTGACATTAGCAGAGTCAGTTTCAGATGATGAAAAATACCATTTATAAAGCCACAACAAGGCATTTTGCCAGAGTGCATATTTGCTCCCATAAGTGGCATGCTAACCCACAACCCTTAAGCTTGACTCCTACACACACATATCATCAGCAGAGGCAGCAGTAAAGAGAAAATTTTAAGAGAATGGTCTCCTACTATTCGGCTTGAGGGATGAACCACACCCTAGAGAAAACAGGAAATGAAGCAGCAACATTAATATAGAATTACTTTCTCTTTTACTTACTCACATTTGGGGGTGTTTATACCAATACTGATGATTTATAAATGAATTAAGACAAAAGTAGCATGAGCAATTGTGCAAATCGCTACAGTTCTTTTTCATTTTATTTTGAGTTGTGGTTGCAATGTACTGCTGTTCAACATTGTCAGCATCATACATCAAGGCTCCTGACGTAACAGAATCACGCGGGAGTTGTGTTTTTAATTATCCATGCTTTTCTCATAAATGTCCTGCACATAAATCAAAGGTGCTCATTTTTTGCTTGACTTGATTTCTCCGAAAAGCCAGAAACAATAAGGGTTGCATTACTGGAACCAAACTCCAGCTCAGTAAAATCACAAAAAACTCCTGATTTATCTGAGGCAATGAACACAGATTAATACTGATTAATGGAGAACATATGGGGACAGTGATGTCACCTCAAAGTTTGTACCCTTTCACACTGCAGTAAATATCAAGCTTTTATGTACAATTGTGCACAAATACAAGGATGTGTTTGTTTCCAACACATGCATTCAGAGTTCTAATCAGTAATTAAAGCTAAAAATAACAGCCAACACACACTTGTAGCTCAAGATGATGCTACCTCACCTGGTTCGGTGCCATTCCAATGACAGTCTTCCCATTGTTTTGGTCATGCACCTGCTGGAAACTGAGAGGGATGACAGAAACATGTTGTTTACTGATAGCATGTTACAGTTTTTATTTAATTATAAAACTAATGAGGTTGCTCACTTAGTAAAGCCAACGAAGTCTTCATGTTTGGTATTTATGTAGGCGAGCTGGATATCAATAAGCAACAAGACCTAAGCAAAATAAACACACATTAAACTGAAAAATAGACCGAGTTAAAAAATGTAATGATGCAGTTGAGTTATCTATAACTATCTGTGTAAATCTGTGTGAAAGACCTGGTCTCTGCATTTACTCTCTTGCTCTTGAATCTCAGTGACAACAATCCTCTCTGTCTCATCTCGCAGTTTGGGAAAGGAGCTGAGCTGCAGGGAGAAAAACGGCACAAAATTGGCAGACAGGACTGTTTTGACGCCATGAAAACGTACAGCACATACGAATGCATATACACTGTCCATCCAAAAAAAAAACACTCACGCACTCCAATATTTCATTGGACAGCTTTAGCTTTGATTATGACGCGCTTTCACTGTGGCATCGTTTCTATAAGCTTCTCTAATGTCACAACATTCATTTCTGTCCAGAGTTAAATACATTTTTTTCTCCAAGATCTTGTATTGATGGTGGGAGAGTCAGGCCGCTGCACAAAGCCTTCCCCAGCACATCCCCAAAATTCTCCATGGGGTACAGGTCTGTGTAAAAATGATGTCTCATGCTCCCTGAACCACTCTGAACCAGCCTGAATGAATCGTGACATTGTCATCTTGGAATTAGACCATGCCATCAGGGAATGAAAAATTCATTGATGGAATAACCTTGTCCTTCAGTATATTCAGGTAGTCAGCTGACCTGAATATACTGACCTGATTCTTTGGATAAATAATGTTGCTGAACCTTGACTAGATCAAGTACAGTTGGCACCAGGCATGATGGGTGCATCACTCAATCTACTTTTCCAATTACACTGACAACCAATCACCTGGACTCATCAGACCACATGACCTTCTTCCATTGCTCCAGAGTCCAATCTTTATGCTCCCTAGCAAATTGATCATCTCAGAATCACTAAATGTTTTATATGCTTGACACCAATAATTTGAATCTTCTAAAAAAGATTAGCATTGTTTCCACGACCACAAAATGTGTTTTCTGATGTGGTTGTTTAAGAAATAAGAAGAACTGATGCCAGATGAAACAATCATCCAATGACAGGCTCTTACCCATTTGCTTAGTTAAATCCAGGTGGTGACTTTTTTTTTTTTTTGGATGGGGAGTGTATAAGACATAATCATACCTTGCTGATACACTGATAAACAGTGTTGATTAGTTCTTGACTGACCATGTCAATAAATTGAATACATGGCCCCTTTAGATTTGATATCTTTTTCTTAACTATGGTTTCAAAGGCCATGTCAGGAGTGAACAAGCCTGTCCTGTAAGAAAAAAACAAGAAAAACAAGAATAAAAATGGTAAGTGAATTAAAAGCAGTTGACATTTGATATGAAATCTGTACAGCACCTGACACCGTGTATGTTTCTGATGGCATAGTTGATCTCCTGCCGCAGCTTCCTCACATCGGATTCAATCTTAGGACATGTACAGAAAATCATAAGTTAGAGTAGGGGACTGAGATCAGGGGTAACCCTGTAATACCTGACAGCTACTGACAGACATAATAATATTCAAAGTACTACTGTGTGGCATGCAGAATATATGCAGCTAGCTAAGCAAAACTCAAGCATAGAATGAAACACACACACCTTTACCAGTTCATATGGGAAGCGCTCATGGAAAATTTTATTGATCCTAGCACCTCCTGACAAATTCACAGTGTCCACTTTGTCACCAGAGCCCTCAATTAGCTTCTCAAAATCAGCAGCCAAGTGCTGAACTAACCTGGAATAAAGAAACACTCAGACATTAAGAAAAGCACATACACATAGAAAAATGGTGAATTTACACACACAGAATGACTGACTAACTGTAGTAGTGTCTTGGTCCTCCGTGCAGGATCATCAGGTTTATACTGTTTGTACTCCTCGGCCTCTTTATTCAAGGCTAGAAGCTGGCTCTGCAGATGACTGCGGAAGGCTGGCAGTGTGTCCCGTATGTGGTTTGTCAATTGCTGCAAAAAAAACAAAACAAAACAAAACAACACAAAACCAGTATGTACATATAATGTATTTAGTTCTCTACGTAAGTATAAATGTGTGCATTTTTACCTGGTTAAGTATTCTTTGTAAATATGGGGTCCCCATTCTTTCAACCATGTGTTTGTAGGCTGGATGGGACAGAAAGAAGTTCTTCTCTGACTCCAGAGCTGCCTTGATGTCCTTTTTCCCATCTATGTCCTTCTGACTGCGGTTCACCACCCCAATGTAACCTGGGGAGGAAGAGGTGAAAGAGAAATTAAGAGTGTGATCACTGTAAGCACCATGGACAATGTCCAGGAAGACAAAGAAACAAAGCTTTTCATGCAGCTTTTTCAAACATGTCCTTGGTAGCTCTTCCCAGATGTACATTTGTTCCATTATGACGGTGGCATATATTGGGCCAAATCTCATACTTGAGTGCAGTAAAACATGTCATAGCATCAGACTTTGTATCTAATGTGTAAGCTCAATGCTTCTACTAGAGCAGCTATATCAGTGGGCTTCCGTGGCTAATGAATTTGTGCCTCAGGAGAAGCATGAAGGACCAGCACCTGGTGCAGCTTTAACCAGTCTGTGTACTGCCCCGAGAGCTCCCTACATTCATTTTTTCCCAGGCCAGACTTTTTTTTTCCCTCACTCTCTCTTACAACACACACACAAAAACGTTTACAAGTCACCAGGAAAGAAAGAATAAAGAACAAATGCACACAAACAGACGATACATAATCAGTGATGTCATGAATAGTGCTGAGCTGACTTCTTGTCTGGTGATAAAGACACAATCCCTGTCCTTTCTAATGGGCCCTCTTGGGTGTTGATTGCTACTGGCTGGCTCAACAAACATGAACAAAGCTAGCATCTAACCTCTTCGCAGGGGAAGCAAACTGTTTTCTAGTATTTCCCTGGCATCGGTTCCTTGATCCATCAGGTCCAGCTTTGTGATTACACCAATAGTGCGCTGACCTAAGAAAAAAGTTAAAGGAAACAAACTTATTAAAGTAGTGGAATTTTAATAATATCTTCAATATCTTAAATCAATTTGTTTTTCTTTATGCCAAATAAATTTAATAAAGGCAACTACACATAGAGTTAGTCAAGGACTTAAAAAGTTCAAGTTTCCCTTTACAAAGATCAGGCTTACCTTGTGGGTCAACATCTTTGGCTAGTTTTAGTGCATCAGAGTTGGCCAGATCAGTGTTGGCAGGTGTGACGGCCAGAATGAGACAGTTTTCCTTACAGATATACTGCATGACCATGTCTCGTATCTGGTACTCTATGTCTGCTGGCTGGTCACCTACTGGCACCTTTGTGATGCCAGGCAGGTCCACAAGAGTCAGGTTGAGCACTGGCAACACAGAAAAACACAGAGAACATGCAACATGTCAAAGACAGGTTATATTTCAAGGATATGTAATAACAAACACACTGACACAGGCTTTGTTACCATGTGGTGAGTAAATCCGTAGGCTCATGGGAACAGAAGATATGCCTTTATTCGATCCTGTGAGTCTGCACGTCTCTGCTTCAATTTCTTTGCGGATCTCCTCAAAATTTGTGAATCTCTTTCCCTTACAGTGGAAAAACTCGCCATACTCTGCAGGGTTGCACAAAGAGTAGAGGAGAAAAACATCTGTTAATTGACAGTTTCATAATATGATCATCATTATGGAATAACTCTGGATTTTAATGTCAATTAGGAACATCAGATTGTTAGCTTCATTTTAAAGTAAGGCCACACTGATACAACTGTATATATCAACTTTCTTTTTTGTAATAATGACAACCAAAAAATATGTAGGACACAATTATATGACCCATATCAGATGACAGCTCCAGGCTGAGCTTTGAGACATCATACTGCCACCTTGTGGTAGCTTCAATAAAAGACTAAAAAGTTACTACTTTAATTGCAAAAGCATTGTTACCTGCATCAGAATTTAGCAGCTGGAGGATTAAAGGTCTGCGAGTGACAATTCCTGAACCCCGTGGAAGGAAATCTCTGTCAGAAAGGAAAAACTGAGTTGGAGAAGAATATATATATAAACACATAAAGGAGAAACCCACCAACAGCTGATGCCATTTCTAACTTGAATCTTCATCTGAAAAATTTACTTGATGACCCTACCATTTAAATCATTTCAATTGTTTAGCACAAAGCTATCACAATTAAAATGGAGTGATGATGATGCAGATTGGATTAAAATGTTGTAATATAGAGTATCCTTCTAAATCTGGGAGCACTAAGAGTAACATACGAGTTATTTTAGTTTAGAAACTATCTAAGATGTCATCCGTGTTTTTGTGAAGACCAAGTATATGTTTGCTATATGATATGTAAACACTAAACAGCAGATTCAGAGATTGTTATACAGAAACAGAAAGCACAGTGAGAAAAATAACCCTCCTTTTTCCTACTGAAATCTCTTTCAGGAAGTTTGTTTTATTACATCCTGTCAAACTGCTGGCACCGTCCAAGACAAAAGGAGTGTCCATAGCACAGTCTTAGCTGAGACAATGAACAGTTATGTGATAAAATATCAAGACACATACAGATGGAAGAACTTAATGTCCTTTTCACACACCAGACTGTCTCAGTTGCCTTTCAGATTTACCCAAACAACCCTGTTATTCACAAGCAACCAGCATTATTTTTAGAACCATGAAATCTCTTAGAGTCAGAGAAATATTTAACACAACAAAGCTTTGTTCAGATTAGTGTCTGTAAATGAAATAACTTGTAAGTTGACCAGAATTTAGCGTCTATTATGCTTTAGGTGCCATGTCAGCCTCAGCTCCTTCACTCACACCTACACAGCCTGTCTGGGAGATAAAGTGTTGCAGTCACTTCATGTCAGGCATCCGCCACTTCAGACTTAGCAAATATATCCATGATACTCGGCTGGAGGTCATGACACAGAGAAAAGGAACCGAGTCACTTGCATGCTTTTACTGTTGAAGAATACAACTATTTAACAGTACATTCAAATTTAGAGAACACTTTTTAAACAGTATACATAGATCATACATCTTACAGCTTTTTACTGCCTAAAAATAACCGACATAAAATGACAACATTGCTTTATGAAGCTTTTATTATACCATTATTTTAGATTAAATAGTTTAGGGTGAAAATGTTTACATGTTTTAAATACAGACTTAAGGCTGTATTATTAGACTTAGTGTTTGTTTCTTGTGAGTGAAAAGAAAAAACTGATCATTTGTAACTGATTTTGAATTGAATGTTTTATACAACAGCTGTACATCTTTTAGAATAAATATAACATCCCCGTAGGCGTGTGCTTACACTTATATTTGGTAGAAAATTCATTTACAGATGCGAGTTGTCCATTCATAAAAAAGTAACAATATTATAGTAAAGTCCCAAATTATAAATTTATACAAGTACATTTGCAGAATGGATTTGATTTTTCACAACCTAACCCTTGTATAGAAAGTAGCACGGTTTCAAAATTACAAGATTTTTTTTTCTTTATTTTTTTAAAATCTCTTTCAGTTCAGAGATGAATGTTTGCGGCTTACCTGCCCACAAAGTTTTCCAGCACGGAGCTCTTGCCCGCGCTCTGGCCGCCCACCACAGCTATCTGAGGCAGGTGAAGGCTGCAGCTCTGTCCCACGTTGCCCAGGGTATCTTGAAGGCAGTTGACCAGCGGGATCAGATCCTCCATCCCGCGGTTGCCCATCGCAACAGGAACCGCTATCCGTCCAACCCCTTTTTCAAAACTGTTTTCCTTCAGTTCTAGTCCACACCAGCCGACAGCACAACTACCATACTTAATGCTGTCTTACCAATGTACCATCATTCTCAGTTAAATCCAATAAAGAAAAGAAACTTTAAATACTCTTAAGAGTTGCTGCTTATTTTTAAAGGTCCAGGACTTCACCAGCCGTTAGCACTTCAGAGCGACTACGACGAAAGTGTCCCCAGATAGTCTCAGAGAACTCAAATCCTCCAATGAAGTTCGTTAAACGCATCCATCTTTCAAGTTTCCAAATGTTTGTGGTGGTTTGTCAATCTTAAACATGTTTCAGAGGTTCGGCGCTGTGCGGAGTTTATTCCATGGACGTAAAGAAAACATTCTGCTTTGACAGCTAATGGAACGAAGTTTTTTGCGCATGCGTACAAACCAACAAGTCAGTTTAGTCGGCAACTCCCATAAACAGAAGACAGACAAACTTTAGAGCCAATTACCAGAAACCTAAAATGCACTCACTTATTTCGCCCACTGCTATTTAAGATCTCACACATCCAGTGTTGGTGAGGCACCATCGCAACCTTATAAACGCTGCAACTAGAGCCAGAGAATGTATCTGGGAGTGTATCATCTACTGTAAATAACGCTGCTGCGTTCTTTGGCTGCGGGGGAGTGTACACAGTGCAAATGCACTAGAAACTACAGGCAAATCAAGAAGAGACTGGAGGCTAGATTTATTAGTTATATAATTCAGCAATAACAATACATGTTTATTTTGTCTAATGTTATGAACAATAACATTTAATTACATTGCAGTGAATGGAAAAATCTATAAGCACATGTTTTTCATCAGGTAGTCTCACACTGTCTTGTTGCATAAAACCAAATTCCCCCAATCCCCCTCCCAAAATGGTCACATGCATACTACTCTACTTTCAGGTCTTTTAACAGTTCTACAATGTCTATGTGTGGCCTGCCTTTTTCTTCAGTTCTGTTAGATCTCAGTGCACTCTGCAGATTCTTGGCTGCTTCGTTCAAGGATGGAAGGATGTGGGCTGCACCCTTTTCACCACGAGAGCATAGTAGGACTTCATTGATCTCTTCAGCTATCTTGCGAGAAAGGACGGTGGGAAACACACCGCTCACACGCTCAAGGACACTCTTCCTCAAGTCTGGGTCACGACACACAAGGTTCAGTATGAATAGACCTGGCAGGGGGAGAGAGGGGGAAAGGTAATATTGAGAGCAAATTAAACACAACTTCATCTATATATTTTTTAAAACCTTAATAGAGTTTAAAATAAATAAATAAATCAGAAATTATTTGTACCTCTGGGGGTCAGCAAGTTACAAACTTTCCTCAGGAGGGACAATTCTACAAAGGAAGCAGGAGGACAACTCATGCCTAAAGAGCTGTCTTTATTGTCTACATCAAACATGATGACATCAAACAAATGACCACCTACGGAAAAGGAAGCACCACAGTCAGATCTTTGCATTAATATATTAACTTGTGCTGCCTTGCTTGTAATTACCATATTTTCAACCCTCACCAACCTTCTTTCTCCAGTGCACAGATGCGTTCCAGCCCGTCTCCGATAGTGACACTCAAACGATCATCTGGACGAAATCCAAACCATTCCTTTGCCACTTCCAAAACAACAGGGTCTAATTCTACAACCTCAACAGTCACATTGGGCACGAAGTCCCGCAAAAATTGAGGCAGGCCTCCTCCACCAAGCCCCACCAGGAGCACCGACACTGGGACTTCTAGGACGGAAGATGGGGAGGATTATATACATACAAGCAAATGTGAAGCAAGTGTTACATCTCATTGGGTGTGTTGGGGAGTTCTGATTGCACCACAGGTTCTGTTTCTTCACATCCTTATCACACTAATAAATATGTCCAAATCCACACATAAACAAACACACACCTTTGTTCTGTGGCCTCCCCACCCCAAGCATGGTAAGACCAGCCACCATGACCTCATGGTGAGCGCAGCAGAGGAAGCCAGAGTCCACTGACAGCGAGACTGAGGATGAAGCTGGAGCTGCTGTTGCTTTTGCCTTCCTTTTGTTCTTCTTTTTGTGACCTGCTGCACAAATATAAATACACATTTTACTCAGTTACATTATAACAAACTACAGTATGCAAGTATAAGCTTTAAATTAAGCTTTTTGTTGTTCTTTAATTGTTGGAGGCTAGAGACCTGTAACCTATCATTTCTGTTAGTATCTGTAGGTTTATTGAGGTGTCATCTACATGCATGCATCTTCATTATGCCTGCACATACTGACAAACTAATGTTCTGAAACCCTGTGAACATTTTCTAAAAACGAAGATCTAAATCAATAATTTTTAAAATGTTTGAACCTTGATTTACATCATATATTAACATGTGAACTTTTTTTTTAAACCAACAACACACTCAAAACCTTTGGACACATTTTCCATATAGTTACAATACAACCCCTTTTAATTGCTTTTGTCTGAATGGAACAATGGATTTGTTTGTGTATCTGTGTGTGTGCATGTGTGTGTTGATGACTTTAGCTGAAGATACTAATTGCTGCAGTTTTACAAAAGGACTCTGAGTCCAATCTTTCCATTTCAGTTGTTAATATTCTGTGGTTGTAGTCATGTGAATCAGGAGACTGATCTGGACTGTAGGCAGGCCAGTCATGTACACACACACACACACACACACACACACACACACACACACACACACACACACACACACACACACACTCTTTCTATGAAGTAAAGCTTAGAAAGGAAGTGCTTAATAAATTGTGGTGTTGTCCTGCAGAAATAACCACAGCCTTCCTGGAAAAAACATCAAATTGTTGGTAACAGATGTTGCCCCATAAATTCCAACATACACCTCTGCATCAGTAGTCCCTTCACACATATACAAATTATCCATGGTTTCATGCTGTACATGTTGAAAGACCAACAGTTTTACAGTCTTGCACTGAGAAAGAATTTTTTTTTTAATTTTCTGTTAATTCTTTGACATAGTTTGACACAAAGGTGAGCTCCACAACCCATCTTTGATTGGAAGCTTTTGATAGATGCTCTTTTACACCCAATCATGATAATCTCACGTGTAACTAATTAATCTGCTATTACAGAATCTTCCTTTCTTTGCCCCTCTCCCAACTTCTTTTGAGTGCTTTACTGTCATTAAATTCTTGGTTTATCTGTGTGAAGTGAAGACAATTATTTTTATTATTATTATTTGCATCCATTTTTGTGGAAATGGGGTTTGTACCAGAGAGCACTGACATATGACACAAGCTTTATAAACCTCACACACTATTACACACAGTATGGTTAAGTGATACACTTTGCCTGGTCCAACTTTAAACAGAAAGTTGCTCTTGATCTTTTCACCCAAAAACGTGTGTCCTTCAATAAGATTATTGTCCTCAGACTTACGCCTTTATCCATCTGTAAAGGGGTATGTAAATATGCTGCTCCCTGTACTTGGAATCAGTTAGAGAACCACGTGAACTTTAAGGAGCACATGTCACAAAATGAATTCAAGGAAACTTTAAATGACTTGGAGGCAGCAAAATCTGACTAATTTTATGACATAAGCTGAAAAAGAATTGCATTTAAATATGTTTTTGCTATCTTAGAACATGTTATTTACACCTGCATATGGCATATTTCCCAGCCAAATACCTACAGCAGCCGAAACTGATGAAACAAACACAGGCTCTAAAGTTGGCATTTTTCATCAGCCATCATGGCTTCTCCTTTGTGCTGGGAAAGCTGGGTGTAGCAACTCTGTAGACAGATCTCACTAAATACTACAATGCTCCTTTAAAAAACTATAATAATTAATTATCATCTATGCATTCTGAGTCTTGATTTAGCTACTTAGACAATCAATATTAAACAATGAGGATAAAATGCTATATATTATACTGAGAATAAGAGGAAGGAAAAAAAATTACCAGTATTTGATGAGACAAGTCGGCTTTCTGATTGGACAAGTGCAGTGTTAGACAGGAACACCAGTCTGCGATACAGTTCGCCATCTTCTCCTCTGACATTCTCAACACAATACTCTCCACTGAGCTGACTCACACCCCTGCTAACCTCCTCTCGCCAACCAAGATCACCTCCCACTGACAGGAATGGCACCTGAATTGAGACAGAAAGTTCAATTGCTGTAGTAATTTGATTATTTTTGTGCCCCAACATGTTTTATTGTACTTTTTAAAGTATCATAAAAAGTAAATATTTATGTGCATTTACCTGCTGATTGGTCGGCATACCGGGGGGAGCCAGATCCATCACCACTGGTGAGAGTTCTGATTGTACTGCTTGCATGTCTGTGTATTCCTGATTCCTGTGCATAGCAACAATAACCAGGCGTCGAAAGTTAGCACTGGCTGCCAGCTGCCTTCTGCCTTCACTGGAACTGTAGAGCCAGGCTGTCTCACACCCTCGAGGCACTAAAGAAACAAGCAGAGAGTTAGGTCACAAAAATCTCACAGAGGAACACAGTTAAACCAGTGTCACTCACAAACACAAGCTCACCAATAAATATAGCAAAGTGGTTATATCTTGGCACTTTGGCTCCTGGTGGACAATCTTGAACTGTCAGAGTGTATCGGGAAAGGCCGGTCTTGGCATGGCAGAGAGTTAGTGAGAGGTTTGAGCCGGGGTCGGTGCTTGTGCGGAGCCTTTTTCTTAAAACAGAATAGGCTTGATGCTCCCTCACAGCTGACAAAAGTTCACAAATTTGTGAGTAACGGACAGGTGCTCCGTCATCTCCAACACACATCTCAAGAATGGGTGTGGGCATAGGCTGACGGAACTTGGTGCAGACAAGCACAAAGACAGGCAGAGCAAAGGAGTCTTCTTCTTCTGTTCCCCTTTCTCCCTGCAGGCAATGAAGCCTCACCGCCCACCCGAGCTGAACAAAGTGCTCCACAGCCAACTTGATAACGCCCTCCTGAGCCAGAGTCACACAGATATACCGCCCCCCAACAATTAGTACACGGCATACCTGCAATCACAAGAAAACTTTCATAAGGAAAATACAGCGATGTATACTAGTGATATACTGTCTGTCAAATCAACAGCTTTCTGACCTCAGTGAGCATGTTCCTGGCTAAGGAGCCTTCCTCTTCAGATGCCATGGCATCCAGAGTACCCTTGTCCAGAGCAGCCTGGTAGCTGGCATCATCATATGGAGTTTGTGTTGCATCCACCTGGTAGAAGATCAAGCCTGGCCTGCGTTCAGCATTACGTTGGTTCATGTGGTTTACCACTGTCTCACTTATATCTATATTAGTCAGCTGTTTATAGCCAACATCATACAGCTGTTCACTCAGCTCAGAGTTACCACAGCCAACCACCAGCACCTGGGGGATAGAAATACAACAAACACAATCTTCACTTATCCGTACAATACGCATTTGATATGGAAAGGGACTCGGATATTCTGATTCCCCTCACTACTAGCTACTGTATATGTATTGTAGCGCATATGCAAAGACCAGGTCGCAAATGTATTAATCATGTATTAATACTGGGTTCAAATGTATCTCGGTAACACCTCCATATAATCATCGAGGCTAATCTGATCTGGTAAGAGGTGCAGGGCTAGTTGCACATCCCACAATACCTTGTCTTGCAGTTTGATGTATTTGTGTAGCACGCCGCACAGTTTATTGTAGTCTCCATACCACTCAAAAGCTCGCTCTCCGCGCTTCTTAAAGAATTTCTCCCAATACTCCGCAGAGCTGAACTCCTCGGCGGTGCGAGGTAAAAGGCTCATTGCGGGTGTTCTTTCCACTTGTCCGCGACAGCACTGATTTTCCAGGACTGTTTTTACTCCACATGGCACCTCGAACTCATTTTTACATCCGGACAATTTTTTTCTAGCACCGCTTGGTGATTGGTGAACCTTTGGTAGGCGGGGCAATACACTGCCCGGTGATTCGCTGAGGCTCTCAGAAACTATTTTATTGGCCACTGATTAGCCGGAAGTGCTTGGTCCAGTTTTCTTAGTCCTCCGGGTGTCATTCATCATGGCTGTACCCACTTGTAGAACTGTGGTTTTCGTGACTGGGAACGCAAAGAAACTGGAAGAAGTAAGAGCTAGATGTCTCATATCTGAAACAAAATGTGTGCTTCCATATTTGTGTCCTGTTTAAAGCGTTTTATGCTGGATCTTTGCACGTCCATCGTCTTTATGCAGTTCCACGTTGTGCTTGCTAAATATCGACGGTGCTGAGATTATTATTATCTTGTGATATTGTCCTTAAAGCAACCTAAATAGATTCATGCTATGTTTTCTTTGTGGTTGCACCTGTTAGGTTATCCAGATCCTTGGAAACAAGTTTCCTTACAAATTAGTGTCAAAAAAGATTGATTGTAAGTATAAAAAACACATTTTAAATAATTATTTCAATATAATCCTAACTTATGTATCTTTTTATCTAGTGCCTGAATACCAAGGAGAGCCAGATGAAATTTCCATACAAAAGTGTAAGGAGGCTGCACAGCAGGTACATACTGTTATTACTATGGTATATACGTTTAGAGAGTCAGTGACTTACTGAAATCAAACTATTGTGTCTGTACCCCTAGATTGATGGCCCAGTTATAGTAGAAGACACCTGCTTGTGTTTCAGGGCCTTGGGGGGACTGCCTGGTCCATACATGTCGGTACAATTTCCATCCCTTATTGAGCTTGTACATATCAGATAATAAAGATGCAGTAATTAATTTAGAAATGTACTTGTTTTTGCAGCAAATGGTTTCTGGATAAACTCAAGCCAGAGGGTAAGAAATACAATACATGTTTTGCATGGTGTGACATTTAAAGAAGGTTATTTTATACTACATAGAACACTGTGATGTCAAATGTGTAACTCTTTGAATGTATTTTCAGGTTTGTACAAGCTCTTAGCTGGGTTTGAAGATAAATCAGCATGGGCTCTCTGCACTTTTGCATTCTGTGCTGGCAAAGATGAACCCGTGCAGCTCTTCAGAGGGAAAACAGAGGTCAGAATCTGTCTCTGTAACATTTCTCCAGTGTTTACATCTTGTGTTTTTCCCCCCTTTTACTACTTTACTGTTTCATTTCAGGGACAAATTGTGGAACCAAGGGGTCCTCGAGACTTTGGATGGGATCCCTGTTTCCAGCCAAATGGATATGACAAAACGTAAGCTAGCATTACTAGAAAATGTCATTTCATGCCAGCAGGTGGCGCTAGAGGATAACATATTGCTAGTGTGCAAATCACCAGATTTGTTTTACCTCAAGCTGTACACTTCTTAAACAGTATCACTGTTATACTTGTTTGAACGACAACATCTATAATTAATACTGATTTCTATTCCCTTATGTGTAGCTATGCTGAACTGCCCAAAGACGTGAAGAACTCAATCTCTCACCGCTACCGGGCACTCGCTGCCATGTCTGAGCACTTTTCACAAACCAACAACACTTCACCAGAGAGCAAGAAGAAAAAACAGGAAGATTAAAAATTCATTTTGACCTCATCTGCCTTGATATGTGTTAATAGGTGGTCTGATTCAGCAAGAGGAGACTCTTTGTGACAACATGTACTGTAATCATAAAATCTGTAGTGAGACAGCTGCTGCATTATATCTGTTTTCCTCTTCATTTTTTTTCAATAAACCTGATCTGTAATTTTTAAACAAGTTTCATTTTAGTTTTTATACTTATTGAGCGTTTCCTTTTAAATATTAGTCATTTCTTTAGGAACAGAGCATGTTTAAAATATCCAGATAATTTAAAAAGATAGTGGAAACGGTTTCAAATCTGGTATCGTTGTTCCACAGTAGAAACCCCCAGACAGCCTTCTGGGTTTCAACTTCCAAGAACTGACAAAAATAGACTTGGAGAATAATTTATTAAAAGAGAAGCTCCAGGGTCCTGATGAGAGCAGCAGACTGCTGTGAGGCTAAGACTGGCCCCTTGTGTTTGGCAGAGAGAGCAAAAAGTTATTCAGGCTGGAATCTAGAGATGGATGGGAAGAGGATTGCAGGGTTTTCAGTATATACATCACAGTGATAACAAGGGAGTTTTATCTGGGATTCTCAAGTCTCTGAGCAGGAACTTTTCATACAGCTGTGACTGATGCCTCCCAGTTGCATGGAGGGGATGACATGCACATTAACAAGCCTGCTTTAAGACCAGTAAAAAGAGCTTACAGCTTAATGTTGCTGATACTCAAGTTACAAATAGTTTAATTTGCTATAGTCTACATACAGTAAATGGTACATTTGCTTCAGTAGTGTATCTCCCTACATGTCGACAGTATATTGTAAGGGCCGTTATTAATCTTGCAATAAAACACTTGTAGCTTATTTTAAATAATATTGCTCATAAAAAAGTGAGTTTTTCATTAAGAAATATGTGGAGTCCTCAATGGATGATCCTCCCTCTCTGAACACTGGATATGTTACCATTTTTAAAATGTAGACGTTCAGCTCAGAAGGTGTTGAAATTATTAAAAATGAACACCTTTGGTAACTTTGGCTATTTTTTCTAGTTTGCAGCAGTTCTTTGGAAGGAATTTGCTTTTCCTCGTTGATCAATATATTGTCTCAGCATTGGTGATGAGTGCCACACCCCCAAATTGCCCCAATTTTCTGATCCTTTCTTTCACAGACTTTATAGTTCTTGTTTTTCTTTGGACTAAACAATGGGAATTCCCATAATGATGCCAAAAATAGCTGTCGTGCTGCAGAAGTCAAGGCAACTAACTGCAAAAATAATAATGGTCTGTTAAAAGGGAAGCAAAACTTAAAAAAAGACAGATGTAAGATAATTACCCTCTTTTCACCGCACCTTTGACCACTCAGAAATATGGTTGTCCTGCTTTTGACATCGTTATCTGTCAGCTTGAGGGAAAATGGTTTTGCTATTAAATGCAAATTCCAGCCATTGTTGTAGTACACTGCATATATAATGAAAGCAAAAACTAATTCTTTTTACCACCTTTACCAAAGGAGTTTTAGTTTAATATTATTAGGCTGATACTGAAAAAATGTATTTAACTGAATCTACAAAATGAATAAAAAATAGTTTATTCTGTCTTAGATTTTGATCTTTGGCTCTATGATAAGATAAGATAAGATAAGATAAGATAAGATAAGATAAGATAAGATAAGATAAGATAAGATAAGATAAGATATGGCTCTCAAAACAGTAGGGGATTATTTCTTGTATACATATATAGTACCAATCAAACATTTAGACACACTCTCCCCTTGAATCTAATCGGAAAATGTGTCCATACTTTTGACTGGTTCTGTAAAACTATTTATTTTTACCGTTCTTAGTAAGGCAGTGTATAACAGGACTTCCTTTTCATTGAACCTTACCGTCTCACATTCTCACCGTCTTACTGTCTCCATGGATAGAAGGGCAGTTAATCTAACATCTGTAGTACTTTTTAAAAAGATTCATACTCAAGAGATCTGCCTCTAGTACAAGAAAATTAGACATTTTAAGTATAGTTTCCTGTGGTGGAAGAAGTATTTTAATTTCTTTAATACCAATGGGGAAAAAGTAGAAGTTAGCATCACCATCTGGTTCTGTAATATGAATACACTGCAGAGAACAAGTATTTAAAACTTGAACTTGAGTAAAGTTGCTCATTAAAATTGCTCCAACGTATTCAAAACTGTGCAGGTCTAACAAGCAGTTTTTCATTTTTGTGTTTTATGCACGATAAACATCAGATGTACTGGAACAAAGTGTGTTTTATATCATGTCAGTGTTGTTTTTTTATGTCGGTCATAAATGACAACGACTGCTGCTAAAAATGATTATTGTGATTATGGAGTTGGAAACGTACCTTTTTAAGCCCTGGAAAAGCCCCAGCCTGATAATGTTTGGAAAAGCGGTCTCCAGACATTAATTGTAAGTGAAATGCCTGACATTTTCAACAATGTGACAAACAACAGTGACGGCATGTTTATCCAAACGATTTGTGGAAATAGGATTTGCTGTTGTGGTGCTGTGGTTGATGAAGAAATGTGATACTCTGGGGGTCTTGGAGGAGGAAGGATACCTGACTTTATGAGATCTTAATCCATCATGATTGCACCATCGGAAGAAAAGATTTTATATGACTTTAGGGAAAAAAGCTGCAGCTACTTCCTTTTAATTGTTTTACAAGACAGACCTGAATTCCCCTGCTGTGATGAGTTCTGTTTAACAGCAGATTCCAGTTGCAAAAAATGATTCATCAAAGGGTAGCACACACACAGATAACAGCTCAGATTACATATGGCTTCAGATCTATAAAGGTTGGTTTTACATTTAAAGGACCGATTATTAGTAGCCGTTTTCAATTCCATAAATTTAGTGTTTCACCAAACCTACTCTTTGAATGAAGTCTCTCCAGGATTTCTAAAGGCTTAGATGGATGAATTATTCCACCATAAGGCCACTGCTGTGAAAGATGGAAACAGTTGACTTAATACGTTTTCCTGCTGAGACTCATCCCTGACTTCTCTGTTTATGACTAAACCCAAGAAGTGCTGAAAACACTCAGATCTCAGTGAACAGTACCTACAGTTAAACTACTCCAGAGGGATGCTGTATGTGGGATCACATTTCACCCTGAACCACCTGACTCTTACACTGACCTTTGCTATTACTCGTGTTTTCATTACTACCATACTGTTAGAAATATGGTCATTTGAGCTGTGGCACACAGGATGGGCTGTCACTAAATGGCTTTTAAATAGTCTGTAAGGTGAAGGTTGTGATTTATAGATGCTTTCTAATGGTGATCTGCAGTTTCCTTGTATAAGCATATAAACTTGCTTAAGTACAGAGGTAGTATTTTAGAGTAGATGGAAACCAAAGTCAAAAGATCTGTATCAGATCTAAATCCTTTAACAAGCATATACAGCATAAATTACTGCATTTCTCACATTGTTTCTAGAGTTGGTGCTTTAAATCAATTTAATCACATCGTTTATTGCAGGACGTCCATACAGAAAAGAAGATCACATGTGATCACAAACAAACGGGAGGACTGAATGATTTTAAAAAAAAAAAGGTAAAGAAAAAAAATCACCAGTTTTTGTGTAGAAACTGTTTTCGTTGCCTTTTTTGAAAAGGTCCTGACGTCAAGAAAAAATGTTAGGAGATGTATGTTAAGAGTTAAGAAAGTTATAGTTGGTTATGTAAAAAGGGAAAGACAAAGATACAAATTTTAAAGATCTTGTTATACATGCTGGTTACAGCCATGCTCCTTTCTTCATATCTGCCCATGTGATCACAGTTAGTACCACTGGACAAAAAATATTGAAATATCACTTTAAATGGTGCAACAGCAAGGACTTGTGGGACAGAAAGATTTATTTTCCTTTCATAAAGGATGATCCAGGGTTACCTATTCTAAAGTTTATAATAACTACAGAAGCTCTTTTCATTAACATTTATACAAGTCAACATGCACTTATCATTCGGCTATGAACCTCGATAAGCAATGAATAAGAAACTAAAGCAAACTATTTAATCAAATATTATATGATTATTACAGCAGAAACCAGGAAGTACACAAGCTGTAGTACTGTTAATCAGAAGTCCACCAGTTGCCCTATAAAAACCAGAGACAGAAGGCTGAGACGTCTTGTAGACTCTTGTGGAACAAGCTTCCAACTTAGGGTTGGAAAGCAGATAATATCCTCTCCATCTTTTAGATTAGGCTCAAACCTTTCACTTTTGATAAAGCTTATAGTTAAGTCTGGCTTGGGTGAGCTTTAGCTATCCCTATATCCATACTGAGAGCCTCCCTACACGCTCCTCTCTTTTCTCTTTATTCTCCAAACATATGACATAATTATGGTCATTAACTTGTGCTTCTCTTTCTCTTTCTCAGCAGGTGTCCCTGGCTTAGCGTTATGGTGCTTGTTGACCCTCTGTGTTGTCCTTATAAAGTCAGCTTCTGTTGGAGGTTTTTCCTCCCCATTCATGCTCAGGTTGAGGGACTGAATCAAAGAGAATATTTGATACAATTCATTGGCTTCCTTAGCAGCAATACTGGTTTGTATTACCATGGTTATTATTAATTGGACAAATGTAGATCATACAGTGGATTTGTTTAAATTGGATTATAACTAAATTGGGTTAAAGTGTCCTGATATGACTTGTTGGGAATTGGCGCTACAAATAAAGCCGAAATTAAGTGAAAGTTACAGAGGTTCTTTGACAAGTTAAATCAAGTTGGGCATGATTTTCAGTGTCAACTTTTATGAAGGACTGCAAGGAAAAAAAACCCACTTTCATCAGGTTAAAAAAAGGAGAAGAGTCTTGACAAAGAACATAAAGTATAAATGAGTGTTGAGAAATAAAGGAACTTATATACACAGTGAATCAGAAGTAGTAACATGATGATAAGGGACCAGACAAGCCTATGGACATAGAAAAATATTTATGCAAATATGACATAATACAAGTTTAAATAATTTAATATTTAACTATTTTGAACAGGGTTATTCCTGAATGTCTTAAAAAGAAAAATAAACACATCCAACTGGTCTGTGAGTTATTGTATAGTTTATTTGTATTGGAAAAAAACAAAAGAGAACAAGTATTCCTATTTATTAGAGCAACAACAACAGCTCTACACCAGCTTTGTGGGTTTGGACTCAAAACTATACCAGCAAGCCAATTCTTTTCAGCAAAACACAGGTCAAAGTGTGTTACAGAGAGACAACTATTCAGGTTAAGTCCCACTCTGTTCTACCCAAACAGGCCAGGATTGTGCAGAGTCAGCGTCTGTAACAACCGCTGGAAGTCCAGCACCGTCCAAGGCTCTCTGTGCGTCTCCACCGCAGAGGCGCTGCTGCTGTCGGGGCTGATCTTCTGCGGATCATTAAACGTTATCAGGACATCCGTGGAAAACTGCGGCAGACGAAACAGACCAAGGTGAATGGTCACATTATTCCTCGCTTCTTCGTTAAACTTAGAAACACGTTGTGTCCCTGTCAACATCCAAGCACAGCTGCAGTCTGATAGGGACAGCTCGGGTTTAGGTAAAGCCACAATCTCGGTCACTTCAAAAGCACCTGGCTCCAAGGCTTTGTTACTGCCTGCGATGTCCTCAAAGTGGTACCTGGCTGCATCCTGGTCGGACACCTGAGCCTGATACTCCACTAGCTCCACAATCAGGCTCTGGTCGGTGTGAGCGTGGGCAAACACCTCCTGGTTGTCCGGGATCTCCCTAAGCTCGCTGATGTCCGTGGCGCTGTGTGGGATCACAGCTGATAAAGCCCCTCCAAAAAGAGGATGAGCCTGGTTACTCTGCATCTCTGTGAAGCCTGTCAACAACGACAAACACAGGTACTGTTCGTGACTGTCTGCACATAAACATCATATGACTGAAAAAATCAAATCCAGCCAAGAATATGAAGGAATACAGATATAAAAACACAGTGGTATACACAGCCCCTGAAGTACACTCACCTATTTATTATTTGCCGGTCATCAACACACGCGGACTTCCGTTAAAGCTAAACTTCTCGAGCTTCGCCTAAATTCTGGTTACTATAGCGGCGATGCGCACTCTGCTGCCACCTACAGGTCAGGAAGACATGACGCAGAATTTATGAGCTCTAGTCAATACTACAATTTTACTGTTTGTTTTTAAATCATTATGGACTGGCACCAGCTTACATAGACCTCAGATCAGAGGTGAATGAGCTTTTACAGTACTGGCACCAAAACTGTGGAATGAGCTCTCCTCCCATTTCAAACTGGGCCCCTCTCTGGACACTTTAAAATCACATCTTAAAACACATTTTCACTGCTTGGCTTTTAACACAGCTTGAGAATACTTTGTCCTGTTTGTCTTAAATGTATTTTTAACCTTTTAATTTATTTTACTGTATTCTATCTATCCAGTTCCTTTACTATATCTTTATCTTTTCATTTATTTTAGAGCATTTTGATCTTTTATTTGGTTTTAGTGTATTTTAATCTTTTAACTGCTTTTAGTGTATTTTACTTTTTGGCTGTGTGTGGAATGTCTTTATGTTTCGAGATGTTCAACAATTATGTTCTAGCACATTAGCAACCATGGGTTTTTATAATATGTTATATAAAGTAAATAAACTTAATTGGATTGGTTCAAGGTCGCCTCATCACGAGCTTTATAAAACTTTATTTTAAAAAAGAAAATTTTCTAATCAAATATTAACAATTAACAGGGTTTCCGCCTCCTTAGCCAAAACTGGGATGTGGTCCCACAGAGGAACCTGATAACTGAAATTAATTACCCAGATTAGATGTCTGCACGGCATAACTACAAGCTTAATGGGTAGTTTATTAATGAAAGAACTGAGATCTCGGTAAAAATGTGTGAGCCTACATGAAGAAACACAGGATTGATAAGCAGTTACAATTTCACTCTTATATTTACTGATCAAAATATAATTATCTATGTATGTTATACGTGTAGTTAATTTCAATGTATTTAATAGAAAATTATCTAATTAATTAAACCAATTACATTTTATATTAAGTTTAATGTATTTTCATGTAACAAATACAGCTACAGCTCTGTATTCAGCTGGTGCAGTTGTAAATTTAAATAAGTTATGTTTTCTGTGCAATTATACCATTTACATGACAAAAAGGACAATGAAAACTACACCAAATGAACCATTTTCCCCACGCTGTTAAACATCTGCAGCAGTCTCCTCTTATCCAGCTGTTTCTGTTGACTTCCTGGTCAGCTGATTCAGACGGAGACAGATGAGAGGACTGTTAGCATCCACGATGATTATTTTGCATCATCGTCCAGCACAGCCATTAAAATTGATCAGACGTTCCTGTAAAACCACTATGAACTGCTAAAACCCTGTATCTATACTCGAGAACCCGTCTGAAGAAGTTCTGCGACGTGGAGCTTCCGATCTTGTGGCAAACAGCAGGTAGCTAGTCACGTTAGCATCCTTAGCTAGCATAGTTTAGCCTTGTTAGGAAGCGAAGTGGCCTGTTTTGTTTGGCTTTATTGTGTATCAGCTATATTGTGTAAATTGGTCTCCGTTGCTTTTTCCTTCACAGTTGTCGATTAATATCCAATATTAAATATATATTATCAGTTAAACAACGACATTCAGACGTGTTTGCTCAGCATTAGCAAACTGTTCGACAAGCTAAAGTTGTAACGGCTGTGATATAATGTTAATTAGTTTTCCTTGTAGCCGCGCAGATCGGATGTTGGTATGATTTCCAGTACTAGCTCATTTAAAGAGACCTTATACGAACCTAAAAGTTATTACATTGCTATAACAGAGGACTAATCAGTTAAAACTATCTCTGCTTAACGCCATGAAAAAAAAAATCTGGTATACCTGACTTTATCGTTATAAAAATGCCATTTCCTCTCTTTCTTTTAACTTAAAGTTACAATCCATAATTTTCATAATTAATATTCCCCTTTTGTGGTTGTCATTTAGCAGATTCCACAGACCAAACATCACAGTGATAGTTTTTCTGTGTAATAAATCACAGCTTGAGTAAAAATTATATAAAGATTTTTGTGGATTGTTCCTTTTAAGTTTCTTTGTTGAAATAGTTTAGTTTTATATTTCTTCCCTCTGTATCCCTAACAGATTAGACTTGCTGCTCTTTCTCTTTCCTCGCTGCTTCAGACCTGTCCCGTCTCTCCTATCTTGGCTTCTGAAAGGCCATTTTCCCATCGCAGTGCCAAAAAAGGAGCCAAGAAAGCCACAGTGTCAGACTTAACCGGATTCAATGGTACAGGTTGTATTGTTGGTGTGAGAGTGTTGGGATGTACAGTATGTATGTATAAGTAAAATGTACCTCCCCGTAAGGAATACAGTACAGCTGAGACCAGATAGTTTTTTTTAGACATCTGTCTGTTTTTCTCATTCTTGAGAACATGTTGTACCAAAACACATGACTCATGTATATTTGGAAGAACTTGGAAGAAGAGAAAATCCACATAGTAGATTTTTTTTACCCAGTGGCATGGGGAGCAATGATTACATCCACTTTCCCTATCTGTTATGTTATACATATCTACACCAATATGATAGATTCTATTCTCATGCTTCATCTCTTCACCATGTTTTGTTAAATGTATTAGTTTTAGTATAAATTTGCAGAGACACAGTCAAACAGCACTGAAGAGCCACGTCTGTCTTTGTGGAGCAATTAGAGCAACAGAACCGTTGTTGCTCGATGCAGACGTCTGACAGGTCTACCTCAATATTTGAGAACCTCACAAACTTTTCTACTGTCATACAGAGGGAGCCAGACCGGGAGGAGCAGTCTGAAGACAACATGCCCCCCAAATTTAAACGACACCTTAACGATGACGAGGTCACTGGATCCATCCGCAGTGAGAGGGTAAGATGCAGGTGGAGCGGGAGGGGAATTGTTCGGGTTTTGGTTTTTAACCACAATCAACAACAGGGATGAAGGAAGCAAACGTACACGCTGACTGAAGAGAGACAAAGAAAGCTAGCCTCTTAATTTATTACAAACCGTTGTTGCAGTGTAATGCATTTATGCACTTGCTAAAAACGGTTGGTTTAAAAAGCTAATTTTGCCTCAGAATATTTAATTAATTAGAGGAAAAATACTCCTAAAACAAGAAAAATATATGAGAAAACAAAAGAAAGGACAGGTTCAAATGAGGTGATTCAGTGGTAAGAGACTCCAGAACCTCCCATGGGCAAATATCTGGTCCTCATCAAAGTGATCGTCCCACCCACCTCCACCTCCTCTGTGCTCCCTTTCATTTTATATTCCACTCAGCCTTGCTTCCTCTGTGTAGTCCAACTTGCTGTTGTGTTGAAGTAGGATCAAAGCTAAGCTTACGGGGAGACTTGCATAACAAAACTCTCCCTTCCATGCTTTTGCTGTTGTCCTGCCTTCTTATAATTACAAGCAGTTCTCCTCATGTCTCCCCTTCTGGTGGAAAGACAGAAGAGAGGTTGCACAGACGGAGAACATTAGTTCCTCAACTTATACGACACTTTATGATCATCTGGCTACCATTCTTGCAGCTTTTTTTGCAGATGACATTGTATTTACAAGAATAGAACATGTCTATGTATCAGCATAACACTGGCAGGTAAATGTTGCATAACATCATCCACAGGTTCTCCCTCTCTCTGCTCTTTTTGGTAGCAGATCTTATAAGGTTTATATGGTGATTATGATGACTAAAATTAAATTACTATAGGATAAAGCCTTCCTTTCCTAGTGAATCTAGTCTCTGCCTTCCTTCCAGTAACAGACAAGCTCTCTTGTCTCCTCCTGTGAGAATATTAATGCAGCTCTCTGCGCTAATTCTCTATGAATAGCGTTTTATGCAGGGCACGTTCTGTCCTGATTAAAGCCATCACTAGTTGTGATCACAGCAGTGTAAGTGGACTAATCTGCTTTAACTTAGCTGGTTATCCTGGTCAGAGTTGGATGTTTTGGCGCTTAGGATCAGTCGTTGCTCTTTGATGATTTCCCTTCAGAGGACAATCAGGGAAAGCTGTTACTGATCAGTATGACATCTATTGGCTGCTGGATGATTAATTGAAGTGGAGCCAGTTTTAATGTTGAGTCAGCAGCATTAATACTGATTGCCTGGAATGTACTGTACTCTGTTTGGGCTTCAGAACCAATGAGATGCTGGTAATGGGCTTGAGCCTTGAACCAAAACAACCTCCAGATTACTGGCCTTTTTTTTCTTACAGAGGAACCTACTGGAGGAGGACTCTGATGAAGAGGAAGACTTTTTTCTGTGAGTTTGTGTGAAAATACTCTAATTGGTTTAACATAGTAAGAAAAGGCAGAATGTGTTTGGATAATAATTTCCTAATCATTTTCCTAAACAACAACTACAGCACTAGATGTGAACAATAGTATGTTTTATAGCTAAATTTAGACATTACTTTGGTGAATTTAATTTCATTAGGATTGTTTTCTAGGAGAGGGCCTACGGGACCCAGATTTGGACCTCAGAATGACAAAATCAAACAGTAAGTACTAACATTTCTCTTGTTGCAGCCAAAAAGCAAAAGGTCATAGTGATGTTTTAACATTTTTTCATGTTGGTGTTATGTAACTGGCTCACCATGTTTACCAGAAGTTGCTGGTTGTTATGACATTGTGTAAGAGAGGCTATCGTGTGCAGGTTATTATGTAACCTTCCCAGCATGTCTCAGTCTCTCTCTTTCCATATAAACTCCCATTAAGTGACAGCCAGAGAACAGAGGAGGTCATTGTTGAGAATGTCTGGCACCTAGAGTTGTTTCTCCATCCCCGTTTTCAGTCCTTGCCATTTGTCATCATTGTGACCATGTGAAACTTGATGCCATCATCACAGAGTCCAGGAATGTTGTATACACAAGGCTCCCACTTTCATGTGTTTGTCTGAACCTGAACTCAATGAAATCCTCATGTGTTTGCAACAAATTGTGCTTTTTTATGTCTGAATTCCTGAATGTGTATTTTGCTCTGCTTTTGAATGTTTGCTACAGCCACCACGTATTCAAGGTGAAAACCGAGATTGATCATTTTCTGTTAATCTGTGTCCTTAATAGTCGATTTTAATGTCACAAACAAATTAATTCCTTTATTTCATATCTGTTTAGGTTTTCTTTTCTTCATTGTTAGCAATTCTGCAGCTCTTTAAAAATGTTTAGTCTGAATTAGGAGTCACTCAGGAGTAATCTGAGCCATGTCATGCTTAAGTTACAACAGCACAAATTAAACAAAGATTTAAACGTAATGCAGCAGACACACTTAAGTGGAAAATTATTTGACAGGCTTTTTATCATCTACCAGCTGGGCAAGTTTAGATGTAGGGAAGCTTTGTGCTGCCAAAAGAACAAGACCAATACTTCAGCTACAATTACAATTCTGGACCTCACACACACTTTGTCGCTTCAGGGTGCAATCGCAGGTTGATGAGGTGATCGATGTAATGCAGGAGAATATCTCCAAGGTGATAGAAAGGGGCGAACGTCTCGATGACCTGCAGGACAAATCAGGTAAGCTGTGCCGATAAAGCACGTGTTTTTGTGTCTTCACGTGTACCGAACATGTGCTGTGTTTAAATCACAAAGTCAAATTAAGTCAACCGTAAAGTGGGTGCACCATTGTATTTATCTTAACATTTCCTTTCCACCAAAGTTTCAGGCTTACAGGCCATTAAAGTAAATGAGATTATCTGGGGAATTTACTTGCATGAATGGAAAGCTTTCTGCAACATGCATCAAATTTAAAAGAAAATATATGCTAATGGGGCTGATTAATCTTAAACATCTTTGAATTACCCAGTAATGAAGGGTTGGAATGGACCACTGATGTTAGAAATTCCAAGTTTTGGGAAGCAGCTGTTTGCAAAAAAATACACTCACTGGCCATGTTGTTATCTGAACCTTTTTAGTTTGGAGTTTAACTTCATTTGGCTTTCAGAGCTGAACTTTTGCTGAAACACACCTTAGAGACTGGTCCATATGAACATCATGTTCTCTATAAATTTTATATCAAAGAAAGTGCTCTAAGAAGATATAAAGATGGGTACACTGAGGCTGTAGAGGGATTACCACTATCATTTGCTTTACTCTATTCATTTTTGTCTACAGATAATTCACAATTGAACTTGAGGCTGTGCCTTAGAAGCACCTTTACACAAGCAGCAGAAAGGATCTGTACTATGTTTATATCAAATTCTGTACCACAGGTCGAAACTAGCAAGCAAAACTTTCATCTTTAATCATCATCATTTATTTTTGTCCATTATTTGGAAACTGCTGCATCCAGTTTCTTCCTTTAAACTGCCCGGACTCGCAGCCTGTGTGGATTTATCTGCTGTTGACCAGCTACTCCACAGCTGAACATGTTGCACATTTTGAAAAGCTTTTCTGTGTATTTGAGTTGTAATGAGTTGTTGTCTGACTCATACTGTTTTTTTTATCAGCTTGATCCATCCTCCCCATTCCTTTAATCTCTGGCGTTAATACAGTATTTTCATCCAGAGCTGGATTTTTGTTTCGGACTGTTCTCTGTAAACCTTAGAGATGGTTGTAGATGGAAATTCTGGTAGATCAGCAGTTTCTGATCTACTCAGTGACACAGCTTTACATACACGCAAGGCTTTCAACAAGATGCTCACTGCTCTTTGTCTCCTTCTCAAGTGAGATGCTGAATGTTCCCAGTCTGTCAGGCATTATCATGTGTCTTCCACACACATGTTGCTCATGCGCTTCACTCGGTCATGTTGACCAACCAGCCAAGGCGATGATCCACATCTGGAGGACAAATTTTGCGTGTGTTTGAATTTCAGACATTGTTTATGTGGGCTGTGTTAATCGTTGTGTGGCTGATTGCGTGTTTCCACTGTGCTTGTTGTCCTTAATAGCTGTCTTTATGCGAACAGCATGACATACTAAGTGACACTTGGCGTCTGCTCTCGTATCCATGTGCAGGTAACCTGTTGTTAAATTCCACAAGGTTAACAAGAAGCTTCTCAGAAGCCTTGTCTGACAGCTTCTCTTTGTAGTGGCGGCAGGTCGTAAACAGGCACATGGAGATGGAAACAGCAGACACAAAGGCTCTAAAGAGGGATGGGGGTTTGGGCAAGTACAGCAACGCACGCTAGGGAGCTGTTACCCTCATGTTAACGTTCAGAGACACCAAGTTAACAACAGTATCAGAGAAACAGACAACAGTGTAGGGGAGCTTGCAGTGGAGGGATGTCAGGACAAGGACAGAAGAGAGTAAACTGTTTTTGCTACGTTGTGTGTTAATTTGGAAACTTGTTCAGTATTTCGTGCCAACAGAGTTGACATTGAAAGAGCTGTTCATAACGATCAAATCAACAGTCGAGTCTTGCATAACCCTGTCAAATTATAACCACACAGACACAGAGGTTTGACTCACAGTATCCAACATCAAAATGAAAACAATAGTCAGGTTTATTTATTTTGGGTTATAACAGATGTCTCTCTCTCTCTACCCCGCCCCCCAATCTTCCTCCTCACGTGTTCGTCCTTGCGCCGCGGTCTCGTGATGCTTCAGAGAGCCTATCAGACAACGCATCTGCCTTCAGTAGCCGAGCCAAACAGCTGCACAGGAGGATGTGGTGGAGAGACATGAAGGTGGGATGTCTGTCTGTTTTACAAGTGTCTGCACATCCCAGTGTGAGACACCCACACTTGGATGTGCATTGTAGTTTGTCCAGTGTCAGCATTGTGAGGAATGTGTGTAACTGCTGTCATTTCTTCCACAGATGAAGATGATCATTGCACTGGTAGTCATTGCTCTCCTGCTGATTATAATCAGTGAGTATTGGACCGATGTTTCTAAGTCCTAGTCCTGTGTTCTTGATATTTCCCTTCTTTAAAAGCCTGACTGAAGTCAGTGGCTCGATAAGAGATTTTCAAAAAGCTTGATGACAACTTGATGAACAGGATTAGGAAACACTATATTGGACCATTTACAGAAGGTGAAGGACTTCTCTCCTAATCTTGTGTTTTTCTCTCTTTTACCAGTTCCAGTTATCCTTCGATATCAAAAGTAACCGATAAAGAGATGCCCCCCCCCCCCCCACCTGCACACAGTCATCCACTCCAGCTAAGGGGCACCAGCCAGCTCCCCACAAACCCTTCAATGTCAGCCCAATTACCTGCAAGGATCAGGCCCATAACATGGCCCTTGGTGCAGATCCCACATAAATCTGATGTAAAATCAGTGCCACGGGTTCGTTTGATTCCAGCTAAAAAATAAAAAGAAATAAATTCTGTGTGGGGGGAGTGAGGGAGATACTTTGGTACAGTTTGGAGGAGAAAACTGACTCTCGGCCCTCTAGGTCAGTGCTTCCCAACCTGTTTTCCCTGAGGACCCCCAAAAGCCGTGGACCCCCCAGTTTCATGTTTTCATTAGCTGGCTTCTCACCATAATTAATGTATTCTGGCTTTCTCCTTTCACTTGTTAAAACCAAAGTTAAGGTAATTATCACCATAAATAAGTCTAGTCTGCACATCGGAAGCTGCTTCTTTAAAAGTTTAATGTGTGTTACATTTCGGTCATCTTCAGATAAGTCAAGACACCCGAAACGTAACATTTAACTTTTTAAGGAGCAACTTCTGGTGTGCGTACTAGAACTATTTATCTGATATCACCGTTTTGGTCTGGCACCCAGCATTACCCTTCTGGGATGTGCGTGTTATCCTTACCCATTTTTGAATTATAAACATATAGCCTTTTTTTTTTTCTTTTCTTTTTCTTCAAAATGAGGACGAATCATCTGCACTGTGGCATTTCTCAGACATGTCTCGCTAATAAAATGGTGCAGAGTTACTGTTTTTTGCTCCCAAAACACTGATTCCATGTGAATGAAACACCCAAATGATAAAAACTTAGCAAATACACCACAGGTCGTCTCTGTGTGGACATGGCCTTAATTTAAATCACTCTGGCTCTGAACAGTCAAAGCCTCGGGGACCCCCTTGTGCTCTTTTGGAGAGCCCTTTGGGGGTCCAGGGACCCCAGGTTGGGAACCACCCCTATAGCTAATGGGAAGAGTGCTCCATTTCATGATACATATCACGTGTAAGGCCCTCAGTAACAGGCCCTGCATGTTACATTATAAAGAAAAATAGTGGAAGAGCAGGGAATCCAGCCGTCTGTCTCTGGTTAGCAGGTGAGAATCTGCTGCAGCAGCCTCATTTTAAAGGGGCTCTAACGTCCTGCAGATGAACCTCTGATGTCTATTCATGATTCCTCTCATGTGTACTTGCTCTCAAGCGTAGAGGATGTTCATGTTTAAAGGGAATACTTTTCAAATGAAAGCACATTTTTTTTCCACCAGCCTGAGGGGAGGCGGCATCTTAGCTTCATCTGCATTTAAAAAAAAAAAAAAAAAAGTTTTTCGATCATCAAAAAGTTTTTTTTTTTTTACCACTTGTCAGTTATTTTTCCTTTTTAGGAAGAATGGTTAGCAGAGTTATTTTTCATGTGCATGTGCAACAACCTGTTCTTAGCATAAAGCACCACAGAAGAAACAAGTCAAACCAAAACACCCAGATTATGAATGTCTCATCACTCTGTACTCTGATGCCCTGAACTGCTTTGGTTCAGCTTTCCTGCTGAAAATGGTTCGGTTTGGTTTAAATGCTGCTTCTAATTTTTTTTCCCAATGAATTTGAAGTTCTTATTTCTGCTCCATATGATGCTTTGTATGACTGCTGGTATTTTCCTCTGAGGGGGCAGTTTATCTCTCTGTACTGGTTATATTTGAAGGGATGGATCTTATGTGATGCAAGTCAAAAACTCTGCTCTGAAATAAGCATTGGTGTAATTGTGACTGGATTAACTCTACATTGTAATTTGAATATTTTTGTGTAACTTATTCTAGCTGTAAATATTGATTCTGTAATGAAGATGATGTACATTACTGGCATTGCATTGAGGAGGGATCCTTTTTGCTCTGAAATAAAGTGATTTGAAAGGGCACTTGTCTGGTGTATTCTGGTTTGAACCAGTTGACTGTCTTGAATCAGAAGTGTGCAGGGATTAATCAATGGAAACAGAAAAAAGTGGAAGAGGGAAAAATGAATATCCATGCCACTAAACTTGCAAAAGTATCCTGCTTGCAAAGCTACCAAATTCCTGTGCTTTCATCTCCTTATTACGCAGCTATTTTTTGTGACTTCACTGGCATTCTGGAGTCCCAAGATGGCACTAAAGTTGGAGGACCTGGAATCCGCAAAGCATTATTGCTCTGACAGACCTCACACTCACGTCCTCCCAACACTGCAGATGTAAACACACACTAACAGCCCATTCTTCAACAAGCACTGCCCAACCTTACTGAGGGAGCAGAAATGAAACTGGCCCATTGGGACCATTTGCTTTGCTGATCTATGGCAGATGTCCTTTCAGCTCACATTTGTTGTTAAAGCACACAACGGGTGATTTCTTTATTTCATCTCTGAATATGAATGGGTCATAAATGTAGATTAGGTTGCATTTAAAAAGCCTGTTTGCTAATGGATGGCTTTGAGTTTAAATGTCTTTAGTTGGTGCTGTACATCTGCATGCAAGGATAAAAAAACAAACTGCTATACCTCGTAAGTGCGACATTCCTATTCTTTCTGCCTGCACATACGGCATCCACACTGGCAGCAGAGGATGTTTTGGTCCTCTGTTAAGGGCTCATACAAGATGACCTCAAATTCTGGGCATAGTAGTGGTTATATGAGCCACATAAAAGTGAGACAAACTCACAAGAGGGAGAGTGGACAATGTGCCAACCACCATTTATTAAAGAACACATACATTCTCTCCAGTGGAGACTGATCAGTTGGAGGTGGATGTGTCATTGGTTCATACCACGCTGCATCTTTTAATGCCACCCTGTAAATGTTTTACTGACTAAAATGAAATGAAAAACAAACTGCCATATTAAAAGTGAAATGTTTTCTCATTCCAGCTCAGTACAGGATTTCAGCTGCTTTACAGTCAATATGTGCCAGATATTTTCAGTGTGTCTGGACTGACACTTTAGTCCTCAGGGGTGAAGTGTCAGTCATGGATATAGAGCCATGCTGTTGTAATTAGTAAAGAATTTATAGTTGCATTAATCAGTCTTGCAAAACAGAAAAGAAAGGTAAGGCACAAAAAATCAGAGATGAGGTCATTTTTCATTACCTGTTATTTTATATAAGGACATGTTCAGGCAGTGTGATGTGAACCTGTAACCATGTATTTATTAATACCATTTTTGAGTGTGGATGACTTTCACAATGGTACAAGTTATTCAGGCCCTGACAACCAATGCACCCGTGTAATATCAGGGATTCTGCCTTTTGGACTGTGAGCTGAAAACAAATCATATCATTTGTTTTGTCTTTAGTCCAGAGGATGCAGCTTCCATGATTTCTATCAAAGAAAAGTAATACATTTCCATCAGACCCTGGGACAGTTTCCTTTTTACTTCAGTCCATCTCAGATGTTCTCAGGCTCAGAGAAAGGAGCAAGGTTAGTGCATCATGCTTACGCAACCTTTGGCATGAACTATGGAGTTTCTGCTCATGGATGATGTTCATTCATCTGTTTATTTTGCTTGAAAAGAAGATAAAGAAATTGCTGAAAAAATTGTTTTAATCACAAGTAAGTAATCACAAGTCCATTTATAGAAGGTAAATCCACTGGCTCATTATTCTCAATTATAACTTAAAATGTGCTGCTAGCATCACAGTTTAAAAAATCATTTAATCAATATTATGTCATTATTTTCTTAGTCGTTTCTTTCTTTTACCTCTTTCTATCCCCTCATATTTTCCCAAGTGTTCTTTCCAAATCTGCTTCCATGACATTTAACAGGTGAAGAAATCAAAATTCTTAATATTTTATAAATTACTTTTTAAAAAGATTGTGACAACTGCAGCACACGTAGCTTTATACAAGTACAGTTAGCAGCCAGGGAAGATGCCATCAGCCTGCAAGTATGTGCTTTCAAGGGTGTGCATACTTTGCACTTTTTCAACCCTTGCAGCTCTCTTCTTCTTTGCACCCTTGAGATGTTTTAGGGTTCGAGGCCATGCAGGTCAGCTGAGATGGATGGATGACAAGTCTGAACACACACAGAGTTAAAAAGACATGAGGATGTGAAGAAAGGGCCAGGAGAGGTTTCGACAGTAAAGTGAGAGCTGTAAAAGTTGTTTGCGATTGTAAGCTGTATGTACTCATCTTGCTGTGTAATGACCGCAGCATGGTTTGGAGCATGTTCACCCAACTGACGGGACACGGTCCGCGTCAGGGTCAGCGTCAGATATCCAGTCACCAGGCCCCGAACACTATGAAAGGAGACACTGGCTCCTCAGGAGGTAACTGTATCCTGTGTGGACCAGCTCTGCCTGTCATGCTGGACCCAAACCTCCAATCTCTATGGATGGGATTGAATCAAACAAATGAAAGATAAACTTTTCCAGGTAAGATGTGAACATTAAAAAAAATTAAATGATTAAAACGCCAGGAGCAGAAATCACATTTTCAAAAAATAAAAATCACCATTTGCAGAGCCACAAAACCCAAAAAGATTTATGTAAAAATAAGATGTTTTTGTCTCTAAAATGACCAGCATCACTCTACTTATTTTTCTCTTTTCTTCTCTCCCTCCCCCTCACTACACTATTCCTTTCCCTCCCTCCTTCCCTCCCTCCTTTTCACCTCTCCTCTCTTCCCTGTTTTCAGTTTCCCTCCTTGCGTCCTTTCCAGATTGTATAAATATCTGTGAGCTGTTGGGGAGAGCTCAGTGTAGCAGGCCTGGTCACAGAGGAGAGAAAAAGACGGGGGACGACAGAGGAAAGCAACTCAAATAAAAGAGGTACCTCAGCAAGAGAAGGAGAAAGAAGAAAATCACCTGAAATTTGGAATTTGTAAAGGTTTAAAGGATCAGTCCACACAAAAACCGAAGACTGGACAGAGGACAAAGAAATTAATTATTTTAGAAACCCCTGTGTGAAAGGACAGTCTGAAACATGTTCCTTCTTCTCTTATTAAGCGTATGCAGTCTTGTGCTTCGAGGGGATGCCCAGGACCGAGCCTCTCTGTGGAGGGGAAATGATCGGAGTGGCCGATGTCATTACACCTTCACAGTGCCCAGCCCTGCTGAGGCAAGCTGCCCACAGGTCGAAAGCCCGGAGGTGGAGGGCCTGAAAGCCAGACTCAGCCTGCTGGAGGTGATGGTATCCCAGCTGAGTGGAAAAGGCTCTCAGTCCCAAGGGGGTCAGCAGGGGGTCGGAACCAGAGCTCAGGCTGAGCTTCAGGAGGCATTGAACCGGGCCTTGAGAGAGAGAAACCTGATGCAGGGAGAAAAGGAGCGTCTGGAGCGGGAACTGGAAGGGCTGCACCTCAGGATGGAGGAGATGAGGAGGGAGACGGAGAGGCTGAGGAGCAGGCCGTGTCCTCCTCAAACCCCTGTGGTCCCACCCAGCACCCCTCGGCAAGACAGGACCCCAATCAGAGCTGGTAGTGGTAAGACAGATACTTCAAGAGCTCTTACAACACGAAGATGAGATAATGAGGTTTTTCCTCTCTAAACATAATTAGAACCCACAAATAAAAAACCTACTTGTCTGCAAACAGATCATCCTTAAAGGGAAATATGCATTTAGTGACATTAGTTTTCTGTAATGATGATGATGAGTTAACTGAAACTGAAAAGTAGTGACTTGTAAATACATTTTAGATGTGGAATATTATGCACTTATAAAGCCACACAAAATTACTCATGAATCCTGTGCTTCCATTCCTATTTGACAAAACAAAATTTACAATTCCTCCTGAAAACAAAGAAAGTAGAATAATTTGCTGTCATGGTTTAATGATGCACACCTGTTTTTGTGTGTGTTTTTGCATGGTAATGTTTTGGTTGTCCCCTAAGTTTGCAAGGACACTCAGCTCAGGTTTCCCTGTGTCCCCACTTCCTGCCCTGGATTTAGGAGTGCTGGAGTCAGGCCAGAGAGGATCAGCTTTATATTTATGGACTGATCCTGCTGTCTTTATAGCTGGTGTTTCCCTCAGCATGGCGAGAAAAGGGTGAGAATAGCCCTGGAAAAGGGGGGGGGGGGGGATAAGAGGGTCGCTGTAATGTGATGCACTCACTGCAAGCAGCAGTTCTGTGCTCATTATGGTCCTAACTGGAGCTGCTGGAGGTCTGAAAGTCCAATGAATTTGGGATCTAACGTTATTTTGTAGTCTCTGAGGTTAAGCTCTGCCATTCTGTATTTGCAGTGATCCTCATCTCCACTTTATCACCATCCCTCTTTCTTTTATCAGTGAAGCATAGCTCTGTTTACCCTCCTAGCTCTCAACACCATTTGCTTTCAAAGCTGAGATTTCCTGCAGCAGTAAATCTTTCCTTACTGCTTCCTGAGGGACATACTTGCTCCCCTCCGCTTTGGGAGGCTTATATACTCCATCGAACTTCAGGTAATCTGCTGAGCTCCTCATGCTTTCACCTGCAGACTGAAATACACAGAATGTGGCCTGGGCTGCAAGCAAAACAAATATAAATTGTGAAAGCCGACACGATTCAGCTCTGTGGAGGAGGAATTTATGTTCAAACTGCATTCAGACTTGAGATTTTGCTAAAATGAACAAGGGCAGAATTAGAACAGCAGTCATAGAAACCAGATTTGTATTGTTTCTGTTCAGTTACCAGAATTTCTTTGAATCATGAGAAAGTGCATCCTAAAGAAGCTGTAGACGTATATAATGTCTGTAAGATGTTTCAGTAACTGCACCTGACATGCAACAAGCAAAGCAATCAAAATGTAAATTAGCTTTCTGCTTTCTGTGCACAGCATCCTGACTCATGATTGTACAGAGAAATATGCAAACTGGGAGAACTGAGATGAAAAAGCTCTCATGAGTTGATTAGACTGTTGTCTCTTCACACTGAACCTCTTCATCTGGAAAATGAATGAGCTTTGTGGCATTTTGTTAAAAAAAAAAAAAAAAAAAAACTCAACAGAGGGGAAAATGTGAGGGCATATACAGCACACGCCAAGGACAAGTCAACAGGAGAATACGCTATTTATCTGTGATGATGAGTATGGTGCTGATGACTGGCTAAACAGCCTAATAGCTCAGAGTGAATGTCTGCGCTCCCTGTAACACTTTATGAACTCCTGCAAATTTACATTTCTTACATTCTTGTTGCTCATCATCTGCCCCATTACCAACCTACTGCGCCTCTTCATCACCGCTAAGAATAAACATCAGCTTCCAGATGCTAACATTTAATGTTCTCTGCATCTTTAGGGCTCATTGCCTGCCTGAGAACACTGAACGCTGCACTTGCAGGAGCAAAGCAGGCATGTGTGATAGCACTGAAAAAAAAAAACAACAAAAAAAACAACCAAACTATTTCTACATACAAATGTAGAAAGCCATGCTACATATCAGTTTTCATGAAAAAAAATCTCTATGTTTATATGTTCATATCTGGCCAAGCCAAGGACTTTACAGTTCATCACATTTTTTTTGACATGGTTTATGTTTCACAGTAATGATTTGTGAAAATGACAAAAAGAAAAAACAGACAAAAGACTAACTGGCTTGGAGGAGTTGGAACAAACAAAAACAAAATGTTAAATAATGTGAAATTTGACGGTGATACAAGGAAGAAAAGCCAAGTGGTTGGTTTGAAGTTGACGCTGTTGTGGCGAGGTGTGGTGTCAAGTGTGTGGTGTGTGTTATGGTCAGTCAGTCTACCGACTGGCTGACTCCAGAGCAGCTGGAAATCCATTTAGGGGTGTTTGATCCCTGTGGTCACATTCCCTGCTGTCAGTAGTGGCACAGACATGTACGGGTACACAAACTCTCTCCAAACTATTGTAGATGATGAAGCTGTGACATAAATGTGTGTGTGTGTGTGTTTAGGTTCCAGTCAGATATCCCACCTGATGACGAGGCCCAACCAGCAGGGAGACAGCAGCCGCCTGAGAGGTGAGACAAGATTTCTGCAGAGCTTTCACTTCCTGTAAATTCCTTTGTTTACTCTGTCTCTCCATTTCTGCTCAGATTCAGCATGGCAGCATGGATCTCCAGGCTTTCAGGAGCTGAAGGCTGAGGTCACTGAGGTACCTGCTCCTGATGGCAACGAGGACAACACAGGTCTTAATCTTTAACCTGAAACAGCTTCATTCATTACAAATCACAGATTTCCCAATGTGCTGCTGTGTTAACTTGATCAGAGCAGGTCTGCAACTATTTTAAGGTTCTAGTTAGTTTCTAATAATCTGTAACAATAATGAAGCTGATTAAAGTTATTAGCATGAACAAACTTAAATAAAAGGCAACCAAGAAGCAATGTCTTTTCATTCTTTGCATGGGAACATTGATACAAATCTGATAGTTGGCGGAAATAACATTTTAAAAAGCATAGCAATGTCCTTCCGAAGATGACATCTAAATACAAGCCGGAATGGGAGCCAGTCTTTGCTGCTCATACCTAACTGACTTCCTGCACACAACCCCCTCCCCAATCCATGTGACCTCGCAAACATGACACTCACCTCCCTGCTGACAACCTTAAAGCAAATACTACTATTAATACAAGGGCATTTGGGGCGAGAATACCACCGTCATACCAAACCGTAGGTATGAGGGCCCCTCTGAGTTTCATGTTAGGGTCATAAGAGGGAAGGTACCTCTAACACGAATATCATTTAACAAAGTTGTTAAACCCATTTCTGGATGGGTTTCCCAAAACCACATCACACTGCAGCTCGTTTTGCCGAAGCATTCTCAGCAGGTTTGATTATTTAAGACATGAAAATACACGTACAGTCAACATGAAACGTCATTCAGTCTTTGATGAGGCCATGAGAAGTTACACAGTGTTGGGTGTATTTATAAGACATATTCTTATCTAACCCTAAATCTGGTGCCACATCCTGGATCTGAGTGCAAGGGTATATTTTAGGAAGTGGTAAAGATACAGCCAGCGTTATCGTTTTTCTCAGTAAGAGAAGCTAAGGGCTCCCGGTTGGAATGAGTTGTGGTGCAGCTGCTGTTGCTCTGATGGCAGTGACTAAGACTAAATTGAAGTGCACAGTTAACTGATTCATGATGACAAATAGTGACATCATCACAGCCCTGTTCAGATCCACCTTTATCATGCCTCCACCATGCTCACCTACACCCTTTTCAGTGTCGCATGGCTTGTTATGGGGCCTTCTGATGTTGGCAGTTAAAGGATAAGCTGATCGAAGGATTGCTGCTTTTAAAACTGTTGATTCACAGCTTTCTGACTGAATTGGGCCCAGTTGAGTCAGCTTGATAGTTTTTATTGTGTGTGTGTTGAAATGTGTAAATATGGTCACAGCAACAGGAACCTAACAGATCTGTTTTAGTTTTAGTACATGGTAACTCAATCCACTGTTCTTGGGCTGATTTTGGGGTGTTAATTATTATGTACCTGGGCAAGTTTTCTCCTATGGTCTGCTACGTTTAGGCCTACATTGTCTCAAACCATTTGGATCACCTGGATCCTTCCCTCTGATGTGTTGTCTCCTCCTGCTTGCAGGTTGTGGGGAGCTGGTTTCAGTTGGTGAGCCGGTCACTCACAGGAAAGCCGAAAACATTGAAGGTAAATATGGGGTTTGGATGCAGGACCCTGAGGGTGTTTTGCCATATGGGGCCAACATGATCTGGCGCATCAATACAATCGGAACTGAAGTCAGACAGCTGTTTGGATATGAGGACATGGAACAACTCTCTAAAGGCTTCCCATCCAAGGTAGGTATCAGATAAATGCTTTTCAATGAGCCAAAAAATTTATTATTTATTGTCTCACATTTTCCTGCATCAGGTCCTGCTGTTGCCAGACCCCTTAGAGAGCACTGGGGCCACTTTATATCGAGGCTCACTGTATTATCAGAGACGGCTCAGTCGTTCTCTGATCCGCTATGATCTGGCTGCTGAGCATGTCGCAGCCCGTCGGGAACTTCCCCATGCTGGCTTCCATGGCCAATTCCCCTACTCCTGGGGAGGCTACACAGACATTGACTTGTCTGTGGACGAGAAGGGGCTGTGGGCCGTCTACTCTACCAATAAGGCCCAAGGAGCCATTGTTATTTCACAGCTGGACCCAAATAGTCTGGAGGTGAAGAAGAGCTGGGAGACCAACATTAGGAAGTCATCTGTAGCCAACTCATTCATCATCTGTGGAAAGCTGTACACCGTGGCCAGCTACGCAGCTCCTGACACCATCATCAACTATGTGTACGACACCGAAACCAACCAGGGGAAGGCCATATCCATCCCTTTCAAGAACAAATACGGCTACAACAGCATGATTGACTACAACGTGGCACAGAGGAAGCTGTTTTCCTGGGACAACTTCCACATAGTGTCCTATGACCTCAGGCTGGGTCGCCAGCAGGCCAACTGAGGACCCCATGAGTGACTGTTTTTTTGCTCACCTGTTCCTGCTTCAAAGACTCAGTTTTAGAGCATAAGAAGAGTGGCAGCAGTAGTTAGAAAGCCAACACTACCAGTACCCATGTGTAGGAGAACCTAACTACCTAATTAAGTGAATCAAAGACGTTTGAAGAACAGCGCGCCCAGCAGGTCTGCTTTTATTTCTTTTTTAGAGTAATTATTTTTGTACTGCCTTTAATCCTGATGTATGATTTTGTTGTTTTCATGTTTAGCTATATATATATATATATACATTTCAAGACTGAAAAATGAAGCCTAGATGAGTTTTATTAGTGGATAAGGATGATTTATTCAGACTACTTATATTGCAAAATTCTATAGTACAACATGCCCTGCAGTGATCCATCAGTCCAAGATCTTTACCAAATAAACTGCTTTAACATGTAGCATGTTTTGAATATTGCATGTATTTGCACAATGTAGTCAACATGACATGTCTGAAATCATGCAATAAACTTTATCCTAAATTAATTATGAAGATCTTTGTGGTTATTTGTCTCTCTAGCAGCATGAGTTTAGTAATTTTATTCCAGCTCTGAGTTGTTAAGAGTTCTTTAAGTATGGTGGTAATCAGGCTTAAAAAAGGAAAATAAAAAAAACTTCCAGTTCAGTGTGTATCATACAGAATGAGAACAGATCCAGATCAGTATGAGGCTCTGTCATTGTTTTTTATTCCCCCATATTTTCACTCTTTACATCCTGGAAGCAGCTTAATATTATAACTGAGAAGCTATTCTACATCCAGAATTTGGGAGTGGAGAGGATGGAATGACCTGCAGTCCTGCCCTCAACCCAATACCTGTAGGATCAGCTTGGGAATGCTGTTGGAGCCAGAGTGACCAACACAACCACATTAGCTGATTTGTGACAAATGTTAGTTGAAAAAGGATGCCATCTCACAACAGTTTGTGATCAAGCTGGTGACCAGCATGAGCAGGACACACCAGGTTCATTAATTGGCTGCACCTGTGAATGTATGTCTTGTGCTCACCAATATGGAATCCACTACTCTTGATGATGCCCCATTACCAATCCTTTAATTGAACTTTATGTTTAAAATTTGTTACCGTTGTGTTTCAGTGACATCTAGTGGTCAGATGTAAACAATGCCACAAAGTAGTTAAATGACTAATAGATGTCTAAGAGGATGATTGTGAGAGTAAAAACCAAACCTTACTGAAAAGCATCTCAACAGTATATTATTTTTATTAGTTTCTGTAACCAAACCAAGAGAATGTAAATAAGAACGTACATATTTTAATACAGCGATGAAACCCCTGTACAACAAATAAAGGGAAAAAAAAAAAACCCTCCCCCACTCCCTCTTCCATCCTCCCTATGAAAGACTCTTCCTCCAGTTGGGGCAGATGTGAGAAGAGTCCCTCATGACCCCCGGGTGCATACTTCTGTACAATTCTGAAGGGCCTTTGTCATCACAACCCCAAGATGAGAGCACAGTGGGCAGGACAGCCAGTGGAGGGGAGGCAGACAAAAACAGAACTGATTGCTCTCATCAGTTAAAGACAAAACAGCAAGTGTCTTTCTGCCTAAATGCTTCGGAACTTGAGGCATCTTTTTTTTTTGTTCTCCATCCTGTTCCTTGTCATGGTGACTGTCAATGTTCACACTCCAAGTTTTCTACCATTTCAATTAACTCTCTCCTCTTCCTCCAACAGCCCTATTCTGGTATACACTAGCTAAGGGCACTGAAATCAGTCAATAGCAGCAGGTCTGTTTGCTTTATACAGTGAAGTGTGTATATTTGTGTTTGTATGTCCACAAGGATGGCTGTGAAAGCAGTGTGGGTGTGCGACACTTGTTCCGATTTTAGAATAGATCGAAGTAGTGATCCTACATCATGCATGCAATCCTGCAAGTCCACTCAAAACTGCTGCCGTGGCAACAGCAATCCTAGAAGGCTGTGACATCATCTCTGTCTGCTTTAACCTTTGGCTAAATATACAGGAGAGTCGAGCTAAAAGCTTTGCCCTCACTGTTGTATTCACGAGCACACACCCGACACACACAAACACACACACACACCCCAACACATCTGAAATTCTCAGGCAAGGAGATGAGAGCAGAAGGCAGGAGCAAAGGCTCAGGCAGACGAATCAATAAATCAATCATTAAAGGTAATCAAATGCTTTTCACATTTCCTTTGTTGTAAAACAAAAATGATAACATTTCTGATTTCATGACTCCGTGCAGTACATGGATCAAACCATTGAGCAAGTGCATGTGCACAAATCTCTGGATTAGTTCTGAAGGGAGATTGGAAAAAAAAAAAAATGTGCTTCACTAAATTACATCAAGAAAAAAAAAATCTGATTCATTCTTTTGTTAACAAAAACAGGTTTCTCCTATAGTATTTGTGACACTATTTGGGCAGACAAATTAAAAAACTGAAATGAACTATAAAAATGGCAAATGCAGCAGCAAATCTCATTTTTTCCTCTCCAACCCTCTTAGAATCTACTGTCAGTAGATTTTCTTTAATGGAACAAACTCTGCAGCAATTTGAATCGGCTTTTAAAAATGATGGAAGAATCCAACTTGAACACCCCCACCTGCAGTGGGACAAGAAAGAGGAGGAAAGAAGCGGAAGAGGATTATGCTTGTTCACGACAGTGCCTACTGTCTGTAACCTCTACCATGTGGACCTCTACTCAATTTATCCTCCCTCACTGTCCTCCAGGGATGATGAGGCTGTGGCTGAGTGAATGGGGGTAGATTCTCTCTTCCATATATTCATTCATTGTGTCATCTAAAGAGGGTTGCAAGCCCTTTACTTGCTTTCTTCTGGTTTGATGGCCTGTGGTTTAATGGGGCCAGTCCGAATGGGCTTGGCTGTGGATACAGGAGGCTTGTCAGTATCTGGACGCTCGCATCCTGCCTGATGGTTTGAGGCAGACGTGTCGAGTGGAGCTTTTCCTCCTTGATCGAGTCGTGAAGTTTTACTGACTTGAGGGGCCTTCAGCTGTTGCTGCTGCTCTGAGAAGAATTTATGAGTTGACTGAAGCACCTCTGCCCGCTGCTTAGCCTTGAGATGGAAGGAGGGGGGGAAAGAGACTAGAATAAACCACTGAATAAAACCACTAGGTGAATAAATAATGACTAGACTGATCAGATTAATGAAACATGTAAAAAATGAGCAAATACAGGAGCAAGAAACTCACCTTTAGGTCCTGTTCGGCCTTCAGTGCTGCCTGCGTGCCTCTGGGTCCAAGTGAGGGACCAGAGGGCCCTCTGGGAGGGTGCTGACTGTGCTGTGGGTGCTGGGGTCGGGGGTGAGGCATGAGACCACCACTGACATTGGGTGAAATTGGAGGGCCCATGGGAGAACGCTGAACACCTCCAGCAAAGGAATTAGCATGTGGAGGACGAACCAGAGGAGAAACCATGCTGGGCTGAGACAGAATCTGAATCAAGAGGAACAAAGGAAATAAAAATCAATTACTCAGACTCCTGCTATGCATAATAAATATCTTCTGCATCAAATCAAAATCACAATCAAATTTTATTTATTTGACAGGGACAAGTGTGTTTCATGAGTCATGTCACGCATGATACATGAATCAAAATGTATTATATTACAAGATTATTGTGTTATGTATCACCTGTGGGTTGAACTGCCCAGGAAAATGCTGCGCCATTCTCATGCCAGCAGAGCTGGGCTGAAACTGCTTCTGGTAGAGCATGCTGTTCATCTTACTGGACTGGCTGCTAGGAGAGGTGGAGCTGGCTCTGCACACAAACAACAGGGAAACATAATCCCATGCAGAATCTCAGCAACACATTATGGATCAATAAAGACTGAATAAAATATTAAATTGAAAAAACTTGTCACTGTGTCCAAACCCAAAACAAGAATAGTTAAAAGAACCACGTTGTTTGTTTCTTCCAGTTCCAAATGGTTTTAGTTGAATGTTTGCTCTTACAAAAAAAAAAAAAAAAAAGAACCTGAAAAATTTTCAAAATATTTTTAATTAATTAATTTTTTTTCAAATAGGGTTGTCCAAACATGAGTACTCATTGTCTCATCTGCAGTAAGCAGCATTTAGAGCACTCCAAGTTTGGAGAATTCAAGGGGAATCTTGACATCACAGCTAAGCTGCTCAGCCAGAGGAGAGCATATTTTTCTTAGGTCTGGCACACACAATTTTTGGGCTGTTTATGTCCACATTTTGCCTTTTCCCGACCTCAGACGGCAAACGCCCGTTCATCGTGAGATTTCCCTGTCCAATTATCATTTGGTCTGAGGTGTGTTACGAGCAGATTTGTCCCAGTAATCCGCTCCGAAACTGGTTGCAGCTGACAATGGGGAACATTGAACATGTTCCAAAATTTCAGAGCCGATTTCTGAGGAACGCTGACGACTCGTGCATTCTGACTGGCTACTAAATAATGTAGCCAATCAGAGAGCGAGCTGGCTGGGGGACAAGGAAGTAAATAAAGTCTGCGTTCATGCCATCTCCAGTCTGTTATCTCTTTCAGTTCTGGCCTTTTCTGTTAACAGTAGTCCCAAGACCAGCGTCATTCCCTTGTCCTATATATATCCCCTTCCATGCTGGGTGTTTTCTGATTGTTACTATATTTCTTCTTCGTTTTTTGCCGGTTGTTGCTATAGTTCTTCTTCTATGTTTCAGCATTTGTCCGGCTTGCAGAACTAGATTGTAGATGAGTTCCTGGACAGCATCATTGTGTGTGTTGTTCTGTGATTACATTTTCGGAGCACACCACACACACAATAGGATCAAAACTGATTTTTTTTTTTTTATATTCACGTGTGAGGTCTCGACCAGATAAAAAAAATCTCATAATAAAAAAATCGTTGTGTGTAATAGCTTTAATTATTTACTACTCCAGCTTATATTTATAACCTGATTCAGGCAAAAAACATAGTGGTTCTGTTTCACGCTATCACTTTTGCATTGAACATTTCCAGTGTTTGTGTGTGAAAATGGCTCCAAGTTGAGCACATTACGTGGCTAATTTAATTAAGACTACAGTTTAATCATATGCTCATTGGTCAGAACTACAGTAAGTTAATTTTATTCCTGAACAAATCACAAATTTGTAGCACCTTTACCTCAGACTCAAAACCACTGAAGACTTGTGGATTATTTTCCTCAGCAGCTTGTGCTTTGGCACGTACAAAATCCATTCTTCAACAACAAGCATGGTAAAATAAATGGCAACACCACAAGTTATTTCAGAAAATAGTAACATTGAATGAAAAGTGTCCTCGGTTTGATGTAGTACAAAGCTACTGTAGCAGTTTGTGTTTTCATGCCATCCTGGTTTTGTTATTAGCCATCCCTGTTTTTCTGCCCTATACGACTGTACCTTGCCCTGCAAAGGCATAACCACGTTGTTTTATTATGGTACCGGTGGTGAACAAATTATTATTGACACTTTACCTGTAATGACTGGAGGTGGGTGTTGTACTCCTGGCGCTGACAGGAGGCGTTCCAGGCTTCACATCCATCCCACTGCCAAACAGTTTCAGATCCATGTCCATCTGTAACAGGTCACCAAACAGCTGATAAACTGCAGTAAAATAAAAACATGGTTTACGGCCACACAAACACACACAAACATAAAAGTACTTTGCTAGTTGGAGGCTGCATCATGTTGTGATTGGGGCCCATGATGCCTCGGTACGGCTGAGAAACTGGAGGCTGCCGGTTAATGTTCGGGGGCTGAGCTTGGGGAGGAGTAGGAGGCAGCGCCAAGAGAGGTTGGCCTCCACCTGAGCCAAAGTTTGGCAGGGACAACTGAGAACCCGGCAGAGGGACAGTGACCTAGAGAGAAATTAAGAAATTTATTTAATTGGCATAAAACTCTGCAGCTTCAGCTCCACATAAATGTTACATTTTCTGTTTGCATGCATGTTACCTGTTGCATTGCTGAACTGGGAGACTGAGTGTTGCTATAGTAGCTACTCTGACCATGCTGTTGTACCTGCCCAGAGTACATGTTAGAATGCTGATTCATCCCCTGTCGAGCCTGAACAAAACACACAAATGTGTCATATGGAATGTCTGCTTATACAACATGAATGAAATGCAGATAACATGAATCACCAATCAAAAATAATACATTTCCTGGAAGTAGTTTGGTTACCTGCAGCATGTGTGTATCGATAAGCTGGGACCCTCCCATGCCCGAGGGCTGGTTGAGCTGGGGCTCAAACAGAATGGGAATGTGTTGGGTGGAGGAGGGTTGCTGATAAGCCAGATTGGACTGAGGCTTGCCCAGCTCAGGGGCCTGAACGCCAGGATAGCTGTGCAGGGATGGTCCTGACAGCATCATGGACGGCTGTGACAAGTTGCTTTGCATAAACGCCTGCTGAGACCTGATGAAGGACAGATACAAAAAAATCAGATGCTATCATCTCTCAAAATTGGGATGTTGCGAAATCTGTGTTAAGTTATTTTGGAGAAGAAAACTGAAGGAGAGCTTGTGCATTACCGATAAGGCTGAAGTGATGAACTGAACAGGTCCTGTGGTTGTGAGACCGGTGGACCAGTGCTGAGTCCAAGCTGAGCCTGGTGTGTGTGTTGGTGCTGAGGCTGGCCTTGCAGTGGGGCATAGATAGGAATGGGAATCTGCTGCACTGCTGTTGGCTATACGATGAGAGAACAGATTGTTTAATATCTAACAGTATAAATTTCTTTGGTGTTTTAAAACCACATCTTACCTGTGAGAGGCCAGGCTGGAAGCCTTGCTGCTGTGCCAGCGATGGAGGAGCCAAACGAGGGTGGGGAGTACTGAAGAGGTGGCTAGTGTCCATATAGAAAGCTGGAATCTGAGCTGCAGAACCTAAAGATAGTTTAAATACTATTAAAAAGCTAAAACGTTTTTTGTTAAGTTTCCACTTGATAAGGACTTCTGTGGCAACAACATGAGTTACGATGAACTGGCATCACATGTTTTCTTACCTGCTGCAGACTGGGAGACGTACACCTGTGGGGTTTGCTGCTGCTGGGGCAGGAGGGGAGGCACACAGCTGAGCTGTGAGAAGCTGTTGCTGCTACTGCTACTGGTGGAGGCAGACAGGCTTCCACCTTGTAGCTGCTGTGGCTTTACCTTGCAGATATTAGGGGGGTCAGAGGCTGAAGTGGTCTTGGTGGTGAGGGATGATGTTGTATAGGTACCAGAACCTGCTGGATGGAAATGACCATAGGTAATGAGGTGATTCATATATAGTATGATTAAAAAGAACAAACACAATATTTGTGAAGTTACCCGACAGCGAAGTGCTGGGGGTTACAGAAGCCACAGGGATCTGGGGCATGGAGGTTGAGGAGAAAGAGGAATATGACGAAGCGCAGGAGGTGATGGGGGACGAAGAGGAAGTGACTGGCGAATTCTTCTCCAGACTCGGAGAGTTCTCCCAGGCTTTGCGAGCAGACTCCATCTGAGGATGTAATTGAAAGAAAACAGTTACTGATGACTTTTCACTAGAAAGATAGCAAGACTTTGATTGATCAGTACATCCATTTACCTTTAGTGTTAGATCAACAGTAGCAGGAGAGACTGTGCTGAGGCTGGAGCTCTGCTGCAGGGTCTCTCTGCGTGGAAGGGGCAGCGAATGTGGTAGTGCCACCTTGGAAACAACCCACAGAACGTTTTAAAATAATTCATTTTAACTTGTTTTCACATTAGAAAAGACATATGGTATTTTGCACGAGAGGAAGGAGGTGTACTCACATTGGCCACTAAACTCTCTTCCATTTTGTTGCCTCCTGTAGGAACACTGTCAGCCAGAGATGATGAGGGAGTGGTGTAATCAGTGACAGACTCCTGAGAGAAAAAGAGCAACAACATATTAAAATGTTAGACTGTTCCATTAATACTTAAGCAATGTACAATGTAAGGTCAGTATGTCAAGTATGATTAAAAATACAAAGTTTTGCTGAGGCATGATGGTATAGTATACCTTAGAATTACTGTTGTACCCTGCTGAGGGGACTGTGATCATGCCTTCTATGTCCCCTCCAAGTTCTGGTACTGTGGTGTCAGTTGTGGGAGGGCTGGAGTCTGTGGCTCTGCTGACACTTCCTCCAGGTACTCCTCCTTCCATCCCTTCAGCCTCTGCTCCTCGTGCATCTTTGGCCTTGCGGTTTTTTAGCGAGCGTTCTTTACCAATTGGACCTGGCTTGTACTCCTTGGGTTCCACTGGTTCCATTTCTGGAAGCTTGAGAGGAAAGATAAAATGTTGTCACTGGACTATTAATTATAATCAATGCTGTTTACTGGCACCATTTGATCTCCGTCAAATTGTACCTTGGGTGTTTTGATTGGACCAGCTCGAGGTTGTTTCTGTCTCTGTTCTTTGGGAGCAGGTAGTTTGTTTTCAGAGCCACTTTCCAGCAACACAAGGCCTCCATCGCTGTCAGTGCTGCCTGCTGAGGATGGCGCTCCAAACTGAATACTGTCTATTCCCAACTCGACACTACCCTCAGCTCCAGCCTTAACACTCTAAAATAAATAAATATATTTAAAAAAGTTTATTTATGGTTTATCTACAGAGATGGACAAAATAGCCACAAAGATCTGCAACAAGCTTTTTTAATCTACCTCAGAGGTGACAGTGCCAGTAAAGGAGGTTAGAGGTTTGTTCCAAGCACTCACAGAAGGTGGCTGAGGAGGGCTGATGGGACCGACTGGAATAAACCAATTACACTTTAGACAGAGCTCGCAGATAAGTCAGACAATTTAAAAACAAGAATAAACTGTGCTACTCACGCTTTTTGACATCAGGAAGGACAGTGGAGCCTGCTACCTTGTTCTCCCATAGTTCTGTACCTAGACTACTGTGTGTCTGCGTAGGTGCAGAGGGTAGGCTCTTTGAGGTAAAGTCCACAGTAGCAGGGGGAATGGAGTTTAGAGGAGCCACTGTTCCTTCCAGAGTTTGAGGAGACGCAGGAGGCTGGGAGGGAGCAAGGTGAGTATGCTGGGCTGCAGAAACAGGAGGTTGCTGTTGAGCACTGGGGGCTGAAGCTACAGGAGGCTGAGACTGTGAGGCCTGTTGTTGCTGCTGCTGCTGCGATGACTGTTTTTTGGCAAATCTTGGTGGGAGTTTTCCTCCACTCCCTCTGCTCTTCTCACCAGAACCCTTTTTACCCCAGTTCTGTAGAAAAAAATTCAACATCATTATTTAATTACAGCTGTGGGATTAAGTTTCACACATTGTTATTTATTGCGTTTTTAAAAATGACAAACTGGCAAAATGACTGAATTATCCCCAACCTGAGTATTCTGCTCTTCTTTTTTCCGTTTCTCTTCATCTTGCAAGCGCTTTTGTTGCTTGCGGGAAACGACTTCTGTAAAGCCATCATCGTTGGCACTGGACTGCGGGTCCTCTGTAGTCGTTACTTCTGGATGGTCATCAATAATCACAACACCTACAGTAACACAAAATTTACAATCTGATCAGCTAGAGCAAGATGTAGCATCCTTGCTAACGGTTACGTGACAAGTGTCTGCAGTATATATGCATCTACTAACTTGCATAATTGTTGAGATCAAACTGAGAAAGAGCGTTCTCCTTGGGCTTCTTGGTGGCCTGTTTGGCTTCATCTTTTCGACGGGCAGGCTGATCCTTTGTGGGTCTCTGGGTTGCTCCACCAGTTCCCTGTGCTGTTGCTTCAGAGTTCTGCTGGCCTGCAGGGCTGTTAAACGGATTAACAAATATATTCAGCTTCATTGTTTTGAGAAAGACTGTTACACATTTTAATTAATAAAATTGGCTTAAGAAAGTCTGGGAAAGCAGTCATTTTTCTTTCAGGTAAATTACCTTTTACACATTTGCAAGCGATAATGGACTAATTTGGGTATATTCCTCATCCAACTTTTAGATAAACTAGATAAGAGGCACTGTCTGGTAATGAACCTACAATGTTGTCCTAACAGACACTATCAATGAGAAGATTTTATTGTGTGTACACAAAGACCAGCAGCAGACAAAAGGCAGATTGTTTAAAACTCACCCTTTGCGACTTGCTTTGGCTCCTCCTCTCCTCTCTCCCTTGCCCCCTGTGTAGCTCCGGCCTGGTTTCGCTCCACTGTTGCCTCTACGATTCTGTCTCTCTGTAGGTCTCTGACTTGAGAAACTCCTCTTGGCTGCTTGAGATCCTTCACGTTTTGAAGTTATACCTCCATCGGGTGGGCTTCTGTTAGGTGTCAAAGTGCCTTGAGGGGGTGCAGGTGCTGGGGTGAAGGCTGTGGCTGCTTCATTAGCAGCTTCCAGCGCTCCCTTCCTCTCCTCCCTTTCTCTCCTTTCATTGAAATCACTGCTCTCAGAAGCAGTTTCCCACTCCTCATTGGCTTGATCTGAGGAGTTCTGGTTTGACAAGTCAGGGGACTTGGTACCCACTGCAGTGATGGTGGGACTACTGGTTTCAGTCAAGGAGGTTTCTAAATGAGAGGGTTGATCCGTTGCAGGTACAGCTGTTGCAACTTCTGTAGGCACAGAGAGAGGAGTTCCTGGAGCTCTAGACATGGTTGGGGAGAGGGAAACTGGAGCAAGTGCTGAACTATGAGCAGCTGCAACAGGCACAGAAGGTAAAGAAATAGGGGAACTTGTTGCCGTGTCTCCAGTAGCTAAGACAGCAGCCTCACGCTCTTTCAAGCGCCTGAAGCGGGGAGGTTTATCCTGCCTTGGTGGCCGTGCTGGTCTGGATCGACGAGGCCTCTCTCTGCTGTTCTGAGGAGCCCCTTCTCCAAACTTCTTGCCATCTGATTTAGGGGGCCGTCGATCTGTGGAAGGATTGTCATATCTTGTTGTGGATGCTGCATCCTCAGGCCTGAATGTCTCCATTGGTTTAGATGGCCAGTGAGAGGAGGAATCTCTTGCAGAAGGTCGTCTAAGAGGGGCTGAGCGAGGGCCTCCACGTTCCCTTGCTCCACCCCGTCTACTGTATAATCCTCCTCTCCCTCTGCGAGAGGGTTCTCCCTTTGGAAGAAATCCTGGTTTGGGCCGGGTTTCATCATCCCCTCTTGGCCCAACCTTGTCACCCATGTGAGGTGGTCCAAAGCCTGGCTTGTGGGGCACAGAACGGCCCTCACCAGGGAGCTCTCTTCTAAGTGGACGGCAAGGTTTTGTGCTAGGCTCACGGTCAGAGGGTCCAGTATCACTGGCAGACTCCCTCCCACCTTCACTTTCAGAGTCAGTGTCGGAGCCACGGCGTCGTCTGCGTTTTGGTATGACTTCAAAGTCCGAGCTCTCGCTGCGTGTCTCGCTTTCCTCTCTGTTGCGAAAAGCAGCAGCATGTCCAACAGAGGGTAAATCGGAGCGTAATCGGGGCTCTCGGTAAGGGTATTCTGCACGGCTTCTACCACGGCTGCCCCTGCCTCGGCCGCTGTAAGTTCCTCGATAGCTCCGTCCTCTGGAATAATACTCCCCTCGACCACGTCCTTTAAAACTTGAGTCAATGGGCCACTCTCTCTCTCTGTCTTTGTCCAGTTCCTTCTCCCTATCCCTTTCCCTATCCCGTTCCCTATCCCGCTCCCTATCCCGCTCCCTATCCCGCTCCCTCTCCTCTCGTCTGTAAACACGTGGAGGAAGATTGGACTCTTTTCGAGAGGGCAGTTTTGGTTCTGGATGCTTCTCGTTATTGGGTGCTTTGTCTGCTTTCTCCTCCTGGGAGGAAGAGGTGGGCACCCCTGAAGAAGGCTGAGAGTCTCTGGCCCTCTGATGAGCAGCTGGTGTTTCCTCTGCTTCTGTAGTTTCTCTCTTCCCCTCACCCTGAGGTCTAGAGCCTTCAGACACAGCTGCAGCTGCAGAAGGAGCTTTGGATGACTGATCTTTTTTGGGGCGGTCTCCACGTTCTCCTCTCTCATGACGTTTCTCTCTCTCTTCTCTTTGCTCTCTCTCTTCTTTCATGTCCCTCAGGACGGGTTTCTTTATTGGTCCCGACCTGCGGACCGGTCTCTCTCCCCCTGGCCCTTCTCTGCGTCCAGGTCCTGATCTCCCACCCCAGCGCAGCTCAGCTTTCTGCTTGCTGGAGGCTGGCAGAGGCAGCTTCTCCTGTTTGTGTAATCCATCTGAAGGAGGTGTAGCTCTGTTACTTGTTACAGCAGCCTGGGAGTAGAGTTCATTCTGGGGCTTGTCGTCAGACCGTTCACCCGTGTCCTGTAGCTCTAGTGATTTTGTTGCCAGCGGTAGCCCATCAAACCTGGGCTCATCCAATTTTAGGGAGTGGCTGGAACCCTGTGAGACACTTCTCTGGAGCATGGCTTGACCAAGGGCTTCTACTTCCTCCCCACTAGGTAAACCTGGCTCCTCAGAATCAAAGGCTGAGCTTACAGGGACCCTATCTAGAGGCCCTGGTACATCCTCTGGGCCCTGTGCAAAGGCTGACAAGGACTCTGAAGGGTCCCGGAAGAAGTTATTTTTACGAGAGTCCAATGCACTATGGTCCTGAGTATAGATAGCTGGAAGACCCCTGTCCAAATCCAAACTAGAGTCCATCCTGTAAAGAAAGAATTGTAATTATATTCAAAGTATAAAAGTTATTGTCATATTGCTATGGTTTTTTTTTTTGTCTTTTCTTTACCTTTGCTCCTTGCTATCATCTCGTCCCTTTGGAGGAGTTACAGCTGGTAAGGGCTCCGACTGTGGGTAAGGGTCTGATCCCCACACCATCCGAGAGTCTGGTGGTAGACCATGGTCACGCATAGGTCGGGTCAAATGATCGAATGAATCTGAGCTAGAGCTGGAGTTGTCACCTGGTTCTCTGCGCACAATCTGCTTTGGAGGCATTCTCCCTGAAATGTTGAAAAAAAAAAAACAGAGCAAATCTGAACAGGTTATTCTGTAGCACTCGGTATAAATCACAACCATAGTCATTTAGACACAGTGTCTACTAGGCCTAAACAATATGGGGAAAAAAAAAGACCTAATAGTGATTTTTTCTGACCAACATTGCATGGTAATTATAACATAACAATTATAACATTGTGATTTAATCTTTTAAATTCCAGTTTCTGCTTGGTGTTCATGCAGAAGTTTATTTTCTATATGGAGGTGGAGGATTATCACGTCAAAATATGAACTGCAATATATTTTAACAAGGACGTAAATGAATGGCTTCACTTACCAACTGCAAGATGCAACCTGTGGCCAAAACACTGAAGTCTAAAGGGTACATTTTCTCTAGAACAGGTTAATACTTTGTTCTAATAGTAAAAACTAAACAGTCTGGTGTTATTAATCTTATTTACACCACAGCAACTCATTTATCTCTACATAATTTAAGCACTGTACACAACAGTTTCACCCTAATGCCACACACATGCGTGCATGAGCAGGTGCACACACTCCAACCAGCAGATAACGCATATTGGACAATATGAAGCTTCAAACACCTGAAAATCAGACAGAAATTCTGCTTTTTAAAACCTCATACAAAAAAAGTTCAACAGGTTCGAAGACGTTTACAGCTGAGTGCAGCTGTCACAGGATGTTTAATTTAAATCTGTAGCCCATATTTAATATATATGTATACAATTTGTCTTTGTGGCTGCACAAACCAATTGCAAATTAAAACAGAATGTGTGTGAACACTACATAGTACAATATATTATTTTACCAGTTTTAAGTTAGTTTTGTTACATTTTGCTTGTGGAATCCACACTTAATCCACGCTTCTCCTGGGATCAGAATAATCCAGCATTTTTGGATCAAATGTATCCCAATCCTACCCAAAAGTTTTGAACAACACAAACTAAATGTTTAATTCAGATAAAATTCAAGATTGGATTACTTGATCTAATTGGATTACAGAATCCTTTTATTGTTATGAACATCCCATTTTCAAGACTGTGGATCCAATCTGAAAACTTTCATCTGGATTAAATCCTTTGAACTACGGGCCGTGGTTACTCTGTCCTTTCTGGGCTGTCTGCACTGCGGCTGCTTCCTGTCCTTCTCACAGACTGAGAGAGTGGATAATAATAAGCGAGTGTGGGGAATAAAACTCAAAGCAAATCTGATGCAAACATTTGAGGCTCAGATAGAGCCGAATCACGGCCAGGTGCATTTTTCCATTTTAACTCAAAAAGAGGACTCAACTATCGTACAACAGGAAATACATTTGAAGCAAGTAGATTCGTACAACGTGGATGCTGCAGGTTTGTAACCTGGATTAGGCGCTGTGTAATGTAAATAAATCCTGTTCTTTGCTAATCGCAATGCCTTATATTGTGATTTACTTTTAAAACCTATTAATTGTTCTGTCCTAATGTCTATTCTCCAAATTCCCTTACCAGGGTGGATGTTAGCTGGCATGTCCATAGGGGGCCGGCCTGACATCATGCGGGGGTCCATGTAGGACTGCATCATGAGCCAGCGGGGGTCAAACCCCATGGAAGCTAAGTGCTGGTGGTGAGGACCCATGGGTTGATACATGGAGCGGTGTTGTTGCTGTTGGGTGGCTGGGACACTGCTACCACCCGATGGAGACACAGAGCCTCCACTTTGCTGCTGCTGCTGCCACTGTTGCTGCTTCATCTGCTCCTATACAGACAAAGAAAAAAAATCTTAAGTACTGCGGGTGAAACAAAATTAGAATATCATGCAAAACTTTCAACTTAAATAGGTAAATTACGATATTATATAGACTCATTATAAGCAAAGTGATATTTCAAACATTTATTTGTTATAATTTTGATGATTATGTCTTGCAGCTTATGAAAATCCATAATTAACATCCCCAAAAAATAAGAACAATGTGAAAAGGTTCAATGTTAGAGCCTCTAAGGCCTGTACATATCTAACGATTTTTGGGCAGTTTTTGTCCCGATTTTGCCTTATCCCGACCTCGGACAGCAAACGCCAGATTGTGAGATTTCCCTGTCCAATTATCACTTGGTCTGTGGTGTGTTACGAGCCGATTTGTCTGGATAATCTGCTCCGAAATGGGTCATAGACGTCAATGGGGAATATTAAACCTGTTCAATATTTCAGTGCCGATTTCTGAGGTACGCCGACGACTCGTGCAAGCTGACTGCGTGGATGGTGACGTGGCACAGAATGTAGCCAATCAGAGAGCGAGCTGGCTGGGGAAGAAGGAAGTAAATAAAGTCTGTGTTCATGCCGTCTCCAGTCTCATTTTTTTCATTTCTGTATTTGTCTGTTAACAATAGTCCCAAGATCCATGCTGCATGTTGTGTTTTCTGATTGTTGCTATGTTTCTTCTTTGTTTCGACGTTTGTCTGGTTCAGAGGACTAGATTGTAGCTGAGTTGCGGGACAGCATCTTTATGTGTGTGTTGTTCTGTGATTACATTTTCGGAGCACACCACACACAGTACGATCAAAATGGATTTTTTTTTTATCTTCACATGTGAGGTCTCATGAAAAATCTCATAAGATTAAAAAAATAGTTGTGTGTCCCAGGCTTTAGTGCCACACTCTAATCAGCTAATTATCCAAAACACTCCTGACTCCTGAGCATTTAAATGGTCTCTCAGTCTATTTCAGTAGAATTCACAATCATGGGGAAGGTTGCTGACCTCAGAGCTATGCAGAAAACCAGCAATGACACCCTCCACATGGAGGGAAAGCCTCAAAAGAAAATTGCTCAAGAGGTTGGTTGCTCTCAAAGTGCTGCATTAAAGCATATCAATAAAAAGTTAAGTGGAAGGGAAAAGTGTGAAAGAAAAAGGTGGAACAATCAACAGGGATAACTGTAGCCTGGAGAGTCTCGTCAGGAAAAGGCCATTCATAAATCTGGGGGAGCTTCACAAGAAGTGGGCTGAGGCTGAAGTTAGAGCTTTAACACCCACCACACACAGACATTTCCTGGACATGGACTTCAAATGTCATATTCCTCTAAAGTTGCCTTTCAGTTGGCAATTTAGAAACTACATAATCTTGGCATATCCGATCCCTTTGTTATCACAGATTCAGCGTGTAACAACAGTGTTAAGGAACTCAAGCTGCCGGATGTAAACAATCTTACCTGTTGTCTGAGGAAACGTGGTGGCAAAGACTTCTGAAACTGTTTGGAATAGCCTGAGATGAGAGAGGGACGCATGGCAGCTGCAGCCTCTCCTTCCAGTTGTGGAGGTGCAATGGGAACTTCTTCTCCACCAGGGGTTTCCATGTGTGACAGAGGCAAATGGGGCTCATCAGCTGGGGAAAAATATCCACATTCATAACCAAGAAGCAGTAAGATCATGTACCTCTAAATTTTCTACAGATGGCTTACCTCTGTTGTCGTCTATGTTAAAATAGTCACGAATCGGTACTGGTGTTGTCCTTTCTGTCTGTTTCTCCTCCATCAGAGGCCCAACTTCAGCCAAGGAGGTCTTTCCTTCGCTCTGGGGTTCTGGTGGTACACTTACAGGTCTCTGAGCAGGGGGGCTGGGCTGACGAGGCAACTGAGTCTCATCATCATCACTTTGTTCTACTCTCACTCTTTCTAGCTCCAACCTATCCCTGTCTCGATCAACCCTCTCAGACAGAGGAGCTTGCAAGTTTGGGACCTGTGACTGAGAAACTGGGATTGAAGGTACAGGACTGGATGCAGGAGCAGGGGCTGAAGCCGTTAAGGCTTCCTCCCCAGCAGCTCCTGCTTCTTCAGTAGTGGTCTGAGCAGAAGCAGGTTTGCCCTCATTTGCCTGCCGGTGTTTTTCATTGAGACGTTTGAGTTTTTCAGCACATGCAGCAAGTCGTTGTTCCTCCATCCGCCGTTCCTCTTCTTCTCTCCTCCGTCTTGCTCGCTCTACAGCTTCAGAAACGTCTGATTGCTTCTTTCGCTTCTGTCGCCATGCGTCAGAGTCCTCGTCAGCACCAGGTGCTCCAGTACCCTGCGGTTTACTCCCACGAAGAGCACTGCTGCCTGCAGGACGACTGCCACTCTGGAAACAGATAATACAGACTGACTTTAATATGCATTTAAAATAGCACCAGCTAAGTGGTACACTTGTGTAAAAAATGTTTTACCTGGTAGTCTTGTGGAGTTGCAGATTTATTGTACTGCCCCACACTGCCAGGTGATGGTGCTCTGTGATCCACACTGTCAGCCCAGGAGGTTTTACTGCCCCCACGTTCCTCAGATCCCTCTTTCCAGCCCTCCTGACTGTCTGATGTACGAGATCTCATTCGCTCAACTTTGCCCATCCATTCCCTGAAAATATATTTGAGTTAAACCAAAAATAAAATTCCATCAATTATCAGTGTCCCAACAGATCTAGCCTCAGAGTGCCCAATATAGCCATAAAAACAACAAACTATGTCCACTGGATTCTGTTTAGCAAAAATCAGAACGAGCTCATGAAAAACATGAGGCAGCAACTTCTCAAAAAGTTGCTACAGGTCAACAAAAGAGTGGAAAAGTAGGTGAAACTAAAAATTAAATGATCTGTTGAAAGAAATTGGCAATTTTCAAAAAACTTTTGTCTACAATTTGTGGAGCAACATTAGATTTTTTTTCAAATTACATCATCTACATTACATTCATTTTCTATATCTACTTTATCCTATTCGGGGTAATGGGAAGGCTGGAACCTAACCCAGTCTTCACCAAGCTATAGTGACAAAACTTACCCTTTTTTTGGATAATATGAGCAGTAGCCAGAATAGAAATCCCATACGTGTACAAGAGCAGCTTGTGAACTCCACACGGAAATGCCCCAGCTGAGATTTAAACCCATCTAACACTACCTTAAATCAAATACTCAGAATCTGGAGACGTCTCTGTTAAGGACAGCTCCCAAAGATCTAGAAACTAGTTTCCTCAGTTCCCACACATTTATACACTATTGTTAAAAAAAAAGGGAAAGGGCTCTGTCCGAAATTATGACACGTGTTTCTGCAATTAAACATTTAAAGTGAATATTTTCCATGAAATCATAAAAGGTACACTTTCAGCATTTGTCGCATATTTTATGTCCTGTTACAAATATATGATCTTTCTCTTCTTTCTTGGGGGGCAGGGGGCACAATTAGGGTTGCAGGTAAACATAAAAAAACACTTCTGTAGCCCAAGTAAAAAATAAAACGAGAAATACTATAACTGTTGAAGGTCAAAATACTCACCAGTTTTCTCCTTTCTCTTTAGCAGCTTGGTTCTCCTCATCATCACTGAAGTTTAATTTCTCAGTGTAATCCACCTCCATCTGAGCTCCTGAATTGCACAATGGACATGATTAACATGATTACATTTTAAATTAACTTTAAAACAACCAGTCAAATATTACAATTTGTAGATAATGTAAAACTACTGACCTGCCCAGCCCTCATCAGCATCAGTGTCCAAGTTGTCCAGTTCCTTAAGCTCTGTTGCACTAATGATGGAGGGTCTGTCAGGGTCTTGGAGCCAGGCCTGAGGGGGTGGCTGCTGGGGTCGAGTCGAACGAGGACCCCTGATGGCCCAATAAAGACAGACTAATTAAGACTTTATTATTTGACATTTAAAACTTGTTGAGGGATTATATATAAAATTTTATCATCAGTATGTTGCAGTATATATATATATATATATATATATATATTAAATCAACTTTAAAATGGGTGCTTTTTTAATTTTAAAGTAAAAATCCAGGCTAAATTGCTGGCACAATAATAAAAAAATGCATGTTGTTTTGCTTCAACTGGAGTACATGAGACATATTCATGAAACTCACTTTGCCCCGTCTTGTGGTACAGGGTATCTGAAGTTCCCTTGCCCTGGGGCAAACGACATTTGAGGATAGGCATGGAACATCTACAAAGAAAGCAACCATTATGCAGAACACAGCAAAGACAAACAAAACTGATAGATTTTACAACTTTATCTTCATTTTAGTTCCGAATATCACACTGACTTACATATGGTGGCATCATGCTTCTGAAAGCAGGGTCAAAGTGAGTTGGTACCCCTGCAGGAGGCTGCTGCCCCCCATTGAGTTTAGGCTGAGGAGGGCCGGATGGGGCCAACCTCTCCCTGCCATCCCTCTTCTCCCTTTGACCTTCAGTGGCTGCAATTCGACCAGGATCATCAGCTTCCTCAGGTGGTGTGGAGGTACCAAGGCTCGTACTACCCTCCTCCTGAGTCCTGTTGTCCATCTCAGAGGGGCTGGATGCAGTGTTCAGATTCCTGCCTCCGCCCTCACGCCAACTGCCAACATCTTATGGGCAGAGGGAAGAGAAATATTAAGATTCATTTCTTCTCAGATGGCAGCAAGACAACTGTAACCGCTTTCAGACAGAAAAACATTCATAGTTCTTAGAAACTGTTCGGTCTGAAAGCACCTGATGTCTATGTGTATGAGTGTGGCCTTACTTTGAGGTCTAAGACTAGGGCCGGGTCCATAAGGCTCTTCCTCTTGACCATCCCCCTTTTCCGATTCACCAGCTGCCTGCAAGCTGGGAAACTCCTGGTGAAAATGGCTGCTCACACGAGGAGTTCCTTTACAATACAAACAGCATTATAAATGCTTTGATATCACATAGTTGAACACAACACAATGACTTACAAAAAAAAGGCATTCAAGGGTCTAAGCCCCACTGGATATATAACAGTACTTTCACTCCAACATTAGCAGAGTTCACATGGTCTGCATTCCATACAGAATACAACGACTGAGTGCAGTAAACCGAACACAGAATGTATACAAAAGATTGACATGGACACAAGGCTCGGAAAAGTTAATGAATACCTTTAAGTTGAACATCACACTGAAGTGGAGAAAACAATTTATATTCTTTAAGGTTTCTATCATAAATGCAAAGAATGGCAGGGACTTTATAAGTAAGCTATGATTAAGTAGATGTAAGATTTAGGGAGCAAATTAATGCATGTTTACCATCTAGTTGTGTCTGCTTGCTGTTTGCCCAAGAGCGACTGCCCCCGATAGAATGCTCTTGTGACTGGAGCACTGGTGGTTTGTTCTGGGGTGGAGGAGTCTCCTGTTGCCTGTGCCACAAAACAAAACAGTTTCAAAACAACACAACTTTGATGATAAACTTCTACAAATCCTAAAAAAAAAAAATGTACCGTTCTTTTATGTTATTAATCACAATTGCCTTCATTTAAGAGTAAGATAAATTTACATGGAGGCTACAAAAGCTATGCCTTAGTTAACAATTTACCTCTCTTCCCCTGTTTCAGCTCGAGATGCCCAGCCACTGCCGTCTTTGGGGACAATGTTGACGTTGGGGTCGTTTCCCTTGTTCTCTGCCTTCAGGCTGGGCAGGTTGGCTGGAGGCGGCATACGCCGGCTGACAGCAACTTTGCCCAAACTCTGGAGCCCATGTCTGGCAGCCACTGGAATGAATCAACATTTTATAGTAAAACTCCGTCCATCATTTAGTGATTAAGCCTTTATGCAATAGGTCCATTTTGTTATTTGACCCATGCAAAAGATCCATCACCCTGTATTTCATATCTCCTTGGCAGATGTAATATATTTCACAGAACATTCCTCTATTCAGGTGATATATTCTTGAGGCATGAAGTACATGCCTAGCACACTACAATAGCAGATCCATCTCAATCGCTTTCTAAAGAATTTAGGTGAACATAGTTAAACTATATAATCCAAATATTAAAGACCATAAATTTTTAAAGGGAGGTGGTTTTAAGCTAATTTTGTCTTTAATTTGTTCTTATGGAATTTTGATGTTTTCAGTTATTTGTAAGGTTTGAAGCACAGGGCTTAAAGTAAAAAAAAATCCTGAGCCTGAACTTTTTTCCGTGGAGTGGAGGTGCAGTGGATCTGATGCATACACACTATAGGCAAACAACTTTTGGCACTGTGCTTGGCAGGGCATAAGATGACCTACAGTTTAAATGTGAATTTTAGAAAGTAAAGATAATAATGTTATAAGGACATGTGAAACTAATTGATTTAAATTATTCATTTAGCAATCATTTAATTTAGTAAAGGGCAATTTATATATAAACAGTTACAGAGAAACAGTGAACTTTAGGTAACATTTTAATTTTAAATTGCAACATTTCCATCGCTTTTGTTCAAAATAATATCAAATTAGGTTATAGAAAATACAAAATAAACAAATGCAATTTAATACAATTAACAACAGCAACAAAAAGGTTAAAGTGCTCCAAGACATGATTAAACTGCATAAGAAAAGTAGAGAAAATAAATACAGTTTACTTCAGAAACTGAGAACTGCTAAACTGAAGCCTCCAGAGCAATCACCACAGCTCGTTGATACGTTTTTTTTCCTTTTCTATTTCTTCTCTCTTTTCTGGTTGGGCTTTGACTCCTCTCCTCTCCTTTTTAACATGGATCAGTCACCGGGGCAGCTACGTCAGCTGTGGCAAACAACTTGTATGTTGGACAGCGCGAACTGCTGCAGGGGTCTCCTTCGTGGCGTCATAGAACTTTTTTGCCACTAGTTGCATACACCAGCTTCTTCGAGCTCAACACAGAAACAAGTAGGCCTACCTGGCTTTCTTAGTTTCTGGCACCAGCTCCCAAAAAGCTTGTCGTCTGCACCCCTTCTTCTATCCATGCCCAGCGCCATTTGGTTCTAATGCCGTTGACAATTAGGACGTCTTTCCCTGGCTTCATGAATTTACTCTCCTTTTTTTTTTTTCTGATTTCGGTGAAACAACCATCGGCTTGGATGCTGCGTTTAAGACCACTCAGAGATAACGTTCACGCTTACAGGCGGAGAAAAACGAAGTGTGGCATATTGTCATTATTTGCTGAACACTGAAAACATATGCAGCAGCAAGTTCTGCCTATTTTCGAAGATGAACATGTGTAATTTCTGACTAACATTGTTCATTGTTCAATTAATTTTCTACAATTCAGAGCCAATTCAGAGTCTCAACCACTATAGCCACAGTTTTCTTTTTTTTTCCTGAATCGTAGTGAAAAGCCGGAGATCCGGCACGGTGCCGGAATACTTTAAGCCCTGGATGCAGTTTGTAATTTTGTCATACAAATAATCAACCATCAATCTTTTCAGTGCAGGTTTATATTCATTTTTTCAATTTTACCTAAACTCGACAATCAAAAACAAAATAACAGCAAGAACTGGAACAATAAAACTACTGTTCCAATAGTGCTTTTCACCTCTTTTTTTGGGGGCACTTAAACCAAATGCCTCCAGCATGGTCAAACTGTTTTGTACTGGGCAGGAATGCCATGTGTGGACATGTAGGAGACATTTGCATTAGATATTCATCTCGAGAACAGGGCTACTTAATTTGTTTCTACAAGGGCCACAGTCCTGCAGTTTTTCAATGTTTCCCTGCTCCAACACACCCTTGTGTTGCCCTGCAGCCCTTGTAGAACTGAATTGAGTAGTTCTGATCTAGAAAGTGCACTCTGATCTACAGCATCTAACCCTATTAGCTTGACTAGTGGCTAAGGCTACACTGCAGGTATTAATACTTCCGATTTTAATCCTTTTTTTTTTTTTTTTTTTTTATGAAATTCGATATTTGTTTGTGGTCGTTCAGATTATCATTTGAATGCGACCTTCATCACGCTGAGGATGAATGGTATGCGGCCCTAAAGAGACACACATGCACAGGGACGTCATGTTGTATTAATGGATGTACTCGATGCTTCACATCTATATATCTATTCAGAAGTACTTGCATACTCTGAACCAATAAAATTATGCCCAATTGATGAATGAAAGAAGAAGACTGAGAAAAAGGAGAGCACAAATGTTAAAAATGACCTTTTGTGGAGCAGTGACTTCTACTTCTGTACAGAGGCATGTACAGACTAGGGTTGTCACGATACCAGAAATTCAGTAGTCGATACCAATACCAGTGAAGTTACACAATACTCGATACCTAATTCGATACCACGGCAAAAAAATAAAAAGACTAATTTATTCAAGATATCCAGCATCTTTATTAAAATATTAATCTGTTTACATTGTAGAAACTTGAACAGATAAATAATAATAAAATATATACCTTGGTGTTTTCCCTTCAAGTATTTACACAAAGATTGTGTTTTTTTTACTAAAGAACAAACAAATAAATAAAAAAGAAATAAGAATAATAATTAAAAAAATATTTCTATAATGGCATGCCCTCAAGTATTTAACAGAAATGAACAATATTGTGCTTAATGCAAGAACAGCATTATAAATCCCAGCAGCCAGTCAGAAATGTAATCATGGACAAAATTTTAAACAAACATTGTAGTTTACAATGGTGAACATTTTCTGTAATGAAACGTTTTAAATATGAACAAATACTGTAAATACAAAATAGAAATACAATAATAAAAATAGTTCTGAGCCTTCAAGTATTTAAAAGAAACAAACAAAATTATGCTTAAAGATAGCTTTGTGTTCCATCATTATTGCACATGCCAGCAGCCAGAAGCCTAAACAGCCTCGGTAAGGCTCCGTTGTGGTCCGCTAGCAAAAACTTCGTAAAGTTCTGCTCACCTTGAATTCTTTGTATAGATCCGGGTGCCTGTCTTTAAGGTGCTTTGCTAGATTGGACGTGTTTCCTCCTTTCGTATTGAATCCCTTTCCACATCTTCGGCAAATTGGGTTTTGGGGATTTATTATGTCCCCTTTGTCGTTTGGCCTGAAGCCAAAGTACTTCCATATGTGGCTCCTGGTTCCCTTTTTTTCAACGAGCTGAGGCGGAGCAGCCGCTCCCGCTGCACTCAATGTAGCCATCTCCACCCAACTGTTTAGCTAGCAGCGGGCGGATGTAAACATCTCTTACGTCCGTTTCCTTCGGTACCATCGGTACTACCGGTACCATGAAAATACATGTACCGACAGTACGACAGCAGTGCTGGTACCGACTTGGTACCGAAGTACCGAGTACCGTGACAACCCTAGTACAGACAATGCAGCTGAGTTAGTCTGTGCAGAGTCCTGTGCAGCTCTAATTTTACCAACCCACACCTGCCCGAACCCGTTGGAATGATTACCAAACCCGACCCGTGGATATCTGGACCCGACCCGACGATCTAGGACACATATGTCAAACTGGTCCAGCAAAGGGCCGTGTGGCTGCAGGTTTTTGTTCCAACCAAGCAGCAGCACACCAGATTTGACTGATTCAATCAACTGATCTCAGTCTTCAGACAGCTGATTGGTCAAACTGTGTGCTCTTGGCTGGCTGGAACAAAAACCTGCAGCCACACGGCCCTTTGCTGGACCAGTTTGACATGCCTGATCTAGGATATAAAACACAAGCTGACCAGCACGTTAACACATTCTAATTGTAAATACACCCCCCCCTTCACAACATTACTTTGTTTGATTCGTTCATATATTAAAGTGATGGTGTTGTTTTGTCGTCGGTTTCATTTACAATAAAAACACAGTTATTATTGTGAAACAGCAGAATTGATGCAACTTCATTGACATCAAAGACACATGAAACGCGACATGACTGTTCAGACTGAGGCCACTTTGACGCAGATCGGATATGTGTCTGACTGGATATGTATCCGATCTAGGACAACATATGAAAGTGGCCTGGGTCAGATTTTTTTTAAATTGGATTTGTGCTGTTAAGGAGTCATTAAAAAAATCTGATACGAGTCCCATATGGACCAGAGAAAAAAACAAAACAAAAAACAATTGGACCAAGACATCGGGAGGGACAGATGTACTCGCATATATACATATTTTCTAGGTGCACACATAGTGCATGACCAATCACAAGGAAATCCATGCTTGGTTGCATGCATATTCCATATTTCAACTGTGTTATTGAGGCTGAAGAAATCACCACAGATGGTGACAGCAGATGTTTGAGTAGCACAATTACAGGTGTAAAAACAAAAAAAACAAACAAAAAAAAAACAAAAACAAAACACCACCACTCATTAATTTAACGTTAAGTGTAATAAGCATTACCCTTTGGACATCATTACTTCCACTCATGTCATCAGTGCCCAGTATGTGATGTTCTTCCAAAAGTTAGCTGTGGTAAGGACCACACTGCACTCTTTCTGATTGGCTAATTGCTCTGCTAAACTTTACTGGCTGAGAACAGCCTGTTTAATACCACAAAGAAATTGGACTGAGGAGTATAAACAGAACCACTACAAAAACACGTGCATCTGTTTTCTTCATCTCATTTTTCTATTTGACGAAAATCCGCCATAGGGATGGAGAACTTTAATTCCTGCATTATTGATATTGTTAGTTTAAAGTCTTTACGCATTTATCAAACATAAAAACTCATTTAATCATATTGGATATAATATCTACCATTTTACTTGTTAACACAGCAAGGATGACCAAAAATAGAAAATGATACTGAGTTCTTACCAGCAGTTTTCTGGGTTTCCAGAGATTTGCCTTTGTAGGTGTTGAAGAGGCTAAGGGTTGCATACTTTGTCTTGCCATCCTTTGCCTTGGTGCTCTGCCCTGACTTCTCTGACATTTCGCTGGAAACTCATTGAGTCTGGTCCTTTGGCTTCACCCCCAGAACCAGCCTCCTATAGACAAGAGGGGAGATAAAAAAAACATGATTTAATGAATGAATGAATGAATGAAAAAACAAAAATCTTAAATGGTGTAGTGGTTTTTTTTTTTTTTTAGAACGGTAATCACTCAAATAGCTTTTCATGCAACTGTTCATCTGTCATATCTTGCAATCGTTTATTTACTTAAACTCTTAAACCCTAGGGTTTTTGGAGGTGTAGTTCGCCTGAACAGACCTACCCAAATTAAATCAACAATAACTCTGTAATTTTCAGGTCAATATACATAACCTTGGTCTCAATGGATAGGTAAGACCCTATGGAATATAAATCCAGTGTCAGAAACATTGTGAATGATAATATGCCTGTGCAAATTGTGATAAATCATAGGTAAAAATAAAAACAATTATCCTCGCCTAATTGTTTTTTCTTTTACACAGATGAAAACATAATGATAAAAATCATTCTGTGCATAAAATACCACTGCATGCATTCAGCAACTCCTTGACTACAATTATACAAAGTTTCATGAGAATAGAACAAAGCTCATAGCTTTGATGCAGGTTTTAGTGTGGATAGTACCAGGCGGACTCTCCATTTGGCCACTTGGATACCCAAACTGTGCCAAATAGGCTTTTTTACTTATTGGAAGAAAATCTGCCTACAAAACACCACTATAGGAGGCTGTGTGCATACAGTCCACCATTTGGCTCTTGCATAATATAAAATTCATAAAAAGATAATGAGCTGTAACCTTTTTTTCCAGTTGAAACATTTATTTCAATAGTGCTTTAAACTGTCAAAAATAGAACCGCTGTCTTCAGAACTGGATATCTCCATATCACTACGTCTCTGTATTTCCTCCAGAGCTTCAAACACAGTGTATTTGTTTTTTTGTAATTTCTTGGACATGTTTATGGCTTTTATCCTTCGTTCTAAATGGATAAAAAGTCAATATGAAGCAAAGAAATGAACGCTGTTCGATATTCGGTCTTTCCGGTGCGCTCACGTGCGTAACTGCCGCAAAATGGCAATGATGCTCCTTTGTTTACGCGCAAGCATTTATACCTGACAGATAAAGTCTCGTTCAAGTGTCAGATGTCGTTGGAAAGCTCGTTAGATGTAGAATTTGACCAAACTTTATTTACACTGCCAAGACCCACAACAAAACAACAAAATGGCTGTGAATGGGAGCATATGACATGTTGGAGCATGATGCAGTTTCACAATTATGGATTACTACGCTGTGAGTTTTGGTCGAAGAACAGTGTGGATAGAGTGAAAATGACGACAAAAAGGTAAGGAAATAAAAAATATCGCTGTTTGTGAGAATAGCTTTGGGATTTGGTGCTGTATTTGGTGATAAACATGCTGTCTGATAAGGCTTGCTGTGATGTGTAAAGGTTAGCTTTGTGTTTGTTTTGAGACTGAAGTGAGGTGCTTGGCGAATATCTTTTTATGCTTGGTATCATATGAAAGTGCAGCTTTTCTAGTTTCATTTGATACCCAATATGTTGGGGTGGAGTGAACGGGTCACGCGTTGTGTTGCATTTTGTTTCGGGTGTTACTCGTAATGGTGGCGCTGTTTGTGGCATACGTATTTTAAAGTTGTTATTAAACAAATACTTTGTTGACTAAATGCACTTGGAGAGTTGATTTAGTGGCATTAGGTATTCTTCTTTAAGACACATTATAAATAAAATATCCTTAAATCACTAAAGTAACATTTTTACACACATGAAGTTGTGTTTACACCTGATGGACCCATCGGTGGGTCTGTTGGGCTTAAGGGGTTAAAGAGATCCGTGGGATACTAAATTTAGACCATGTAAAAGTTCACCACTGAACTTAAACGTGTTTGGGCATGTCAAACTTACAGAAAATTAATTACAGTATTTTTGTTGTATTAAACCATAACAAAAGCAGAAGGACAGAGACAGAACTGAGTAGTCATCACACAAGATGGAGTGGTGCAAATTAAAAGGGTAAATTAGAGTGAGCATTATTGAGGGCTGGGAGACAGCACATTGGGGCTTCAGTGTCTCTACCAGGTCACACGGAGGCCATTTATTATTAAAGGTGGATTGGTGTAGACTGGACTAACGGTGCCTGTGCATGTAGTGTTGTGTAGCTGTGTGTGTTGAAGGGAGCTGACACCTCAGTCTACTTGCAACTTGGCCCTGGAACACTTAAACAGAAGAAGCAGCTATGCAACAGGTATGTAAAGTGTTTTCCTTGTTAAAGCACATGCTTTTTTTTAAACAAATTTACTGTCAACGCATATGTTTTTCCCCCAAGAAATATAAATAAGACTAGTTTATATTACACTAGGATTCCCTGAAATAAATTGTTATATTGTTCTTGGTGCTGTTACTATAACCACATTTTTGCAAGACAGAGGTATTAATAAACCACCCACAAGGTATGCAAAGCAGCTGTCAATACTGTTAAACAACCGCCCCCCCCCAAAAAAATAAAACAGTATTGCTCCATGGCAGATATATATTAAAACCTGCTTACTGAAGCTCTTTGAAAGGCTTTAGTGTGGGGTTTCTTGCAGTCTGCTGTTGTCCACCACTGCCTTTGTTTACCTCCCCTGCTTGTACAGAGATTTATCCCAAAATGGAAATAGAGAAACAGTTGCTGTGGGGTCAAGCCACCCTCCAGGCAGGGTTCTTTAATTCCTTAAGGGCCCTACAGGTATTAGTTGTTTTCACAAATTCATATGAAGCAGATCTCATCACCTTGTTCTTGGGGTCTAGACAAGCTTTGTAATGAATCATTAATGTGCAATCATCTAAAACCTGCAGAACAGTGACCCTCAAAGACCGGAGTGAAAGAACTTGCTTTAGAGCCTCACTTTTAACAGGAAGGCTATGCGCCCTCACACCGCTTCCAACCAGATGCATATGCTCCTCGTGGTGTGATCGCAGGGATAAATGGACTTGCACTGGAGTGCACAAGTCGGTTGATACAGCCATGACCCATGACTCAATCTCACCCATCAGAAGCATAACCTCAGTGATGTAGCCGTTTTGCCCTGGTCGTTTATTGTGTATGTTAAAGTACCTTAATCTCCCCCAGTCTTCTCTTGAAGCACAGGGTGCTCAGAGTAGGGAGGACCTACTGTTAAATTTGAAGTTTACTGAGGGGGGGGGGGATATAAATAAAATAAAGACTAGGCAGCATCCCTTAAAAACAAACAAACAAAAAAAAAAAAACAAACCAATTAAAAATAAAAAAACTGCAATAATGTATCAAAACATCCAAAATCATGGGAGTACATTTCTCCACCAAGACTACTCACAGCTGATACTCAATTTTAATGTTGCCACTGTTTGTAATTCAACAGGTTTTTCATTAAATTTAGCAGCTTTTCTGATCTCTTAATTTTAAAAAATGCCTAGCAAAGAATCTCATAACCCATTCAAGCTGCTTGCACATGCTCAATGTTGTTCTTGTAAGAAAGAAAACAAACAAAAAAAAAAGACATGAGTGAGAAAAAGACAGTACCAAATTCTGAAATCCCACCATGACTTTTGCTTTAACTGAATAGTAAATTTGTTAATTTATGCTGCTGTTTGATTAAAATTTCAGAGTAGGAGCCTTGACATTAACCAAGAGCTAACATCTAGTGTCATCTTTTCTGTCAGTTTCAGACTTGTTGCTCGTTTCTGACAGCAGAGATAGAAATATGTGTAAAGGAATTTTTGTTTTTTATCATTTTGAACTTTTGAAATGAAAATTGATCACATCATTAATACTAATTAGTGTATTTTGTCATTTAGAGATATATTGTTTTATCTGGTATTTACAAACAAATTCAAAAGGAATATGCTAAGTTTCTTAAAAGTGACCTCAATTTGACAGTGGCATTTTGGGTTGTCTAGTTGCCCCATGTATGCACACTAAGGCTAGGTTCACACTGCAGGCTGAAGTGACCCAAATCCGATTCTTTGGCCCCTATGCGACCTGTATCTGATCTTTTCATGACAGTCTGAACGACACAGATTGGATTTTTTTCAAATGCGACCCAGGCCACTTGGATATGTGGTCCTAAATCCGATACGTATTTGATCTTTTGCCATGCGACTTCAGTCTGAACGGCCAAGTCGCATTAATTCGACCTACACGTCATACACGTTGTTTATAAACTCCATATCTGTAAAGGCGCTCACATCACTCTCCCACCACTCCTGGCTGCGACTCCGTACCAAACGTTTCTCTGTACAGATGTTGCTGCTGCTGCTCCACAAAATGCCATGGCCAAAAATTTGGCTCTCCACTTTTGCAATCTCCTCCTTAAAATGATACCATCGGAAATGTGCTGACTACAGCTGAATAATAAATTAAAAATTGCAACATACGCTCCGCTGTTACCGTCCATGTTTACTTCCGCAAACACAAAGACGTCACACGCACGCTCACTGTCACGTCGGCGTGTCTTCTACACATGCGGGACACTTTTGGTGAGCATAAGGTTCATACAGGAGATCACATACAGTCACATTTAATTGAAAATGTGAACGGAAATGTGAACGGACTCTCAGATTTCACAAAAAAATCCAAATTGAGCATTATGCCCTGCAGTGTGAACCTAGCCCAAGGTGTCTTCTAACATGCTAGTCACTTTGGTTGCTGGCTGGCTGGACGGACGGACGAACAAACAAACGAATGAAAAGTAGAAAATAATTATTTTGGGCGTCAAAATTGGGAAGATCTGACATTTTTAGATGCAACTGTTATTTAAAACAAACTTTATAAAGTAGATAGATAGCATCATTTCAGTTCTGATGCTATGCTCAAATGCAGAAGCATGAAAAATAAAGTATACCCTTTTGTTAGGTTTGACATATCACAAAAAAATTATCTGGTACTCTACAGGTTTTAAAGATTATATGAAAACAAAGAGATGATGCAAACTGACATCATTTAACACAAACTAAGTGACTGAGTAGCTTGTTGAACCATGTTTAGCTGTAGTTTTCTGCGTAATGTCATCCGTCTCTCAATACTGTGGAGGTTCAATATTCTGTATAAAAAACATAACGTTGCTTCAGTGCATTGAGTATGCACAACAAAGTTGAGGCCTGGACTTCGACTGGGCCATTGCAACACCTTGATTCTTTTCTTTTCAGCCAATCTGATGTAGATTTGTTAGTGTGCTTTGGATCATTGTCCTTTTGCGTGACCTGACCCATGATCCAGCTTTAGCGGGTCAGACAGATGGCCTCATATTTGACTCTAGAATGATTTGATACAGAGGAGTTCATGTTCAACTCAATGAGTACAATATGCCCAGGTCTGTGGCTGTAAAACAAGCCCAAATCTGTGCCAGACAGATAGTATGAGCCATTTGTGTTGATATGCTGCAGTATGACTTTACCCAACATGCTGCTTTGCATTATGACCAAATTACTTGGGTCTCAGTTGTCCAAAAGACATTGTTCCAGAAGTCTTACAGTATATACAGATGTAGTTTTGCAAACCTGTTGCTATGTTTTTCTCCTCCCTTTTTACTTGGCAGTACAACAATAAAAAGACCTGGATCCGACCCTAGGGTGAATCTGCTGGGATAGCCACTCATTCAAAGACTGGAGTCTGTCTTGATTGTTTTTCACTTCCATCGCTTTCATTGAAAAGTGTACTACAAATAGTTTGGAAATGACCTTATAGCATTATTTCGCTAAGACCATTGCTGAGCTCTTTCCTCCTTTGTATTGTCTTAACATAGACCTGAATACTCCATACCCACAGGTTTACATTTTGTGCATTAAATGTGTCCAGCTACACAGACACCGAAAATAAACTTTTACAAACACACATGGCAGATAAGCTTTTACTGTCGCTATATTGGGCTTCCATTAAAGTACAGGGTCAAGTACATTTCCCATTTAACCGGTAATTTCTGTAAGCAGGTAATTAAGAATTATAAACCAATTTCTCTTAATAGTAGATCAGGATCTGATCTTCACTCTACAAAACAAGGAGGAAATTCAATTAAATTCAAGAGAATTCAGACATCTCCAACATTTCTTACCACTTCTGGCACAAGAAACAAAAGCGATGACAACACTCTGGACTGGAAGCTACTTAGGATGTAATGTAGTCCAATGCCTGGTCATCAAATCAGAGGATCCCAGGAGAACTGACTGCAATTTCATTTATCTCAAAGAAATGCAGAAGGTGGTCATGTTTAGATTTATTGCACTAATAAAGCCATTTGTGACATTTGTGTGTCAGTTTAAATCATGTACCTTAGAGCTCTCTAGAGGACAAACCAATTTAGAGTGTAAAAAGTGCAGCCCGCTAGAACTCCTTGCTTATGCCTTTTATTACCAGAAAAAAGCGAAATTGTAAGTCACTTGAACATCCTTATTCTGTAAATCAATGCTCATGTACTCCAGACACTTCCATCTGTAGTTACAGATCTCTGATCATGGTGTGTTGCCCGGTCACCCAATGTCAGAATATAAAAATCCCTTTTTGAACTACCATTAGTCGTCCATGTGCAGAGAAGACGTCGCAAATTATTTCTCTCTGAAGTGGTTTCTAAATTTGAAAGATTTTTTTTAAAATCACATGGAGTTCTTCACAACCCAGTCCGGTTAGACACTCACACTCCAACAATGTTCTGAAAGAGCACATAAACTTGCCCGGGCATTTTACAATCCAGAGGATAACCTGAACTGATTTCTTGAACTTGTATTTCTTAAATCACTGCCATTGACGAATATACAGGCCACCCCTCTCCATGAATCAAGCTACTGATAGTGAGGGTGGCTCATACCGGCAGGGGAGTAGAGGCCGTCTTCGCCCGGAACTCATCCAGACAAGGCTCAAATAACACGTTAATCTTCACAAAGGTTACATGCAGAAATGCCAACGTTTCTGTGTAGTAGCACCACGGCTTCATATGCATTGAACTAAACCTGGTGCTGCTAGAGAACAGGCCGTCAACTTGCATCGTTTAGCATAGTTTCGTTTCTCGGTAGTCGCCATCACATCCACTTTCAGCTAGACTGTGGTCACACACTATGCTAACCAGCTAGCGTTGTGTGAACATCAATGTGTTGGCTACTGGGCAAAACAGCAGATTTGCTGCCTGCATAAGATACAAACCCACCTGCCACCGCCGCTGTCTTCCTTGTCTTTTGATTTGTTATATGGCCTCACTTGAAATCCGGTTTCGGCCTGGTTTGAGGTGGACGAATGTATGTCTGGCCGGCGGATTACAAAAGCTGGCTAGCCTGCTAACCCACTTCGGCTAACGATGGATAGCCTTGCTTGTTGGCTGCCAGCAAACCGCACTCCACATGCACGGCTTTATCTTTTGTGTCTTCTCCACCGTTTCAAGCCCCCGGGCCGTCCTAGTCTGCTCGGCCTTCGCTGCGGGAACCGGTACGCTTCTGTCTCGTAACTCCGTATATCTCCCCACCCGTTATCTCGTGTCAGACCGTTTTTCTACTTGAGTGAGGCCCCGCTCGCGCCGCGGCCTGTCGCACGATTAAAGATGGCAGACAGTAGTTGCCAGATTTATCTCCTTACATCCCCCTCTACAAGGTTTCAACAACCTGCACAAGTTCTTAAACATTTACAAAATTCATTGAATTCAGAAAAAGGCTGTTTAACAATATTAGACTTTCACGTGGTGGATTTGAACGGGTTTAATGGGGGTTAAGTCAAACAGAGAAAGTTAAAACTGTGGCTAAATATAAACTTTAATCTTGATTACTGCCTGCAATGGCCAGTAAATCTAAACCTTATCAGTAAATATGGAAAGCTAAACTTAAGTATATATTGTCTTGAATTTGACCAATGCTGCAATCAGTAGGCTCATTTTAAAAACGTGCACCCAGATGATGATGATGATGATGATGATTATTATTAATATTATTATTATTATTATTATTATTATTGTTGTTGTTGTTGTTGTTGTTGTTGTTGTTGTTGTTATTATTATATGTCCTGAGATCATTTTGAAAAATAACCAACTGATCTACAGCTGTTCAATTGTCAAAGCAGCAAAATGTTTAAAGACAGGCAGTATTCATCCTTGAGATATGAATGTAACTATTAAAAACTCTCTTCATCACTTTCTTATAAATTTTCTTATAAATTCTTTTAAATTTTGGATTATTTCTAAATGACTGAACCTTGCTGCCAAGTGTTCCGGTTGCACTTTGGTTAGTGTCACCTTTACTATAATTTACAACTTAAACTGCATTGTTACACTGAAAGCACAGGGTTTGACGAAGAAATGCTGAACCATGAAAAAAAGGGGCCGAAGTATAGCATGACTTTTGTACATTCTTTATTTTATTTTATTTATTTATTTATTTTACTGGTTTCTGGAAACCTGGCAACCCAAATGCTAACGAGTCACGCGTGGCCAAATCTTGTTCCGGGTCTACCGGGTGGTTCACGAGTGGCGGTTAACTTGAAGTCCAGTACACCTAATAACTGTAGCTATTCACGTAAAGAATCAATATGTGTTTACTTACAGTCTATCTATCTATCTATCTATCTATCTATCTATCTATCTATCTATCTATCTATCTATCTATCTATCTATCCACACTTAAGGTCTGAGTTTGCGTACATCCTTTTATATAAGTCTGGAATCTGCGATGACAGTGTGGTATCCTAATACAGCATGCAACAAAAATAAGGATAGCAGCCCACAGGTAAGGCCTGTAGGGAAGAGAGACTTGGCAGGATAGAAGGAAAGATGAGTGCAGAAATATATTGCACTGAGCAGAGTTTTTTTTAGGGTGCTCGGATTCTACTGTGCGAACTCAAGTATGACAACCTGTTCAATTCCTGCGATCCAGCCAGAGTCTGGACTTGAAGTAGAGTTTCTGGATAAAGGAAACAGCTGTGCACTCATCCCCTAATCAACTTTGTTAAACTCCAACATCTCTGAGAAACTTTCAGGGGATCTCTGAACAAAGTTTTAAGAATTATCCACAATAATTCATTTTGCCAGAGGTGCTTTAACAAATCCAACAGCAAACTTTTCCATCACGGGGTGAAATTTATAAATCAAGCTATCTGGTGTGAGTGTCTCACCTTCTCTGCTAAACTTCTATATTTAAGTGAAGTGGTGATTAAAGTTTTTTTTGTGCACCTTTGGATTTCTAGTTTCTTGATTTATTAAATTTAAGGGCAACTCCATGGCATACAGTAACACTTTATAAATGTAGGTATAAAAAATCTGCTAAATTCAACATGTTCCCGGTGATTCAGCAAGACTTTTTCAAGCTAATCACCAGACAAATAGTTATCATTAGATGGCGTCTTTGACCCATGTATCATTCTAGTTCATGACTCTGCCTGGATTTAGAGATCTGCATTAATACCTTACAAAGCTGCCAAAGTAATACATTTAACATGAGTATTGCATTCTTGGAAATCTAAAGTTTTCTTTTAAAACATTCTTTTTTTTCTCCAGTAAAATGAGTGAAATATGCTTCTTTTAAATATAATACATTAAATGATTAAGTTATATATAATTTCATATTACCGTGTAATATATTAGAGATTATGTAAATATTAGAAGGAAGTATCTTTTCTTTTTAAAAACAAAGTCAGACCCTGTGGTAAAAATGAAGCTTTTGTCTCATTGTTTTGTCTCCTTATCAATAGAACCAGAGGTCACTTTAAAGATCTCTTATCACCTTAAGAGTAGCCCAACCCATGCAGTCTGCATGGGTTGGGCTACCCTCTCCAACTCAAAGGGATGTTTGGACTCTTCCAGACCACTTTTCTGGCTCTGTGAGGTGATATCAGTTTGGCATGCAGGGATTCAGAAATACGCTGAATTACAGTCTAGTCAGCAGCAGCTGAACCCCAACAGCTCTGTTTTCTCATCCAGGCATCTGATTTTAATGATTTAGCAAATGAAAAGACATTTGATGAATGGCATGTGGGGTAACGTTTACTCAATTTAGAAACATGAGCAGAAATTCTAAGAAAACTGCACAAATTTGAGCTAACAAAAGATTAAAAAAAAGTATTTCCCTGTCAGGCTTTTTCATGCAATCCTCTAAATAACTGAAATTTAACTCACTGGTGTACTTTTAGCAGAGCAGCAAAAGGAATAACATGCTCTGTGTAAATGCACAGCTGATTCAACCTTTTGCAGTGACAGAAGGATTCATGGGTAACTTTTTGCACACACCCCACAGTTCCTACTTAAGGTCATTGTTAGAGTTTTTTTTTAAATCTTTTAATAACTTTGTTTTAAATCAGTTATTACGACCATATAGCATCCCACAAAGCTGTTTTAATATTAATAAGAAACACAATTACAGAGCAACGTCTGCATTGATTATGTTGAGCTCACTGACCTACTTTGCGTTTTGCTTATCAAAAAGATGTGGTAAGCCAACACCTGTTTAGTGGTTCTGCTTCCCCTCAGGTCTTTCATATCAGTCAGAGTGGAACCTTGTAATTTTACCTGATGCAAAGAACTGTAATGAATCCAAAACCTCTTTTAAATAGATTTTATTTTTAACTGGTTTAATGAGGAGCACAATTATACATGAGAAATTACATTAGTATAAAAAAGAACACACGTGACAATGCAGTTTTACATAATTACTGTGAAAAAGAAACCAGGATCTGTGTATTTTGTAAGTTTAGTTAAAATGACATTTTCAAAATGTAATAGTTCATATACTCAGAATTCACATAGGAAGCGGAGGAGCAGAGAGCTTTATAAATCGCCAATTATAATCTATGAGAAAAAAAATAAAGGCTAAAGTGAAAAAAATATATTCTAAAAATCATGCAAACCTAAGGCTATACAGAGCGAAGCACAAATCTGTAAATTGGACAAACAAAAGAATGTACTGATTAATGTAGTGTACTTTAACATCAGCTGGCTTTTACATGTGTTATAGATCTGTATCCTTAATTAAAATATATTTGAATATTCCAAATTTGAGACATTTGTGTAGTTTACTGCAAAGATTTACTAACGTTTACATTGGTCACAAGAGTTATCCCATAGAAAATGATTTCATTGGGAATTGTGCATCACTTTGTGGGCAGGTACGTTTTAACTCTCTCCAGCAAAGGAGTCGGATCCTGCAGAAAAGCTGCAAGACTGTTCCTGTTGACATATGCAGCCACGCCCAGGGCAGCAGCTGACAGAACCAGAGGCCAGTGCAAAGATCTCTTTGCTTTGGGGTCGTTACATGGCCTGGTTTGCATGGGCTGAGCGATTCTCTCCCACTGGGTGAGGATGGCCTGGCGAGCTCCAGCCCACTTTCCTGGTCCTCTGAGGCGATACTGGTATGGGGTGCAGGGACCAAGCATCACATTCAGTCCCAGCCTTGGATCGGTCAGCAGCATCCTTGTGATATTGGGTCGAACCCCAACCATCTCTGCGATCTCATCCATGTATCTGATGTAGTCAACCTGGATGGTATGTCTCTGACTGGTCACATACCTAAATATGAGACTCAAGTTGAACAAGTGCACATGATGGAAATATAAGCATTAGGTAATTACTAAGCTGAGTAATGCAGTACCTTTTAGCCATGTTGTTCTGCTTGCACATGACATCTTTCAGCATAGCACTTGCTGAAGGAAGCTTTATGCAGCCTGGTTTAAGGGATTCATAATGATTTACTTTTGTAAACACTCACACACACACACACACAAAATCTGCCAAGACAACAGCAATGAGAAAAAACCTCTTACCTTTAAAAACCCGTGTGACCCATCTGGCTTGCATCTCAGAGATGGGCATAATGGCTCCAAGAGGCTGCACAAGACCAATGACAGCAAGCGTTGGGCGGTCCAGCTCTGGAAGAAACACATACTTGTACAGAGATGTTTTGTTCTCAGTCACTGAGATGACTTGGGAGGTTAGGAATGGATAAGAAAAGTTGTAGCCAGTTGCAAACACCTGTAAGAAAAAAATGAGGCTTGTGTCATTAAACTAACTGCTGATTCTGCAGTTTTTTTTTCTCAAAGTGCAGTTGGGGCACAGAAGCAGACAGGACTGAGACTGGGTGTGGAGTTTGTACGCACAAATATCAAAACTTACCACCAGGTCAACGTCTTTCACTACAGTCCCATCATCAAACTCAACGCTGGAACCCTGAAATCTGCGGATGTTGGGCTTCACTTGAATTGTTCCAGATAGGATGCGGTTGGGAATCTCATCATTCACAGTAGGATGTTGGCTGAGCAACCTGAGACACCAGTAATACAATCCACAATATAAGTACATTTGTTATACGGCCAGACAGATATACAGAACATAAAACATGAAATGATTTTTTCAGGAAGAACTGAAAGGAAAAAAAGAGAAGAGTGATCACTTTGGATTACAAAAAAAAAAAAAAGAAATCAAGGCAACCTACAGACTTTTACACCATAAAGTGTACACTTCAATAAAATCTGCATGAGTACAGCACCTGTGCTTCGGCTTTAGATTGTACAGCGCGTGATCAAATCTTTGGTTGAGTTGTCTCTCTCCAAGGGAACAGAACCAACCAAAGGGAAGGACACTAGCTAGAAAATCAGTCACCCTGTTGAAATACAGATCAAGGGGCATCCCATTGTTTCCAACTCTGTTCAGGATCCAAGCTCCCCTTCGAGTGCTCAGATAAACCTACGTAAAGAAATAATAAATGTCACTGTGCAGATCATTTAAGGTGAACATTAGTTTTGATAATGTGCTTATTTGTAATAACATGTAAATGAAGCAGAAAAATACAGTAAAAATATGTTATCTGGGACGGTTAAAACAACCGAGTATCACCTGTACCATCCACTGTATGAGCATTTACAATCCTTTATCTTACTTACAAGAGCTGCTTGTGCAACTTTACAATCACCTCTGCTGTAACACTGACACCACTGAACATGAAGTGAAATGTTTCATGCAGTGTGTTGCATCTTAGTCCAACCTGCTTGGTGACTCGGCTCAGCTCAACTGCTATGTCTCCTCCAGAGTTGCCTATTCCAATCACCACAACCTTTTTGTTCCTCCACTCCTCAGAAGTCTTGTAGTCTCTGCTGTGGAAATACTTTCCAGTGAAAGTGTCAATCCCTGAGAGAAATAAGACATAACGTTGTGACACCTGTGCCATTGATTCTGACCCAAAATGACTGTGATTACTTTCCTTTAGCACACAATTCAAGCACAAAGTAAAGGTCATTAAAGCCTCAATGCTTCACACTTTGGATGTTACAGATTTGTGACGATACTGTAGCCTACTTTATAACCAGGCTGTACACAGTAAGAACACAACAAGATTAGTCATGTTGTGACAAAGGTTGATTATGAGCCTAATCAGCATGTCCAGTTGTTACCTGGGAAGTCATGAAGAGGCATGTTGGGCTGACAGTGATGTCCAATACAGATCATTACAGCATCAAAGATGTGTTTCTCCTTTTTGCCATCCTTATTTTCTGTCTGAAGATCCCACTGACCTGAATGAGAAAAATCTGACCTCTGCTTCACCTGCAAGACTTTAGTCTGGATACAGAAAGAGACACAGCTGGTTGATAACGGTGCAAAAACTTTCCTGTTGTCTTTATGATGACACAGAGAACCAAGTGAGAGCAGTTTGTTGGTAAAGCTTCCTCACATTAAGGCGGATGTACTTGGTGAGCTGGAAGTGGTCCGCATACATATGAAAGTAGTCCATAATGAGGGAGTTGTGCATAAAGTTTGGGAAATGTGCAGGAATGGGAAAGTCACTGAAACACATCATCTCCTTGGAGGTGTTGATAATGACAGAGTGGTAGATGCTGGCCCTGTCTGGCTCAGGATTCTCCTGCAATTTCAGATATATTTCTTTTTAATGTAGGCCTACAATATGGCAGAAATGTGAGACATGCATGGACATGAACCCACCTTAAACCTCCACAGACCGCCAATGTCATCGCTGCTTTCAAAGCAGACAGGCTCCAGCCCTTCATCCAGGCAACACTTAATGCAGGCCAGACCTGAAGCCCCTCCTCCAATCACAGCCACACGACGACGAGCCATGATTCAGCTCCGTGAACCAGATCAGTCCGAAAAGTTTCTCGCTGTAAACAAGATGATGCATCACTGCTGCGCCACACTGAGGACTTTCCTCCTATTTACTTCAGTTAGCTACGCTAATTAAAAAAAATGTTTCTTTTTTAATTCAATCCACTTATTTCACTTGATGTTCGCTTGAATGTGTCCGACAAAATAAGATTTACCAAATAGGCTCGAAATAAGTTTAAAAATTACTTGTCGTATTTTATCGGAAGGCGTGCCAAGACAGCGCTGCACCTATCAAAGTTACTGAGCACGCGCTCTGTCAACATTATGAGAACTCAATCGTTTTTAATATCAATAGATGCATGCAAAAGTAGCTAGAATGGCTATAAAAAGCTTACCCCTGAGGATCGAAGGAGAAACAGCTTCTTTCGTGTTGCATGCAGCTCGGAAGTGGGCGGAGTGAGAGTTGCTCTGCTTTGACCCTTGCTTCTCCACAACCAGTTATTTAGAGGGAGGGTAAACAGAGACTGATCGGATCAGTTAGCTTTTAACTGGCGATATCACGAACCTTTAGTTGCTTTTATCTAAATTATAAGCCAAAGAGCTAGTATCAAGCTTGTATGGAAATCCATTTAATCCCTTTTAATAATAATAAGAGGTAAAAAAAAAAATATATAAAGTGAAATATATGTACAAACAAATTTATAATATGCACATACAAACTACTCACAAAAAGCGGTATTCAACAAAAGAAATGTAAAAAGTTCACGTTACACTGAAATATCATAGATGTAGGTTAAGTAGCATCATGGTAATTCCTTCATTTCAAACTATTTATTGAAACAAAACCTAACAGTAGTGGGTAATCCACAATATAAAATGTTAATGGTTTAATAACTTTTATGTGGTCTTGGTCTGGTGATGTCTAAATGTGGAGTGTTTTAAATTTCATTTTATTCCTTGGCTTTTAACACTGCGTGAGTTGTGTCTTTAGTTTTATGTTTAACAACTTTTTTTAGTTATTTATTTTTTGTAACGTGATTTCATTTAATTTATTGTGGTATATTGCTTTGGTGCATCCATTTGTCATGGTTCAGACACTTTATTATTGTTTTAACGATTAAGCATCTTAGTACGTCGGAAGAAGTACATAAACTTTGTACAGTGCATTTTCACGTGTATTCAAAAGTTTAGAGAAAGTACAATTAAGTTCACCTTTAAAGGTTATAGAGAATTTTGACATCGCTGATAGAAAAATCCAAATATCCCAAACTTTTGTGAAACTAATATTACACGCACACACATTATATATTTATATAATGTCAGTCAGTATTTTAAGATGTTTTTTTTTTTTTTTTTTTTATATTTGAACTCAAGAAGATCCTGATAACATCAGTTTTTATGTGAATCAGGTTTATTGGAGCAGGAAACATCTAAAATCCGAGCTCTGTTTCTATTTAAAGACAAACATTAACCTGCATATTTATTATGGCTGATTTATTACCTCAAGTGGAAAAAAAAAATAGATTAGACAAAAACTGATTATATCACAATCTTGGCACACTACACAATCAGAAGCTTTGTTGCTAAGAGTTGATAAGAGTATATATCTATATTTATCTAGATCAATAAGGATATCTATAAGGATAGAAAGTAAAGTAACGGCATCAGCTGTTCAATCTGAACAGGAAAAAGGAGACAACCAGCTGCTACACCTATAAGGAGACAGAAAAGCACAAAGAAAATCATAAACATAGCTGTAGCTGTTTGTGATTAAACCCACAGGACGACACAGTGACTGTATCAGCATGCAGGTTAGTGAATGTGGGGGCAAACTATTAGTCCGGGCCACCGCAAAGATCAGAGACAACACGGGGCCCAGACCAGGTACACCCCCCCAGGGCAGGTATCCCAGCCAGCCTGCTACAGGGATGACCATGCATCTGCCCAGAGGGGAGCAGAGGAAGCCCCAGCCAGAGCACTGTGCTGCCATGGAGCACAGCCCCCAGGAAGCCCAGAATTCTTAAAAGACTGGCTTGAAAACATTCTTGTGTTGAATTTCAGTCACAGTTAACAGCTCTAAATCAATGAATGAAGCCCACCACTGCCAGTGTAGGCTTGGCCACTGTGGGAGAAAACACATGCTTGTCAAGACCAGCCTGCAGCCACACCATCAGGGGCAGGAAAGGGAAGCTGTAGCCTGTGGCAAACACCACTGCATCCACATGTGTGACACACATATACATATCAATGAGTGTATAGCAATGGAAATTTCAATGGATTATGTGAATTAAATAAACTATGACATGGTTTATGGGTTTTTATAGATCAGTTTTTATAGACTTTATTAATCCCATGAAAGATTTTCATTATATATTCCTTAAATATCTTGTCTATGATGGTCCCATCAACAAAGACAACACTGCCCTCACAGAACTCCTTCACGTATGGCTTCACCTGAATACAACCTAAAATGATCCAAGCTGGTAGATCATCATTCACTTGAGGAATCTGTGCCCAAAATCTGCCAACAGAAGAGACACAAACACACTCAGTTAGTTTTTAACTGAGTTTAGAGTGTAATTTATGCACTTGATGAATATGGGTCTACCCACAGTTCCTGACAAATAAAGGAAAAAACAATGTGTGCTTAAAAAACATACAAGACTTTACATTTAAAATTCTTAGCTTGAAAGCTTTGAACAAAAGTTTGTCACCATCTGCTGGACAAGTTCATACTTTCATGCCTCAGAGGAAAAATTAATAGGAGGAACGTCACTCTTCTATACTACATGTGGCGTTTCTGCAAATATTATTAAAGGTGTACACTTAATCTAAACTCTGCCCTCATGCTCATGTTTTGGTTTCAGGCATATAGTTTGTGGTCAAAAGCTTCATTCAGTTTCTTCTCCAACATCCCATGTAGAAAAGAGCTTTCGAATCATCGTCTCCACCCAAAGAAATCATAATCACGTCACCTGGGAGACCCCCCTATCCCACGTGGATGACAACCCAGGCTCCACTTCTGGTACTGAGGTACACCCTCAGGTTACCAGTGAACGATACATGAGCGTCACATCTCTTTTAAGAATGCATTTGAAACAAGAAGGTGCATAATGTTAAACAGTTCTCCTGTTTCAGAAAAAGACTGCATCCATGTAGTTTGGCTGAGTATCCACAGCAACATCTCCTCTGTCCGAGTTCCAACCACCGCCACTCTTTCCCCCTCTAAACCCTCAGCTTATTGGTGGTCCCAGCTGTGGAAGTATTTGTCTTTGAAGCTTTCAATTCCTGTAATGGAATAAGATAAATAAAATGATCAGCAGTGTGAGAAAATGACGTTTTCTTTTTCACCGGTGGAATTGAAAACAAAAATTAATAAATAAAATAAAAAAATCATGAGAATCTAAATTTACCTGCAAAGTCACTAAGTGGCAGGTGAGGTTGGGTGTAATGTCCAGTACAAATCACAGCAGCATCACAAACATTCAGATTCAGAACACTTTATTTATCCCCAAGGGGCAATTCAGTTTACAGACATGAGTCACAGCAATGGACAGGACATAATCCACACATTCCACATTACACACGGATCAGTCAGAGTTCAGGATAGAACGTCAGCAGCTAAAGATCCAGCCATACAGTGCAGCAGTTTTATCATCAGTTACAGTAAAAAGGCTAAAAAATAGATTAAAAACCTAAAAACAACACATGTAACATCTCACACTAAATTCTGTCATCAGAGTTTAAAAGTCTGATGGTGAGAGGGATAAAAGAATTAGCATATCTGTTTTCCTGCTGGGAGAGAGATGGCGCCTCCCAGAGGGCATCAAGGCAAACCTCTTTTTGAGGACATGATCTGAGTGGCTAATAATGCTCTTTGCTTTCTGGATCACCTGCCCCCTCCACAGAGACTGTAAATCTGGGATCTGCACACCCATGATCTTGGCACAACATTGCTGTACAAGCTGATTTTGTCCTTCACTGACAACCCATAAAACCAACATATACAAGAAAAAGTTAAAAGGTAAAAGAACAATAAAAGACACATAAAATAGATTTAGATACATTAAAAGAATTCAATTGTCCACAAGTTCAACCTTTTCTCCGTTAATGATACCGACATCATGCTTTGAAGGTTTTTTCCGTGAGCCAATTGTCATGACATGATCAGGACAAAAACATGTGTCTCCCTCTGCCTCTACATCTCACTACATCTCTGTCTCACACTGCCCACCAAAGTCTAAAAAACCCACACAAAAATCACAGATTGTTATTCACAATTCTTATAACAATTTCGCACATTTACAGAGATATCTCTCCGGTTGAAGACTTTTTGTTGAATGTGTCACTGTCATCCAGAGTAACTGCATGCTGCATGTTGTGTCTATTTGTGTTAGTTTACATTAATGAATACCTTACTCCATACAGACAAAGAAAAAAAAGAAAGAAAAACATTACCCCTATAGAAACCCGAAGCTTACTGAAACAACCAGTAACCACCAGGGAAATCAATGACTATTCATCATTCAAAAATAGTCTTAAGGAACGGTTAAAGTCACTCTACCAATATACCCACCATGTATGAAACGTATGGTCGTTGCTTCCTGTGTGTTAATCTTTGAATAGTTGTGTGTTATTATTTGAGATGTATCGATACATTCTTAACTAGATGCCTTTTTAATTTGCAGCCATTTATTGTAAATTTAAGCTGTTGTCTGCGTCTTATCTTCTGTCCCTTTGTCATAATATAATATGTTGTCTTATGTTGTTGTATTATGTAGTTTTTTTTTTGTTTTTAAATCCCTCTACTTGCCTCAAGACTAAAGGTGGACACTAACCATTGACTTTAATCCTACATATTTAAGACCCCCAGTTTGAGAACCACTGACCTAGATGTCGGAGAATCTACATAAACATCAAGGGATAAACTCAGCTCTTGTTATTAGTAAATTGATTTTTCGTATACAGAGTTGTGTCCATATTAGATTCATGTCAGTAAAGAAAATCATATGCATACACATGCACGCTACACAATGATGCAAGTGGCCTATAAAATGTTATAATAACGATACTTCACTAAGCATGGTAACACATGGAGGCCACAAGATGACAGTGTTTTCCAGGTTAGTGACTGTGAGCTAGCGTGTCCTCTCATATGTTCAACATTTAAGGAGCATTTAAGGTTAAGTTGACCAACATATTGAATCAAACTTCATGGCCATTTTCACTTTTATCCAGTTAAAATAGACTTGGATGCAACAACATAGTTACAGAAAACTTAATTTCTACAGAGACCTCATTTAGCCAGACTGCACTGAGATCATGGGAGGTACATTTCCTCTAAACATAGTTTTTAATATTTCTTATAATCCTACTGCACCCTCAAAAGTTCTAATATGAAGGCAACTGAAATGCTTGTAAAAGCAAGTACTTTTCAAGAGATGAGCATTTTTTATATCACTCTTCATGCACATACAGTCCCATTAGCATGTTTTTTAATTTCTTTTTAAACACGCTTTATCCAAAATACTGTTGAATACTGCTTCATGTTAGAAACCATGTTACTGCTGATAAATATATTATCGCCAGTAACAGCCTGGGTTTAGCCCCTTATGCATAATAATAAAGACAGCAACAACAATAACAATACTACTACTACTACTACTACAAGTAATAATAATATAATAATATTAATACATTTTATTTGTATAGTGATTTTCATGAACTCAAAGGCGCTTTAAAAGATAAAAGAAAAGAGAACAACAGTAGTAAATAATACAAATGTAGGTTAAAATGAGACAAATAACAAAGCAAAGTAAACAACACAAATAAAGCTGAAATAAAAAGTTGCTTAGGTGATAAAAGCAGAGTGAAAGAGGTGAGTTTTTAGTTGGAATTTGAAGGTAGCTGGGTGACCCTAGGGTTAGGATTAGGGTGACCCAACCACCTTCTTCATGGTAACAAATGTCTGATTTCTTGAACACAATAAGAAATCGGATGTTCTCTCTGCATTTGAGAGCCACAATTTTGAACTTTCAACAAGGCAGAAAATGTTTTTTTTTTTTTTTTCGCTGTTGGACTTGATGCACAAACTCAATGCAAACTTACAATTCTTTAGCCATAAATGATTACATCATAGCATTTGACCAATAAATTACACCCACTGGCCAATTCATTTCATACACCTTGCGAGTACTAGGTTGACATGGATTCAACAAGGTGCCGGGAACATTCCTCTGAGATTTTGGGCACCAGGTTTTAATACATTCGAACACCACTCTGATTTGTTGGCTGCACATCCATGATGCAATTCTCCAGTTCCACCACGTCCCTAAGCTGCTCTACTGGATTGAGATCTGGTGACTGTGGAGGTCACTGGAGTCCAGTAAACTCATTGTAATGTTCAAGAAACCAGCTGGAGATGATTTGAGCTTCATGACATGGTGCATTATCGTGCTGGAAGTATGTTGCTGACCATCAGAAGAGAACCCATGCATTCATGGGGAGAACATTCAAACAAGCAAAAAGCATAGAAAGGCCCGTTTTGAACCCCTCTACCCCAGCTGTGAGTCGAACTACAAACCTTCTTGCTCAGAGACATTGGTGCTAGCACACCACCATACAGCCCAGGAACAACTGAATATTTTAATGAAAACATTTTACATACTGTATACTTAAAAATACACTATTATAGCACATGTGTCTGAACCTCTACCTGCTGCTAACGTGTATTCATCGTGTTGTCATGGTGAGATGACACTATTCCTAAAACTTCAACAACCATTTCACCATGCATAGTTCGTAAAATCATCATCATCCAAAATTGTCTCAACTAAAGAATTTTATCTCATTGCCCAGATTATTAGAAAACTTAACATTTTGAGTTTGTGTAGCTTTTTATTTTATTTTTTTAAATATTTGCTCACCTAAATAACATAAAAAATGTTGAAATAGTAAATTTGTAGTTTGGGTTTTTACAGTAAAATGTAGCTGGTGAGTGTAAAAGTACAACGCTGTCGTTTTGCAAACCAGTATAAAAAAAACAAACAAACAGTATTTTCTGGGATTTGCTGTGTGTTTTATTTTGATATGTTGAAACTCTTAGGGAGAAAGTGGGTCTTTCAACCAGTGAACCATGAGTCCTTCAAAAAAATCTTGCCACTGTCCACTATCTCAGTTGCGTGTTACAGCATTGTGAAGAGTTTATATTTAAAAAGCATAGCCATTATCATAGTTCCTCCAAATATAATCAGCCAGGGACAACACAAGGCAGACCTCCTGGCTTTTGGTTCTGGTACCAGTCTGGTTTTGAAAGGCTTAGTGACTCGTTCCCACTGAGTGAAGATAGCATGTCGGGCACCTGTCCACTGTCCAGGCCCAGTGAGCCGATACTGGTAAGGAGTGCAGGGACCAAAGAAGACCTTGATCCAGAGCACAGGATCACTTGGAAGCAGTGTCAGTAGGTTTGGTCGAACACCCACCTGTGATCAGAATTTTATCAATTTTATTTCTTTTCTAAATACTTAACGACGGATAACAACATTTTACATAGCATTAATAAAACTAACCTCCTCTGCCATGAAATCTAAGTATGGAATGTAATCAACCTGTAGGGCAGCCAGTTGTGGGCTGAGAGAGCTGAGGAGACCACAGACAGAAGTTCAATTTGAATATAAACAGGAATTATTTAGATTTTATATTCAGACTGAGGATGTTTTTTCTTACCTGTGCATGTTTCTTCTTTTCTCAGACTCAATGACTTCCAGCATTTTTTCCATAGATGGAAGATGGCTCAGACCTGGAAAATAAAACACACATCTATCTATCTATCTATCTATCTATCTATCTATCTATCTATCTATCTATCTATCTATCTATCTATCTATCTATCTATCTATCTATCTATATATATATATATATATATATATATATATATATATATATATATACACACACACGTGTGTGTGTGCATGTGTAAAATGATGGTACCTGTAAAGACCTTAACAGCCCAGCGTGCCTGCAACTCCACTATTGGCATGATTGGCCCTTTTGCTTGGAAAAGACCCATGACGGCCAGTGTGGGGTGTTGTAGAGACGGTGGAAACACTCTTCTGAATAAAGTTTAAAAAAAAAGAAAAATTTTATATATTGATCACAAAGTAAAACATAACGATTCAGATCTTTAATTATAATCAAAGAAAACAAAGATGAGTTGTGGGACAATCTCAGGTTTATTAACTGAATTCAACAAGATTTATCTAATTGCTATGAAATAAACATTATTTTACAACATTATGTCAAAAATGTTAATGAATCAATAAATTGCAGAATGCATTCATTTCCCTGTCTCAGTTTTTCAAATAAAGCATTTAGATTAACTATGTAATTAGCTTATAAACTGTCAGTTATAGTATAAATAGCACTGTTTTGTGACGCAGCATTTAGGACTGTCTATGCATGTCACAGTTTAAACTCTATCCATGCAAAACTTACTTGTACAATTTCAGTTCTCTGGAGGGTCCTTCAGACAGAGCCGAGGGCAGGAATGGGAAAATTCCATTATAACCAGTACAGAAGATCACAGCATTGATGTTCTCCTCCACTGTTCCATCTTCAAAAATGACTCTTGAATCCTTAAACCCTTTTAGGTTGGGCTTCATGACCAGTGCCCCTTGAAGGATTCGGCCAGGAAGATCGTCGTTGATCAGAGGCCTTCTGTCCAATAGTCTGTGGAAGGGAAGACATGATAATCAGTGTTAATAAAACTTATGCAAGACAAGACATTTGCATGATGACACTGCCTTTTTGTAAGTTAATAGCATCAAGCAGAGATCTTGGATGTTAACATGCCCAGAAAGATGCCCTCAGGCTGTGGGGCAACATCAATACATCACATTCAACTCATTAATCCGTATAAAACTAGTGGATGTCACCTGTGTTTGGGTTTCAAGCCGTACAGCCTGTGGTCATATTTATGGTTCAGAGCTCTCTCTGCAGCCCAGTTGACCAAAGTCTTGGGGAGCATAGTTAGGAAACTGTTGAACCTGGTGATCATTGTCATGTCCAGAGGAAGGCCATTACCAGCCATTCTGCCAATCACCCATGCCCCCTGGCGTGTACTTAGAAATGTCTGGCAGGGAGGAGAAGAAGACTGGCTGTAAGTGCATAAAAATACAGAAAAGAGAAACACATTTCTGTGTAGAGAAATGATTTGTGATGAATGATGTTTTACACAGCTCTTAGAGCAGGCATGTCAAACTGGTCCAGCAAAGGGCCGTGTGGCTGCAGGTTTTTGTTCCAGCCAGCCAAGAGCACACAGTTTGACCAATCAGCTGTCTGAAGACTGAGATCAGTTGATTGAATCAGTCAAATCTGGTGTGCTGCTGCTTGGTTGGAACAAAAACCTGCAGCCACACGGCCCTTTGCTGGACCAGTTTGACATATGTGTCTTAGAGCAACACATGGGCGGATTAGTAAACCTTGTTATCTGTTTCAGGTTCTCAAGCAACAAAGACATTTTTGTATTCTTGTTCTGCCTTACCTTCTCTGCAGAGCGGCTAATCTCTACTGCAATATCGCCTCCAGAGTTTCCAATGCCGACCACCACCACCCTTTTTCCTCTGCTGGCATCTGCATCTTTATACTCCCAGCTGTGAAGAAACCTGCCACTAAAGGTCTCATGTCCTGGAAAAAGACAGATGTTGTAAGAACTAGGAGCGAAAGATGAGAGAGGTTTGATAAAGAAAAATTAGGTTTAAAGTAGCATAAAGCAACATTGAACTTACTGCATCCATCTGCTCACCTTTAAAATTGGACAGGGGTAATACTGGATGGGTATAGTGACCTGAGCACACCAGAACTGCATCAAAGATGTGCCTTTCCTCCTTGCCATCATTCTTTATAATAACTACATCCCACTGACCAGACAGAGAGAAGTCTGGTCTTTGTGTAACTTTCTTCACTGTGGTCTGAAGGGTGCACACTGGTGTTAGTAAAAACATGCATTTTAAATTTCTTTGACTTTTCATGAAGAAGATAGCTGTGATCAAACAGGAATAACCTGGAAGTTAATGTATCTGAGCAGGTCAAAGTGCTCTGCGTAGAACCTGAAGTACTGCAGTAACTGGGAGTTGTGCATGTAGTTGGGAAAATGATCTGGCATGGGAAAATCACTGAAACACATCATCTCTTTGGAAGTATTAACCACTAAAGAGCGGTAGATGCTGGATCGCTCTGGTTCAGGGGACTCCTGTGAAAACAAAGACAGACAATCCTGGAGTTTGTAAAAACTAGACTCTCACAAGGACATTTTACAGTTTCATTTGGTCTTGCTTTGTTCAAATCTCCCATGTGTAACAGGATACCGTCTCAAACTGTCCAAGTACTCACCTTAAATTTCCACAAGCCGCCAATGTCATCACTGCTTTCAAAGCAGACAGGCTCTAATCCCTCATCAACACAAGTCTTGACACAGACCAAGCCTGAACTGCCTGCTCCAACTATTGCGACACGTCGAACCATTACTGAGTCCTTGGAAAGGGAAGGAAACTACCAGTCAGAAATGTTTCACATCTACAAGGAAAACTATCAGTTTTACATTTCATAGTATGTGCTGGCACTGACTTTTTCTAAACTCATTTTGGCTATCAGTTGGAAACCAAAAGCACATAAAGAAACTTCTTTCTAATCATTGAACAACAGTGTTTTTGTTATAGCTGTTCTTACCTTCTTCCTTAAGGCAGTCAAAAGTCATGTGCAGCTGTTGTCAAATGTTAAACAGTCTGTAGGCCTGCATGAACCGAGCTGTTGCTAGTTACATAATCAGTTGAACGGTAACGGAGGGGAGGGACTTTAACCCTGCTGGGTGAGTGGAAATATTTCAGTTACAGTGCAAAACAAATGATTGATCAGACGTGAAAGAAGGAGTGGAAAGGTGGAATTTCACCTTTAACAAGCACCAAGCAACACTGTGGGAACAAAACCTAAAAAACAAAAAACACCTTTAACCACTTTCACATTGTATAAAAATCTAAGTTCTTGCTCAGGTGAACTTATTCAAGATTCAAGAACTCTTTATTGTCAGTATGCATTTACATAATATTTATTTTGGTAACTCTCATCTTACTGTCAAATATATACACCATGAAATTAAATTAAATTAGAAACACACCAATATTAAAAAAAAAACTAAATTAAAATCATTCAATGGAAAGATACACTAAAAGTACAGGTGTGCAAATATATGCTGTCATCTAGCTGCAGAAATGTCCCTGTGATAATGTACAATGAAGCAAATGGTGCAAGTTGCACTTCAGACAGTCAGAAAATATTCAGAGGGAAGTAAATGAGTCTGTCTTAGTGTATGTGTGTAAAAGGGATGGTGGTGAGAGTTCATGTTCATGTTTCTATTAATATTTTGGTAAAAATTAGTCTCTATTATTGTCCAAATTGTACAAATCTGCTTTGTCATTGTGCAAATGGCTTTCCAGTAATGAAGAAATAAAAGAGATTGTTTCTGTTCTTGGATATTTGCTGCTTTATTTAAGTGTTAATACTTTCTAAAGCCATGAAAGCCATGCAACTAACAGTACCTATGTGTACTGAATATAAATACAGTAAATCTGTCATTAAAATCTGTAACTTTCACATTATTGACAAGTCCTGAGAGTGTTGTTAACTTGTCCTAACTTGAATAAACCAACAAAAACAAGTGTTGGAGTGTCCAGCTTCACTCTATTTATCTCGTCTGATGAGTGGGATTTTATTTTAATGACAACTTTGGTGTTGTAAATCAAAGTCAAGTCTACAGCTATAGCAAAATATGTATTTAAAAAAACACGGGATACAGAAAGAAGATGAGTCATCTAAAATTGTAAAACTGGTTAAAATACTTTATGAAGTATGTAGAGGTATTTCAGCAGCTTCTCTAAAACAGCGGTGTTAGTTAAGTTTTAAGTTACAGTATATAACCACAAAGAGGACAGTGCCACATGTTGGCATATATGATGATAAGTGACAGATGATGATGTAGAAACAGCTGATGTGGATAGAGGTATACGATGAGACATCCAACTCCTGCCTTATTTAGACTGTAGATGGAGTTTGGACAGCAGGGTGGGGAAGTTTGTTGGGTTGTTAACTTGAATGTAGTAAGGAGCAGCTCCTCCAGCCATGATGTCAAACTCAACCTGATCAGACAGTCTGGGTCTGAACCCTGTTGTACATCCAGCTAGGGTAGGCATGTAAGAAGATTATTCACTGTACCTACAATAATTTGAGAAGCAGTCAGTCTCTCCTGTGTATATAATATGAATCACTTTGTAATAATAAAATAATAATCATTTCAGACCTGTCTGGTATTTAGGCAGCTTCTTATGTTGTGAGGGTTTAAAAACATGCTTATATACAACAAACAGACATGATGTCCACTATGTCCACCTATAATAAAGAATACATATTTGTCAGATGTTTTTATGTTAGTACAAATTGAAGGCACTTGAGACAACATATTTCTCTGACATTTTCCACAGAGCTGCCATCATCAAACACCCCGGTAGAGCCATGAATCTCCTTCAGGTTTGGTTTGACGAGGACTGACCCGAACAGAATCTTGAAGGGCAGATCATCAGAGGAATCTGACTGAAACGTCTGTTGAGGTGACAGAATGCATGAGAGGTAAAGTTTACCAGTAGCCTTTAAATATCATAAAATCATTTAATAAATGAACAAATACTAGTTTAAATAGCATCTGTATTCTTCCATAGAGCAACTCACTGCTCTTGGTAACCAGGATGGGTTAAATGCAGAGAAAGCATTTCCAAGCTGGGATTAATAAGGTATAATAAAAAAAAATAAAGTTACAAATTTTTGTCTGTGCACGATATGATGAGTATGCTAACTCTGGTAAACCAATATCAGGTTATGAATGGATAAAATGCAATCAAACTTGATCTTCAGCAAAGGAGAAATGATAAATCTAGGAATGCCTCCTAAAGAAGGCTTTCATGAGTTTATGGCTCCCATGTAAACAGAAATTGTTTGGACCACACAGAGTCAAAACAATGACTTAGTCCAAGGGGTTGTATATGAACAACTGCTTATCCTAGCGCTGGATAAGCAGGAAACCTCAAGGACTGACTGGCACAGAGCTGAAGTGAGTGTGCATTGGTCTTTCTTAGTAACAGCTGGAGTGGAGGGTGTCCCCTAGCAACGGGCTTGATAGATTTCAGAGAAAAGCTGAGAGTATAAAAGTGTTTGAATTGGCTAAAATATCGTCTTTTCCTGGAGCTATGGATGGAGAGAGCCAACCTCCTCACTAATGATGGATCAAGAGCTAAAGATTGTACCACAACCCCTCAGCTGCAGACCAGATTGTATTACTGAGTTTCCATGGCTTACTCATAAATTAAGATGGGAAATCCTATCAAGTGGAAGAAGTATTTGGAATACTTTACGCTCCATGTATTACTGTTTGGATCATTCTCTGGGACTTAAATGATTTTCAGATCACCCTTTTACTGCATTGAAGGGTGTGGATACTTCCCATGTGGAAGGATAAAAGGACAGTTTTGGTTGGACTGCTCTTTAAACCTTTGTCTCAAACAGATTCATTCAGAACCAGCTCAGACAACCATGGATATGTGATGGAATGAAATAACTCAGGATTATTGAATTTGGATGTAATCAAAGCCAAACGTGTACCTTTAGTCTATCCTTACTGCGGTTAGGGACTGGAGGACAAGAATCAGTTCCACATGTACAGGTGTGCTTTGAGATTGACACCCCATTCATGATCATTTTCTAATAAAACCCAAGTTTTTATTTATTTATTTTTTAACCCCTAACCGGGTAATGTCGCAGTGCTGAAATTAATGCAATAAATTTGCAAGCTGTGATATGAGAGAAACCATTGATGGCAGTGTTGGAACCAGTTTCACTGGAAGGAAAGTCTGAGGATTGGCATCAGTAAAAATGATAGAAAGTTTCAAACACAAGACATAGTGTGATTGTTTTTAAGAGTTTCATATGACACTGGTGCTGTTTGGTTTCTGTTTTTTCTTCAATCTAAAAAAAGAACAAACAAACAAAGAAAAAAACCAAAAAAACAAAAAAAAAAACAAAAAAACAAAAGCTAACATCCTCTATTGCCATGTTTATCATCTTTAACACCCCAAAAATGTGACAATTCTATCCGGTCTTAGTTTTCTAATGCACTTCCTTGTGGAATCCTAGTGTGAACAATTATGCCCACAATGGAATATACGCAAACATGAGGTTTAAAAGCTAGTATAGTATAATATACATTCTGGTTTAGAGGAGGACCGTAGCAAACTATTTTGTCCCTTTGATTATAGGACTTGTTGGTAATTCTAAAATATTGATGATATTAGGCAGGAAATCAGACCATCAAATGTAAAAACGCATTGAGACATCATTGAACAAAGATGACATGCAGACTATTTCAATAAATTTTACAGTCTATTTGCAGTCTATTTCTTTGAAAGTAGATAAAATCTAATCACTTTTTGCTTAATCCATTTCAGAGATTTGCTTAAAATTTTATTAAGGAAAACGTAATATTATAAATAAAATTACTTTTTGAGTTATGCTGCTAACAGACAGACAGACAGACAAATGGCGCCAAAAACATAACCTCCACCTTGGCGATGGTAACAATGACTTGCATACAAGATGTTTTTTACTTCTTGACTCACAAACTCAGTTGTGGAGGATGAATCAAAAATTTTGGTTTGGATTTCTATTTACATACATATATCACAGTAATTTCCCATAAAATTCCACACATAGCTTAAAAAGAGATCACAATTAATTGCACATAAAGCAGGAAAAAATGGCTTTATTAGCATTAATTAGCGAATTAGCAAAAATCCCTGTTAGCTGTAACGTTAAGATTTAAGAAACTCAGGATGCATTAAATTGTTTTCCTCTGCTTTTCCATTCAAGTATTTTGATAATTAAATACAGAGCATTTTTATATTTAATTGCTTTGATCCCATAAGATGCATACAAACCAATAAAATGAGCTTTATCTTACTTTTGCCTGGTATTTTACAATTCAGCTGCCTCAAATGTAATTTAATGAAGGACACAAATACAGACAAAGGAGGCAGGTAGATTAAAAAAAAGTTGTTTTAATCAAACACACTAAGATATAAAAAAGCAAGATGCAAATGTAACAGAAAGAACATGAGTCTGAATGGAAAAGTAAAACTGGATTAGAATCATCGATGAACAAACCAAATCTGTCAGGAGACTGGGGAAACTGGGTAGTTTATATAAAAACACGATAATGGTCAAAAGGTGGCAGATGTGTGGCAGTGAACTGAAAGTATGAACCAACCAGGAACAGGCAAAGAAAAAACAAACAACTGAATTAACAAAGACAAATTACAAAAGAAAACATGAAGAAAAACTGAAACACAGAACATGACAATTCAGTCCAAACAACATTACTACCGACCACAATACCAGTAAATCTAATTAACATTTATATTTAACACAAAAAACTGGCGTAGCTTTAGATCAACATGCAAATTTTTGATTTTTATACAATGAAAATGTGGAGCTTTTGAAAATTGAAGATGTATAAAATATTAAATTCTAACACTGGAAACCCCAGTTTGCTTTTCTTTATTAATTATGTAACTATGAGCTACTATGACCAGAAAGTCCTGAACCAAACACCCAGTTATATTTCAGCAATAGTCAATGTGAAGTTTGGTTAAAAATGCAAACCAGTATTTTTATATTAGGTCAACATTTGATATAAAACATTTCAATATGAAGCATAGCTCAGAGAAATTAGTTATTAAAGATTTAAATTGCAAAGATACTATAAAACATCCTCAGTCAGCTGCTCAGTACAGACCCCTTTTAACAATCTCTATAATTACAACCCAAACAGAAGTTTACTGAATTTCTAACAGATCTAGAAACAGCAGATAAGCAGATAAGGCTCATATTTTGTTTTTAGAGTTCTGCATTGTGTGACTTATGCAGTTGGATCAGACAGCATGCAGACGGAGGCTGGACAGCAGGGTGTGGATGGTGTCTGGATTACGTGTATGGAAGTAGTATGCTGCAGCTCCTCCGGCCATGAGAGTCAGACTCAGTTTTACCAGGCGGCCAGCAAAGGAAGGCTCCTGTTCCAGCACCTGGAAGACATTGACCGCTTTAAGATAATGTGGTGTTGTAGTTGTCGAATTAGTTTAGAACTTTGTGCAATACTTTGAGAAAAGTAGTTGAAGCAACTCACAGACCTGTCTGGTTTTTAGGGGCTGGTACATGCGGTCAAACTGGGTGAAGATGGCCTCACGGGCTCCCTCCCATTTCCCTGGTCCCATCAGACGGTACTGGTAAGCAGTGACAGGTCCCCATAAAACCCTCTTAAACAGAGGATAGTCTGTGAAGAGGAGCCAGAGGAGACTTGGTCGTACTCCAATCTCTCCAGCTATTTCATCCATGTAAGAAACAAAATCCACCTGCAGTGGAGTCAGTTTTGACACGATGTAGCTGTGGAGATGGTTGAGAAATTATTGTACAATTACTAAATTAAATGAAGGTACAAGTAAAATGTATATGTAATATTTGGTGCTTCGTGGAAAGGAATATTTACTGTTTCTCGATGTCCTTAGTGTCCTTTTCAACAGCCTTGATCATGGACTGGTTTGAGAGCAGCTTTTTATATCCTGAGCAGTGTTGGGCAAGTTACTTTAAATTAGTAACTTAGTTACAGTTACTAGTTACTCCTTCCAACAGTAACTTAGTTACTTTGGTTACTCATTACTTTCAAAGTAACTAGTTACTAGAGAAAGTAACTTTTTTCCATGCTACTACAAGTGCAGTGCGCCATCTAGTGATATACATGTACAACTGCAGTAGAGCAGTGTAATAATAAATCAAACATGATAATGTCTCTTTTCCTCTCATTTATTTTATCCTTCTATTTTGATACTTTTCTATTGTTCCCCACCTTGTACAAATGCACACACATTATTTTGGAGTTGATGTGGCACATTGCTTGATTTAAAAAAAACTTGATTGTACCCAATAGTATTACGATGAAGCAGCATCACCAGGGTGTTTTTCAATTAGCTTAGTAGATGAATGCTGTTTCTGAAGATGTTTCTGAAGGTTGGAATTGCTAGTCTTCGACGTGGATAGAGTTTTTGAACCTCCACAAAGATTACAGGTCACCAAAATATTCATGTTGTCTTTTGCTGACACAAAAGAAAAATAATGCGCATATTTCCATGATAGAAAGCCCACGCCTGGGCTGTGTTCACCTGCTGCCATGGTTGTTTTCTTGTTTTCATTCACCTGGATGTCGACTGGCGGTCACATGCTCTCTCTCTCTCTCTCTCTCTCTCTCTCTCTCTCTCTCTCTCTCTCATCCTTAAGTAGCGAATAACGAGTCTTTTTAAATCACAATAACGAGTAACGCGTTCCTGCTTTTTACAAACTAATTAGTTACAGCGCAAGTTACTGTAAAATTAACGTAGTTACTGTAACGCGTTACTAAATAACGCGTTAGTCCCAACACTGATCCTGAGAAGCACAAAATAGGAAACATGAAGAGGTCATTAGACTGTCATGTATTTGGGAAGTATCTAGATTGTTGTCAGGAGATTCTGTAAGTCAACCTTGTTGCCTCACCTTTGAAGACATGTGTGACCCAGCGAGCCTGTATTTCAGCTTGAGGCATGATGGCTCCAAGGGCATGAATGAAGCCCACAACAGCCAGGGTGGGATGCTCCATGTTGGGAGGGAAAACATGCTTGTACAGACCTACACGGTGCCCAGACTTGTACATGACATTGTTTGGCAGGTAGGGGAAGTCGTAATTGTACCCTGTGGCGAACACAATTGTATTCACCTGTAATAAAAAGATGCATACATTTAAATTTAAATGCCAAAAGGCTCTTGAAGAAAACTTAAAAGAAAATTCTGACCTTTTCCACAGTGCTGCCGTCTTCAAACACCACAGTGGAGCCCCGGATTTCCTTTACGTTTGGTTTGATGATGACTGATCCAGACAGAATCTTAAGTGGAAGATCATCATTGATCACAGGAATCTGACTGAAGAGCCTGGTGAGGAAGCAGGACACCAATAATCAGTCAATCTTTATATTGCACTTTTTCACGCAAACTGCAACTCAAAGTGCTTAAAAATATAGACAAACAATAAGTAAAAAGGAATATGAATAAAGAATAAAACTGATCCCAAAAACGTGTTGTCGATACAAATAAAACAGAGCACAAAGAGTTTGATGAATTAGACATAAACTGTCAAAAGAGGTTAATTCTAAGTCTAGTCTTATAGACATAAATGGGCATCAACAGTTTGCACCTTGCAAAGGTGACTTGAAGTTGTTGAGGAGACTGAAATCTAGATGTTCTGAACATTCTTGTTTAGCAGGATTTGATGAGGGAGGTTCAGCAGAATAAGAATAGTATATGTTTCAACGGTGAGGTGTCTTTTTAATGTCTTTGAATTGTCAATAATCTCATCAGTATTTGGAATCGCAGAAAAGGAAGAGGGTGTGTTCAGGATATAAACAATCACATGGGTCAGTACAGCATGATGCAAATTAGCAATGAACATTCAACAGTCAGCTTTATTGGGAAGTACACCAACTCTGATAAAAAACTGTAAAGTAATTCTAAAACAGGTTAAAGTTATTGATCAAACCTGTGCGGTGGATTCTACAAACTGACTGCAACCAAGTGTTAAGGGTCAGTAACCTGCTAACATGACCTGAACCTCCACTCACAGTGTACATGCAGCCTGGGATAAAAATGTTCTTTGGTCAGAGTTCTACTGTTGCTTCAGAATTATCGATGTGAGTGGTTACGGTTTTCATGGAGGATGGCAGTGAAGGCAGAAAACTTGGAGCTTTACTAATAAGTCAGAAGCAGTTGTGCCAGGGAAAGGATGTGTGGCTGCATTAAAGAAATATAGGTATGGAATCACCACCAATAATCAGGGGTGTAAATGAGAAAAGCAGCTGAGGAGATGACTGGGCTTTATCATATTTGGAGTTGGTCATGGGAGCAGCGCTCTGACCATGGGTGCATTGTATCCGGTGGGGTAGTTATTGGGAAGTTGCTGGGTTGTGTGATGTCACCCTCTCAGCCTCTGGAAGACTGAGGCCCTCGGTGCTCTTTCTGTTCACAGCCTCTTTCAGCAGCCTACAGCAAGACAAGGACAAAGGCTTCACTGCTAAGTGGCGACTTGTGTTCCACCGCTTCTCTTTGCTGGTCTGGTGAGCCTGGACAGTCTTCACTGGTTTTGCAGAATGAAGAGATGTTGCATCTTGGTCTTTTTCCTGCAGAGCCTCCGGGGTTTCGAAAGCATCTTCATCAGGCAAAACCACGAAATGATTTTATGGTTCCAGCATAGTGGCATGGCTGTCAGAGCCCCTGATAGGACCTTTCCACCAAAAACCACTTCTGACCAAGATGACTAAATCTGAAGGAGGTTTGATGGATTGTTGATGTGCAAACTGGAGCCATGGATCTTGTTCCCATTTGAACCCATTCAGGTTGTACTGGGACCTATGTTGATGGGACTGCAGCAAATGACTCAACACCAGCCTTGATGTCTGATGTTATCCCTTCGCTCTGACACTCAGCAAGTCACCCATCCTTTCAGTGACCAGCTACAACACCAGTTATTGAAATCCAAGGGAGAGTTGTGGCTGACTTGGAGACTGTAACCTGAGAGTCAGGAGGATGGCGACAAACGGGGGGCGGTCAGTGGTGCCAGTCTCCAGCGAGTGGATATTCTCTTCGAAATCACAGCTCCTGCACACTGACAGTTGTTGTTGTTAAAAGCTCCTTTTTGGGGGACAAAATTATTTCTGGATGACTTTTATCCAATATATATTCATGATAGATATGAATGAAAATGTCTTAACAGGCTGGATTAAGATTTTAAAATTAGTTGAGTGTGCTTTATTTCCCTCTCCCAGATAAGAGTAAAAGTTAGTTGCAGTTAAAGAGAAAGAGGCTTCATTACTACAATCTGTTTTACTTTCCAGCAACAACATCAAGAGCAACAATCATTGATATCCTGGCAAAACCTACCTGTGTTTGGGTTTGAGGGCATACATGGTGTGGTCATACATAGCATTGAGTTTCTTCTCTCCAAACCAGTTAAAGAAGTTGATAGGCAGCAGCTGGAACAGGATGTGGACAAAGCGTGTGTTGTACTTCATGTCCACTGGCAGGCCGTCATCAGAAACCTGACGAATGACCCAGGCCCCACGGCGTGTGCTCATGTACACCTGCAAGATAAGGGGGGTGCAACTTAAGATGCATTGAAATCAGTGAGGAATGCTTCATATCAAAAGACAACAAGAACAATAAGAACCTGCTCAGCAACTCTGCTGGTCTCTACAGCGATATCACCTCCAGAGTTACCAATCCCAATGACCACCACTGTCTTTCCATACATGTCCTCAGGACCCTTGTAGTCCCAGCTGTGCAAGTATTTTCCTTCAAAGGTCTCAATCCCTGCAACACATTTGTGATGTAGTTTTGTTTGTTATTTGCTGGAATGTATAAGTAACATTAAAATGAAGAACAGGGATGATATGTGGAAAGTTTGTACAAAACACACATCTACCTGGGAAGTCTTTGAGTGGCAGGTTGGGGTAGGTATAGTGACCAGAGCAGCAGATAACTGCATCAAAGACGTGCCTCTCCTCTTGTCCATCTCTGCTCTCTGTCACCACTTCCCACTGACCAGTGCGAGAAAAGTCTGGTCTCATTGTGACTCTCTTCACTGCGGTCTGAATTATAACAAAATAAGATAGTGAATGGTAATCCAAATGCAGCAAAAATTTAATTCAGCTTTTGTCCCTTCTTACCTGGAATTGAATGTGCCGTAGTAGTTTAAAGTGCTCTGCATACATCCTGAAGTACCTCATGATTTTAGAGTGGTGCATGTAGTTGGGATAATCAGCTGGGATTGGGAAGTCACTGAAGCACATCATTTCCTTGGAGATATTGATGGTGAGGGAACGGTAGATGCTGGCCCTGCTTAGCTCTGATACTTCCTGCAGAAAAACAGTTTGTACATGACATCACAAGGCTGAAAGCTAGTGGAAACAACGGCAGCAACTTTGTCCATCTCACTCAGTTTTCCATCAACAGCTCAGAGAATTTAAAAGTTGAGTACTTGCCTTGAATTTCCACAGTCCACCAATGTCATCGCTGCTTTCAAAGCAGGTCGGAACCATGCCCTCATCTAGACAAGCCTTGATGCTGGTCAGACCGGAGGGACCTGCCCCAATCACTGCTACCTTGTGCACCATGATGGAGCTGCAAGAAGACAGACGTAGGTTAATTCTTATCAGATTTCTCTGTTGTATTATTTTTTCAGTGTGTTTCTATAGTTTTCAGTTTAGGCTGTCTTCTGATCAGTTTTCTTTGTGTTAGTGTTGCTACCTGGTCTATTTATTATATTTTGTTGTGTGCCACATCTATAGTCGCACTGTGGGATAAGGCTTCTTCTGTACAATATGATATACTGTCACTCACTACTTCTACCTTTACCTCTCTGCCAGCCTGTGATAAAAGCGGCCAGAAGTCATGTAGCTTTATCCCCAACCAATCCTTGACACACCATAAGCAGATATGCATGAGGATGTACATGACTGGTTCTTTGTTGCTTTTTTTCTTCCTGCTATATGGTCACCCATTTTATGATGACTCTGATGAAGGCCACCATTTAAGATTTGTCTGTCCAACAATACAACAACAGTTTTGCAAATTATTTAATGAGACTTGAGAACAAACTTAACTCTATATTAAGTCTCATATAAATTATACAAATATTATTTAGTTTGATTGCACTTCATACAAAGCTTTTGAGCATTATAATTTTAACCTTTTAAACTTTTTAAGTCTTGAGATTTTAAACCCTCTCTTTGGAAGATTGTTCAGAGCAAGGCAGCAGCAGTTCAGGACCAACCCCTAAGGTCCACATAGGATTCCCTATAGCAGTGAGATGTAATAAGATCTGCTTTCAGGCACTGGAATCTGTCAGATACGATCACAAGAAAAATAATTTAACCCCCACTGTTTTAGTAATTCTGGTTTAGTGGGCGCAGACAGTTAAACACTGATAAGTCTTTGCTTTAGTGCTGTATGATATACAAGCCAAACGCCAAGCTCAATAGAAAAAGCTGTGATGTGCTGTTTGTTGTCTGGAAGAGTCAATAAGATTATTCATTACTTTTGGAGCTGCTGTAGTTGTACTATGCCCTTTCCTAAAGCCAGACTGAAAGTTTGATAAGATGGGTGAGCTGGGTCACCCCCCTTTTAAATTACAAGAGAACCAAGACAAATATTTCTAAACAGAATTCATTTCACTTGTGTCCAAAGAGAGATTTGAAAGAAAGATAAGCCAAAGGTGATGCAACACAACCTGATGGTATCTTTGAATAATAAGGCAAAAGATTGTCTCAACCTTCTGATTTTCTAATATCTAAATGTTTTAGGGCTTTACACAAAAAAGCAACTTGTCACATAAGGATCATAAGAATGAGCAGTAATACTAAGAAACTCACAACAGTTTTTATTAAAACAACCTTTACATTTTCTTTTGTATCTTTGACTGTGAATGGAAAGAGAGAGGATGGGGGCTCTATCCCAATGATATCACCATCTAATGGTTTCATTGTCTTTGAAATATAAAGAATTATGTAAGGTGTTTGAGGTTTCTTAAAGCAAATTAATACTTTTGGCTAGTCTGCTTTCAGCAGTACATTTAGTTTTCTTCTTTAAAAGAACCACAGCCAGCCTGAATTAAGATTTGTTTCCCATTCTTTCCCACTCATGAAATAAGTAAGATAAATCAGTTTAAATGTTAACGTTAATGTTAAATTTTTTTATACATTGTTAGGAGTAAAATGAATTATTTCCCAGTCAAAGTAAAACAATGTCACAAGTTCAGAAAAGTCCTTCATGTCTAGTTTAATGATACGATGAGGTTTAGTTATTTTTGTATTTTTATGACTGCCACTAATGCCATCTGGGAGGACGCATCTGAGTATTCTTGAGTATTGTAGCTGAGGAGTGTTTTTACAAGATTGAAATAAATGACAATATACACTTTCAAGGCACTTAAGAAAATTGGAAAATATTTAACAAGCTGGAATAAGTGTGTTGTTGAATTTATATCACACCCACACAACTTCAACCTTAAATGACCCGACTCTGAGGTTTAAAGATGAAACAAGAAGATCTTCTTCCACTTTTTTAAATATGCATTTTAACAGCTGCAGCGTGGTGTTAACTGTCAGAAAGGTAACACCATCTATTAAAGAAAGGGGCTGGGGTCTGAATGGTCCTGTCTTTACCTTGACACATTCATTCACCCCCTTCCTTTCCTCTGAGTGATTCCCCTCAGACTTCACTACCTCTTAAATCAGACATAAAGACTGATTGATTTCATTACCAGCTTCTGGTCACCTGAACCAGCTGCAGCTTGTACAGAACGCAGCTGCACGTCTGTTGGCAAAGACCAAGAAGAGGGCCCACATTACACCAATTTTAAAGTCTCTGCACTGGCTCCCCGTCTGCTTCAGAATTGATTTTAAGATTCTTTTATTGGTTTTTAAGTCTCTTAATGGTCTTAGCCCACCTTATTTATCTGATTTGCTTTTATCTTATGAGCCCACTAGACCCCTCAGGTCCTCTGGTACTGGCCTTTTAACTGTTCTCAGAGTAAAAACAAAAACCCACGGCGAGTCCTCCTTTTATTTCTACGGCCCTCGTATGTGGAACAGCCTGCCTGAGGACGTGAGGGGAGCTCCTAGTGTGGATATTTTTAAAAACAGACTCAAGACCCACCTTTTTAGTTTAGCATTTTAATCATTACTTTTATTATTACTATTGTATTTATTCATTTATTTATTCTTAACACACAGGCTGTATTCAGCTTCTATTTATTTATCATTTATGTATTTGTTTTATCATTTTGTATTCTCTTATTTCACAGGTTCTCTTATTTTATGGGTCTTAGCAATATTACTTTTATACCCAGGGTTGGTTTTTAGATTGTTTTAGATTTGGTTTTACAGTGTTTTATCTCAGTGTTTCCCCACACCACTAGACCCCAGAATTTATGACAGCATTTCCTTGGTCCTTTTAACTTGCTTTTACCCTTTGTGTTGTGTGTGTGTTTGATGGAAAGGGATGGGGGGTGGGCTTGCTGCTCTTGGGTTGGGGTTCTGGGGGATTTTACTCTCTGTAAAGCACCTTGAGCTGCTATTTTTATGTATGAAAGGTGCTATATAAGTAAAGTTTGATTTGATTTGATTTGATTTGGTCAGCCTGACTTGATAATCTGTTTAAACATAGTGATAGGAAGCAGAGTACTTATCATTATTGTTCACTTGTTCTTTCCAACAATTATCTTCTTGGGACCTTGTCTGATAACAGTCTGCTATACTCTCCTCAGTCCAAAGATATTTCATTCATAGTTTCATAGGTCATCTTGATATCGTAAACAGTTGAAACACATTTTCTTAACCACAGGGTTAAAAATGGTTGGACAATTTTTAAAGCTAGTTTTAGTTTAACTTTTAAAAAAAAGAACAATTTCCGTGTAAAAGCTGCATTAGAGACTGTAAAGCATCTTTTGCAGCTGATAGAGACCTGTTGCAAGTAACAGCTATGACATGCAATGGTTTTCTGGCTGATTCAAAGGCAGATTAAATTTAACTTCAGAACAAAAGGAAGTTCCCCTCCTTTAGGATCAGTCTGTTTTAAAAACACTGAAGCCTTAAAGGCTGCTTTTTAGTTACTAACATTTAATACTAACATTTATTTTCCCACATTTCAGATAAAACAAAACAGGCACTAAGAAAATACATCTTAGGTAATAAGCTGCATATAAAACCAGAAGTCCTTGCTTCAATTCTCACATAAACTGAAATCTGCTGTAAAATTAATGTTTGAGCCAGTGTTTGTATATCCCATTTTCTTCTTAACCTCAGGTTTTATCAGACAACGTTCTCAGTTCCTAAAACTCCAAATAGGAACAAATGTGACGTTGCAGTTCTTTGAAAGCACTACAATTTGGAATAAGCTCCAGTCTGTTGTTACAGTATTATTATAGTAGTTATAGTAAGAGAGTTGTGAGCATGTTTTTGCTAAAACATGGAAGCTCGTCAGCTCATCTGCAAACAACCAATCACAAACCAATTACATTAAAAATTTTAATCTTAATCTTGTCGTTTACTGGTTACCTATCCAGGGTGTACCCTTCATTATGCCTGATAGGAGCTGGGATAGCCCCTGTAATCTGGTTTTGGAACAAGCCGGTAGCCAATGGATGGATGGATGGATGGGAAAACTTCCCATTATTCAAATGTTAGTATCTCAAAGTTCTCTGTAGCAGAAAACCAGATATAGTAGAATCTCTCTTACCTTGACAATACTTGTGTGATGATTTTTTGCGTCAGTCAAGTGGAAGAGAATTTCCTCAACACAGACTTTTATACATGATGGGCAAATGAAGACACATTCTTTTATTTTTTTTTCTACTCTTATCCTGCCCTCAAAATGGCAGTTATCCAGCTGAGTGATGTTTACATAAATTGGATTAGTTTTACTTTGACTAAAGTTCAGTTTGTGTCCCAACTGAAGTTGCTGGTATACTGCTAATGAGTGACCTAGTAACAAGGATCACTCTATCAATGGAGGCAAAGTTATTGAGTATTTTGACCTCTTAATGTACTGATTGTGTCTGTCTATATTTTCCAACTTCTAGTTATATATAAAAAATAAATAATTTTGATAATACTTTCTATTTCTTATTTTTAACTTGTCCTGTTTAGCGCCGTAGCAAGCAGAATGATGTGTCGAACAAATTTGCTTTGCCAAGAGGAACTTTATGACTGTGAGGCTCCTCTTGATAGGCTGATTTTTTTTATTCTTACTTTATTTATTTATGTAGAATAATCTTTTTTTTTTTTTACTAAATTTATATAATATTGTTAAAGCTTACCGAAGGAGACAGAAAAAAGGATAAAGACTGAAACTGAAATGATTAGGGGAGAGTACAAAAGAAAGGGGAGATAAAGATACACCAGATAGAAAACAATGGCTCTTCAATCAAACAGAAACACCAGACAACAAACAAACAAACATCTGTACAGAATCACAAAAGAGAAAACCAGGGCTTTACAGGAAAACAAAGCTGACAATCATCAGGAGCTCCTATAAGAAATGAAAAAGCTGAAACAACAAAACAAAAACATGTATCACAACAAAAACCAAAGTAACAGAAAAACACACACAAACACACACACACACACACACACACACACACACACACACACACAAAAAATACTTACACAAAAGTAGTTCTTGTAAACCCAAAGGAAAACACTGTAACTGAGTCAACATGCAGAATGTGACAAATGAAAAGTGTTCAAAGATGAGTGTGAGCATGCAAATGCGACCACGCCTCTGCGGAGGCTAACTAGAGTGGCCCCGAGACCCAGGGGATCCACAGCAAACACGGAGCAAGAATCCCAGTTACCACACCATGAAGATGACCATGCATCCGCCCTGAAAGCGGCAGAGAAAGGTCTGTAATGGTAAAATTACATATAGTATGATTTTCTGTGTTTTATTCTTTATTCTATAATAGATGTGAGGAAAAGCTTGTGATACATTTATGAAATATTGGGTGTTGCATAACTTTCCATCTTGTCTGATTTCATTGTCACTGCAAGCTTAAAATTGCAGATGTATGCAACATCTTATAATAGACCTGCTATTGAACTCAGTTTGAACCTGACTGAGACCTCTTCACTTCTGCAAATAGCATCCTCACTCACCTTTACTTGAGCAGAAGTGATAAAGGTCAACTTCTGTTATTCAGAGGAGTTGTTGATATCAAAACTGGACTGTCCTGTTCTGCTTAACCACAACCCTGTCTGCCTGCATGCAACCAGGGGTATAACTATCTGTGTCTTAGAGTCTGACTTCGGACTCGCTCAGCCAAAGATGTTTGACTGTGTGATTCCCATTGCTGCAGCTCACAATAAAACATTCTTACTATATTCTCATCCAGTGTGGGATCCATTGAAATTTCCACAACAGGTCCCAGCCAGAGCCCCCTGCAGCCACAGGGTCCTTGTGGTCTCAGATCAGCAGCCGCCGACCTGCCTTTGATATTTTCTAACTTACATGCGTTTTTCATGATAACAAAAGTCTGACTCATAAGGAGGCCTAGTTTCGTCCAGAAAATCAAGCCAATTAAGGTTATTTAACTTATATAGAAAGTTCAGACTTATGCATTTGTGATTAGTCAACATGGCTGAGCAAACAGAAACTAAAGTGCTAAAAAATCCAAAAGAAAAATCAAAGCCACCATAACCCCGAGTTCCTCCTGTGTTTAAAAGAGAAGCTGTTAAGAACCCAATAACAATGCAATAAGATTCCCAGCCTGACCCAAGAAATATGCAAATATATATTTTAAAAATGATCCATGTCCACCTAAAATGAGAAGCAGATTTATGGCCTGTGTTTTAATAACTTGAGTAGACAAGGCAGCGTGGTGCAGAGGACTGCCAGTTTGACCTTTCTGGGAATAAGATGGATTGAAACTGAACTCACAACCCTGCTGTTTGGGAATATACCTTGCATGAGTAGTAGTAGTAAATCCAAAGCCTGGAGGACAGCTACAATCTTTATGGATCCACTTCGCATGCACACAAACATTAATTTACACCCTGCTGAAGACTTGTGGGCTCTCCTTTAGCGTTAAAGTTGTGTTTCTCTATTCTGACCCTCAGCACCCACTGCCCTGCATGTTTTAGATGTTTTAAACACACTCGATTCAGTTTAACAGACCTTCTAATCAAGTTCTTTGAGCTGATCTTTTCAGCCAAGTGTGTTAAAGTACAGAATCATCTAAAACATATAGAGTAGTGGGTCCAGAGGACCAGGATTAAGAAAATCTGCATTAAAGTTACAGTGAGAGAAGTCAATGAATAGACAAAGAAAAATAAACAATGATTTAAATACTTTATTTTATGTCTGAAAAGGAATATATATAAATCTGTGACACTGATTCCTGCCATTAATTGCTTCCTAGACTTTTTGGAATCATTGTACTTTAATATTGTTTTACTTTATATTAAATGCGTACATAGTATTTAAACATGTGCCATTGCTATATGTACCACTGTATATTTAACTGTTGCTTCTGGCCCAGGTCGTCATTGTGTGGCAGCTCTTGAATGACAAATAATGACGTCACACCAGGGATCAAGATCTGCACATTTATTACACACACACACACACTTGTGGATAAGAGGAGGGGCACAGTCTCTCATCGTTTCCCAAACAGTGGTTTTCCAGCTTTTGGAATATGGAAAAATGTCACACATGCTACTGCAGTGTGTCGTTAAGGCCCCCCAACTACAAAAATTGACTAGGAACTTTGCTAGCAGTATTAAACAAATAAATGGTTTGGCAATACAAAATATTACAACCAAGAATGTTGATAAAAATTAATTATTATTAATAAAAAAATAATAATAATACTCAGCTACAATTGCAAATGAGAAGTGGTTCTCAAATGACTTTCCTGGTTAAAAAAAAATAAAAAAAGAGAAAATATAAAGATTGTACACTCAAACTCTTTTGAGGAAGACAAAACTCACATTTATAGGTTTATGGTTCAAAAAGAGCTTGAAATGATGAAGATCATGGGGAAAACAATTTGCTTAAAAGCTGTGCACACTGTTTATTATACATGACATGAGCCACTTTTAGATTTGTTCCCAGTTTAATCAGAAATTAAACATGAGGAAGTATTTAACAGCAGATTTAAATCTATTATTACCACACAGTGCAATCACATCAACATGTTGACATTATGTATATACAGTATTAAGATACCCAACAAGGTCTTTACAGTTAACATAAAATACACTTCATTGTATTTGGCAGGCAAAACTCAATGTGGTGAAAAAGAACTTCAAATATGTTGATGTGCAAGAGTCTATGTGAGAACTGCTGACTATCATCTTTAAGAGTAAATAACAAACTTTGAGTAAACAAGTCACACTTGATGTGGAAATCTATCCAAAAACATATAAATAGTGCAATAACTAGAGATAAAGCCTTTTCTCTTGGATCTAGGCTTATCTTCATTTTCACCGAGTATAACAACACTGAAATTAACCATAAAAACAATTAAATTTGGTCACAAAATTCATCATTCATCATATTCAGATTAGTAGCAGAGGGTGATGAAACTAAGCAGTGAGAAGCTGCCACCTCAGTGAGCAAACGGCATGCAGAAGGTGGTCAGTTATTGCAGCAGTTGGACTCAGTATGACACAGGTCAATCAAACAGTCGGTGATGGAACAGTCTGTTAAATAACAGGTATGCGGATCTGGTTCAAACCAACACGCACACACACTGAGAAATGGCTCAGAGTCGGAAATCTTCCCAATCGTGAAGCAGAATATTCAAAGTTAAAAACAGCAATGACACAAAATATTATGTTAATGCAAGTAGAAATTGTTTAAATACATGTACAATGGAACTAAATACTCAAATAAGCAGAAGCTTTTTGAATGGATAAACCAGAATGGGGTACAGACACTGAGAAGCATCTGCAGATTAAAACTCTCTGGCTTCCACAGATGCTTCACAGACATGTTTGTCTTCTATTGACTGTGTAATCCAGCCTTGCACACCAACATGACAAAGACATCCATGCAGCAAGGATGACAATCTCATTACATGTTGTGTCTTTATGGATCAGCTGCAAAACATCCATGACACCCTTTTCTTTACTAGTAGCCCTACTAACCTGTTTGGAAAATTTCAGAGCATTTATGCTCAATATTTGGCTTAAAGTGAAAATATGATTTTGGTAAAAGTTGATGCTATTCATTAAAGAAGTGAGGCAGCCAGCAGTTTTCACTCGCCTCCTGCAGGCTTGCACACGTTCCACCTGCCTCCGTGGCAGAGCTAACATCAAACACACATCCAAGTTACGCCACATTCACCGCTGGTGCCATTTCAAGGTTTAAAATGAATCTTTTAATCTCGCCTAGTAAGAGAAGAAGCGCACGGATGTGGCTCACGCATCAAAAGAGCTGAATATGGAAAATGGTACATGCTTTAAAAGACACACTCATGATTTGATGAAGTTAGTATGTCATGATGAGTAAAATTTAATCCCCCCCAGAGGTATGCAAACCCAAATATTTATTGTGCAACAGAAGCTGAACTACAGGGCGGTGTGTGTGTGTGTGTGTTTTTTTTTTTTTACATTTTATATCAGTCTAGAACTTAAAAATGTCACATTTTGTCTCAAAATATTAACTCATGTTTCATTACAAAGCTTTAAGCTTGTCCCTTCAGAAATTATTGCCTTTCAGGATTTTTAACTACCATACCTCTCAAAAAATAAATCACAATATATCCCACCATTATCCATCATACAGGGACATGTTTACTGGTTTTACTGGTTTTGTTATAGTCTTGTACATTTTTACAAAAACTATGTCACACACATTAAATCCAAAAGATATTGCAAATTTAGAAATGTGTATTGCCATGCATTTTTTTTTTTTTTTTTTTTGCATGCCTGGACAGATATACTTTACAATTTCCTCTTGTCATAGAAAGTTAAAGATTTTGATGCCTTCTGATCCACAAACCCTCTGGAAATTTACCAGGTCATTGCACAAGTTAAACAGTTAAAACACACATTCACCGGAGTGTCACATAAAATAAAAAAAGTGCTTACTGAAATGGGGATTAAGAGAAAAAACTTGCAGAATTCAGTCTGTAAACCTGACATTATTACCTTTTTTACAAACATACCTGGAGAAAGAGAGGGAAAACACATTCAGGGTGTATGAATCAAGAGCAAGATTTTACCTTTAATAAATCTGGTAATATTGTCTTGGAAAGATTGCTAATGAATTACAGCTTACTACAGCTGATCCTCCAACTCCACTATGTTGGACCTTCACTTATATTTATTTTTTGGTTAAAAGTCAAACATCAAGTAAAAGTGCCCAAAAACACTTACTCATGCAGTAAACATTTAAAATCTTCCATATAATAATAAAACAAACAAACAAAAAACAAAACAAAACAAAGAAAATAAAAAAATAAAAAAAACAAAAAGCACATTTTCAACTTGTGTTATTTTTCCTTCAGTTATTCAAGTTCTTCTCATAATGCTGAACAGTGAAGATGTGAATATACAGTATTTAAGTATGTATTATCCTCTACTCAAGTTTATTAAATATGTCTCTGTTGAGTAATTTTCATACAAAAAAAAAAGGATGAAGGGATCAAACTAGTTACAGACCTTTTAGAAACCCCAAACAGCTGCTACCACGACAGCAGAAAGCAACCCTGTGGCATCAACTAATATAGAAGGAATATGCTTATCAACATGTATATAGGATATTAAAAAAAACACATGCATGCTTTAAGATGAATCCCTAATTATTTAAAGAAATTCTGTATGTACTGATAGTTAACACATATGCCAGGCTTCAGCTGTTCCATGTGGGTAAGTTAGGGTGAGTCAGGTAAGCATCACCTACACTGTGTAAACATGAGGGTCAGCTCTGGGATACAGCTGATGCTTTTTGCAGTAGTTCCTCCATAGCTCAGGAAAATGGAAATGAACTAGGAAAACAAACTGGCGCTGCCTTCAGTAACAGGATACATAATTACCTGACTAGGCTTAAGATTAATGTAGTAGCAACAGAAGCATAAAACCTTGGTCTATCTGTGTTGTGGCAGATTTTCTAAAAATCTTTCCTATTATTTATCAAATGGTGTTTAACCAAGGCAGACCCAGGAGAAACTCCTCAGAAGTATATCAGAGGGGATTTTTCCAGATCACATTTCCTCATCCCATCCATACAAACTGCTCTGCCCTCGTGCAATTACTACGCATGTTTAACATTATAGATATGCATAAAAATGCTCCATCATTTATATAAGTGATTTTTCTTGTCATGATGACCACCTACATAATGCTACAAGAAGATAAACTACAACCTATCACTAATTTGACCCCTTCATCCTCACACAGACAGCTAGGCAAACAAAATCAACTTCACTACAAGTTCAAACGTCTTGAGAAGATTACATGTAGTCAATTCGTCTTTTGAATAAACAATGTGGAAATTTAAGAGACTTTTTTTTTTACCTGCATGAGCATTTATTAAAAAGATTAAAAAACAAAGAAATCTAACAAGGATTCAAAATACAGCATGTCAGACTAACGTCCTTCTGGTAATCAAGTCCATACTTATCTCCATGAATAATGAAGATAATGTAATGGTTGTAATCTTAGTTGTGAGTTGATTATTAATAAATCAATGACATGGTAGAAAAAGATTCATTTTTGAATTTATGTTATGGCCCGTCTACTTAAAACAAAGGGAATGTGTGATAATTTAAGGTTAGAAGTCACATAAAGAGAGAACAGAAGTAATCGAAGCACTTTCTAAGGAGTAAGCATTTGAACCCCACCCGGCTGATTTAAGGATACCTTCCTGAAATCAACAAAGGCCAGAGGAAGACACGCTTACTCTTACGAATCCTGTGCAAAGCAGTAAAGATGGCTTAAAATGTGGTGATAACAGAAAGATCCTGCTAGTTGTTTGCAGAATCGCTCCTTGATGCACATGTTTAAAGCAGGTATAAAAATCCCACAACTGCTGAACACTGAGCAAAAGGTTCAATCAGAGTTTTTACAGTAGGAACTAAGATATAGTCTCACATACATTTCCTGTATGTTACTGAAGTTACTCTTACTACCTATGGTTGTTTTCTTTAATTAACTTAAGAATGAAACCTTTAGTTTAATCCAAATAGTGTTTTTTTAAGCTCCTCTGTTTGTAAAGTTACAGGCAGTGTCTAGTTAGATCAACAAGTACACAGACTGGACCTAACAATCCCTTAGTAGTAGTGTATCCTAACCACTGAAACAGGAAAGAATTCATCTTGTTTCACTGTATCAGGCCAGTGCAGTGGCACGGGTTAGTGAGGTGGCTTTAGGAGGAAAATGATCTAGTTTCTTGCTGTCTGATATGCACTAATCAGCCACAACATTAAGACCAGTTAGAGTAAAATGATCATTTCATTACAATGTTCTGCTCAGAAAATTGGATCTTAGCATCATGACAGGCTTTATGTAGTGTCTGATCAGTATCTCATACAGCTGCTGCCTCAGAAGGAGGGTACCAGCTAGACCAGGAGTGCCCAAGTCCCATCCGGGAGATCTAACAACTTTTACATGCATCCCTTCTTCAACACACCTGAATCACACAATTAGCTCATTATAAGGCCTCTGCAGAGCTGAATGACATGTGGATCAGCAAATTCAGACATTTGATTCCGGTGTTTTGGAGAAGGGGTGCATCTAAAATCTGCAGGATAATGGATCTCCAGGACCGGACTTGGGCAACCCTGAGCTAGACAAATGATTCAGAAAGCAAAAGGAGCTAAATGTTTGATGGTGCCCTCCTCTATTCTAAATAAAATTTTTATTGTACATCATTATATTCTAAAAGTAAAAAAAAACTGTGCAGGTGGTGTTACAGTAAGGATTTAAACCACCATCTCTCACCTTCCTGTAGTCTTTAACTTTAAGCCCACTGTCCTAGAAGCCCTTGTAAGGTTTGAGGAGAGAGCCACAGCATCTCCACTAAGTTGTACTGGCAATAGCCCATCCAGAACCCAAACAACACATCAGTCACATGGTGCCTGCCCAGCATCACTCGACTCAACCCTACCAGGCCCACCCACAGCACAACGAAGACCCTCAGCGGTGCAGCCAGCACAAGGTGAGCCAGCAGGAACCGCCCACACATGGCGGCACGGGTTGCATGGCCGGAGGGGAAGGAGAAGCGGTCCACAGAAAAAGTGGCAAACATGTCCATCCTGTTATGTGCTGGCCGGCGTCGACGCACCACTGCCTTAACGATGGAAATCAGGATGATGTCCAGCAAAAGACCTGTAGATGATGAAGAGGATGTGTTATGGTGGATAAAGACACAGCAATACAATTACATCAAACATAAGGCATGATACACACATGGATGTAAGTGTAAATTGTTGGCAAAAGCATACAACCACACAGTGTTTATTCAAGTTAGTAGGCAAACCTAGTGAGTCTCAGCCAGAACAACCAGTTTGCCTGAACACAGCACAGAGGACATTATTCATTATAAAATAAAATACGCTGGCACCATCTAGTGGTTGTATAAGAACAAGACATTTTTACTCACCTTAGTTTATCTTATTCTGAAGTTATCCAGATACAGAAAAGCACTGATGATCCAGCTAAGTGATTTGTTTGCACAGTTTATAAAAAGCATGTGTAACAGTAATATAACAAAACTCCAAACAGTGTCACCATTAAACCTTTTTCACAGCTGACCTTTCTTACTAGCAAAAGTACAAGCACTCCTTATAACGATACCTATGGCTCTGCTTCGCTAAAGTGGAAACCTGACTTGTAGAGGTCCTCCCAAAAAACTTTGGCATCTAACAAATGTACCAACAAAGAAAAAATGCATTATTAATAATAATAGTATTAATAGTTAATATTAATAGTATTGATTAAAAGAATCAAATTTTAAAGATGCGTCTGCATTGAGTTTACAACACAATAATTTATTAGAAGTGTTATATCCTGCAGGGCTGCAGTGCTGACAAACAAACTCTCAGTGGCAATGAACCAATCACTTCTGGGAATCTGGGGAAAAGATTTCAGCTAAATTAATGTGCAGAAAAGATTGTAGTTATTACTAATAACTACTCCACTGTTGAATAATTATCGCTGTCAAAAGCTCTGATTCAATTATATATTTTCTTTTTGAAGTGAAAGCAGAGCCCTGTAGTGACAATCACTTCCCTTTTCCAGGCATTTATTGATTAAGAGCTGGTCCTTTCTTCTTACTTGGCTGGTTTGAATTTCAATTAAATCTAAAACCTCCTGAAAACACTTTAGAGGAAATTAAAAGCGAACCAGCTTAATGCGGATAGAGACTGTCTGCTCCATGCTAACACCATGCATACAAGTGGATATCAAAAAACCGTTTGCCCAAAACCAAACATAGCTTGAGTAGTTTTTAACGATTTTAACTATACATGCACCAAAATGAAAGAGTCAAAAATATGTCTTAACAGTGATATTATGAGATATTATTATAATAAGCAAAACTACCAGACCTCTGAAGACAAATGTGAGCATAAGATGTGATCTCGGTCTATATGTTTGTTTTAAATAGCTTAATAAAAATCAAGAAAAAGCCACAACTATATTAAAATATCTGTAATCTGTAAAAGTCTGTAACCCAAAACAGAACAGAAAGATAAAAACAGGTCTAAGTCCAAAGTATGAGAACACTGAAGGCTGCTCTACTTGGCTCCTTATTCCTTATCAAGTATGTTTTTACAACATGTCAAATAAATTAGAAATCCAATAAGAGCATCTCATCTCTGCACTGTCATTTATGTTTTTTTTTCTCCTGTTACTTGAAAAAGCTTCAGATTCCTACTGAGGATACAAAGAAGAGTCTACTGAAGACCTCAATTAATTATCTTAGCTGTCAAATCTACACATACAGGGACCACAGATTAAAGGATTTTATAGAAACCATTCCCCGAAGCCATCACCTGTTTGCATTGAGCTGTTTTTCCGGCTGACCTACATGCTGCCTGACACAAGTTCTGAAAATATCACTAGGGACTTGGAGCAACATGTTCAGCTGGAGCAAGACATGTAGAGGGATAACTGAAATCAAAGAGGGATCTGAGCCTGAATGAAGAACAGATTACTTCTACAGGTGAGGATCTGCCAGCACAAATAAAGGAAGTGACATGAATGGCTTTGTGAGGTGGGAACAACTCTAATAAATATGATGGGAGTTCTGAGGAGCTTCACACAGAGCAAACCAGGGCTTTAAATGAGATGGCGCAAGTAATACCTACAATCTTATCTGTATTTGTACTTTGCAAGGTTTTTATGTGTTTGCATGCTGTATCAGAAAGAGGAACAGAGTGAAAACACACCAGGAACACAGATAACAGAGATGTTTTACCCAAAAGAAGGTTGAGCATGACCTCCTGTCCTGCAGCGCTGTCACTCTTGTACAGACAGTATGCGGCACCAGCCAGCCAAGGGATGCCATGTCCTGATATCTCTAACAGTTTCATTAATGGGCGCACACTGCCCCAGGAGGAGTCCTCATGGGCACACACCCCCAGCCGCTTTGACAGCCACAAGTCGATGGCGAGCAAGGAGCTGAGCGCTACGCGGATCAGGGAAGGATTGAGCCGTATACCATCTTCTTCAGGTGGCCCCTGACCGCTCGCCGAGCCTGTGGAGGAGCTGGAGCCCCGGCGACGAGTGGGGCTTTCTGAAGCTCGGAGGCGGGCGGTGGTCGGGTCGGAGCCCTGACGCTGGAGCAGGTGTGACGGTGAGGACCGGTTCAACGGCTTCGTCAACGACATAAACTCATAAGAGCTGCCGAACACCGGGCTTCCTCCGCTGCGACCGGGATTTTTTGCTTTAGGAGAAGGCATTTTATCTGTTGGCCTACCAGCGTGGACAGCAATGTGTGAAGTGAAATAGTGATGCCGCAATGGTAAATATTCTGCAGCGTCGAGCAGGTTGTCGCTTTTTCAGCTCATCTGTTGTACGTTTGACAATTCCTATCACGTCCGTGAGGACAGAGTAGAGCCGCCATATTTGTTGTTCTAATCGCAGAGCATTTTGGGAAATTGCGTTCACTAATGCTCGTGAAAAAGTGTAAAATTAATTGTAAAAGATATTTTTCTTAAGATTTTGGGTGAAAACGTGTCTTTAGCTTAATATTAATTAATAAAAGTTTACAATCAGATTTTGCATTTATCTTTTTTTTTAAAGAAACAAAACAAAGAAAACATGCCCTTATCTATCTTTGGCGTTAACACACAATAAAATCATGCAGCCAATCACGAAATTAAAGTTTTCCAGATTTATCATTTTATTTTATTATTTTCCATATATTTATAAGATATATTTTTTAATCTGTTCTCTGATTGGACTGTGACGTACGGACGTAAAATTAGCCACGCCTATCCGGAACCTTTTGTAACATACCAGCAAACAGTTCAAGCTAGGACAGGCTAGTTGTCCACGTTAGTTTCAATTGTGAGCTGCTGAAGTGAGGAGACTACCATGCCTGGACTTCTGCTTGGAGACGAGTTCCCAAACTTCGAGGCCGAAACCACCATCGGAAGAATCAAGTTCCACGACTTTCTGGGCAACTCGTAAGTACGCAGGTTTCAAGAATTATTGTGGCTAATTTGTTTTCTGAGTCTTTTGAGTTCTGGGCAACAATGCCATTGATCGTTTAGCCACGGTAGCTGATATAAAGGGCTGTTATTATTTTCTTGATTTGAACTAATACTGAATTTAAAAGCTAAGACGAATTTCATTGTGTTTACTTGACTCAAAAGTCCACAGGCTTTTAAGGTGAGCATTACGTGACACCTGCTGTGTGCCACATTTAGATAAATTATAAGTTAAATATAGACATCATTTAATGAACATGACAAACGGGATTTAAACTGATTTTATTTAGATTTTTTTTTTTTTGCATGTAATTTCATTGTTTGAAATACAATAGTTCAAATGTAGTAACATAGTGAATATAATGAAGAGTTAGGGTACATTTTTACTAATGTAATAGTCAAATAAGGCCCAAATTCTACTTTTGATGTGTGTGAACCTGGCACTGCACTTCAGCAGTTGGCATCAATTCTGATTTGCAGTCCTATTGCTAAAAAGAATGGAGATGAAGAATTGTTTGCATGCATACCATTACACACATACTCACAGCCTGGGTTTGACATGGATGGACTTCAGGTGTGCACAATGTACATTCTTCCGCAAATCAATTTGTGCTTGATGCATGTGGATAAACAGAAACCATTTTTTAATGGCTTGTTTGAGAATGTATCTTCCAGGAATAGTTGAAACATTTCATTTAAAGAAATAATTTGGTAATCTGTGAAGACTTTATGAAAAAAGGGCGGGGAAATCTGGTTCCAATGTCTCCACTTTGTTCTTATTTTATATGACTCTGTTTCAGTCAGACCAAACAAAAAACAAAAACTTGATTACTCTAATTTTGTGTCTGTTTTCTGATTCCCCCCCTTCAGTATTAAATGTAGACACACAGTGGATGAACTCTAATGCAAATGGTTCAAATTCAAACCCTTCTGCATAAAAAAGGAAACTGCCTACTTAGAATAGCAGCACAATAACGTCCTTCTTTTCTTCAGCGGGAATAGTTGCTGGAATGTGAGATTCAGCCATCTGTTAAAGCTGCGTCCTAGATTTCTTTGGCTTTCCATTATGTTTGTCAGCAATTAAGATTATTCTTGCCAGTGGAGGTGAAAGCTTTAATGACAAAAACAAAACAAACAAAAACAAACAAAAAAAACTCCACACAGTCAAATTTGAGGCCTACAGGTCACATGTAGGAGAAAGCTTTTAAAAAAATAAACTGCTGCCTGGTGCAGTTTGGGATTGTCCCATTCTAATCTAGGCCTTTGGTCACCAGATAATCAGGTGATCATCACATTCTCTTAGGGATGGGGGGACACAGCTTTTTGTTCTACTTCATGTGATAAGTTACAATACACTGATGCAGTAATGTGAGCAGGAAATAGTTCCCATTCTCTTCGGTATACATCGCCACTGGAACACAGCTGGATTTAGCATCTTTAGCTTAACTCTGCCAGACACCTGTCATTATAATTTATGCCAGGAAATTTCTCTGCTGAAACTCATTCACTCTTTTAGCTCTACCTCCAATTCTTTGTGCTCCTAATCCTTCATTTGTTTGAGTCTTTCATTCTTTTTAAAATTCTGCAGAAAAAATAAGAAGGCTTTATGGAGGTACATGCAAAATAAAACATACATTTCTCTCATTTAACAACCCAAATGGAAGCATGAGGAATTATTTACTTCTGTCTGAAACTGATCAACCTGACAAAGGCCTGTTGGTCTGCTTCTATATTAAAAACACTTCTTGCTTCCTCCACAGGTGGGGTATTCTGTTCTCTCACCCCAGAGACTTCACTCCTGTCTGCACCACTGAGCTTGCCTGTGCTGCTCAGATCAGCAATGAGTTCAAGAAACGAGGTGTGAAGATGATTGCCTTGTCCATCGACAGCGTTCAGGATCACCACAGTTGGAGCAAGGTTGTACAAAGACTATACTGTTCAGTGTAATTGTACCTTGAAACAAGTCTGGAGTAGTTAGGGATGGAATGGTAGATGGAAACAATGATTAACAGCTTAATGTTTTTATTACAGTGTTGACAATATATAATTTGCATGTAGCTCCATATCTAGAAACATTGACAGTGGCATGACTCAGTACAGTAACCTTTTAGTTGTCTCCTGTTAATCTTTATCTTGAGCAAAACTAAACTCCTCCAGATTCCTTTTCTCCATGTGTCCAGCAGTCCTGATTATTGAAATTTATCACAGTGAAGTAGTTTCTATTTGGCTCAAGTCAGAAAAAATATCCAAGTGACTACACAACACTTATTTTCTTGAAAATAATATTTCTGAGACACAGTGATTAATATAGCACTCACACAGCAGTTAGCTCATGACCTAGTTGAAGCATGCAGGAGTTAAAGATTAGAAACTTGGGGTATCTGTTTGTTCACTACACTTGTGCAACACCAGCAGAGAGGACTGACAGACCAGAGGATGACATGCTCTAAATAAAGATGTAAAAGGTGAACGTCTCCCTTCCTTCTGCACAGGATGTGATGGCAGTTAGCAGCGAGGCTGACGCCACGCTGCCCTTCCCCATCATCGCCGATGACAAGAGGGAGCTGTCGGTCCTGCTGGGCATGCTGGATCCAGATGAGAAAGACAAGGATGGATTGCCCCTCACTGCTCGCTGCGTAAGGAAGCCGCCATCATATCCGCACTCACATTCATCGTTATAACATGAGGATGTTTGTGGATATTCAAGAAAAGTTAATGTGGTGAATTTCATAACTTAATCTCATTAAAAGTGCAGACTCTATACACTTTAATTTTTGGGAATGGCATCGAATGTAGAAGTTGAGTTTGAGGAAAAAATAAAGATACCAGCCCAGCCCTGACTTTCTTGCTTTAGCAGTTACAGAGTATTTCCTGTCAGAGATTACTCTCCAGTCATACACGAGACAAATCATAACCTCATCACTAACTTAATGAAATGGAAAGAATTTAAATGAATTAATGTCACAAGGAAAACATTTGTTGATGTTGACGTATTTTTAAGGCATTAACAATTTTATTTTTTTTTTGTTTAACTTGTAATCTATATGATCCTCAGGTGTTTGTGATTGGCCCAGATAAGAAGCTGAAGCTGTCCATCCTCTACCCTGCCACCACAGGAAGGAACTTTAGCGAAATTCTCAGAGTTATCGACTCTCTGCAGCTGACTGCACAGAAGAAGGTTGCCACACCTGTGGATTGGAAGGTACGTATTAAACCATGGACTCATGTAAATCAAAAATTTGTGCTTCAGCAGTACAATAATAGCCATGAAGGTGTTTAGATAGGATTATGTGGTGATATTCTTAGTTGTGCATACATCAGCCATGACAAAAAACTAGATGAACACAATTTATATTTACAGACAAATGACTAGGAATGTGCAACACTTTGTCCTGTATGCAACAACAGTAAATTCATGTGGAGTCATTTAATTATTGTTCCTAATGGAGAACTTGGAAAATATTACATCAAACAATAACCTCTTCTCTCGCATACACATAACATGACTGTTGAATTAAACCACCAAATAAATCACTAAAATAAAATAAAATATGCCCAAAATAAAAACACAAAATATGATTGTGCTATAAAATTGTAAAAAAGAATAAAATCACATGCAACAATTTAAAATGGCTATTACACAGGGAACAAAAGAAGTTGTTAAAAGGCTTTGTTGCAGAAGTTATTTTTATATTAAATGAGAATAACCTTGGATGTTGATCCAGATTTGTATCCAGGATTTTTTTGTTGTTGTTTGGCAAAGGTCTAATGTCTAATTTCAGTCTGTCCTTTAGAAATACAGAAACTTTATTTTATTTAAACAGCAAGCCTGAAACAGGAGTCTCAGCTTGGTTCTGTTCAATGCTAACTAAATTACCATAACAGAACTTTTTATTTTTTTTATTTTTTAGGCTTCCTTTTTAAGGTGTTATTCAATGTATTTTCTTTAATTTTTTTTTATTCATGATTATGCTTCCTAAACTAAGGTAGCTACATGCTAAATGTGAGTTCCTCCCTTTTTAAACTATTAAAATCTAAATGTAAAACCATTTTCAGAAGAAACATCACATGATCAAAAGGCACATGACTCAAATCTGCTGCTTCTATGTCATCAGTGAAGGCTTATTCTAGTCATGTGACAAAATTAGATCCTGATTCTGAGATACCTTTCCCTGTGTTTGTTTTATTTATTTTGTTTTTTAATCTTTTATAGCCTGGTGACAAAGTCATGGTCATTCCCTCGCTCTCTGATGCTGAAGCTGCTGCTCTCTTCCCCAATGGGGTGACAACTAAAGAAGTGCCTTCTGGGAAGAAATACCTTCGCTACACCCAAATCTGAAGACACAAAAGAAGACTGTCATGCTACGTTTTCACTTGTATTATGACTAGGAAATTTGGATAACTGACCAACATGCACCTATCCCGTTTCGTGAAGTAATTTCTGTTTAAGCACAGCACCAGGAATATTTTTAGTGTCACTGTACAGTGCCTCGTTGACCTAAAATAAACACATTTTCACGCATGCCCTGCATTTTCTGTCTGTTATGGAACATCGAGTTAGTTTGGTAACAAGTTTGTTTGTTCTGAACTACCACTAGATGTCCTCCTGCAACGCTAAAATAGAAACCTCACCTTTCTGTTTTCACTGCAGTACTGTGTTATATCACTAGGGGGCACTGCATTCTCAGCTCCAGCTGCTGTTGGGGTGGAAGCACCAACCTGTTCAACAACTGTAGAAATGACTATTTACACTAACAGTCATTACAGAGAAACTGTGACACATTAATTATGGAGTAGATATCTAGTTTAATCTCTGCCATTTCTGCAAAGATCACAGGATTTTAAAACTTTCTCTCGTTGTGTTTTGCACTTTGCAAAGGCATAGTCACATGTTGATGTTCCGCTTATAAGTCTCCTAAACATTTTCTTTTTCTTTTCACAGTAAGCTATGTCAGGGATTTTCAGAATTATGAAGAAACCTACCAGCTGCACCACCTTACACTCCAAATGCCAGTGGGCACAGTGTTGAAATACTCAGTTTATGTGACATAATCTTTTAAAATTGCCATAAAACTAGATATGTTTTAACAATAACATTTAGCTAGAAAGAATTAAATGTGCAGAACATTAAAACTGTTTCCAGACAATTTGTGTAGTGTAGTTAGGGCCCCTCATGTTTCAGATGTCTAAAAGTTGTTTGCAGTTCCTCTCTAAAAGGCACCCCTTTAACTCCCTGTTGGTTTCGTGTCACTAATTGTCTGAAGCCTGAAGAAGGTACATCATCCATTATTTCACACAGAAATGGGGGAGTTAATGGAGAAGCCAGAAAAATGAAATGAATCTTCATTTGTGCAGTGGAACTTTATCTTACTTTTTTTGTCCCTCATTAATCATCACATGGTCTCAAAGATTTATCTTTTGAACCTCTGGAGGGGCCTGACCTCTGGGTTAGGAACCAGCACATTGACCTCTTCTGTTCAGGGGCATTTTTTCTACTGGGTATCTTCGTTTGCTTTTCATGCTTTCATGCTTTTAATTTTCTTTTGTAGTAGAACTTTGCAGGTTACCTTGAAATTGACAGTTTAATGAATAATGAGTGTGCCTGCAGTAGGTTTTCAAGCTCTTTTACAGTAATCATTCTTGGATGAGAAACTAGATGAAAAAAAGTAGATTTCAGATTTTCATTTATTTAACTTTAGTTGAGCTAAAAACTATACTAAAGCCAAATTATCAAATGCAAAAAAATTACATGGAAAATATTTAATGAATATATAGAAACATAAGCATATGATAGAGGAACCCAACACCTTATAATTTCTCAGCAGGTCGTCTTGAACTGTAGACGTGACACCAAAGCCAGGACTGAGGTGTATGTTTCATCATTAGGTTGTTCAACTGTCGAACTACAAGACTGAAGATCGTATTAATTACCATAAGTAGTCTAAAGGTGAACACTGGTCTCACACACAGTCTGGCCTCTCATTCACTCTGAGGTCGAGGAATGTTGAGGTCAAAGAGAAAAGATGGGATTCCCTTTAAGTGCAGAGGGAGGCCAAGAGTTTGCAAGGCATGATGAAACATATCTTGTTCCTCCTCCTTTTCAATACTGTCATCCACACAGTGCAAACTTCAATGTTTTTCTTTGGTTTTCCATTTAATAATCACATAACTGAGGTATTAAAAACGTAAAAGCTGATTGCAGTGTTTTGTTTTCCATTAAATGGGTATAGTCAAGTTAATGAAATGCTAGCTGCCTGACAGCAGCAGTAGTTCTCAAACACATGATAGAAGCTCTGCATTCATAAGGAAACCCTTGCCCTTTGCCTTCTTTTCTCCCTTTCACTTCTCTGGTGGCTGTTTTGTCCCCAGGAGTCATCCAAAATAACACCCACACAGACACACCGTGCTGATCAAATGCATTTCTCAAATTCCAGACTACAATGGTCTATGCCAGAGCATGAGAGGTTCTTTGGGTGTCAGACACTGGCTTAATTGCCCAGTGCCAACTCACCCCCACTTCTCTCCCTCCTCCTCCTCCCTCTTCACTCTGTTCATCTGTCATCCCTCACTTCTTGGCAATCGAGCCAGCTTGCCCCACCTCGCCTCAACAGCACTAGTCCATGTAATACAATACCGGCTTCATCCACCTCTCACGGGGCAAAACACAAACACAATGCCAGCTGCTCTCGTCTCTTATGAGTACACGGTGCACAAACATACACTGTAACATAATGCTGATCACACACACAAACTACTTCAAAAGAAGCTACCCTCTTGCCTTACTTGTCTTATTTAATGTTTTAATCTCAAATTCTCTAGACTCCAGTTTTCCTGAGAGATGATAACTGAAATGGGATATTTAAATGCTATTAGCTGCTAAAATCTTGAAGGGATGTTAGCCATTTTGGAAAATATGCAAAATGAGCTTTCTTGCCAAGATGATTAAGTTACTAAAATGCATCTCTTTGATATGATGCTACAACTGGCTGCTGGTTAGCCAAGCCACACACAGTCTAAATGTTAAAGTCTGTGTTTTGTCATTGCAATTTGTCAAGAATGACAAGACAATAAGGAAGTCACTGCCCCAGCCAGTCGGAAACATAACCACCATATGACCTTCACATTTAGTTTTGTTTTAGTGGACAATATGCATATGTGACAGGGTTTATTGAAGATGATCAAATGAAAGTAGTTGAACCTAAACAAATTAAATAAGATACATGTAACTTCAAAGAAAATGTGCAAATGGAAAATGTATTAAACACAGCATTGTAACAGAATAATTATAGCTAGTTTTGATCAGTGTAAAATGGATCAAACACAACAACTGCATTCCTCTTACCTTGCAGTGTGTGGTATTGCCTACAAACATTACAGACTGCCCTATACTATCTACTCAGAACATAAAAAAATAAATAAATAAAAGGGCAAAACACTAGCTTTAAAGCAGGCTTTTTTTTTTTTTTAACATTTTTTACATCCTCTCTAGTTTTCAGGATTGGAAGGAGAAGAATAGGTGGTAATTCACTTGGTTTGACTGTATCATTTTTGCCATGTCAGTACATTTTACATAGTGAAACTTTAATTGCATCATAATATAACAATATAACTTAAAATAGAGGACCCTCTGTGTCATTTTCTCTTGATTATAGCAACATCTGAAGTGATTATTGTGGAAAGGATTTAGTCTCAAAACTCACCAAATGTGAGTTTTATGCTTGCTCACAGTTGTTTTTCCCAGTCTCTCTTGTTGCCCCCAGTTGCAACTACCAGCATGCTCAGTTGGTCCAGCTTATACAAGTGTGGAAGTACATGCGTTAGAAACGTGTTATCCAGGTAGCCAAGTCAAGTCATTCTCACTCCCAGTGCATAACATGACACTTGGTCAGGAGCTGGTTGTGTCACTTTTGAATGCAGAGTATCCCCAAAGCATTCATTTTGGATGTGTATTGTTGCTCTGTAATGTCACTGTAATAGTGTCTAAATACATTGTCATTAAAGGAGTTTGACAAGGGAAGTCAAAAGAAAGTCCCTTTGCTTAGGACTTTGGTGGCTAGTTGTCTCCAGCCTTTTTCTATGATCCAAATTATTTGTTGATAAGTGAGCATTGCAGAAAGTTTTTCTGTTGGTAGATATTATGGGCTCAGCTGGCACATCACTTACAAGCAGGAGGACTCAGTATGCTGTCATAATCTATGTTATTGGCGAGAAAGCAGGACCCAAATGCAGAACTACAGGCATAAACCTAAACTAAGAAGAAACAAAACTCAAGCAAAGGCACAGGATGGATAGATGGACAAATTATAGACCAAAGCAAGCAAAAAAAAAAAAAAAAAAAAAAAAGAAAAAGACAAACTGTGGTGACAACTGAAAACCAGAGAACACCACCAACTTGAAATAAAAATCTAACAGGAACTAAACCAAAAACAGAACCAAAATGCACTAACCATGACACACACAGCTGGGAAGCAGTTAACTGTAGGTCAAAAAGTGACAGTAAAGGGGTATCCTGTGCTCAGAAGACAAAGTAAGCCCCGGTTGAAGCTTTCACATCTGTAAATAATAATTCTGTAATAATTAACTGAACCTAGCTGCCAATTTTGACAGGGTTTTTCATGTGTAAATGTGGAACAGTTTGGATTGAAACTTGGCAAATTTCGTGCATTTAGACTGATCATAGACCATATTAGGTGACTTAAAGTTGGACAAGGAACAAACAAGGTTCAGACATAGGATTTGGATTTGAGCCAGTAAAATTATCCTTGTGTCTGTGCATGTACGTGTGTGGGCAGGGGAGTCATTTAGATGGTACCCGGGGTGATTTCTTTCTTCTACTCTGCTAGATGTGGGACTTGATAGTGCTGACCCATTTTGGCTAGCTGCACACTGACTGTAGTTCCTTTTACACCCTTTGTTTTTAATAATAAGAACATTTTATGAAATTTAGATTTAATCAAATCTCTTTTTTAAAAAAACCTTTGGTGAAAAATACAAATAACCCCTAAATGTTAAATTAGTCCCTTATGGGTGTCTTTTTGTCAAGAAGTAACAACATTAGAAAAACCAGGAACACATGTTTGTATATATCCTTTTATGTATGCGTGTTTATTCATGAGCATGTGCTTACTATGGGAGAGGTCACTCTTCCCATCTCATGTGCCAGGCATTGACTTCATCACCTGAAGCTGCCTGTGACCTGCAGGTTAACAAGCCAGAGACCAGAGGAGCTACGCAACACACACATGCACATGTACTCACACATATTGTGAGTTATGGCTTGATGCTTTCCAGACGCTCCCTCCTTCTCTGTCCCTCCTACATCGCCTGGCACTCTGCACTCTCCCCATCTCCCACACACACATGTGCTCACACAAAAGACCCTCCCCCCACCTTACTCCAGCTTTCTTATCAAAGTTTTTGCTTTTTCAGCTTCCTTTTCCCATGCACATTCATAGCACTGCACAAACTCTTTGGTTTGTTTCCTCCACACTCAGAATGATCCTATTTATGATTCATGGTGGTTACATTTTGAAACTGGTACGCTGCAAAATTCACAGGCATTTCTGTGTATCGACCTACCGAGTAATACTAAGATAGACGTACTGATAGACAGTAAGACGGATGAGCAGAGTGAAGGTCAGACAGACAAATAGAGAAATGAATGATGACTCCAGGATTTAGCTGAACTTTAAGCAGCATTATTTGCCTCACAGTCAATGGTCACCCTTGAGCATTCCTCTCTTCTACTTAAAACATAGGTCAACATGGGATTTTCTAGATATACACAGAGTGCACACACAGAGGTGAAGACATGATGAAGGTGTATGATTCGTTTATCCAGATAGATGCAATTGTTTTGATGGCACCTCGTAAATACACAATTCAGACAGGCTATTACTGCAGCAGGTTAGTGCTCTGAATGAACAGGGTGATAAATGAGATGGTAAAAGTGCAGTCACTCTTTGTGCTTATCTTTATCTCTTTCTATCAATTTCATAAGCTTTCTCTCGCTTTTTGCTCCATCTCATTCTTACTATTAGAGACACATTGATCACCAGCCACTGGCATATCACCTGAGTAATGGCTAAGGGTGTCTGGGCTTTAAAACAGTCCCAGCAGAGCGCCAAGAGCTTCATCATGGTGACAAGGCAAATGGTTGCTCACATAATAAAGTATGGCTGTGTGTGTGTATGTGTGTGCGCACAGTTATAATGCAGTACACATTAAGAAACACTATCCAATAAGAATAACGGACCACCAACATACCACAATATGCTGCGCTATTTATCACTTTAGGTCATTGTTAGTGCTTTCAGTATCTGTGCATGACTCTTTTACTTTCCTCAAGTTTCAGTCTTAATGCACTCATGTAATATCTACACCTTAAGAATCAACATGCAGTTTAAAATTAAGAGCTTCACATTTTTTAAAATACACTAAAATATACAGCCAGCCAATCAGCTATAGTGAAACTGTGTTAGGCACAAGCACAGTGACAGGCTATTCTGATAAAGTAAAAAGATCTGCATAACTGCATCTCCAAAGCTTGTTTGTGACTTGCCTGGTTTACACATTTTGGCCCATACAGCCCCATGCAGTATTGGACCATACTTGTTTAAACTGTTATCTCTCACAGTTGGGTTCAGATTTTGTAGTCTTTGGTTACTTAACCCTTTGAGCCATCTGCATTTTTTAGGTTTCTGCTTGAAAACTGTGCACTCATTATGAAATAAGAATATCTTTGCAATCACAAGGTCTTTTTTTTAATACTTTTAGAGTCATAGTGGTGAAAATGTAAGGAAAAGAAGATGGCACATAGCACAAATGATAAAGTTTCAGGCTTGCCTGAAAAAAAAAAAACACTGATGGATATTACTTTGGAATGATACAGCTGTAGTTATACATCTCTGTCAAATCTCTATCTCTGCTAAGTTTTACTCTGATAAACTAAAGCAGAAAAAAATTAGATAGGTTTTATTTCAGACAGTTCAGGTGAGGTCTCCTACATGACTGTTCTGACACAGTTTGGCTATTTGTGCTCAATGTCCCCCAATTTGGGGACCTCAGGTTTAGAAAGGTTAATCAAGTTTGTGCTCCAAAACTCCAAAATGGAGTGACAGAAGTGATGTTAACTCACTGTCATAACATTAATCTTTACCTGAGAACAAATTACCACCAACAGGATCTGACTGGGCGACTCCTGCTGTTACACCCCTCACAGATTAGGACATGATTGTAAAAGGAAGTGCAGAGCCATAAACCTGCTAGCAACAAGAAAAGAAAAATGTAGCAGAAAGGAAAAAGATAGAGACAAAAACCACTGTGTTCTTTTCCACTGGTTTATTTTTCTTTAAGCAGAGGGCAGTCAGTGTGAGAGGGCAGAGGGAGGGTAACTGTGAAACTTTATCGCTGGGAGAAGAGAGTGCCACGTTCCAACGTGTGTGTGTGTGTCTGCACGTTTGTGCATGTTGGGTGTGATGTGCATTCTTCAGAGTGGAGGAGGAAGGGACAAAGAAAAAAGAAGTGGAGGCTGCAGAGTGGAGGAAAAAGAAAGGAGCAGGGGAAATTGGAAAAAAGAAAGCGTTGAGATGGCATTGCCATAGCAACAGTTTAGAGTTTAGAAGTCCCCCCCCCCCAAAACCATAATGGGCTAGTTTGGAGTATAATGAAACCAGCCTGGCTTTCTTGGCTCTCACACCCAGGGTCACGTGCATACACACACAGAGCTGAAAGTGTAGCACATGTTTTGCTTTAGTGCTTGTTTATGTTCATCCAACAGTGGGAGAGAAGAGCCATAGTTAACTATCAATTAAAGTGATGATCATTAAACAAGCACTTGTAAATAAACAGTGCCAAGCTAACACAGTAAAAGGCAGAGGAAGGCAAAAAGAACAAGAAATATTGTTATAATAATACAGTTCTATCTGTGTGTTCTGTAAGAAAAAGGTAAATCATTACATTATTGATATAAGATAGGATCTCTTAAACTCTCAAATCTTTTCTTAAGGTCCAACTATTTCTATTCTCATGTTACAATTTAGCTTGTGGATTTCAACTCTCCAGAAACCAGTAGGTTTTCTGTGCTACTACTTTCAATGAGTACATTTTAAGACTTTGTGTGTTAATGAGGCTTTAAGTCAGCATATGTTACACATGGAGAGTAATAAGTCTCTGTGTGTGCGTTAAAGTTTAGAGGTGTGGGTCAAAAGCATGCATGTGAGTTAACGTCTCCTCTGACTAAGTATAATGAGCTCCCCTGGGTCTCCCCCACCTTCCACCCCTCTTTCCAGGCCTCCATCACTCTCTCGTTCTCCTCCTTTTCCCTAAACTTGGCCTTATTAACTCCTCACTTCCCCCCTGCATGTTTATTTAAGTAGGAGATGGTGGGGAGGAAAGGTGACTCGACCGCCTGTACACATGTTTATTTACGTAGGTAGGCCTGAGGATTTCTGAGGGTGGAAATGGGGGAGCAGGAACAAGTTGGTTTGGCTTTGATTTTTTGTTTGGGTTTGTCTGCTGGGAACAAAAAGGCAGAGACATCAGCTTAGACGTGGGGTCAGTGGATTCACACCTTGGACTGACCCAGTGGCCATGATTCTGAGGTCAATTCTATCACTAAACAAACAAAGCAGAACAAAGAAATCAGCTTGAACATGAAGCTGCTGAAGGCAGACTTGTATTCTCTAGTGACCTCTAGAACTTTATGAGGCCACGGGTCAGCAGCTGGCCTTTACAGATGCCTGAATGGAGTGTAGCTGTAGCCCACCTAAGGCTGGAGCTGACCACAAAAATTGTCACATGACCCAACTGTGGTTAGGAAGTAAACTTGAAGTAACAAAGCATGTAAACAGTCAATAGTTGAGATGTGATTAGTTTTCACACACGACTGATGCATAACTGGTCACACAAGCTTAGCAAGCAGTTTTCACAAGCTCCCTGAGAAGGCTGATGCCACTTGTATACTTTTCTTTCTGATTTTTCAACTTGGGATTATGTTTTGTATGTTAGGTTAACCAAAAACAAACTACTTGATAAATGAGCTTAAAGGTGCAGTGTGTAACTAAATGAAAGGCCAATGACAGCAAAAATTCATTCATATCATTCAGAACTGTCTTTCTATTGGTATCTAATCACATTACTAAGATTACTGTTGTTTTTGTATTCTCTTAGAGTAATTTTTTCTACCTGCTGTCGGTCCACATGGAAGCTGCCATAGTAGAGCCACCATTTTTACTATGGTACAGACAAACAAATCTGTAGGGGCTTTCACACAGACACGGTTTTGGTTCTGGCTCAGGCTCTGGCTCTTGTCTGGAATCTCAGAACCTCAAAGATTCCTGGTGAACTGGCCCACTTTTACACCAGTTTAACCTGCATGTAAGCAGTGCGGATTGGCTAAAAAAATAATCAGCCCTGACATTGGTCCATATGGTCATGGAGACGACAAATCTTTGTCCCCCCTGTTAAATGAGAATATCAGTCGTGCAACCCCTTAAAACTACAAAAGCCATGCAGTGAGTTAGCAGGAATAGGTGAGAGTAAACACATTTAATACTTCCAAAAAGGGCCATTTGTTAATAAAATAAGGATCTATACTCCAGCACATTGATTGAGTAGCATTCATTCTACGCTGTGTTTGATGGAAAAAAAGAAAGAACAGACATGAAAAACAATGGATTAGAAATACATATATAAATAAGTAAACTTGTATGAAAATAAATGATAAATTAAAGGATTCTCTGATAAAGAGAGAAACAGCTGCAACAGTATTAACATATGGACCAAAATGAAGGGCAAGGCAGGTTTATTTGTATAACATATTTGATGTACAAGACAATTCAAAGTGCTTTACATAAAACATCAGAAGCATTACAGTGGGGTATAGAAGAATCTTTAAAAAGTACATAAAAGAATATAAAGAGAAATAAAATCATATTAAGACATTGCAAAAACAACAACAACAACAACAACAAAAAACCAAAACAAACAAACAAACAATCAAACAAACAAACAAACAAACAAACAAAAAAACAACAAAAAACAAAAAATCCAAAAAAACAATAATAAAAATAATAAATTATATAAATTGTCTACATTTGGTGAAAGTTTAATCTCCACAGGCAGTTTGTTCATTTATTTGCAGCATAACAGCAAAATGCTGCTTCTCTGCACCTCCTCTCCATTTTCTCTCTTCGGTTCTGACAGGTAGTAAACCAGTTGGTAAAAGTGTTTCGGCAATGTATCCAGAACTTTGTAAAAGTGTTTTGAAGTTGCACATGTATGTTTGCATGAAGGATTGTAAAAGTGTGTCATGTTTGGTACATTTGTTTTTTCTGAAATGTAAAGATGTTTTGCTCTTAGTAAAATTTTTTGGCATTATAGTTTTCTTTTGTACATGTAAGCATAGTTTCTATGATGCAAATGGGTATTACGAAAATGTAAGTGTTTTACGGCCACCGTAAATGATTTATAAAAGCCACTGCAAATGGCTTTGGGAAAACAGTAAAATAACCCCTAAATGTACTTGGAAGTTTCATTCATTCCTAAAAGAATAAAACTTGTATTTTCTATACCGCTTATTCCAATTCAGGGTCAAGGGGAAGCTGGAGCCTATCACAGGAATTATCAGGCGAAAGTTAGGGTACACCCTGGACATGTCGTCAGTCCATCGCTGGGCCAACACAGAGAGACAAACAACCACTAACGTTTATGTTCATTCCTAGGGAGAATTTAGAGTAACCAATTAACCAAACATGCATGTCTTTAGAAGGTGGGAGGAAGCCTGAGTACCCAGAGAGAACCTACATATGCACAGAGAGAACATGCAAAAAGAAGTTTTATAATTTTCCTTTTTTATTCTTTTTTTAATTGGGCAAAAATGTGAGATCAGATTTTGTAAGGAGTCAAGTTATGGCATAACACTATTTTGTTAATTAGCAAACCTTTCACTAAGCAACACAATTCAGTTTCTTATCTCATCCAGTTGAAAGGAGGCTCGTCTTCCTAAACCCTTAAAAGCCTGACCCAAGAAATGCCCGAAGTCCTTATTTGGCAAAAAAGAAAAAAAAGGTGAAAAAAACTGCATATATGGTGTGTTATCATCTTATATCTCACAGTTGTAGTGCAACAGGTATTCACCAAGGGGCAGAAGACAAGTATCAAATCGTATACAACAGGGTTTTGAACAAAGTTTCTTTTTACCATGAGGTGATGCAATAGGTCTCAGAAACAACATATGATTCTCATAGAGTGTGTATAATACACAGGGTTATTCTCTACTGTTTCTCTGTCCCATTACTATCTCACCAACTTTGACTTTTGCCAAACAAATACACAAGCTAATGGGCAAAAATGGTAGCGGGCACAGATAATTACTTGCAGTACAGCACTCTGGTCCCAGTGCACAACACAGACATTCACATTCTCTGTTCTGTGTTTGCAAATGAGGAGAGACTCTGGAAGGGTCCTGGCTCCCTGAGATACTCCACCACCATAATACTATGTAAGGGAAAAGGTCTGGCAAAGGACAGGGGGGGAAAAAAAAAACAAAAAACTTCTATAACATTTAAAATTTCCAACAACAAAGAAAATTTCTAAACCTTTCTAAACATCCTAAAATGGAAGAAATCTGCAACCAAAAAGAGTCAAACTAGAGCCAGCCAAACTAAATAAACAAGAAAGAAAGGCCTTGACAACCAACAAGCCAGATGTCACTATGAATGAGATCCAGGGCTCCTTAAAGAAGATGGGAGAACCTTACAGATGTGCAGTGCTCCACCAATCAGTCTATTATCACCTCATTTATGCCTTGATTTTGCTTTGCAACTTTGGAGACTTACATGTAAATTGATGACAGAAAGGAGAGTAGAAATTGTTTTAAAAGGAATGTTTACTATAACTAAATGTGGAAATCATGCGCTCAGAATGAAAATTAATTTTATAGATAAAAAAATATCAACATACTCAGGTTTAACATATTATACTGCATTTGTTTGTTTAATGTTCACCATGAAGAAATGGCTTTAGCATTCAGACAAATATGAGTACTCTGAAGAGTACATCTCCATTTACTTCATGCTAGCAGCAACGTTACAAGTCACCTCATGTTGTAGCAGCTTAGTTGTCGGTGATAGTAAATAAACTGAAGTTGAATATTTACTTTATTGTGCTTAGATTATAAAATATAAAATGTGAATTTTTGGAGTAAACATCATATTTATGGTTCTCAGAGCACTCATTCATGTACTTGCCACAGTACAGTATTTGTATTAGGTTGCTTAGGACAGTAACACTGTAGTCACCAGAGGGGATAAAAGGCTTAGATATAAAGTTCAGTCCAAGCATTAATTTGGCTCTCTGAGTTGCTTAACTAAAGAATCAGAAAAATCACAAATCCTGTTGAATGTCACTGATAACCTTCAATGGTTTCACATATTATTTTGTTTTATTACAAAAGAAAAGAGATTTACAACAAAGAGATTTTTTTCTGACATTCCTCCACTAATGCACACCTTAAAGAAACATGCAAAGATGGCAGTATTGAGATGAGAGGACTAGTTTGCATCAGGTATGATGTTTGCTCTCTGGCAGCTCCTTTAAAATGGTATAAAAACTATAGTTCAAGTTTGTAGTAGTTTAAGTTTGTTAGTTAGGGACTTCCCCACCATCTAAGTCCCTCTGTTTTCCCTGTTGTCACCTGGATCCAGTTCTTTTTTTTTAGGCCTCTTATAGCGGGGATTAGTACCCTGCTTCCACCTGAGTGCACCTAATCCTAGTCTATCAGTCTCCCAGTGATGACATCACAGCCTTGTTGTCAGGGGATTTTTGTGTAAACAGAGCAGGAAAATCTCTATTTTGAATAACAGTGCTGCCAGAGAGAGACAGTGTGTGAAAGGGCAGGCTATTTTGGAAGTGGCAGTTCTTCTGAAAACATGTTACTGCCTGCCATGATAAATACTGATCATAGTGATACATGGGTCGAAATGAAAGAGAAAGAGGCAGGAAGGGAAAGAAAAAGATAATAAACAGAAAGAGAAAGATTATAAAAACAAAATGAACCATTGAAGGAAGGACAGAAAACAGAGACATCAACGCCAATAAAAAAATAAAACAAGAAGGGCGAAGGTTAAAAGTGGACAGAAAAAATCACTTTTAAAGTGCTGCCCAGAGCTGCTGCCAGGTTGCAGTTTTTTTCTGTGCCACTGCAGCACAGTGAGCCTTTGTAACTCTGGTTCTCAGAGGAGCTCAGGCCTGCTCCAGCTGGCCTGTACCCAGCCAAGCTTTCTCATGTCAGGGCACAGACAATAAGCCACTGAAGGGTGTAGAGGATGCTGGGGAATTTTGAGCATGTTTCTTATCGCAACTTTCCAAAATAGCAACTGAAATCAACTTGATACCATTTAGAAAATACACTGGGCAAACCTGCAGGTCATTGCTCCAGGATTCTAACAGCAAACAGAGTCCTCTTTAAATAGAGGTCTTTGTTTTACTGCATTCACTGTGGTTACTACTCTGCTGGGAACTCTAACTAGAGCAGAAACAATACTTTTACTGTACTTTTGTGAATAGCATTATATAGCAATAATGCTACACTGTGCTGAATAGCTTGTGTTTGGCAGCTCACAGTGATTTTAACACTTATGGAAAGTAACTACTATGAAAGTACTCTCATTACTGTGAATAAATATTTTATTTTGTGGATGTCAAAGTCAAAGTATCTTTATTTTTTCAGAGTTTGCATTAGGACTGACAGCGACAACACATTAGACATTAATCACACACTGACTCGATGAACATTTAAAGTGGGGAGAGTAAAGGTATGACAGAATTAATAAAGAGGATAAAACATACAACACCAATTAAAATAGACAATTAAAAAGTTAAAAAGACAAAAGAATATACATTGAAAAGTACATATAGCAGTATCACTTCTACAATTTACAAATCAGTGAGTAAACACAATGCAATGAGCTGCCTGCAACTCAACATTTTAATGTCAGTAGGGATGAAGGAAGTCTTAAATCTATTCATCTTGATGACAGGCATCTTCAACCGATGACCAAAAGGGAGCAGCAAAAATTCAGGCCGGAGGGGATGATAAAGCCTTCTTGAGCACCTGTCTGCTATATCGATCAGGAAGCTGCACCTGATGCCTCCCTGAAGCCTACTGGACACTTTGACCTGACTGCTCAGTCTGTTTTCATTGGCTAGTGTCAGGCTTTAACCAAACAACAATGCAAAACACAAAGACAGATTCAATTTTAACATCTTTAAAACAGTCATCATCACCACAGAACATCAAAAGTCAAATGTATGGCCCGGGGACCAAAAGCAGCCCACCAGAGAGTCCAGTCTGGCCAGTGGGATGAATTGGATAAATGTAAATATGACATAATGAGCATTAACAGCATTTTATTTAAAAAACAAAAGTGACTCCAATTCTTAAATTTTCTATGTGAGATTGCACTTCTTTATGTTTATATACAAACCATTTTCAAGGCAGAGGGATAACTTGTTATGTTTTATATATATATATATATATATTTATATATATACTTCTTAATAGATCCCACTTCAGGTAAGTTAGTTCAGCTAGTCAGGATTATTACACAGAAGTGGAAATATGCATGTAAGTAATTCATGGCTCTTGACAAGTTATTCTAAACATAATTTGAAGTACTGTATTTTTCAGTTCCAGATATCTGTGATCAAACGTTTTATGATTTTGTAGATCTATTGTAATTTGTTAATTGTAATGCACATGAAAATGTAAACTGAGGCAAAACATTGACAGCATTTATTTATCTCAAGAAACTTCAGGTTGTTCATAATTTGCTTTCTAAAATGATGTTAAATTCAATGTAGATATCTGTTGTTGTTCTCATTTGCACTAAAACAAAAGAGGTTTTGTTATCAATAGGTTATTATGCTATGACATTACTGGTCTGGTCCACTAGAGATAAAATAGTGATTTATGTGGCCCCTGAAATTAAATGAGTTTAACACCCCTGAAACAGACCCTTTGCTTGCGCAGACATACTCAATTCACTGTAAGTATGCAATTTTAAACAGAGGCATAAAAATAAGCTCAGGCTTAAAGTGTTAATATTTGTTCAGCGGAGATGAAATCGGATTACTGTGAAGGCCTTTTCACAAATTTTTTTCTGTTCATCAGACCAGTTAATGAGCCTGCATGTTCAAAAGGAAATAGTCCACTCATTTCCTATAATTTGTCACCTCTCTGTCCCCCATCAGTTGAAGCTGACCCCAGTCTCTCCATCAATACCAGCATTCATCATTCCGTAATATGCGGTCTATGTCTGTTTTGTCAGCACTAAAAGGTGAATATAACTTCCAGCTTAAAAGCTGGGAGGCAACAGGAGGTTTAACTACAACCTGTCAGCTCCTCCTCCTCTCCTCCCTCTGATGCACAGATTAAGAACAGACAATACACTTCTTTGAATGCAGAGGGAGGAGTTTGACCGATGAGCGCTCTTAGGGCACACACTCAAACACTCACACATAGAGCTGATTTATCAAGATGTCCGTGACAGGCACATCTCCATGAGTGTGCTATCATCTCTCTTTATGAGTCTCTGACAGGAAGTCGGGCTGCACTCTAAATTACATGTCTCACTGTCCCCAATTCTGTCTGCTGAACACAAGAGGCACTTCTCAACCATCCCCCTGCGATACAAGGTCTTTTACATTTTATGGTAAGCAGAGCAAGTTTTATCAGGCACACCAAAGCTTGTCCAAAGCAATGTTTGTGATGGAAGAGTGTATATAAAACAAGCAGACAGCTAAAAGGGCACTTTGCCACTTGGCACACAGCCATTTTCCATTTAATGTCCCTTCCTTTCTCCTCTATTTCACCTCATGTGCATCAGCTTGGGAGTTATTTCCACCTTGCTTCTTTCCTTTTTTGGAAAACACACTTTTGGATTTCATAACATTTCAATCCATCATACCCTGTTTGTGCATAGAGGCTCCCTAATGTTAGTGTGTGGCCAGATTCCCCAAAGTGCTGAGAGAGCTTCTCTGTTTTGGTGATCAGATCATCATCAAGAGAAGGAATAAGGACAGATGTGCAAGAGGAAATGAGTGGTGGGAAAGATTTCCAGGACAGCTGCAGGCGAAGCAGTTACTCTTACAATTGTTTGGCAGGCATTCAAGTTTCAGCTTCATGCAACCCTTCTTCTCAGCTTCACTTTGTTGTCGTTTTTCTTGTCTGCGTATGGCTGTATAAAGGCTGTCAAATTAAATACTTTTAACCACCTTTTCTACAATTGCACTGCCTCTCTTGCTACATCTTCCTCCTAAAAAAATCCCCTTTCTACCATTTGCTAAAACCACAACATACACGTGAAGTGGGCCTGTAGTTGGTTTTTGAAGGTCAGGTTTTATATGACAGCAAGTGGGAGAAAGAGGGTGGAGGAGATGTGGAAGAGTTTGCTGGCCACGATCCACAACACGTCATGATAAAAAGGAAAGAGAGTTGGAGCGCGGCAGTGTGGTGAGTTGAGACTCTATTATAATGATGTAAACATGAACACAACCCCCGTTGTTGTGGTTACCTGACACAGAGATAAAAGATCGCTTTTCGCAGTTGCCGTGGTGGATGGAGCGTGCGTCAGCATCTGTTCACTTTGAACCGGAGTGCATCACTGTTGCCAGATCAATAGATGGAACTTGTCAGATTATGTGAGAGAAGATCAAAGATTCAAGAGTTTATCTTTGATTGGAATCAACCTTTATGATCTTGGATAGTCTGTTCTTGATTTGCTTTTTTCCTCCACAGGGGGCACATTAAAAAAGTTTCTGGTTTTTCAGTGCAGTTCAGTGTAAAATTAAACTTATTATAAGGTTTAGTATGAAAATGTCAGCCCACGTTTGAATAGTACTTCCACAAGAAGAAAACACAAATCATTTCATGTTACTATGAACTCTAAAAAAATGTCCAAGAGTTTCTTTTGACCATCCTAAATAATTATTTTATAAGTTAAGCAATAATGAATTGGTTTGTATTTATAATGAAAATGTAAAGACTATGATTTTCTATATTAAAACACAGGCCTTACAGTTAATGCTCAGTGCACATGGAGTAGTACACTTTTCATTATATTCAAGTAGTTCTTTCTTTAACCCTTTGGTGGATAGTGTCCACTACAGTGGACACATGTTTAAAGGCTGTTTTTAAATGTATGCATGGGTGTGGATCATACATTAGCAACTTCATTGGACATTAGTGAGTTACCAATACTCTGCCACATATAAAGAATAACTACATTTGATGTAGTATGTAGTATATATACATACATTGTAATTATCAAGTTTGCCTCAGTGATAAACAGGACAAGACAATTATCCAGGTGTATTTATAGAAAATTTATATTATATTAATATGGCAAGATATTATTTTATGAATATTTTATAGATAAAGAAGAAAAATCAATACACTGAGTAAAAGTTACAATAAGATTAAAAAACAGAAACACATCAATGTGAATGTCTGTAGAAGTAAAATATTTTATTTAAAAAAATGTGGTACTGTTTTGTAATAATTCATGCACCAGAAGGTTAAAATACTTCACACGTTTTTTATGACAGATTTAATCCACTTTTAGCAGCTCTTTGCTGGATAGATTGTGTTGCACCATCTTTCACTTTAAAAAACTACAAAGGTGCCCAGTTCAACTCAGGTAATATACTCATTCAGGTCACAGTCTCTTGTTTTTTTTTCTTTACAAACCTCTGGAGACTGTGAGTCACCTTGTCAGATTCTGGTCTATCCACAGACATTTATGATACCATTTATTAATTTCACTTTCCCAATACCCTTTGCACTCATGCAGCCCTTTATCTTAATACCTACACTTTTGTTCTTCAAGGTCAGAAAGATGCATTCATTATAGTGGCTGTGTCACATCCTTTGCATTATCTTCACACATTCTCCAGAAGCTCTAAATTTTTTGATTATCGAAAGCATCCATCCATCCATCCATCCATCCATCCATCCATCCATCCATCCATCCATCCATTATCTTTACCCACTTATTCCATTGCAGGGTCACTGGGCTCTGGAGCCTACTAGGTGCGAAGAAGGATACATCCTGGACAGGTCATTGGTCCACTGCAGGGTCAACACAGAGAGAGAAAGATAATCTAAAGCAAGATTCTGCAAATATTGTTCTGTCCATAGTGTCATTTTCGGAGCATTACCAATTACTTTAGACTGTCACTGTCCATTTATTTTTATATTAGCAAAAAGCCAGAATGTTTTTCAGTTCTTCTGGTTGTTCTTTCCCATGGTACAATGATTAAAACATGCAGGCAAGCACAGTCCATAGACTGAGAAGGTTCTGTGGTTCAAAGATCCTGCTATGACTATTTTTGAGCAGTATTGCAGCAAATTGGAAATCCCATTTACTTAGTTTCGTTTGAGTCCTTTACTTTTCGTGTCAGTTAATGCAGGAGGGTTGCACAAAGCTCCAACAGTTAGTTTCCCTAGCACTTTGCCTAATGCTGTTTTTACTGTTGTACCTTTTCCAAACCAGCAAGAACAGAAACAAGTTTTCCCTTTTTAGTGTTTCCTTTCATGTCACTGTGTAGTGGCTCAAAACAGATTTAAGAACAGGTGAATGGATATGCTTTAAATGAACAGAGGCACATTCATATAAATTTACTCAAGCTAAAAACTTTTTAACAGACTTATGATTTACACCCAACCCACCCAACAGCTAAAAGCTTATGTCTGCACAGTTTTGCTTTCAGTCTGAGGTGGACAAACAGACTGCATAAACAGCTGTATGGTAAAACGTGCCAAACTGCATCATGAGTGTTTTCTTTGCTTCCTGTCAGAAAACAAAACAAAACAAAAAAACAAAACAAACAAACAAACAAAAAAACATAAGAACTGTTATAGGTGATTTATAAAACAAACCAACACTTGGTAAGCGTGGATTGATGGCAGTTTGCAGAACAAATGTCTGTCCACACATGAGTCTCACAGAGGACAAAAACTCACATTCTCACTAATTCCCCTCAGTGGAAACCTTATCCCCTTCATATTTCCAGTTCAAATGCTGAGAGAAAAGCCTGAGAAATGCAATTTTCTGGAGAAGCTTGGCAACTCAAGCAACAACAGCAGGAAAACCTAATGAACTTTGTGGGAAAAGATGACAAGAAATAAGCTTCATGGCAGATATAATGTATGTGTGTGACTCTGAATGAGGATAGGTTCCCATAGTATGGTTTTACTTAGAAGCAACACTGCTTTTTCAACTAGGAAACAGAAAGTGTGTAACGAGGTACTGAAGTTGTTTAGAATATCTTAAAAATACAGTAATGACTGTTGTTAATATCAAGCATAATCATTTTTAAGCATTTATCTCTGATTGTAATGGCCAAGTAATGGGATACATATGATGGCGAAGCAGAGTAGACTTTCCTTTTCTGTTGGTAAAACCTAAATTGTGATCTTTTTCCACCTAATAGGGACTTTTCTAGAAAGGTCTTTAGAGTAGATACAGCTATTGAAGGCCATCCATCAGTTTAGAAAAACACAACTGAAATCAGCACTGCTTGTTTTCATTTCAAATAGACACACGTCACCACGAACATTTAATTGTGCAAAAAGACCTAGAGGGATGGATGATAGATAGCGCAGTAGACAAAGAGATATAGTAAAGTAAAGAAAAGACAAAAAGGAAGGCAAATCAAGTTCTTGCATCTGTATATCTCAACCAATCACTTTTCTAGACAAATGAGGTTGATGCCTTTTAATATTATAAAATGTAGAATAAAGTTCAGGACTTATTTATGTTTCGTCCTCTCCCTCAGCTGAGGGGCCATGCCCTGGCAGGTAGAAGGGCACTTTTGCTCTGGAGCAGTGTAAGCTTGCCAAGCTATAAAAGCGGTTATAAAAATCACCTCCAGAGCCAGCTCAGATGCCGACCATATGGCCACAAGTTTAACAAGGACAAACTGCACCTTCTCACAGCTGCTTGCTCTCTCAAGTTCAACTGCTTACTGTTCTGTTTTCCCTGTGATCCCAGCCTATGTTTGTGAACTCTGTGTCCCATTTTTCTGACATGTCCAGAGTGTCATCTCATCCATTGTCACTTAATAACATTCTGCATTTTATTGTGTTTGAACTGAACTAGGGATTATGTAATGAATCTTTGTGATCGGTCTATGATACATAGTTGTGTTTCCATCCAAATAAAGCATGATTTGAACAGCACTAGTATTTTAAACAAATTTATAATTATATAGTGCACAATGTACCTGAGGTCACTGTATGACAATCTCTAAACTGTGTGCAAACTAAATAAAAACAGAATGTAATGATTTACAAATCTCATAAACTCACTATTTCCAATAGAATATAAACAACATATAAGAAATGCCCCACAGATGTAAATATGGGCAGAGCTTCACTAATCTTCCCTGAGTCAAAGCTCATTTAAAATGGCCTGAGGACAACTGTTTTGTGGTCAGATGAATAAAAAATGTGAAACTCATTGTGTTAAACATGGATGTCATGTCAAGCAGACTAAAAAGTAGAGGGACCATCCAGTTATCAGAAGATAGTTAAAAAACCTGCATATCTGATGGTATGGGGTTGCATATGGTGTGGGCAGCTTACATATCTGTGTAGGCTCCATCAATGCCAAAAAGTATATGGAGTTTAAGAGCAACATCTATTCCCATCCAGACAACGTCTCTCTCAGGAAAGACCTTGCATATTTCAGCAAGACAATTCAGCAAATATATTGCCTTCACACCAGCATGGCTTTACAGGAGAGGAGTCTGAGGCTGCTGAACTGGATTACCTGCAGACAGTCCAGACCTTTCTCAAACAAACATTTGGCACATTATGAAACCAAAAGTCCAGTAGGGAAAGTCCAGTAAAAATAGTAAACATCATCCTGTTCAATTTTTTTTTAGATGTGTTGCTGCCATGAAATTTAAAAGTAGTTTGTTTTTTTCACGAAATGGTAAAATGTCTCAGTTTCATCATCTGACATGTAAAAAAATATGGGTTTATGAGATTTGCTAATAGTAAATAGACTTGTACTTATATAGCGCTTTTCCAGTCAGTTTGACCACTCAAAGCACTTTACACTACTTATCACATTCACCCATTCACACCCTGATAGGTACATCGGGAGGCAACGTGGGGTTAAGTGTCTTGCCCAAGGACACTTCTACATGTAGTCAGTGGAAGCCTGAAATCGATCCGCCTACCTTCTGGTAGGAAGTCGACTGCTCTTCCTCCTGAGCTACAGCCACCAATCATAACATTTCACGTTTAATTTACATTATATACAGCATCATAACTTTTTTGTAATTTAATTGTACAGCTGAGTGTCATCTGCATAGAAAATGATAACATTTTCTCAGGTCACATGTAAATAGAAAACAGTAGTTTGCTGAGGTCTGTGGGCTGGTGAACCCAACAACTCAGCTTATACATCGGGAGAAAGTGAAGGTCAACTAAGAAGCCTCTGTTGAAGATGAAGTCCTTACTTCCAACCCAGGCTTTAAACAATGCAGGGAGAAATTGTGATCAACAGTATCACTGTGTTTTTTTTTTCTTAAAATGTTCCAAAACCAGACAGAAGGCTGTTAAAATACTTTATCAGTTATAAATGATAACTGTACAGAGGTGATTTTCTCAAGACCTACTTGAAGCACATTATGTGCTTTTGTTATATTAGTTGTTCAAATTTTTAAATATCCACTGTGATTTTGGATGAAAAACTGTTTGCATGCAGTTTAATTGAAAAAGGTATTTGGATTTTAGCCAGGTAGACAAACAACCCTTTAAGAAATGAGCCATTTGTCAACACAGGATTTTTAATCTTCAAAGAAACTCGTGCCACTATTCTCCACCCTCTGGGTTTCTTTTCTTTACAGTCAGGACTCAGGTCTGCCGCCCTGTCATTACCTCTGAGCTTTAATTATCATACACACACCTGTCACTTTGCTGCACACATACACAGCAGGCCACATTTGGGAATTTCTGCTCAAACTTCACATCAGAACACAAAGCCTGCATGTAGTCGCTTATCTGCTCCAAAAGAAAAGAAACCATAGGGAATCTTTCCCTTGAATGTTGCGGTTGGGGTTGGACTCTTATTCTGCATTCTTGTGTGTGTTTGTAAATGAAGTGTGGCAACCTGAATAGAGAACAATGCTAATGGAGACATCTGTGGGATTGGAACTGTGAGCAGAAAGCAGGTTTGTTGGTTGTCTGCCATGCTAACAAGCAGAGTTAAAAGCCCAGAGTGACAGCCCAATTAGTGACTAATGGAGGCTAAGACAGCTGAGACCCTGACACACACAAACACACACATAAACACACACACACACACACACCCACACACGCAATAAAAGACCACCACACCCAAGAACAGACAAGAGACTCCCCCTGAGTTTCACTGCCTGTTTTTACCTCCATCCCTCCTGTCTTCCATCCCTGTAGTTAAAGATCTTTATGGGTGAGGGAGTGGCACAGGGATGTGGCTTTCATGCTATCAGCCATCCCTGGATGTAACAAAAGGTCAAGGACTCTCATTTTTCATCTCAGCCAATTACCCTCCTGTTCTAACCTGGCTTTCCTCTGCCTTTCCATCTCACCCTCTTACCCTGCTGCTCTCCATCCAACCCTCTAATCACATCCACTTTGCTTCACATGAATGCAGACACAAGCATTACTCCTCAAACACATCCACACAGTCCAACACTGTCCTTCAGATGAGCAGCAGAACCAGGATGATAAACTGCAGTTGTTTAATAAAGTAACTGTCATGTCGGATGAAAAAAAATCCCTTTAATTAACATTCTTCTTTCTCTAGATGTCCCTCTAATAGTTGGAATAATTCCTGATCGTCCCACTCCATAACAGACTAGCAGAAGACACTTAGTCCCTGCCATGTTTGGTCACAGCAGAGAGGAATCTCTGAGACTGTGGTGTTGCTGTGTGTTGTAGTGACCCATGGGGTAAAATCCAGATCAAGTCCTGAGAAGAGAGGCTTGCGAGGCCTGACCTTCTAACTCGCAGTGGTATGCTGAGTATGTACCAGGAAACAAGTAGAACATCTATCTGCCTACAACAAGGGGAACTGTTTGCCTACAGGCAAGCATATGAAGGAACCCCGCAGAAGATAAAGAGCTGAGCTACTGTTGTAGCTCTCAAATGTCTGACTGTGTATATGTGTGTGTGCTGGGAGGCAGTGGTGGTGGTGGTGGGGTGGTCAGCAAGTCTGGGTGATGTTGGCGATTACTTCTAAGAGGGAGGACAATTAACCCTTCACTTCTCAGTGACCGTCTCATTCCCACACTTAACCCCTTCCAGAGGTCAGAGGGCAATAGGCTCTAAGTGGCCTGTGGGTCTCTAACAGGCTAATTCACAAATGAATCTGTGACATTGAGAATAAAGCAGAAGCCTGCACAGGAGAATGATCTGCATCACGAAAGATCTTCTCACACTGTTAGCATTCATAAAGAGTGACTTAAATCACCAGCTGTTGCTATTTTATTACACATCACACTTTATCTGTTCCAAGTTGATATACTTGTGTTGCTGGACAGAATCTCTAAAGTTATGCTGCCAGCATGGGAAATGCTGTATATATCAGTTGAAATGAAACATCTAATTATGAAAGATGAAGAGTGAATTATTATTATTTTTTATGAAAGAAGGAATGAGAAGGAAAATAAAAAAAAAACAAAAACATTTTTACACAGTAAAATTATGTATTTCTTGCAGGATATTTCTTGTTTCATTGCAACTTTAGTCCACAGTCATGTTCAGCTACAGCCTCACTAAAAATGACATGGAGGAAATGATTTTACTAGATTTTTAAGAAACTTGTTGGTGGAACGGTCAAGTGAACTGTGCTATATATACAGTACAGTATCAGTAATAAGTAAACTTGCACAACTTTTTGCTGTACATGAGGTATTGGATATACAATCTTTTTTACTTCGCTATCATTCTACTCTAAATTCAGGTGCTTATTACTGAGTTGTGTTTAGTAAATGATTTCAAAGAGGCAGGCAAAGTGCACCTGCAAAATAAGTCTATCAAATCTGAGAAAAATCTTCTTTGCTTCATCTTTACCTTTTATTGCCTATAGTTTTCCAGTAATGTGTGTAAAATCAGCCAAGATCATGAATTTACTCACTCAGTGACAGCACTCATACCTTGTTTATGACCACACATGACCCTCCTCTGCTCTGATTCCAGGATGATGAGTGTACCTGTGCCACCAGGGGGAATCACAATTTGGGTTTGCCCTCCATGGAGACCCCCCCAGCTGTTAGTACAGAACACTGGAGCCAGGCAGCCTGTAGTGGCTCTCCAGAGAGGCCAAAAAGGGTGTGTGGGGATTTTAAGTTGAGGGTGTGGGGTGTTTAGGGGATGACTTTTCAAGCAGATATGCAGTCAAGGACTAACCTAACATCTGCTCAATATATTCACTCGGTTACAGATCACTGTTTGTTTTACAAGACACAGACACACACTTCAATCTGAAGCATAAAATAGAATTCTGCTAAAATCTTCACAATGTAAAAAGTCTTAGTTATAGTCTACATGAGCAGTTTCTGGTGAAAAACAATGTTAAAGTGACATTGTGTAACATTTTCTGTTGTTCACTGGCCAAAGTTGATGTCTGAATGTATATATGTGTTATCATTGGTGTATTATGACCTCTTCTAATGATGTGAAACATTCTTGTAAATGAAGAATTTAAGGTTTAGTCATACATATAATGGGTAAACCTATAGGAAAGCGCCATGACAGTCTGCCATCTTGAACAGCCATTTTCCCATTGACCCAGCGACAGGTGATTGAGACGCTGGAGAAGAAAATAAACAAGAGAGGGTTACTAACCCAGCAAGTTGGAAAATGTGTTAAATTGTTATTCAAAATAAATGCAGGACCATATGCATATTAGCAAGGGAGCTGTTTTCACCACTGCCAAGAAAAAAAAAAAAGGTACTTAAAAGGCAGCGTGACCAGGCGATATAAAAAATGAGGATTAACATCACGCTAGCCTTCCCCAGATGGAAGGAGCACAAGATGGAGAAAGATTTTAAAAGGGATGCGGAACTTGCTGTCGTTCTCCTCACAAGTAAGTCAAAGGTACTGGCTAAATAAGCCCAAAGCTAACTTTTTTCATTTGGTTTTGTTAAAAATTGTTTCTAATTACCATGGGCAGCATAATGGTAGTTTCTGCTGAAATACACCAGCCTCTTGGTAGAGAAGTGTACGTTTATGTGGTTTCAGTTTCTTTCATGGTCACAGTAAACACCGACTTTCAGTTGTAGTAAAACCAGACTAAAATCTGGTGGAAGGCTTTATGAGCTAGCTTTTACTGTGACAAAAAGCCAAGGCTGTGTCAAGGCCAGTTTTCCCGTTGAGATCCGTTCCCCCTGTGAGAACCATTCTGACTTCTAAACACAGAGGAACAATATCTGACACTTTGACGGGATGCAGTTTTAAATATTTATGAAATCATGAACTTCTTCATCTGAGTGAACGCTCCACAAACTATCAAATGACATTTGTTCATCGCTGTTGTCAAGGCTTTCTGACACATGGTGGCTATCTTTGTTGCAATATGTGTTTGAGAAAGTAAAGCGCTAGAATACACTATACGTTAGAATGGCACACACGAGTCCAACGTTAGATGGAAGTAATTCTTACACAATGTCCCTTTAACAGCTTAGCACAGAGTGAACAATAGTTCAGGAGTGTGAAGAAAAAGATGTCTCCTCAGTGTTTGACACAGCCTGTCAGCGCCTGCTGTGATATGAAAAGAAAGACTGAAAATGAGGAAAAGACAACAAAAACACAGCTGGTGATGTTAGATGAGATGAAAAGTCTCAGGTTTGAGTTGTGAAAATACAGTCTCAGTCTGGTTTGAATACACCAGTCCCCAACAGTGAGGGAAACTACAGACAGACACATCTTCATTAAATTTCCTGCCACTTTAACTCCCACTCTGGTTTAAAGTGATATAACAACACAGGTTATGTGAAACAAAAGAGTGTTGTTACACTCTTATATTTCATTCAAATGATATTGTTTGGACTCCCTTTATGTTGTTATAAATTACTTACCATGGATCTTACATACAGAATTAATACATTGATGAGCAGATACACTGTTATTAGCCTGGAAAATGAAATTGTACTCGACTCAGCAGAAGACACAAAGAACTGTACAACTACACAACTGCACCTGGTTCAGAAACAATAGATATCTGCCTGATGGGTATTTTGAACTTTCTTCCATACTACTAATATTTTCAGGAGAAATTTTTCAGCTCCACCTCTCCAGCACCGGTGATTCGGTTTCTCTTCATTCAAACGCTGCCCTTTCCCAAAGCAGAACAAAAATACTCTCAATAGAAAAATATTTTCATAGACTTCCTTTGCCTGTTGGAACAGTAAACGTTGGTTAGTTTAAGCACATTTGATTTCCTGGATTGTCATTTCATGGTTTTGATCCATGCTGGTGCTGAAGAGCTGCTGACATAGACAAACACACAACTGTCTACAGAATGGAGCGTCATACTCATGTCAGGAAGGCATTAGTTGGTTCTTGCAAAGAAATGAAAGGGAAACTACATCTTTGCATGAATTAAGACATGTGACATGTGTTATGTAGTTGATAACATTACACATGTAGGTTGTTTGGAAAAGTTTGGATTAGACAAGCTGTCCTTATACCACATGATGACATCTAACACAGAAGTGTCACATACATACAGGCTAAGAATCCCTGGTAAAAACAGTTTTAGTGTCAATTGCAAAAGAAAGAAAAAAAAAAAAAGAGCCTGGTAGAAGGCAGAAATGTGTCTCTTATTCTCAAACCAAACATCATATCTGTGATTACAGAGAAGTTGCCCAGTTTGGCAGGATTATTGAGTCCACAGCAGATCATTGTTTGAATCACATGGACATAAGAACAGTCTTTATCTCTGCAGGTCTGTTATTTGCTTGCTGTGCTATTCTGCTGGTGGGTCATTACGCTGTTTTCAAACACATGCACACGTTTGCACATGTGCAAAGGTGGACAAATGCATGTGTAGGGAGCAACCACACTTTAACGGATTTATGGCTTTATCTCCAAGTTCCCTATTGCTCTCATTGCATTACTCTGACTTATCAGCTTAAAGTGAAATTTGCTCATAGTATCACAGATAATGCAGTATAACAAGAAACACTGGTGGCTGTTTGTATTGCCACTGGAAGTATATAAAGTTTAAGTTAGAGTTAGAATTTAAAATAAGCTACACTTTCTGATATTTAAATTTTTTGAATGCTTGCATCAATGCTAACATCTTAGCAAATTGAGTTCTAACTTAGATTTAGACAGAAAAACATTATTTTAACTGTTTAATTCTGACAGCGCAGTCAGCCTGTAGCACACAAATGTTCACATTTTAACTTTGGACAGCTAGGGCTCAGGTCCAGTTTCATGTGCTTAAATTTAATCAGGAAAATCAACTTCATTTTCATCCCCATCTTTAATGAGAGAGGTGGAGGGATTTTCAAGGTACTGTGTTACCCTGTTTTCTTTAGAAAGGTTTCACTGTTCCAGGAAGGAAGCCTATAGAAGTGGATTAGCAAAAACCCAAAGGAAGACCACATCAGAGTACGCACACACACTCACGTAGTGCAAGAATAAACCTAAACACCAGGGCAGAGAGGTGTTATAAGAGCTCTAGGAGGTTATTCCCTCCCAGCTTAGAATCAAACAGGACCAGACATGAGAAGGAAGAAGGAAAATCTAAAACACATTTTCAACCTTCGCCCCAACATGTGGAACCTGTACTGGGGCTGTTTTCTTTTCATCTGGCTGTGATGGGGCTGAGGGGTTTCTACAGTGTCCCCTCTGCCCTCTCCTCCCAGGAGGGCTGTGCTGACCTAATTATCAACCAGGACACAGGCTTGCTGAGAACAACAGCCCCTTCGCAGCTTCATGTTATGGCCTCATATCCTCCTGAGCTGAAGTACATCATCATATCACCACCTTGTTAAGTCGTCCTGCATCCTATTGTGCTTAGCTGGAACTCTGACTGAACTCATGGTCACTTGTTGGCTATGTACACATGAAAATGAAATCACACATTGTGTTTTATTCAACTCAAATATTCAGTTAAGAGAACTTGACTAACCATCCTCACGCATGTCATTGTTCGCCAACATGGGATCATATCCGTATTGCTTCAAACTCGATATAAAGAAATGGTGACTATCACTAGAACTGTGTTTAATAGATGCACACATAATGCGTCTTTGAATTCCAATCAAAGTTCAATGCAGAAACAATTATTTATGTGAAGCACTGAAGAGAATAAACAGTGACCTAAGTGAAATGAAGTAAAAAAGCAGCTCTAGGACTGAAAAAGTGTAGGTGTTACAAAGACCACCAAGTTCTTTGTAACTCCAGTCTGCTGTGTACCTGCAACCTTACCACACACACACACACACGAACTGAGGGCTTTCCTTTTTCCCCAGATGTTTGGTGACAAGAAACAGTCCACCCACGCGCACTGCGTGGGGTCTTCGTTAGCGCTCTGCTATACGCTCTGATGGGCTGCGTCTGCGTGATGGGATTCCCTCTGTTCCACACGATGACATTCAAATAAAATGTGTGATCTTTGAACAAGGTGACAAATCTGTCTCAAGGCTGCTCAACTAGAAAGACATCCATTTTAAAGATCATTGTTGTCTGTCAGACTTCAGTTGCTGACATCTAATTATTTCTTAAACATTGACAATATGTCCAGTACTTTGGTTAATGAGCATATTAAAAGCATGACATTCTCTCTAGTTTCATTTATACTTTTTGGTGTCTTAAACTGTGCATAAAATACAGTACATAAGTACACTTTCCAAGACAACAGAAGTACTGAAGTTAATTATACTGAGATGATGTCACTACAGCACATTTTAATCAGGCATTAACATTATAGGTATTGGGTTTTGTGTGCTCCTTGCTATTGTGCATGTGGCTGTAAATCTTTAATAGTTTCTCACTGTTAATAGGTTTCTATCTTACATACTGTACTGCTGGATAACTTTGACATTTATTCTTGATTTATGCAAGATTAATTAAGATACAGTCACAAGAGTCAGTACATAAATGCCAGCAATAATCAAACAACGAAAATGGAAGCAAAACATCAATTACTTTTCTTTATCTGCTGATCAGTATTTAGTATTGTGACAGTCAGATGAAAAAAAGAAAGTACTCAGACTTTCAATTCTCAGGCTTAAAATATAAAGAAATGAAACGATCTGGTCTTTACCAAGTATTAAAATATGTGTGAAAACTCACTTCACTCCATGATTCAATCACTTGTAGAACCACCACACAATTTCAGGCACCTGGTTATAGTGCTTCATGTATGGTGCAGCTGCCTGCAACTTTGTGCAGGAATGTCTCAGAGGCCTCTCTGCACAACTTGCACTTGGGGTCCTGTCTGATATGGTAGACCCCAGTCTATATGCTTTGTGCCTGTTCTTGTGCAGCTGTGATCAGTGTTTCTGTGCTGTCTTTTAGACCAGCCTTATCTCGCCACTGATAGGGCCTCTCAGCCACTTGCTGCGTTGGTCAGTGGTACATACCATGCAATGGGTTATCCTTCCATAGACTTGGGGTGAAAACCCTTCATGCATTGTGGGGAATTTTCTTGTCTTGGTATCAGTGGCTTCCATCTCTTCCTTTGTCCAGGCTATTACAGTATACTAGCAGGGTATCTAATGACTGGCAGGGCATGCATGGCGACAGCTTGGACTTCTTTCCATTGAACTGACTCTTCAGAACCTGGCTTACTTGTTGTAGATACCTAGTTGTGGCAGACTTGGTTGCAGTCTCTTCATGGTTGTGATTAGCCTGTGGTATCAGCCCCTTCAGTTTTCATCTTGCCTCTTTTTGTTGCCATTTGGCCACATTTATCTACTGAATGAGATTTGAGTGATATGATTTTACTGTTGATGCAGCTTATGGAATGATGACTCACCTGTCTAATTCAGTCAAATTGCTATTCAAATTTCCAGTGTTAGTCCTTTGTGAAGCTTTCTGACTAGAATATCTCATAGTTGCAAAAACAAGCCAGTTTGCCAGGACCACTTAGTTTCACTTCTGCATAAATGAGACATCACACACACATAAACTTTGCACTTATTACTGTGTCCATATATGGTTGTTTGTGTGAGACATAATGGGGGTCTCCTTATGGATTCTCATCAGGGACACCGTAAAGATCAGCTAACCACAGCATATCTGTCCTATTGCACTTAACTGACTCATGAAAAGTGACTCACTCACCACAGTGTAGGCAAGAAAAGCCACAGTGAAGGTGGGAGGTGACAGCAGTGCAGAGGCAAAGAACTAAACCAACTGTGATCTAGCTGGGAATCTCTCACCCTGATCAGAAAGGGTGTGGTAAACTAAAGGGGCATATAGACAAATACACAAGGTAAACCTCAACAGATGGAGTTGAACTGCAACGATTTGGAGCTCTGCAGCTGGTGCAGAGGTAGGCAAAATGTGCAAACTCAAATGTCAAAGGTTTCTCTTCATTTACACCCTTTTTTTCTGTTGTAAACTACAGCTAAAATCCCAGCTGAGACTGAGCGAAAGGGTTAAAGGACTTTTTCAGTAACTTATTGGGAAAACATTTCCAGTAATTTCAGGTAAACCAGTAAAACACAATTAACCACAAGAAGCTTTAATGTACTTCATTACCAAGTATCATACATGCCTGATCTTCAAATACAGAGGGGAAATTATATAAAGCAGTTTAGTAAACTAACACAGGTCTTTTACAACTTGAAAATGTAGACAATCTCACCAGGGTTGGCACTTTCAATAGGAGGCATAATGAAAGTAAAAAACTGTCCCCTTCACTTCCAGTAAAGCTGAGTTCTTCTAACAAGTTTGGTGGCCTGGTTTTAAATAACCAACCATTTTCACCATCAGTCCTCGGGGAAAAAAATGCTCCCTTACTAAACATGTAGGCAATAACATTTTCTCGAGCAGAGAAGTAATATAAGCTTTTGAATAAACGTATAATCCTGCACCTGTAAGAAGAAAACATAATTGGCATCACAATGAAACTAAAAATAAAAACACAAACTCTGCCTTAACAATGTTTCCATAATTTTGATATTTTTCATATTTGCAATATTTCAACAGTCTGTTTTATGTCTGTACAAAACTATTAGCTTCCAAATATTCTAATATAAACTTAACAACAGATTTGTCATAATTTAATATTTTTTTTAGAGTTTGAGTAGTGACAGTCAGGAGCTCTTGTCCTGGGATAACCTCAAAACCACTAAAGTGAGTTAAAATGAGTCCATGATTATGTTAGGTGAACCCCATGTTCCTGAGGTGAGGGGCCTTACTGGAGGGGCAGTGCAAGTGTTAATGTGTTTGGTTGAAAAAAAGATGCAGACAGGAGACTGGGCAGTTATCTGAAACCTAGCTCCTGAAAACAGAGCTCTCTGCTGACGTAAAACTTGCAGTGTCGGCCGAATTCAGTCACAATAAGCATGCATTAAACGGGTAGATGGACAAGCAGAAAATAGAAAGAAAGAAAGACACGAAAGCTTTAGCCAACCTAAATGCTGACTTTCAGCAATTTTCTTTCACAATATTTAAAACCAACTTCTTTCTGATAAAGCTTGCTCAGATGTCTGGATTTCAGTGGAAAATCATGAGGCCAGTACCACAGGCACTCTTTTTTCCCAGCCTTCCCAGAGCTCCTCCCATCTGCTCCCCACCTGAAGGGTTTTCCTCCTTCTCAGCATCCAGACGGACCACGCCGAGAGCCAGACTGGAGCACAAACATAGGCAGGAGAGTAAAGGCTGGCAGGTGTATAGAGAGACAGCAGGGCGGAGGAAAAGTTTGGTCTGACTTAAATTGTGCTTCAGGGTGGGAGGGGACAAGACAGGTAGGGTGAGAGGAAAAGATGGAGAGAAAGAGAAGGGTTGTGGGGAGAAAATGAAGCCACCCGCTGTTGTGGGTATAAACCCAGACACAAACATAAACACAGGCAAGCACTTGAATAATTCCCCTCTCTGGCTCTCTTTCTCCTCCCTCCTCACTGGCCAAGCATACACAAATATAACATGGAAAAGCATCAGACAGGACCTTAAGAAGACATCGGCCTGAAAGTGAAATAAAAGAAGGAAAATTGTCATGGAGAATTTTGTCGTTTATATTTTGTAAAAGCACCAGTAGGATTAGACCATGGAACTTCCACTGCCTATGCCTTAACTTCTAAATCACATCAGATTTAAACTCAGTGACCAAGAACTGCCATCCTGTTGGGAGTCTGTCTGTCCTAAATCAGTAACCTGAAATAGAAAAGAGAAAACATCACGGCTTATATTTCACCCTCTCAACAGGAGCAGAGACATTAACACTCTGATATATAAAAACTCATATAAGATGATCACATTTGATGATCACATGAGTAAGAGGCAGGTTGACTGATGCACATAGACTACTCACAATAGCTGTACCCTTGGCCATACACATTCTGTTAAGTAATAATGTTATTACACAAACACACACCAGACTGGTTGCTTGGGTCTCTCCTTGGAAGGCACAATGTCACGGATTACTGCGGCTCTGTGGTCTGACTGGTAATGACATCATGCCTGGGTCTGCTCCCAGATATCCCCGCCGCTGGCACAAGGCCAGGCCTATATCTGCAAAGAGCCACACACACATTTATAAACACACATATGCAAACACATCAGCAAATCTGTCTCTCCACTGTCTGTCTTTGTGAGAATAAAGAGAAGATGCTGAGCTGGTCATGGTCACAGAGTCACTTGGGTTTACTTTTTGGTTTTTGCATCAGTGCTGTCAGGTTTCAAAGAAAGTTCAAAGACACCACTTTTACAAATACAGCAAAAAAGTGAACATTATTTTTCTTTTCACATATATTTTCGCTAAAGAGGACACATTAGCACACATGAGCAAAGGTAGAGTAAACCACATGCATATAGATGCTGGCACATGTAAGCTGGATATGAAAGTCATAATTTGATCAAGACATTCAAGCCTGTCTTAATTTGAAGCTAGCCCCCTAGCATTTAGTTTGTGTAGCTCAGTTTAGCATAAACACAAGAAGCACAGGGGGACAGCTTGCTTGGCTTAGTTCCAATGTATGCTAACTAAACTCAGCAACCTTCTGAAACTAACAAACTTGTCATAAATTCTTTCTTAAAGCTAAAGAAGTGTGCAATAAACAGTCTGTGGTTTGTTAACAGGTATATGTTCAACTGAGTCACGTGGAAGTTCAATCAAGGTCCAACATGTCATTTGGTGAACTCAAATATTGAACACAATCAGGTTAATTAATCTTAGCACAAAAAGTATAAAAAAATCTTTGTTTGGTTGATTATTTCTCCCCTTTAATTATACCAGCTGGTGTTTTATTATATACCGTTGGAAAGCCTGATTAGAGTTTCCTTTACAGTGAAGTATAACCTGTAAGGATCGTGCATTTGTGAAATGAGCAACACAGCTAAACATGTGGATAGTGCACCAAAAAATGTGTCAAAATTCTGCAATATTTACCAGTTGGTATTCACTCTTGTTTTGAGATTCAAGCACTGCCAGATATTTACCAGTCACAGATGTATGACTGCAACCTGATTAGCACTTAATTGGTAGGCAGACGTATTGGAGTGAGATCTTGAAGCCAGTAGAAATCCAATATCCACCCAGCTAAACACTGGTGGGATCAACTTTGGTATGGTATATATGCTACATTAGAAATACTCAGTCCTGGTTCTGTTGTGCTGATGTTCATCATGTTTTAGAAGTTTGAGTCAGGTGTGTTGCAGCAGGGAAACTTTTAAAACCTGCAGGACACCAGCAATTGAGGACCAGGAATGAAGATCCCTGTGCAGGAGTGACCAACACAACCTCATTGGTTGACCTTCATCAACCAGGAATGGGATGCCATCCCACGGCTAAACGTAACCAGGCTGGTGACCAGTATGAAGAGGTGTCCAGCTGTTGTGGCTGGATGTTCTACATGCTACTGTTTCGCCTGGCAGCGTAAAATGAATTAAGTTTAAAAATAACCAATATATGTTGTTGTTTTTTTCCTTATTACTGTGCGAGAGTGGAATCATCCAATACACCAAGCAACTAAGAACAAGGGTGAATATAATCAGGAGAATATTGCAGAGGATTTTAACACACTTTTAACCATGTTGCTCATTTCACAGAAGCATGATCCTTACAAGTTAAACCTTGTTGTTAAGGTGACTAATCAGGCTTTCCAGCAATGTATAATACAACACCAATTTGTAACAATAAACACATTTTAGAGAGCCATACAATGCAACATCACTGTGGTTTACAGGAATTAGGAATGTTAAATATCCACATAGCAAGCAGTGGATCACAGCATACATAAAAACACTGGAAAGTGATTACCTTAACTGAGCTAACTTTTAAAGTGTGCTTCTAATTCAGTAAAGGGCTCACACTTTACTTGTGTTTGAGACTATAGAGAGATATTGTTAGACTGGATCATGGTTTTTTATGAAGTAAATAAAGACCAAATGAAGAAAATAAAAAGAAATGTGAGTCTTCATTGTCAACACGGAGCATTTAAAGGCTATAAACATCCATACAGTACATTTTTACATTTAGAGGACTACACCAGTCCCAGGCCCCACACAGAGATAGAAATCACCTCTCCTCACTCACATCCACACTCTGCCTCACCACCCACTATGTTTGTTTAATATGGCATTTCAGCATGAGAACAGTATATCCCACTTCCATCTTTATAAGGGCACAGCTAATGTTAGACAACCCCCACATTTGCAATTACTCTTGCTACACCCTTTTGTTAGTCCCATGCCAGTGGTTGTTGCCACATGGCACAGCCAGAGTTTGCCCTAAATTTTTCATCTGATGTTTTACCACTCAACTCCATCAAACCTATGAGTACTTCTCTTTCTCTTGTCCAGAAATCCACATGTGTTGGCACAGACAACCATGCACACACACACACACACACATTTGCAGCCTTTAAGCAGACATTATTGGGGCTGGCACCTGAACTGGAATCTTGTCTGTATTATAGTTGTTGAAAAGTTCTCAGAGAAGCACTAAAAGAACAGACTAGGACTTTTGTTTTCTTGGCATAAGTAGGCCAACTCCTTAAAAGACACATCCCTGCTTGCTGTTGGCTTCTGACTAAAGTTTACCACTTTGTCTTCACTTTGTTTTTTTTTTACATTATTTAATTCAAATAATCATTAAATTCTAATCATGAACAAATCTTGTTAAACACAAATATTTGAAGATAATAATCTTCAGATACATCAAAATGTGACTATTGGCATTAGATGTGTTAAAAGCATTTGATGATTGTGTTTTACTCTTTGCCACCATTGGCAAAAATGTTTCATATCTCTTCTATCTAGTGATATTATGTTAACTGTGCTAATGACAATTACAGTCATTTGCTAATTTGCAAGCATTGCTATTGTAACATGCTACATCAGGATGGGGGAATATTTTAAATATAACAGTGTGTTTGCATTTTGGTCAAAGCACCAATGTCCAAAAGTGCAGCTCCATGGAATCAGTACCATAGCTGTGGTTTGCTTATTTCTTTATTGCACAGATCTGGCAAGTAAGCAATATAACTGTTAACATGTTAATTGCTTGATACAGAGAAGCCAAATGTAGTTTGGACTAAATATTTTCTTCCTGTATTTTTAGCAGGTTATAAAGCATTATTCTTGTAAACAGTGGTTTGGATGACAGCCTTCACTGCTCCCATATTATATGTTTTCCATTCTTAGCAAGAGGGTTCAACCTTTTGTAAATTATTTGCACATTTTCCTCATGCCTTTTGGGTTTTGCGAAGAGTGTATGCTATGTAACATCTTGCTTCTGAACAAAGTAAAAGTATGACAGGTTGTCTTTGTGTTAGCCCTCTTATGGACTTTAAACTTCTCCTGGGAAAATCAGAAGCAGAATTATTATGAAAGAGCTCAGCTGAATCTCCTCAGAAAGTAGCTATGGAAGAACAATTTCAATTCAGTTTAGCAACCAAGTCAAAAACAGGTGAAAATAACGTGCATGTCTCAGAAGAGTGATGCTGGGTGCTGGACCAAAAAGGTAATATCAGATAGATAAGTTGGTCCCCACACCAGAAGCTGTTTCTTAAAAATATGTGTTACGTTTCGGGTGCCAGTCCTTCTTCAGACATGAAGTTAGATTGGAGACACATCTCCATATATGCAACCACAAGGGGTCACCTGACACAACCAGGTGATGAACCACAGGTGAGAAAATATCAGTTTTAAACATATTTGGAAGATATTTCTAGAGGGATGTAAAAAAAAATACAGATGTCAAAAGAATGCTGATCAACATGTGAACATGACTCACACAGTAGCAGCAGAACAAGATCGGGCTAGCTACTGAGGTCTCATGGTGTCATGGTTTCTGATGTTCAGTCTATTTTTAATGATCGGATGGTTTTTCCAACATCTGTAAGGTCACATGGGCACAAGCAGATGGATCATATTTTAGTATTTTAGCAATCAAGTCAAACCTCAGTTTCTTAGTGGCTCAAACAAATGTTACATATCTGTCATTTTCACATTATATAGTTGTTTAGTTTTCCACTGAGCCTATTTACATGACCACAGAGGTCAGTTAATTGCAAATAATCAGACAATTTCAATAATCAGCTCTAATGTGTTTACATGCACTGAGATGGGATAATCAAAAAAACATGGTTTACACTTTTCAGTCCATCATCAGATTTCCTGCATACATAAGTACATGGGTACTTTGACGCAAGACTCAAACTTGTTGTTATTTTCAAAACATCTGGTCTTGTTTTATTGAACATGGTGAGGCCATGGTGATGTCCTTATACTGGGAGCTAATAGACCTGTAAATAGGCTACATGCTGCTGCTGTCCTGCGTTTATACTCCATGAGGGAAAAACAATGCTTGGCTTTGATATGGCAAGCATCTGCTGTTGGTCTTGTTGTGATAGCCCTTGCCCTGTTCTTTACGTTTCTTCTTCGTGCTTACTCTCCCTTTCACCCCCCAGAAGGAGAAGGAGAGGAACAAATGTACTTCTGTCAGAACACAAGAGAGCTGCTTTCTAAAAGATTTCCGATTAGAGTTAACACACCCTGTTAGCTACAGCATGCCTCCAAGGTAAACAATTTTAAACCCATCATTTAGCTTTACTAAATGTTAGGTCTTTATCAGGGAAAACTGTTTTAATTAATAATTTTATCACTGAGCACAGCCTTGATTTTATATTTTTAACTGAAACTTGGTTAGACCAAAATAACAGTGCAGCTGCTCTTATCAAATCGACCCCTCCCATGTGGCTCTTCAGCTACAAGCATCATCCAGAGTAATTTTTTAAAATATTTACAGGCCTCGAGGATATTGCGCAGCGTTGTATGAGGAGTTTAGTGAACTGCTGGCTACAATCTGTGTAGATTTTGACTGTAATTATAGTTTGTGATTTTAACATCCATGTAGACAACCCTCAGGACTAAGGGACTAAAGACCTGAGTGACAGTCTGAACAACTTTGGAGTGACTCAGCGTACACACACACATTAGAGGACACTAGATTTTCTGATTTCAAAGGGTTTGGACTTTTCCAAGCTTACTGTTACTGACCATTACTGTGCTTTCTTTGAGAGTACGATTCCTGTTCACTCAAATGTCTCAGTGGAGATAACCACAAAACAGTGTATAACTGAAAACATGAGTGGGATGTTTAACCAGGTCTTCTCTTTAACAACTTTCCTGCCAGGGGGTTCAGTCAATGAGCTTGTTTTATTTGCTAGTGTTGACAGATTAACAAATCCTCCTGTGTCGGTAGCACCTGAATTTTATTCAACCAAGGCCTGCAATGAGTTTGCCAAATTCTTCACAGACAAAATTCATAATATCAGACAAGTAGTTGGTTCATCAACAGCAAGTTCAGGAGACATAGTGTGTCCATTGAAAACCAGTTTAAACACCATGACACAGTTTAATCCCATTAACAGCAAAGATCTGGGCGACATCTTATGTCAGCTGAACTCCTCCTCTTGCTGTTTGGTCTCAAAGACTCTGGAGCCAGATCTGTTGCAGATTGTGAACTTGTCTTAAATTTCAGGCATCTTCCCAGAGCTTCTAAAACAAGACCAAGACCAAGACATCGGACCACATCAGTCCAGCTCTGAGATCTTCACACCGTCTGCCTGTCCATCAGAGGATAGACTTTAAAATTCTGCTGCTGGTCTATAAAGCTCTGAAATAAAGCTCCTCTGATCAAGCATATCACTCTATGCTGTTTTCATGTTTGCTTGAAAAATGTAATAACTCCAGAAAATGGATAATGATCAGATTTGTTTTTTGTGTGGATGTTAATTGGCTCCATATTTTCTTAACTGAAGAAGAGCCACATCACTGGATATAGAGTGGCTGCCCAAAGTATCCTGTGTGCCATTGTTAGGATCAGTGTTGCTGCAACTTAATAATAATGAGAAATCAATACAATACTACACATAAAGAATTAATAACTTGTAATTTTAAAACATAGACAGTTGCAATCCAGATAATTTCATTATAACTTCATAATACATAATTTCTTGAAGGTTTGGTCATCAGTGACCAGGATTTTAATCTACTAACGGTATAACAAAACAGTGAAAGCTACTCAAATGAAAGTGTGTTGGTGCTTGAAAACTACTGGCCAAGCAGTGAATATTTTTGTTTGTGTTCTCGTGTGTTGGAACTGTTGCTTTTGGCCGTTTTCCTGCTGCATCCTACGCAGTCTGCACATACAGAAAAAGAAAACACAGACAACACAGCTCAGGCCAACAGGGACGTCTAAAGCTGAGTTAAGTAACAGCAGGTTTGAGGAAGAGAGAGTGAATGAAGGAGAAACCTCAACCCTGAGAGGACCCACACAGAGAGCAAGTGTCCTGTGAAGCATAAAATGAAGAAGAATGTGTAATTTTTGCATGTGGAAGTTAAAACTGTTCATCTCAAACTTTTTAGACTTTCCAGTCAAAAAGACGGGAAAATACTGTAAATAGAAGTTGAGGTATTTTTGCTCCTTCCTGTTACAGAGCTGACTCCCCTTACCAAGGAATAAAGATTAAAAAAGAAGGGGGGATACCCCCGTCTAACAGAGAGAAACTGCTGGGAGAGGGGAGATAACATGGTTGTTTTTTTGGTTTCTAAAGACAATCGTTGTTATGCATGACAGATTTTGGCTGTATAAGGACTCATTTGAAAACACCAGAGGACAGATGTGATTTGGACGCTGCAACTTTGACAAATTACCCATTTTGTCCCTGATTTCTGCAGAAGCCACGAAATGGAACTGCAGCCAGACTTTGAAGTGCAACACATTTCCAGCTGAGCTTTAATGGTGTTAGAGCAGTATGAAAAGGCCTCATTGTATATCAGCAGCAGCATCCAAAACTAAAAGGACATCTCAAAAGCTTAGCATGCGAAAAGCTTACCATGCCGTACTTACTTTCTCTCACAAATCATAAACAATCCAGGCTTACAGCTGACTAGCCTAATGCTAATAATGCAATGCCATACTAATTTCCCACAAATGCTGACAGGACGATTACCATTTTTCAAGGGGTTGTGGAGGGACAAACGTTTTCACAATGACCCACGTCACCAGCCTAAGCAGCACTAAGCTGTGTGGCATTTCCAGGATAATACAAGTTAAATTTAAGACCAATTCTTGCTTGCAAGATGTTTGTTAAATCTATTTTTAAAGCACACAAGGACTGATCATTATTTATGTCACACTGTTTAATTCCCGCTGCTGCAGGGGGCTTTCTTGTGGTCAGACCTCTCTAGCCAAATCTCCCATTTATACAGAACGAGTGCTGTAGATGTCTCTCTTTCTGCGACACTTAAGCCACATCAATCCAGAACTATTTATTTTACAAGGCAGCTTGTTTCATGTGTAAGCCAACATGGTAAAATTCCCATGGGTGCAATCTGTTTCTTTTTAAAACAATCTAAAATGTTGGACAATTTTGCTCTGTTCAGCAAGTTTCTTGAAGCAAGAGCTTTTGCAATAACTTTGAAGACTCTAAGCTCTGTGTTAGCATGAAATAAGATGAAAATTCCCTTGTAAAAAACAAAGATAATGATGCCACTTTGTACAGTGAATCATGTGAATACTTAGAATTTCTAATTCTGTTACTTCTGATAATCATACCAGCTGTGTTTAGTTCTTATTCCTCTAGGCCTTCAGACTAAATTATGGGTCAAACTTCAGATCTTCGTGGAGTGCTGCAATACGTCACAATAAGGATCATGGTCAGTGTTCCGATTTACTCCTAAAGCCCCTATTTGTTTATAATAATCCATCCATGTGATGTATTAAAGGTTGTTAAACCACTGGGCTCTGTCTTTGAGGCCAAATGGGGTAATTTGTTTGGTTTTAATAAAGCAGGTGTTTTTCTTGGGTCAGATTGTCAAGGAGCAAATTGCTTTCAAATCACATCACACATGGAAAGTTGAGATGATGGTGGACAGAGAGCTGCACCACATCACTGCATGAGCCTCTGCTTACCTCAACACTCCCACAACTCCATATGCAGGATATGTTTTTCTTTATAAAAGCAAAACATGTCACTTCATTTGCCCCAGTTTGGTCCCCGATCGCAGTGACGAGCAGGAGGGAGGGAATAAGGCTTAGGGACAGTGAACAGCTTGAAATTAACTTTAAGACGCTCTGTGATCACAGATCAGCTGGTCTACATCCAACACCCACACAGACAGAGGCAAACATTATTTGTCAAGATGAAGTTGAAAGCAAATTTCCACACAATTGTACCAGGTGGTAAAAGTTGCCAAAATACAAAGATCTAAACACATAAAACAGGGAACATGTTGTGCTCATTCTGTTGAACAATGCAGCACAAATGTGCAGCACACACAGTAAAAAGCAGTCTTCAGGAAAGAGGCAGGCAGCAGAAGGGGGCCTGTGTGACCACTCAAACAAGCAGTGTGTGGCTGTGGGCCTAGATCAGGCTGCAGCACATTTCCATAACAGGAAAAGTTGGTGTTGTAGCTCCAGGGGTATAGATACGCCAACACAATCCACTATGAGAGTTTGTTTCTCTGCTGCTGTACCAGCTGACTCCATTTAGTCTGCTGTTGCATACTGTCACAAAGACCAGCAGTCCCAGTTAAACTTACATTTAGCCAGATTAGAAAACATCTAATCAAATAAAAATCATTTCTTTATAATATAATATCTAGATTAATGCCTTTTATTCTGGACATCAATGCAAGTTGCCCACCAGTAATTAACCCTTTACAGGGAAAACATTGATAGTTGCTAAAATGAAATATAATAATAAAAGTTTAGCTATATTGTTTTTTTTTGTTTTTTTTTATATAACTATCAGAAAGTAGTAGTATAATAAAACTGTACACTGAAAACATATGATACATGATTAACTATTAAAGAACTGCCAATGTATAGACCTAGGACAAAAAAATAGAAAAAACAGTTATTTTGAAGTTTTACAATAAAATTATCTCTACAGACAATTTAATATGGTGTTACAGTTGGCTTTTTACACTTAAAGTAGTAATAAATATTAACCCTTTGAGCCCCGGGCCAAGTTAAGGCTTCTGCTTGAAAATTGCATACCCACAATGAAATAAGTATTTCTTTGCAGCCACAAGGTTTATTTGTATACTTTATGAGTCAAAAGAAGTAAATAATTGATAAATATCAGTATATGTGTTACTGGCAAATGAAGATGGAACATATTCCAAAAATTAAATTGTAAGTCTCACCTGCAAGAAGAAAAAAAAAAACTTGCAAGATGAATGTGAATATCTCTTTGGAATGAAACAGGTGTAGCTCTAAACGTCTATCACAGTGTTTCAACATCCAGGTCCTCAGGACCCACTACCCTGCATGTTTTAGATGTCTTCCTAATCCAACACACCTGATTCAGATTAATGACCTTCCTCATCAAGTTATTTTCAACCCTTTTAACAAGCCATTCAAAGCAAAGGCCAACTCTGATAAAGTGAAGCAGAACAAAATTAGAAGTGTTTTAGTACAGATAGCTTAGACAACATCTCCAAAATGGCATTTTTGGTACAGTAGGGCACCACTTGTTCTCAAAGTCTCCCAATTAAGGGGACCTAATATTTTAAAAGGGTATACATTTTTTTATTGCTGCAAAATAACAAATTAAACAAACAAAAAACAAGGCTGTTTTCTTGATAACATACCCCAAAAATAATATTTTCCAAAGATTTGCTGTGATAAGCAACTGTTTCACAGTAAATGTGAAAATGAATCAGTTTCCAAGTTTCCTTTCTTTCCTCAAGCTGCAGGACAACAAAAAAGAGAAAACATTCCTGGTTTTCTTTTAGGAAATTCACTAAAAACGGGTTTCTTTTTGCAGGCACTTTGAGCAATAAAACACATAGCATGTATGTGTTGCCTCTGTGTGTGTTCGTGTGTGTGGGTGTGTGCTTTGACGTACAGTGTTTGAGGTTGTGTTCCATGCAAAACAACAGCAGAGGAAGTTGAAACAGCTTCTGGTCTTTCTCTTGGACCAGGCCTTGGGGCCTCATGGGGCCCATAGGAATAAAACAGTCCTTAGCACAGCTTTATATTCCTCAACACCTGCAGAACACAAAAACACTCTGTGAAAGAAGCAGTCCCTCAAAAGTTAAAAAAGCTGTACAACAAGTAATGTTGGGTAATACAAACATGGTTCTCTATAAAGTAATGACAGATTGAAGCCACTGTGCTGGGATAAATATGTGAGTACATGATGAATATGATGTAAAGTAAATTTTAATTTGACCATTTGTTCATGCCTTTTGATTTCAGTTGTTTTAACTTCTTTTCAATTTTTTTTTTTTTGTTTACACTGTCACCACATGTTTTTTTGAGGGGGCCGGCAAATAAATATCGAGCACAAAATGCATCTTTTGTTCTTTTCACTTTCTTCTTTAGAGAGAGTGTTATTGAAGACCTTAAAAACTGCTTTATAAATAAAATAATTTTTGTAATTATTATTGTTAGAGCTTTATTACAGAGGTAAATATAAGTCATACATTTGGTTCCTTTAAATCCCTCTTTATGCAGCTCCCAGTATTTTCCCGTGGGGCTCCTGCTCTCTCAAGACTCAAACTGAAATAATATTGACATTGGGGCAGCTGAAAAGACGCAGCATAGTTAATAGTTATAATTATCTAACATAATTATCTCCAGTAAAAACAACAGATAATACTCCTCTGTCTGAGTCCATGTTTGTTGTTGTGTCTGATGGAATCCTCCCTGGAAAGATGGGCAGTGCCACCTCTCCACCCGTCGAACCCATCAAGGCCCCTCCAGGCTTTGGGAGAGTCAGATTGCAACCTGTCAGGACTAGGTATAAGCCTGAGGTTTGAGGTCGCCCAAGTTGTGGGTGAATTCCCCTTTTGGCATGAGCCACTGTCAGTTTTGCACTATGGAAAGAGAAGAGCGTTCATTTTGTCCGAGCCATGGGCAAAAGTAGGCATAATCCACGACACGGCAAGATTTAATAACTTTTACTGAACATCATTAATTAAAGAAATCGTTATGACAGTATTGAAGTCCAAAGACTGATTTCTCTGTCTGGTCCAGCAGGCCCAAGTCCATTTACCTAATTAAAAAAAACAAACTAGCTGTCTGTGACTCTTGTGTTTACTGCTGTGTGATGGAGGGCATAAAACACAAGCAGCAGTAGAAATACAAATCTTTGGCAGGGTGACACAGTGTTAGAGGAAAAGTATCAGAGGACAAGGAAAGGAGAGATGGAAAGATGAGAGAAGACTCAATGAAGGGGTATAAATGATTTTAGCATGAGCTTTCCATCAGATGACTTAAACCATTTTGGTGGGTTTTGTACAGACTTGTGTATCTATCCATGGAAAGTTATATGGACTTCGGATGTGAGTCCATGTGTTTCACATATAGGTTTCACACATGATGCCATCAGTTTCACATGAAATTTAGCAAAGTGTCTCATGTGATTCTGCATGTTTCACATGGCTAAGTCATTGTGTTTCACATACTAGGGTTTTACATGTGATCACATGGGTTTCATACAGGACTTTGCATTTGTTTCAAGTTATTAACACGAACATGTTCCAAAACCACGTTTCCCATCCCATGTGCAAAATATGTTTCCCATGTCTTCCAAATTTTACATGTTATTTCAATGCATAAAAAAAGAAAAGCAAAACATGCAAAGCCACGTGTGTTTACCTAGGGTTCACATAGGAATTTGCATGTGTGTCACATGGGTATTTCTTTGTGTTTCGCATTGAATTGTACTTGAGTTTCACATTTTATTATTTCTGTTTCCCATGGAAATTTGCTTGAGTTTCACATGTTATTACCATAAAAAAGTTTCTCAAACTACATGACTCCCATGTGCAAAGTATGTATTTCTGGTGTGCTCCATGTATTTCATGCTGATTTTAAGATGCATCACGTAACTTTCCAACCTTAAAGCTCTATGTTCTGGACTTGTTTGATGGCACAATGACATCTATTATATGCATATCTGGATCCACTGCTGTCCAGCAGAGTCCCGAGGCTAAGAAACCGCAACATACAACTTACGTGATGTTGTAGCCGAGTTTCTCTTTACGCACTACGCCACACACTAGCAAATAGATGTAAACACACCATTGTTTTGAACGGGCATCATGGCTGATTAAGCAATGACACGCAAGAAGACATTATCGGAGGAAGAGAGTAAAAAAAGAGAAAGATACAGAGGAAGAGATGAGACAAGAGTCAAGGTAAGACCGTCTTTTACTGGCTGGAGAGAGCTCACAGTACAGGCAGGATACAAGATGGATGCTGAATAAGCCGATGATAGGTAGCGTCTCACTGAGAAAATACAAGAGTTCTGTAATGCGTCTATAACATGTAAAAAAAAAAAGTGACGTAAAAAAAGACGTCAAAAGAGTTACAGTATAGAGTAAGTAGAAAGAAGATGAGAGAGACTGCTAATAAGGCTGGGGCATAGAAGGGGGAAAACAAAAATGTACGCCATTATGGGACTGAAAAGAGAAGATAAGTAAGAAAAGGAAAGGCTCAAAAGAGTGGAAGTAAGACAGTGCTGTGCAATGATGAGGCAGCACAAAGAGGGTGTACAGAACGATGACACAGCAGTAAGTACAGCAGTAGATAAACCCTGCAGGGGAGATAATCTGAGCGTGTTTTTGTTCCAGTAATAAACCGACAGCATCGCCTGATGACTCACCTGCCGTAGTATTACATCACCCACAGTGTGAGATCATCAGTTTAATCTCACCAAGAATTAAATACTCACAGTGAAAACATCAGCTACATACAGTAAAAACAATTTTGTTTTACTTTTTTTTTTTTCTCAGGGAACACAAAGTTCATCAGCCTCACTAACTACCACCTGGAGCATAAATTACAATGATATCCACCTCACTCTGACTGTTTACTGTTGTCATCACTTAATGCAAACATAGATCCAAGGATAAGTTTTCTAAAAGAGTACAAATGCAGACACTTGTAAATCTTATCATCTAACTATTGTCTGGCACTTCGAGTGAGGAAAGAAATTCTGAGATATTGTTTATCAACATGAGACAAAAAGAACATGAGAAAAAAAAGATGAAACAGTTTCGGACCACTCCATCATGTTGGTTACCACTAGATCTGAACAGATCCAGGAGTAAAAATAGGATTTCAAGCTCTCTTTTGACACAAAAGGATTTTTTTAGCAGTAGGATGAATTATTAATTTGTCTTGCCAGCTTCTGCTGATCTTTAAGAGTAAGAAGGCAGCACAGAAAGTGCTTAGGCTGCAGCTCAAATGACACATCAAAGCCTTTGGACAAGAACTGGCCTTGAGGAGATGTTTACTTCAGTGATGTTGGAAGGAGAGTGGGACGCAGAGAGAAAAAAATCTGATGTAGACTGAGACAAAGGAAGGCAGGTGTAAAACTGAAAAAGACAGGTTTAATTAAATGAATCATATGTCTCTGAGAGCTGTTGTTTTTTTTTGTTTTTTTTCTATGCCCGTAGTGTTGATGTTGACCGTATTTGCTCATAACAGAGCAGTGTTTAGGAGGTCTGTCTTCTTGGAGTGTATCTGTCTCATTGATGCTGTGAAACAGGAGTGGGTGCTCTGAAACCACACTGGTTACGTGTATTTCAGTAAACTTCAAAGCACATTTACCTCACCTACTCTTACCTGGAACCAGAAGATGATTTTTCATAACTTTTATTCTTTTACAGAAGCATTATGAGGATATAAGCAACAATGGCCACAGATCTTTCTTTTTAAAAACACAGAGGACTTGCCTCGTCTTGTTTCTAGGGCTACTGAACTGAAAAACACAGACCCACAAACCCAGAGCACAACCCACCCAAAACTAAAGCTGACACCAGATTCCCATCAGGGACATATAAACTAATGTACTGGCTTTCTCAAGGGAACTCAAACCAGCATGTTTGCATGGAAAGTATTTTAACATCTTTTCATAGCAAGTGCATTTTTTCAGGCAGTGCTACAAAGCCTGAGGGCGCTGCCCTCAGAGACGGGCCATAAAGTCCATCAATGAACTGTGTAGTTATGTTTGCAATGTGTTTATTTAGTCACGCTCAGGGAGTGCACAAAGCTTTAAATGCTGCTCAGCCAGCTGTGGTGTGTTATGAGCAAGACTCAGGACAGAACATGTAACTTCCCATGAAGCAAAAGTAAAGATTACATCTGTACTTCTTTCAGCCTCCCCTCAGTAACTCATCATAGTTCACATGAAATAAAGGATGTGCTCATATAAGGAGGCTTAATTGTCATCAAAGCTGTATCTAGAAAAGTTTCCCTTGTGTCCGACAAGTTACATTTAAACTGTGGGGATGGCTAATTTGTCCTTCTTGCAAGCTGTCTCTTCTCTGAGGTCTCTCTAGTAAATAAAAGCCAGTCTGTTGTTGACTTGTCTTATCGTTTGCTTTGTCACTTTCACTCTTTCTTTTTCCTCGTTTTCTTTGATAATGTCCACTTGGCTAGTAGGTGATATGGTGCCATAAAGCAAAACACAACTCTAATGTGATGGTCTGGGCAGGGTAAAAAAAAGTTGTGAGGTGTATTTCCTCAGCCCTGGGATGACAATGACAGCTCCAGGAATGCTTCAAATGATTGCCATAATGAATTACGGTATGCCATCAAAACGAGTCAAAAGCACAGTTTTAAGGTGGGAAACTTATATAATAATGCAAGCAAGTTCAGGGGGTCGTGCTAAGATTTGGTCCCTTACTTGATAAGTACTTTTTGTGTTAATCTGTGTAAGTTCATGTTCAGAGGTGGTTTAAGGTTACAGAAAATGGCCTGTGGAGATGGTTCACAGTCACAGTGATGCGGAGTATAATTCTAAAGATCAAAAAAATAGAATAAAAACAACTATGTCCTGTGACACAAACAATTTATTAATTTAAAGACTGAAAATGTGTAAAGGATTTTGCAGCATTACAGGGTTTCAGACACTAACAGGAGTGAATCACTTTCACGTTTTTTTCAAGTGTAGTTGAATCTGACTTTTGCACTTTTTGATTAATTTCACTGAAATATGAGTGTTAAAGAAGCAGACAAAAGCTGAAACAATTTTAACTCAAAGTCATGAATCATTTCACAATATAATGAAACTGGACTTCTCAAAACATCTTGATTCCACACCCACACAAAGCACAAACTGGTTAGTCATTAACTAAATTAGTTTGGTTCTACGTATCAATATGTGACATCAAGATTGAACATAGCTGTGTAAAACAAAATGCTGCCACTCTCAGCTCATTTATCTATTCATCTATCAGTCCATCCATCCATTTTTTTCTACTTATCTGAAATTGTTTAAGCTTATTTAATATAATTTTGAACTAATAAGAAACTTTTTTCAGTTTAAAGAAAGACAACTGATCAAATCCCCTGACTTTCTAAGATCTAAGCATGTTCAACTGTAAATGACGTTGTGGCTGTTTTGATGTGAGAGATTGTGCATTTATGTGTGACTGAGTGGGTGGAAGGCAGCTGGCTCAAAAGTCCATCAGTAGTACAGAGAGAAAAAAAGAGAATTACCCAAATCTTCTTTGTGATCAGCAACACTGACTTAACACTGTTTTCACCCCGATGCTAAAATATCAATGCTGGTTACCATAATATTTGCAAGGACAAGAGGCGCGCTTTCTCACTCTCTCTCTCTCTCTCTCTCTCTCTCTCTCTCTCTCTCTCACATACACACACACACATACACACACACATACACACACAAACACTGGTAAATTCTGGGAATTGGTTTCAGGCAGCAGGGTGCATTTCCAGTCAGTCAGGTGACCAGCTCTGCTCAGGAGTCTCCTAAAGGTCACATAACATATCCCAATTAATTTGCATTGCTGCTGTTGTATACTCTTTTTCTTTCTTTTCTGACAGAATCCCTCATTCCAGCCCATTAATTTAGCACTGCAGCCCACCCCCAAATCTCATCGCTGAATTTCCCAGCAGTTTCTAATTTCTAATGAGCTAACCCATTAGCACAGACGGGTAAACAGCAGAGAGAGAGAGACAAACAGTTTGGAGGCAGAGTGGGAGGGAGGTGGTAGGAGGGTGATGGAGTGATGGCAGCAGATGTCTGCCTGGGAGCTTCCCAGGAAACCCCACACTCATTTTACTTATCCTCCTCTTTGTCCATGCTGGCACACCTAATCGCATAACCCAGGCTTATAACTAGCTGCCACAGCAGGTCAACTGGAAATAGACAGCATTCTTGACAACAAGCCTGACCTGATACAGACACCAGAAGGGTGCTTGGGGATCAAGTGTCCTGAGCAGCCATCATGACAAAGCAAGTCTGCCCACTGCCTCAAGCTTGAACTAGACGTCAGCCTGAAGTGCAAGTAAAATGAAAACACCATTCATTTCCCCTAAGCTGTTAACTTACGGTAAGACCATACCTATAAAAAGTTTGAGCTTAAGGACATAGTCCTATATCTCAATGTATTAGAGGCTTATCAGACTCCAGTAACATGACAAAATCAATAAAATACCACAGTTTGACTGATTGATTGGTTTCTCAAAATTTTAAATCCTTGTTCTTACTGCTTTAGTTTAGCTCTATAACAATTTGGATATTTTAATAAATAATTTCTTTTTGATCTTTTATTTAAAAGAAAAAAAAACTCTATACCTTCTAGCCAGTTAGCCTAGCTTAGCATAAAGACAGAAGACAGGTAAGCTAGGTGTGCCCAAAGTTAGCAAATCTTTCTTTATTAAAATGAAAATGATATATCTTGAATCCAGTTTCACTGGCTATTGCTAATACACAGATGCTAATGGTTCATTTGGTGTCATATTGTAACAAACTGGATATGATTTGATGTAGTTCATATTGTAAAAGATGGTATTTTAGAAAACAAGTTGCCTGTATAGTGAAGATTATGTTAGCTCAATATGTAGGGAAAAACAACTAGCCTCTATCCAAAGTGATATAGAAAACTGGTTCCAGCCAAGCAATAGCTGCACATAATCTCTCTGAAAACATCCAGCTATAGCTTACATGTATGTTGCATGAGTTGAATAAACAGGAAATATTGTACTAATTATATAGGCTATAGGCTTATAAGTGCATTTAATTACTTTTCAACAGCCAGGATAGGTTTTGTATGAACTGTCAATTTTGCTAAGTCTAGCTAATTAGCTACTAACCTCAGCAATATACCATATTCACAAGAGTGGTGTGAGTTCTCTCATGAAGCTCTTTTACATAAAGCAAATAAACATTTTTTAAAACAATGTCATAATAATCTTTTTAAAAAACTATCTCCTGAAGATATCTGAAGACATCATCAGATGTTTTTGTTGACACCCTCCCATAGTAATGTAATGTAACACAATAGTTTTACTGCTGACCGCTTTAAGGACAACTCTAGAAAGCTTTAGTAATTCTACTTATCAAAACACATCAATCATCTGCAAGTCTGAGGATGTTTCTGCTCGTTTTGGTTGTGTGAAATGACTCCTTATAACACAATGAATACAGATAAATTTAGTTGGATATTTTAGATAAGATATTTCAGTTGGTTTAGTCAGTTTTCCAATCCAACAATATCTTATAATCCAAAGTTGAGCAGACTTACAGATCCTCAAATTGCAGATAAACAATAGAGCACAGTCGAGTCAGGGATAGAAATCTAAAAAGCATGATCAGAGGGACTGAGACAAACTAAGCTTTTGGTAGAACAGAGTAAAAAATACCTGAAAACAGTAGGCGGTTAGTAAGCTCATGCTAATTCATTCTGATTATAGTGATGGTTAGCTACTAGGAAATTTGCCACCTTCCTCTTAACTTTTTTCTCTTGTAGTCTTGATTCCTAAAACAGAAAATGTACTCTCAGAAAACTCCTCCTGGTGTTTTCCTTTAGTACTCTCTACCTTCACTCTGTGATCAGTGAGCATAACGACTCACAATGAGGTCATATTTACCAACTAAAATGTATTTCTACTTCTTCTAACTCTGTGAGTGAGTTCACATTCACAAATACAAGAGAATCTACATCTAATTACTACAATATATAGTGATACATACATTTACCTTATGTGTAATTTTATGTGTTATTGTGTTTGAGGGAAAACCCAAACACTGAGCGCAATGCAAATGTTGAAGGGAAAGGGTGGAAGAAAGCCCCTCCTTACTGCTGTGGTGCTTCACTGAACACTAAGGGGGAACTAAAGCACATTGGTAGTGCTGTGGGAGGTAAAGCAGTGTCAGGAACTAGATGCTGAGGAACTCCTGACCTTTCCTTTCATCTGTACTTTCTGTCAGTCTGACATGCATCACCCAGTGTAACCATGAAATGTGGGAGGGTTGGAAGAATGAAAACTGATGAAACAGACTATAAACTGCATTCAGAAAGTACAGGGCGTATTAAAAAACAGATTTGTGTGTGTCAGTATGAATGTGTTTAAGCTGGAAAGAGAAAGAGAAATTAAAGTCTCAGCAAAAGAAAATGAAATACAGGAAGATAGTATAGACTGATAAGAGAAAGTGTATGCAAATCCAGGGCACAAAGTATCAAACAGACATTTGCAAGATGCATAAAATTTTATAATTTTTTTTTTATAAAAAAAATTGCAGGTGACAACCCGTAAAGCTCTGCAGTGATATAAGGGGATGAGGCAATGTTTGAGGTAGATAGTTGGTATGACATGACCCCAGATTGGTGCTATTCCTGTACTGTCTGTGAGCCTCCGCGTGAATGCATGCATGTCTGAGTGTGTGCATGTGTGTGTGATGCAGACCATACAGAGTCAGTCAGTCTGTCGTGGGGCAGTGGGGGATTCCTGTTTAGTCCTTCAGTAAATGTCTGGGGGCTCGCTGCAGGGAAGGGGCGGAGCAGATAGAGGGGGTGGGGGATATCAGTTACACTTGATGATGTTTCCAATTTCTGTTGTTTATGGTTCACGCCATCTCAATCCACTTTTCATCTACACTCATCTCTTTGTAACCATGTTTTATTGATACACTTTTTCTCATGTCTGATCTTGCAAATAAGTGCAAGATAAATCCTTAAGAGTGAGCATCTGACCAACATGTATTATAAAATACTAAGAATTTTGTAATTGTCCTGACATGTACTCATCCCCCTCACTGTGTAAATGGATGTGGTGAATATTTATTTTCACCATGTATTTTTTCTCCACTGATCAGTTGTTCTTTTACAATCTGTTTTACACTGTTTACAATAAATAAAACTGTGTACAACAAGTACAGCATATTAGAAAAACTTCACTAATCATCAGTGTCTGGTGAGGATGGGCTGCCCAGTTTAGATTTGGCATGATTGACTGGTGGACTTCAAAACTCTATATACTACACAATCTGGACAGTGTGTTGAGCCAGTTGTCAGTTTTGCAACGTTTAGAGCTGGTTGAGCTGTGTGGTATTGATGTGAGTGTTATAGAACCCAGAAGAAAATAAACTCACAGGGTGAGTCCAGGGATTTGTAAATTGCTGGGTGCAGATGTTTAATATATGTTTTAAAAATGGAATATCTGAAACATCATTTTCTAGCTGGGCTTCACCGTGTTTGTTGGTACCAAAGGCTGACAAGACATATTCAGGGCCATCAAAAGAATGATTTTTTTACATTCTAAAGCAAGTCAAACCTACAAAGTTTCATCGAGGCTTGAGCAAAAAGCCACAGTGTAGATATTTACACCACATCACTTCAGTCTCAGACAGTTATAAACTGGATCTATGTAACATCATCCAGTTTGATGAAGAAGTTAAGCAATTATCCACAATATAGCAACACTATTTTAGATGGTGAAAAATTATTATCTGATGGCCTCATAATGAAAAATAATAGCACCCTGGCCACCATCTACAGGTGAGATAAGTATTTTGCACAATTCCACTTGAAAAAAAAAAATCCCTTTAACTTTGTTAACACAGGAACTTCTTAACTTTTATTATTATTATTATTATACCACTGTGTATTTGTTAATAGCTAATGCCATTTAAAACATTCTGAACAGTCCAACCTTCGTCTAATGTGGGAATTATGTTGACAGCATGATACAAGATTGATATCAAAATATGAGTTGAGTCACTCTGAAAATGTAGACTCATCAACCAGTTCCCTGAACTAACTTATAGTACGTATTTCTTTTCAACCACATCCGTTATCCTGTATTTTGTTCTTGTATGCACACATCTTTTTATCCTTATCTGCTCTCTATCTGTGCTGCAGATGCTTTGACTCCCCTACTGTCACATTCAAACCCCTCACATTGATCTCTGCCTTCCTTTGTCTGAGTGCAGCAATATCAGATATACATGTTATTTCTCTGCAGACCTTACAACCTTGAAAGACCGCAGTGAGGTCAGGGGTGAGGCGTGTACTTCTGCTCTTCACAAACCAGCACTCTGGAAATATGACAGATGAAACCAGCATATGTAGCCATGCTGTATGTATGTGTGTAATTTAACACACTGGACAAATAAACTGCAGTTTACTCTGTGGAAAAATTGTAAATTTAAATAAACTAAACGGTATGTGTGTTAAATGTGTGTATGTATTTCTGAGTTCATGTGTGATTTTGCTTGTTTCTTGAACATGGCATTGTGAATAAACAGCATTTGTAAGATTACCTTTTCTCTGTGGAGGTGGTAATTTCTTTATGTCTTCTTTCATGCTATGCATTTCTGTCAATCTGTCAGATTGATACACACATATACACAGCGGCAGAGTCTCTCCCTCTCTCTCTCTCTCTCACTCTCTCTCTCTCTCTCTCTCACACACACACACACACACAAAAGAAGCCCTGCTGTCAATCAGTGTTCAATAGAGTCAGGAAACAGACAGGCTATTCTGTCCCTTGGCAGAGGTCCCTAAACTGTGGCCTGGCTGCTGCAGAGAGAGCACTGTGTGTCACACGCTACAGATACAGACTTCCCTCTGTCATACACAAATAACCTCCCTCTCACTATTTCTTTCTCTGCAAGTAGCTCCTTTTTCTGTCATGCCAACAGTACAGTGTTCAGCTGTACTCATGCATCTGCACGCATGTAGCTTCCAGTCATACCCAGTGCACAGACAAAAAACTGAAAAACCAAGACTTGGCTAATCAGAAAAGGTGAGTGACCCATCTTCTTTGTGACAAGCAGAAGATCTTAATAAACCCATTCATCCTTATCAGAGCCAGGCTACATTTGTGCCTGTGTGTATTGGACAATATGTTGGCATTTAATCTAGATCTACAGCCAGGAAGCATTAATCCTAACTGGACTGCTGAATTACTGTTTTCCTGCTATGTCTTCAACATGACCCACCTTCCCCACAAAAAAAAAACAAAAAAAAACAAACAAACAAACAAACAATACAACAGTGTAACTTCAGGTTATTTTCCAAACGTCCAACTCAGACTTTCTACTTTATCATGCTCCAGTTCTTTGATTCACACTGTCTACTGAAATTTGCATTAGCTGAAGTCATATTTGTATCTCTGGAGCATCAGTGTTTCTGTAGTGAGCTGAATGACTTCTTGAAGCATTACCTCACATTCACAAACACTTTTTATAAAAACAGTCCCATTCACACTCTGTGTGATCATGAGCACACAGGAAAACACAGCAGAGACACGGTGGAGACACTGCTTTCAGTTCCATCCTAGTACGATGCGAGGGACTGATTTCCCACTTAGTGTGTATGTCAGAGCAAAAGTGAAAATGCTTTAACCAGAAGAATGAGGCCTAAAATTAGGAAAGGAACTAGGAAAGCAAAGCATATGAAAGTATCACAAAAAATAGCAACCATTTATTATCATCATATTTAATTATTAGTTTATTATGATGACGACAATGATAATAATAATAATAATAATAATAATAATAATAATTATTATTATTATTATTATTATTCTTGTGCTAATAGATGCAGACTTCTGAGATCCTATTTGCTCATCATGTCCCAGAACGACTTTTTTTTCATCTTTTAATGCCCAATTGTGTATCAGGGAGGGAAACTCCACTGGTGAGACTGGCACTGACCTTCAAGACATCTCTTCCCACTCACACTGAAGCAATAATGAGGGTTTTCCTTCCAGAGGCTTCTTTGCAGTTGCTCCCCAAACGACCGCAGGAAATGGAATTTTCTGAAAGGATCAAAACAAGTCGAGAGTTGTAAATGGTTTGAGTTTCCGACAAAGACAATGTGCCAGATTCCAGCGCCTTGAGGGACACAACCCCATCACAATGAATCCTCTGTCTATCTAAAGTACATGCACAGGAGCACACCCACTTGTTCAAGCACATTCACTTCACACTCACATATATATATATATATATATATATATATATATATATATATATATATTTTTTTTTTTTTTTTTTTTTTACAAACCCACACACATGCACACAGACACAGTGATTATTAATAGCTTGGAGATCCTGGGAAAGAGTAAAGTATGCCAGCGGTTCTCCAGTGGAATCTTTTTCATACCTGTATGTCAGGGCTTAGCGTGGTGCATGCCTCTGCATATCCTGCACTATTAGTCTAAGCGTGTCTGTGTGTGCTTGTGTACTCCTTCAGGCCTTGAGGCAGCCATAGATTTAACAATAACCTGCTTTTGTTTCAGGCTGTTTTCAGAAATGCAGTTTTCACATATATGAAGGTGTGTTAGTGTGTAAGGGCTTGTGTTTGTGTGGTGAGGGTCAGGCAGCCCATTAGGAAACATCCCCAGATTTAATTGGCTCCTTCCAGCAGCCAGTTTGACAGCTTTGTAATCTACAGTTACTCATAGAACTCTTCATGGTAGGTCTGTTTGTGTATGGGTGTCCTCTGTTTTTGTGTTTGTCCATGTTTGTCGACAAAGTTGCAGAATAACCACTACATTTCTTCATTTTGCAGTCTCTCTGGTTAGAAATATGTGCAAAATGTGACATTAAGGTGAAGAGATAGCTGTAAAAATCTAGCTGAGCATGAGTTCTATTAAATAAATATAATTCAGTGTTTTAAAGATGTATATATATATATATATATATATATATATATAAAAACTTACACGTACAAGTAATCAGCAATGCAACCAAGGTGTGTGAGAACAGAAAACATGATGATGTCCAGCTGTAAAACCTGAAGCTGTCATCAAGTCAGGCTGAAATGTGTTTTACTTCATGCACCTAAGTACACAGGTTTTCATCATTGGATGATAGATTATGTGTTTAACCCCCTAAAAGACACAAATATAGACAGGTCTTTAAATGAGTGTTGATTTGCACAAATTTACACCTGACACACAAGACCAAAGGTTTTGGCCAGCAATGGTGAAATAATGACATGGTCCAAAGAGAAATTTTTGGGTTTTATTTATCATTTGACCTCATAAAAAGCTTCTTTCCTTTTATAAAGTAGGACCAGCTCTCGTCAATACACACGTGCTTCCATGGCAGCAATGCTGCTCTAAGTATTAATTGACTACCTCTCAAACAGACTAAAGTTTAAGATTGAAGGGTCGCGTGTCTGAGAAGGTGGTCAGCAGCATGGAGGATCATCTTCTTCGTATAATTTACTGTTTCTCTTCACTCTGCACCTCAGACTTCCACTACAACTGAGAGTTCTGTCATTCCCAAAAATCTACAGATGACTGTAGTTATGAGATGTGTCAGTGATGGACAAAAGGTTGAGTACAGAGACTTGATTGATCATTTAGTGGCATAGTGTGCAATCACCTCAACACAAAGGAGATGATTACAGCTTTTTTAAGGACCAGGAAAAGTAATTATTTCTACTGTGGTGAAATTAAATGGATAAAACGGTATTATTCCCAAATGGAAATTATAATATTGTTTTAGTTTTTGTTGTAGTTGTTATTATTTTTTAGGTTCATGTTCCTGAAGGCATTGGCTGAAGGAATAACCTCTTGTATTTTTCTGTCTGACCTGCAGCCTTGTTCCAGTCCAGTCTCTCCAGTTGTTTCCACGCCCGACTGCAGGAGACAAACATGCTAGAGGTGGAGGCAGAGAAGGTCTCAGTGTGTTCTGATGTGGAGGAAGATGAGACTGATCCATGACTGAGCTGCAGGTTGACAGAGTGAAGATGTGAAAACAAAGCTGTGGGTTCATAAAAGCTTGGAGGATTGTATTACTCAATTCAATTCAATTCAATTCAATTCAATTCAATTCAATTCAATTCAATTCAATTCAATTCAATTCAATTCAATTCAATTCAGGTTTGGAAAACTTGGATTTAGGCTCTCAGTGTTCAATGTGTCTTCATGTAACCCCAGATAATTGTACTCTGTGGCATCTGTTGCAGGATTTCCTGTTTTTCTTGATCACAAAAGACACATTTTTGTCATTTTTACTGCATGCTAGAACTTGTTGTCATGCTGTACACTTCATCCATGACCAAATCCAACACCTTTTACTCTGCTACACGTATTAGTTGATAAGTGCAGACACACGACTCATTGCTCTTCCTAGAGATATATTTTGCAGAAAATCACCCTGTTACACACAGAAATTGTCCTTCCGACTAACATTCTAGCTTTTTCGTTCTGTTCAACACACCGAAGCACATTGACTGAAAAAACACAACTTTAGAGTATTTTATAATTGCACCAGTCTGTTGTTTTGCAGTTGGTGCTGTGTGACATGGTAACATGAAGCAAAATGGTGTCTCAACTGGAAACCAAAGCTGGAACTGTGTTATATCACCCACAATCTCACGGTTGTAAGGCACCTTACTCAATCTTGTTCTCTCACAAACACATTCTTCACTTTGAGCAGCAGAAGAGGAGAAGAAACAGAAAGAGAAGGCAGCATTAAAGGGAATGCTTTCATCTTTCCCACAGGCGGTCTGAGAAGCTTATCTCTGAAGCTTGGCCCGGCTATCTAGAGTAAACCACAGTGTCTGCAGAAAGAGCTAAAATTGATGGTGCAGTTCAGTTTCTCCCTGTTAAACATTAGTCCCAGGAATCCCCTTTGGCTTTGTGTGAGTGTGTGTGAGTGTGTACAAGGATGTGCACATCTTTTTGTCTGCATGTGAGTGCCAGCAATCAGAACATTTCCAAGAAGATAGCACCTGTTGTAAAGAACAGGGAAGTAAACATTTCTGCCTTTTGCTCGATGGAGGTTAAAACATTTTCAAAACAACAGAAACAGCAGCTAAGATAGATAGATAGATAGATAGATAGATAGATAGATAGATAGATAGATAGATAGATAGATAGATAGATAGATAGATAGATAGATAGATAGATAGATAGATAGATAGATAGATAGATAGATAGATAGATAGATAGATAACCACAACCAACATCTTTTATGTGATTGTGAATAAATCTGACATGAAGAAATGTGGCACAGCTTTAAGAAAGTACATGGGTTTAACCTGTCCGTTTTCCCAGAACTCTCTCAAAACATTGTTTTCTCTTCTTGACAGTTGCCAGTGTGTGTGTGAAATGAACTTGCTTGTTTCAGCTGGAAACCAAACCACTCCGAGTCTGTTTTATTTTGCTGTGTCCTAGCAACAGAGCTGTTTCTGCTTACTTCTCTCTCCACCCTCTGGCCCAGAAATCCTCCAGGCTGCTCGTCCACGTGCGTCAATGTGTGTGTGTGTGTGTGTGTGTGTTTGTTACACATCTGCTTTGCATTGTAGAGGATCTCGGATTGACTGCACTTGATTCTGCGCTCACAGCCCAGATTCTGTAACAGTAAGCCAGAGAGATTGAGCGGCAGAGGACGAAGGTAGTTGTGGTGACGTGGGTGTGAGGGGTAATGACGGTGAAAAGAGAAAGCAAAGAAACATAAAAAGAAAAATAACATTAAGATAGCAATGAGAGAGCAACAATAAAGCCAGGCCAGCAGAGGCACATGCAGAGGGAATGTGAATGTTTCATAAGAGGAGCAAAAAAATGACTGAGGGTTGAGGTTTGAATATTACGGAGCTATAAAAGTTTTCCAGTGCTTCATAAGAGGAGCAGAGGTTCCATGCTTCGACTTCTGCAGGGTTGGGTGAGCTGATGGGCGAGGCTGGCTCATGCAGCTCTGCTGGACTGGGCCAATGTTTGGTACACTAGGTGAGGCTCAGAAAGGATGGGCAGGGCCATGCGGGGATGGGGATGTCTTGTTGCTGCCAAAAGAGAAGAACATCAGAAGAGAATAGCACTGAAGCGAGGAGCAGGGTCACTGAGTTCTTTTGGCTGCTCCAAAGGCTGCCATGTCCATACAATTTACCTTTTAATCCTTTACACCCCTCTGTCTACCCTTTTACTGTCCACTCCCTCCTAGGATATCGCCTCATTCCTATTTCTTCATCTCGACGTGCTCTCGCTCCTATGCCAGCTTATTATTGAGCTCACTTTGTGGTTATTTATTGCACACAGAGGAGAGAGAATAGAAACAGAGAGGTAGATAAGAAGTGAGAGAAAGAGTCAGCTTGCATGAGAAATTGCTGCAGTCAGTTCCCCATCAAAGTGAAACATTTGGCAAAGCCTCTGAACAATCAAACCTTTAGGGCTACTCATATGTGTGTGTGCCTGAGTTTCCATGTTAAACAGAGTCTGGCATCCACCCAGAATATCAACTATAGTGTGCTTGAATTTTCAAGAGCCAAGACACTGCCAAGAGAGCATTGTGTACTCATAAAAAATATTATACAACAGCTGTGGTGTGTGTTTGCATGTGTGTTATGTGCACTGTGCACGTGTGTGTATGTGTTTGCAAATATGCTTTTAAGCTAAACTAGAGTCTTTTCAATCAAATTGAACTAGAGAGGGGAAGCGCCAACAGAGCACTTTAGCCTTCAGAGAGGAGAGATGAGAACGGACCCATAATTACCAGAGTTCTTTGAGTCCACAGCCATCAACCTAAAAGACACTATGTGTGAGGCCCATTCATCTGTCTACCAAACTCTGAGTCACATTTAAGAATCTACAAGCTCTTCAAATGTCACGTCACGTGCCATCGTGAAGTTGCCGCCCTCACATATATGCTGACATCTGCTCAAAAACAAACATTAATGCCTCAGAACTTTATTGGTTATGGACACAAGAAGGACAAGCATGTTCTTTGTCTACAGGCTTTTCTATTCATTATGTGTGACTACAAATACAAACCCACATAATATGACAAGTTTTACATTTTTTGTGCCCTCCAGCTTCCACCACACATACATGACAAACATGTACAAACATTCTGATGCGGTCTTAGATGTCAGTCTGTTAACATATCAAATTTTTTGCATGATGGCATGTTTTAGACATGGTTTGTGAAATGCAACAGCTGTGCATTTGTTGATGCAATGATCAACAAGAATAAGAATAAGAAAAAGAAAAAGAATAAGAATAAGAAAAAGAATGGATCAGCTTTATATTTCATTTTATTGCGCTGATGGCACACAAAACGCTTCTATTGAATCCATTATTCATTCACTCCTCATTCATATTTGGTGATTTGAAGCTACATGTGTAGCCACAGCTGCCCTGGGACAGAGTGATGGAAACATGGCAGCTAATGCATGGAAATGGCCTCTTTGACCACCACCGAAACATTCATACAGCTACGATGCTTATACTGAAGGCAAGGATGGGGAAGTGTCTTTCCCAAAGACAAAACAACAGATGACTGGGATTCAAACCGCCAAGCCATTGGACAACCTGCTCCACCACCTACTCATTCTCACTCCAGGGCACTATATGCTGCTTTTCTCTGGACCACAACAACTGACTATTTGTCGTCTCTGAGTGATGCACATGGCATCCTTCAGCCTTGGTTCCCTACAGCACCAGCATCTCATATCGCAGTACCAAAGACCACTTTCTTTTTCTTAATTTTGGATAATCTGCTTGTGTTTTTAAATAGGCAAGGCGTTTTGGATATGTTGTTAATTATCCTTTCTTGCCACACAATCAGCAGACCTTCATACTTTCAAATGCTATCTCACAAGCAGAGATTTTATTTCAGCAATGTTTGTGTGTGTTCTTTGCCTTTCTTAGTAACCTATAATTTCACCATGTTTAGACTCTGCAAGTGCATTGTGGGGATCCAGTCAACTCTGCATATCTTTTTTGGCTAATATCTGTTAAAACCGTTAGTCGATGTAGTCACACAACATAACACCACAAAACAATAAAAAAAACACCAGTTATTAAAACGTTTCTATTTTTCCAATTTTCTGTGGTTGTATCAAGTCAAGCAACGAATACAAGGCCAGTTTCAAGTTGATTGTTTAAACAACTGCTTTAGTTACAATTAAACCTTACTCACTTTGGCACATTTTAGCAGCAATACACACATGCCTTTTAGTCACTTTATCCTTACAGCTGCTTCTTTTCAAATCAGTTGCATTATGTGTGTATGTGTCTGTGTTAGTATTCTCAGCAACTGATTGCCAGCATGTGAGCTGTTTAGAGTATACTGGAAACTGGTAGCATCCACCTAAAGGCTGCATGTAAGGAGTTTCAGGGACATTTGTAAATGCTAGTTAATAAAAATAAACCAAGTTACATTCTCTTCCAACAGACAACATACTAGTTATACAGAAGCTATAACTACCATGAAAACCATTTAGCAACCAACTGAAAGTTCAAATACTGTATCATATAACTACGAATTTAATCTGGTCTTCGAAAACACTGACAGAGAACCCACCTGCAGTCCTCCGACTAAACTTATCCAGCACCCAAACTGTCTATAGACGTGCAGCGTTCCAACTGTTAGCGTCTGTCTGTTTATAGCGCTGACTATAACTTATTTTGAAGGCAGAAATGATCTGAAGATATTTTTAAAATGGTATCTAGTAATGTGGTTCTTTTGAAGTCTCCTACACACACACACACACACACACACACACACGCACACACACACACACACACACACACATATGGACCCACACACAGATTCAGACACATGGATCCCGTTAATTTCCAGGTGGGGTATGTGTTCAGAAGGTCTAGTTCAAGACAAAAATCTGGTCTGTGTCCTTTCTTGACCTACACACACACACAGACACACACCCACCCACCCACACACACACACACACACACACACACACATGCATACAGAGCATTGGAAGGCTAAAGGCCTGTGGGCAGTAATATCAGAGACAGTTGGTGTTTTTGCAGCACTTAGCGGCCCAGTATTCCCTTACCACAACAACATCCAATCACCTGCCAGCTCCTGACCCTTGACCCCAGCTACAGAGCTGGGGATAGAGAGGGATAGAGTGCATACCAGTGTGGGATAGGGTGGTCCACAAGTCACTGAGTTGAAAGGCTCTGGCTTGCCTCCAGGCAAGGAGACCTCAACAAAGCCTGTAACCTCTCAGCAAACATGAGTGATTAGAAAGAGAGACAGAGCGAGGCTGTTAGCTGTTCATCGATACACTACATTAGGTGGGTACATGGATGACTATCTTTTCATTACATATGTGGATAGATGAACCTCCCTGAGGGATTTCCCCCCTGCTCCTTTCACTCCACCATCTCTGTATCTCACCCCTCTCCGCATCGTCCTGTCTCAGCCCTCCTCCCCTGATCTGAAATACATACATACATTCTCTTGCCCTGCCTTTCTCTGCTTTCAGTTTGACTTTCTTTATCAGTTTCAGTATAATTTTGATTCAGTACTAATTGTAAGCATTTTATTCCTTTTTGGCTTTAAAAGAGAGAGAGAGAGAGAGAGAGAGAGAGAGAGAGAGAGAGAGAGAGAGAGAGAAGGTTCTTTCTAATCTTATTTAAAGTAATGGAGCTGCAAACTTAGCTGTTATCCATGTCACTACATTTTCAGGAACTCCCTGAAGATTTCTATGCAATAAATATGACCCAGCCTGCTGGTTCATAATTTGTGTTTTCATCTTATCGAACCATCAGTCACTTACCTCTCTTCCCTCTCCTCCAAACCATAGTGACTTCTAATCACCTTAAATTTTATCCTTCAATCTCTCTCCACCCAAGCTATCTAAAACAATAAGCTTAATGGAAGATTGCCAATTTATGGGATGGGATTTGTACTGTAAGCAATTACCATGAAATCCGTCTTTTAATTCCATTACTGAAATACCCAAAGGCACACACACACACACACACACACACACACTCACACACACTCTCTCTTTTCTTGCTTTAAATAGCTGGTAAAGAAGTGCATCAAAAATCATCAGCTGCTAAACAGTAATGGGTAAAAGTGATGTGTTGATGGGGAAATGCACTGTGCATGCGTTATGTCTGATGGGAATCAAGCTCAGAGACCACTGGGAGAACAATGATTGAATTCTGAGCAATACTTATGACTCAGTACTTTATGGGCAGGTTAGTATATTTCTTTTTCTGAACCACTAAGTGGAAAAAATATCTTCTATATTATGTATCCATGTACATACAAGCACAGTCTTATTTACTAGCAGTGATTCTGTTTCAGCCATAACCACACATCTCATAGTACTGAATACATTTCTTCTAAAAAGCTTTCAGGTTAAACATCCTGGTATTTCTTGAGATTTAGAGGAAGCTGTAAAAATGTTGCCTGCACCATTGTGAATATATGAGGAGGAAAGTCATCATTTACGGTTTCCAGTCACTCAGCATAAAAACACTTAATTAGAACTCAACTACAAATTTTAGACATGTGAGCCAACTAAAAACCAAAGCTGGCACTACAGAAGGAAAAACTTGACACTGTCTTTGAGTTATGAAGTGTTTTTATGTGTTATTTTTCCTATAATTTACTCCTGTCCTTACAGAGTCTTAGATTAAACATGAATTCTGAAAAAACACAAAACAACACCACATGCAGAACTTCTTGCAAACTAAGGCATGTGTATGTTTGTCAGCGTGTCTGTGTGAGTGGGGTGTTGTAGCAGCTGTCTGTCTGATGGCTCCACTCCATGGCTCAAAGTGCCTAGCCCAGCATGTCAAAGGGCTAACAGAAGCTAACTGGATATGAGTGAAGGATTAGGCACCTAGACATCACTCAGTGTAGACTGTCTGCCTCAGCGTGAGATGATTGTCATCACCTGGATAAGTGAGGTTGGGGGAGTGAGAGTGGGAATAGTCCAGGGAGGGACTACAGAGCTAAGAGCAACAAAACAATAAAAAACTACAGGGAGTGAATGAGATAAGATTCAGTAATGGAGTTTGTGGCGTTGTGTATGTTGTGTCTGTGTTAAAACACCTGTGGAAGTAATGTATCCTCATCTATTGTTAGCCATCAGTCTGTCAGAACTAAAACAGAACTGGACGAAATTGTTGCACAAGGTAAATAATAATAAACTTTTTTTCTTTACTAATCCCAAGTGGGAAATTCAGCTCTGCATTTAACCCTTCTTTTAGATGTACTAGAGAGCAGTGCTATGTTTTGGCACATGGGGAACAATTATAAGGAAAAAGGGCCCTCCTTAAGGACGTAGTGGTTCACCTCTGTTGGCACACTGAGGACTCAAACCCAGGTTCTTCAGACCCAAGCGCACCTCTGCAACCACTAGGCTACCAACTCCCCCTTCCCCCTGTCCCCAAAATGAGGACAGGAGAGGAGGGGCGCGAAGGAATCCCCATATTTAGCAGCATAGTGCAATGTCGTCAAGCTGAGGGTGACACTTTCATGCTAGAGTCTGGGTCTGCGGTCAAGTTCAGCAGCATGAGGTTCAGCCCTGTCACTCACTGATACGTTATAATTATAGTTGTTGAGCTTCTTCTCCCTCCTTCCTGCTTACTCTTTTTATATATTCATTGTATTTAATGACCTCACATTGAAAGCATTATGTGACATTCTAAGTGTTTTTTTCTTTTTTGGTTTGTTGTTTTATCATGCAGAACAATTACAAATCACTGCAGAAAAAATGTTTGTTTTGTTTAAATGATCAAATATTTTTGACCACATTCAGGTACACTAAGGCCTTGATTGAAAGATCATCATTTAAGTTGAAAAAAAAAATATTTATTTTATTTTATTTATTTAACTTTTATCTAATCAAGCAGATAGATTAAGAACAACTTCTTGTTTACAACCGCAGCCTGACAAAGAGCAGGTATATGTTCCATGCTATCTGCATTAGCATGCTGAAATTTATTCATTTACTCCAAACAGTACTGGGTTAATTAAAATGCTGACCGATGATGGACATAGAAAAGATCAAAATCATAGCATGGAGTCAGTAAAAACAAACAACGCAATCTCCAATCCGCTTATGTAATGATTTAAGCAAATCATGGGAGTCGTTGACTCTGTTGCTAATGAAATCTATCTGATTTTACTTAAATCATGTTCACAGCTAGTTTGCTTTTCTTTTTTATGTTGTGTTATTCAGCCTTCTTAAACAACCGCTAGTACTGCTAGCTACATGTTAACTGCTAACATTATGCTCAACTTCATTGACAGATAATCAAATTCGTTATACTCAATAAGATAATAACTTTCTCTGAGTTTGCTATGTGAGTTCATCTCAATTTTACCTGTGGAAAATGTGCAGTATAGTGCTGAAATTTGAGAAATGCCTCCTCATTTGCATCGAGTTAAAGTCAAGGCTACTTTATTCAAATGAGAAGCGTGCAATGTGGACTTGTTGCATTGGAAAACTCTCAAGAGCCCTTTTTACAACATTCTTCTCAGTCTAAATTAAGACAACTTTTCAAAAACCATAAGTGGTTGTAACATAATGTAAACTGTATCAGCCCTGCAGTGCAACGCAACCTAACTCACTGTAATGCTTACAACCCACACCCCAACCTACAAGGGAACAAACTGTGCATGTATGAATGAGTTTGTGAATTCCTGCATTGGTTTCTTGTATCATGAGACTTCCTGGCAGCATGCCCATCAAGTGTCCAATGCTGGAAGGTTGTGGAAACACTCCCAGTGAAACCAGTTATTGTTGAAACACTTTATATGTCACTGATAAAGCCACCAACCACCAGACCTTCGTTGAGCTTTGCTATTAACAACGCTGACTGAAAATCTGTATGTAGCACATACTTTATGATCTACTTTACAGATAGAGTTGCAATCACACATTTTGCAATCAAGCTTTAGGAGCTTGTTTGCATGTTTCTGTTACAGTATGTACCTTTGTCTCTCTGCCTGTTCTATCAAACCACCATGCCAGAACAAGCCAGTTAAATTGAGGAAAGAATTATTTATGGGCTTGTCATTTGCATCTCACGGTTGAGTTGCTCAATATTAATAAGTAATACTTCCCGCCATGGCTACATGTGAGAGTATCAGAGACAGAATTTTAACTTCTTAGTGAAATTTCAATTAGAAATCAATACAAATCACTAAAGATCAGTTTCTATGGGCATATGGAACAGCATGCAAGTCGGATGGATAACAGACATCATTGAGTGAACAGTGATATCTGTAGTGACTGTAAAAGCAGATCTGAAGACTTCCTCTCTGTGTTGGAATCTGGTTGCACGCGAATGACAGAACATTGCCTTTGTTGTTAAGTAAACACTGTCAGGGGAGAAGATGTTGCACTCAAATCAATACAGAAACTATGAAGTGCACGCATGCCTTATTTACTTGGGTGTGTGTGTGTCGGGGGGGGGGGGGTGGTTGACATATAAACATTTGAAAACAAGGACAGTTGTTACCTCATGAGTTTGTAAATGTTTTCTGTGTTTTCTTTCTGTGAAACTCATCTGCTTCCATCTTTGTACAATGTCAGCATTTCTTTTCTCGTGTCCGCTTCCATGGCAGCCGAGGAGACGAGATGCCTTTGCGTGTTCTCACTGTATTATAGTTTGTTAAAGATGTTGCTAGAGTGATTAACATGAAACATCTGGATGAAAACTAGACATCTACTGCTATAAGTGTTGATGAAAAAGAAAATAATGAAGGAAACTAACTTCTATATGTAGCATAAAAGATCAGCTGTTTCATTCCCCTGTCAGTGGGATAAAAATCCTTACACTTTATTTAGCATTGCTGTGTGATTTGTATCTATCTCTCTTCCTCGTCTCATCTTTGTCTTTCTTTCTTTTTGAGGGAAAAACAGCAGAAGAGTTTGGGAGTCCATCATTCAGTGCAAGGGTGGGCCTTGAAGAGCAGGGAAAACAAAGCCAACGAGGAGCAGATGTTCAAGAAAACACACACATACACACTGATGTAACACACACATTTGGAGTATAGTTCCTGTCCAAGAACTCAGACCACAACTTCACCCTTTTTAAAGACACGCAAACTCACTCTGAAGCAAAAAAAGAGAAGTAAGGAACACATCACACATAAAAGCATCCTTTTGTGTGCACGCAGAAGCTTCACAGAAACATAACTACTTTTCCAGCAGTGGTTTTTGTGTTCCTGGAATCCCACGTGTACACGTATGTGATATTCAGTCACATCCATAATCACAAGAGGAAACAGCTGCATGAACCTGTGTGGGTTGGATGGGGCTGGATTCATAGATAACCTCTGACTTCTCAGACAAGAAGAGAGACTCAGGAAGTTGCTCTGAGGACCGACACACTAAACACATCTTGTCTGTGTGGTAGAGGCAAAAATAGATACAGCTTTAGGGTGCACAAGTGCAATTTCTTAAGTATTTGCACTGGCATGTTATCTTAATTTTTCACCACATTTAGCTGTAGCCCGGTTTAGTGACTAAAGAAAGTTTACCAGGAAAGTTTGTGCAGTGGAACACAACAAAAATAGTGTTTTTAAATATGTTAATGTAACACCTGTATAGCTTTTCCAACATCATGACAAACAAGTAATCAATCAATCACTCAGCCGTCCATCAAGTTATTTGTGCTGTATGTTCCCAAACGCTCTATAAAAATCCCACCTCAGGCCAAGGGAGGAGACATTGGCTCTGTGCCACTGTTTCAGAGCCTTTGCACAGAAAGGAAGCAGCATGAGAAGTTTCATTGTAAGTCCTTCCTGCAGCCCTTGAAAGTCAGAACCATGTTGCTCAGGGGTCTGTCTTTCCGTTTTTGAATAGTTAACACTGTTCACCTACAGCACATGTCCAAGGTGGCACAGCCACAGCCTAAAATCTAAGTATGTTGGCAGAATGGTGACCAAAACTGCCACACATCTGTGAAATGCCACTGTGATGGTTTATTGTCCAAACAGGTTAACTTCCTGGGGAGCAGCACATTCTTCTCATGTTTTATGTTCTTCTTGTGCAACATCTAAATGCCACTGTCGAGATACAGTAAAATCTGTCAGTTAAATGTAAGACGGTTGTAAACTCTGCAACTGTTGCTACAAAATAAGAATGCACACCAGCAGAAAAAAATCAGGCCTGTAACTCGACTATATGTGACATGGAGCCCTTTTGATCGGTGAATTTCACATTCTGGTTGAGAGAGGATGGTGCTGCCTCTGAAGCTTTGCTGGTTTCACTTCTCTGCTCTGCAAAACCGCATACTCAAATACAAATACATCTCACACAACACACTAATTCACACACAGGCACACGCAGGTTGAAGGCGGACGCACGTCAAAAGCAAACAGTGGAATCCCACTCTATTATCACGTCACGCGCCCACTGCTACCCTACACGGCTCTCATACATGCAAAGACAGCGGGGTGTTTGTGATGAGCTGAATGAAAGTGTGTGAGCGTATAAGTGCTCCTACATCAACTGACTGTGACGTCTGTCCATTTCTCCACCTCCTTCTGTTTCTCCATTTCTCCATCCTACATCCACAACAGACAGAGCACAATGGGAAGGACTACAGTTACAATTCAAGAAAAATATATAAAAGAAAATGGAAAAGCAACGGGAGGGTTATTCAGTTCCAAAATAATCACTCCCAGACCAAGAGGAATAAGACGCAGCTGTGTTATCATTGGTGTCTGAATTGGCCTGTCAAGGACTCAAATACTCTGACACACATACATGCACAATGGGTAATTACTGCCAGTTAGCACACTCATTTGTTGCTATTACGCGAAAATGACTTCCTCCGCTGCCCATTTGAATGTACATCAGTCTGGAAATACCATTTAGATATTCGGTCTTGACAGAATGGACTCAATTTAGTAATTAAACTAAATTTATCAATCAGGTGTATAAGACGTGAGAAGTACTGACAAGACATAAATACATCATTTGTTACATACACCTGCAACCTCCAGCAATAAAATCTTGGCAGTGTGTGCGCAGTTCAGTTAAAAATGATGTGATGCATAGCCTACCGTGATGCTTCAGAAAACGTAAAGATGAATATGTTTAGTTTGCGCAAAAAAAAAAAAAAAATTGTGTCTGTTCTGTTCACTGTCGGTACATTAAGTATGAAGCTACTTCCTTTAGCTTGTTTGCTAACAGACAAAAAAAGGAGGAAAACATCTAAAAAAAAAATTATCAAAAATTTGGGTTTAATGAGCCCCAGTGGTAAATAAACTTTCAAAACTGCAGAATACCACTTTTGCATCAAATACACCTTCCATACTGTCAGAAGCTAAAACAAGCTAGAGAACTGTGACATGATAATGTCAACACATTCTCCTTCGCGTGTTGAAACTGAGACAGTTGGGTTTGTGCATAACCACTGAGGCATTCACTGCCTAAGATTTACATGGCCATGGTTGTTGACCTGGATTTAAAAAGAAGACAAGCAAAAACACACAGAGATGGGGAGGCCTACGGTCATTCATTATTAAAACAGCCTGCTAAATTGCATGACGACACCTGCTAGAAAGAAAGAAGAAATGGGAGAAGTGGTACTGAAGGGCAGAAAAAGGCCATGAAAGGAGAAGAGGTAAGATAGTGGATAAGCATGGCGTTGTGTTCAACTCAGGTAACCTATAATGTGGAGCCTGCAGTATAGTTCCCAGTGTGGCTTTCTACTGTTTGCTAACCACAGATATTAATTAGGCTTCAGTGGAAAACCAAGATGTCATTACTTTATATCTCAACCTGACTGAACTGTCTCTTAAAGAGATTAGTATAATGGATGAAGCCTTTTTATGCTAGCATTGGTATTGCTATTATAATTAGTTATCCAGGATCGCTTTGATTGTGCAAATATTGCTGTCTTAATTGGTATCAGTAGAATGTAACTTTTGTTTATTTCAACATAACCTGATAAAAGATATCAGCAGCTGATCATTGTAAACCTTTTTACTTAAGCATTGTGACACTATATGAAGTAAATGAACGTCATTCAACCATTTATCACATAAACATATGAGTTTGGTCCACTTATGTCATAGCTAAACAGCAGAAAATGTGACACAAAAAAACAATAATTGCTGCTTTTGACCATCAAATAGGTCTCCTCTGGAAACTTTGTCTGCTACCAATATTTCCTACCACTCCCCCATAGTAGAACAGGAAAAAGACAAGATTTTTCTGTCAATTTTAGATCCTCCAATAAGAAAACACCATAGTAAATGAACATGTTTCTTTAAAAGAAACAAAAAAAGTTAAAGTAAAGAACCTGAGCTGTGCTCATTAATACAGCCAAGTTTTTTTGACCAGTGAGGACACACAAAGGTCTTTGACAAGTAGGCACTTTCTGATGCTCTGAGAAGGAGTATATGTTACAGTGACCAAGTTTCTGCAGCTGCTCAGTCACCATGAGATGGGTATGTGATCAAAGTGTCCCTCAAGGATACTTAAATTAAAGACATCAATTGTAATAGCTGGACTTCCAGGAGAGGTGTTTCATCACCAATTTATCCTGGTTAAAGTAACGATGAATACAGCAAAATTAACCAGGAACTAAGAAAATATACATCGGCTTCTCAACAAGGTTATTCATCAGGCCAAACATAGCATATCTGAATCTTCTGGAAGGCCACCTGACCTTAGACGCCATAGTAATGGTCTTCCTGACAGAGCCAAAACACACAGCCTAAGCATTCCCATGGGCCAGTCTGTGTTTTCTCAAAAATGCACACACACATACACACACCCACACACACACACACACGCACCCACACACACGCACACAAGCATAAGCATGCATGTGAGCACACAGTCCTCGTATGTGATAAGAGCCATGGCCCTTGACCTGCTGAGATAGAGGGAGGACTTTAAGTGCAGACAGGAATCCAGCTGCTCGCTCAATCACTCGTGTGTTTGCATCTGAAACATGGACAGTATGTGTGTACTTGTGCAACAAAGCCAGTTTCGATGGAAACTTTTCTATTTCTTTCTGACAAACCAGTCTGACTGCAAACACAGCTACACACAGGAACATGCACAAAGAAGTACATCTGTGCAGGTCTGCCAAAGCAGAAGGGTGAAGATTTCTCACAGTCAGAGTGCTCAGCACTGCACTAAACAAACAGATTAATGACTGGCTGATAAGGTGAAAGTTCATTCAACAGAGTCAGCCACTGATCACAGCCACGTTTAACTAAAATTATGTATGATCATGCAGATACACACACATATTGCACCGTATGCTACAAAATCACTATGCCCTCCAAGAACCTTATGGTAGGTCAAAATCAGTCTCTGTCATGCTGTCCACTTACAATTGCAATATATATGTACTTTTTTTTTCTTTTTAGCAATCTTTCCTTAACTCTTTTCCTTTTTTTGCCTCAAAACAAACAGTTAGATGCTAAATGGTCTGTATTTATATAGCGCTTTACTGTACCTGGAATGATATCCAAAGCGCTTTATATCATACATTCACCCATTCACACACAGATGGCGGAAGCTGCCATGCAAGGCGCTCAACCATGACCCATCAGGAGCAATTAGGGGTTCGGTGTCTTGCCCAAGGACACTTCAACATGAACTCGACTTGGTTGAGGACCAAACCAGCAACCCTCAGGCTAAGACGACTGCTTTACCTTGCTGAGCCCCACCACCCCTCTTAGAAGCACTTTGATGCTTAGAAGCTTAAGCCCCATTTGAACCAACGGGTCGGGCGGGTCAGGATGCATTTTTTTTTTTTTTTTTTTTTTTTGCATTTCCACACACAAAAACTGGGAAGGGTACCCTAATATCCGATCCGACCTATCCTACTCTTTTGGGAACCTTCTGTTGGGGTACCAATCTAACCGACCCCACCCATCAGGGTTGATACACTGCAATCTGATGATTGGTTGAAAAAAAAACAAAAAAACAAAAAAAAAAAAACACACCACTGCCATAAAAAAAAAGCAGGAATAACTCCTTGTTTGGAGCAACACATTTTCTTTTTGTTGATTGAATCTTTGTTTAAAATGGTGCTATGAAGCACTGCCAAGAAGAAAGTAGATAAACTATTGGATGACCGCCGCCTTCTTTTGTTTCTGAGTCGTGTTTGGTTATACTTAAAGAAAGGCGCAGCAACAACGTCATGCTATTACATAGCTGATTCATCTATCACTATCCGGCTGATATTTTGCTTCTCAGGTAAGGTTACGCTTGGCTGTGAGAGCTCAACGAGATTACAGTTTACAAACTACATCCTAAATGCCCCGTCCTGACCCACACCCCTAGGTGGAAATAAGGCTTTGGTCAACCACAGTTCCTGCTGTTTAAAACATGTTTCTCTTGAAGTCAATTGAGCTGATTGTTCACAAACAGAAATGCAAAATACATCCACACACTTGTTACATCATACATAAATCTTGAAGATGAACTGAATGGATGCCTCCCAGACCTCCAATGCCCCCAGCTTCCTTTAGCATGCTACAGAGCTGCCCCTTATAACAGTTGCTGCTCCTGCACACAAGTGATACTTCTCAAACTTATCTGACCTTGTATCTCTGCACACTATGTGTGTGTGCATGCTTGCACGTAAACCTTCCAGCAAGCATGTGTAGGATACCACCTGTGTATCACTGTCGAACGTTTCAAATTTCATGGTCAAAGAATTGATTGCTTGTCAGCAGCCACAGGTTAACTCAGCGGAGCAATGTTTGTAATCATTAACTGAAGAGCCAATGATCACTAATTCAGATTGACAAAGAACAAAGAGGAAGGAAAATGCTAAATGAAATCGAAACAGCATATTAAACAGGGGAAGTTCTTATCTGTCACGTTAGACTTCTAGCACTGAAAGGCTTTTTGTTCGCTTACATATACAAGAATGCAAAAAAAAGTGTTGAAAGTAATTACACTTATATGAGGCTTATTTTGGTTTAAGTTAAATTGTTATGATCCAAAGAAATCGAAATACTGTTATCGAGTACCCCTGAAAGGGCAACAAAGGATTATAATTGCTGCATATATTAACCAATTTGCTCATGGCTCAGTGCTTTCTAGCTAACGTTAGGCAGCTTGTGGACATTGCTGGCTCTGGTTGCCTAGATAACCCTCTTGAGTATTTTACATGCCCAATTAGTTGTCACCTCAGTTGATTTGCCAAAAAATAAGATCATTTGATGCTCATTTATTAAATGTTGCCAGAGTTTTCTTGTCAATCCAAAGCCTCTGGTGAGACATTGCTACTGGTTGTCTCCTAAGTGATTAGCCCTTAAGCATACAGAGTTTATCTGCCAGAGTAGAGTGACACATAATATTCCAGATATGCATGGGTGCCCAGTTATAATGTGTGTCCGTGCTGTGACGCTGAACCACTTGTTCCAACTACTGTTTTCAAGTTAATTTTACCAAGAGACAAAGAGACTATTTAGAGGGAGGCAAAGAAGCTGGGGGGTTGGGGAGAGACACAGTGAAGGGTAACAGAGAGAAAGAGAGAGGGCAAGCTGAATGTTGGATGGAGACACAGGAGAGAAAGACGACTGACAAGAGGACTTTCCAAAACAGCAGATCCTGGAATGTTGGTGGAAGGTGCCACATAGCTCCAAATATTTGTTGCTTGGTCGGCAGGGCAACAGGACAACCAACATGTTTATTAGCAAATCCCTTCCATAATACCAGAGAGTCGAGATAGGGAGAGGAAACACCCAGAGCAGAAGAATGGGGACTGATATGGGACAAAAAAAAAGTTATCTAAAAAAAGTGCATAGAACAATAACAAGGGCAGATTGTCAGTTTCATTGTTGACTTTACATTGTGAAATTTGAAATACATGAGCCAAGACACACACACACACACACATACACACACAAAGATTTCATTGATTAAAGAGAAAATGAGTGTTATTGCATCTCCATGGCTCCTGTATCCAGGTCTTCACTTCACACCCAAGCAAAAACATAGATAAGGAAAATCTCCAGTGGGTCTTTGTAGAAGTCATTGCATTGACTTTATTTAATGTGGACAGCCAGACCAAAAGCTCATCCCTCAACCTAAGTACTACAAAATAATACTTAAAGTTAAACCTCAGCCTAACCTGAAATCATATTCCATCCCCCTAACTTTAAACAGGAAAATTACACTTTGCCTCATTAAGATTTGACTCTCGAATACCCTTCTCAGTAAGATCAGTGTTTATACCCATGTAGTCCATGGCCAACAAAATCAGTACATCCACACACCTGCAACAGCAGATACTGTAGAGCAGCAACAAGAGTGATACTGGGAAAAAGATCAAAGTACTGTCTGTCAACTATGTAGTGCTGCTGCAGTGCTGCTGGCCTCATCCACCTGGCCCTATACCAACACACAAACACAGAAATTTTAAAAAATTGAAGAGAAATTTTTATTTTGTGCTAATTTTCATTTGTATAAACAGGTTTCTTTCATAAGTGTTCTTAAGTTTTTGCCTCTCATACAAAGAAACTCCCCAGTGGGTCTCTACAGAGGTCTCGAGTGTCATCAGACATTCTGATAATAAATACAAGGTGATCAATTTAAGTCATACAGTATAACTGATGATACAAAGCCCTGTGTATTGAGGTTGATCAAAACACACAACAGCAATTTAGTAAAGCAAAACACAGAGTTAAGAAATTATTCAGCTGACAAAAATGTTTACAGCCAGTGAAACCAAAACTTATTTTAACCTTTACTGAGTTTCAGTGTGATTGTTTTTTCTTTTTTCTGTTATTACGGGCAAAACAAACACCTTTCAGTCTATGTAATTCTAATGGAAGACATACTTAATTATCCTTAAAGATTAATTCATAAGTTGAATTCATAAGTAATAGCACAGTATTTATAAATACAGCACGTTCAGTGTTAGTTTTTATTTACATATAATTTGACATTACAGGGAGAGTACTGAGGCAAATAAAAACTAACTTGATGGAAATTATTACATTATGGTTTTCTAATTGCATTGAAATGACCTGAAAGGCAACTTGTATTGGTGCAGTCAATTGTTTGTGAAAATTAAATTAATATACAGGAAACTCTCAGCCAACAAAGCCACATTCCAGGTTGTAGAGCGATTCAAGATTCAAACCATTCACCACTGATTTACCAAGTCGTTTCAGTTTCTGATTTACTGTGTACCAATTAGTTTTTTTTGTTTTTTTTTTTGGTTAGGAATTTAGGAATATTTCAGTTACAACACCAGTTTCTCTATTAGCTCTTTCACACCAGCATGGCTACGTATCAGTCCCAGTTCCGGGTCTGTCTTCCATCCCTGGGTCTTTAAATTGACTACATACATGACAAAGGTTCGCACTTAATCAGCGAACCCCACTATTATGCTTCTGCACTTACTTTTGTGAAGTAAACGGGTGCGAACATGTGCCGGTTTCAGAAAGTACCACGGTTTTAAGACTACGGAATGGAGCTGAAGCCAAAACCAGAACCGGAATGGTGTCAAAATGATGGGCAATATGATGGGGAAGAGTCAAAGGGTTACAATGGGAATAAGAAAGAATAACTAACTAAAACTAAAGAATAGCAAACTAACTAGAATAGCTATACACACATTAACAGAAAAAAAACATCTCTTAAGGCTGATTCCAGGATTTTGTAACAGATCTTTCAACTGAAGATCATTTTGCATGCATACATTTACAACTTAGATGCAGATCTGTAAGTCATCCAACCCTATTACACTCAGATTTGTTGCTTAGCTACATTTGGTGTAATATTCTACATTAAATTGTTTTAATTAAGAAGAGTATAATCAAATGTAACCATTTTGTAATCAACTTTTAGACCGGTATAATACCAGCAATGCTGAATGTTTTTCAGCAAAACTTGCAAGAAACCTACAGTTCAACAGCTTGATCATTATTACTCTGTCCCCATAAAGACACACACACACACACACACACACACACACACACACACACACACACACACACACACACACACACACACACACACAGTGTCTATAATAACACCACTCAATATTGATCAGTGATCAGGTTTCATAGCATCTCAGAGGGCAGTTCTGAAGATGATCTCTGCTTGCTTGAATGTGTTCATGTACTGGCCTGCACACATGCGCATGAGAGAAAAAGAAGAAGAAGATACAAAGAAGAGAAAGAAATAGGGGAGAGTGGAGGCTTTTTTTTGTACTGTGGCACGTCTCTTGTTTCATAGGAAGGCATTCTGCCAGATTGAGTTCCTCTTAACTGATCATGTTGCCAGAAAAGCCTGAATATAATTTAAGCAAAGTAATCACCACGCCCAAAGTCACATTGTGTTTATCATGATCTTTCAAACAAGCCCACATTATGTTGTCCTTTTCAGTAAATTCGATAGAACAAACTTCCATTCTTCTGTCTCTCTGCCTCCTTTTCACCCACAGATTGAAATTTCTGCTCAACTTAAAACAATCGCTCGGTCCTGTCACTCTCCCCCTCCCTCCTTCCTTCCCTCCCTCTCTCCCTTCCCCCCTACCCTCCTCCTTCTCTTTACTATTTTATTGCCTCTGAAAAGCCAGGCTAGAATAACCAGCAAGTCCAAACACACGCTGACAACCTCCCAGTCACACTTGTGCACACAAACAACACAAATACACAAATGCAGCCCAAGAAATACTGAAACAAAAACACACAACTCGTGGGGTTGGTAAGGTTCCCCAGCTTGCAGAGGTAAATGGAGTGGAACAGGTTAGCGTTGCTGCCTTATAGTGTCCCACCTGTACAAACATAGTGCTTGATCATGGCTGAACACACACACACACAAACACACACATGAGAACACACAAATAGTCCTCCATCTGGACTGAGGCACTGGTGGGTTTTAATAGCTATCGATCATTTTCCCTGGTGACTCACTCACACACTCACCTCCCTGTTACAGGCAGAGCAAAGCCAGCTGAGGACTCATACAGGTCCCTCACACACACACACACACACACACACACACACACACACACACACACACACACACACACACACACACACACACACACACATACACACACAATGCGCACATGCACAGAACATACTATGCCATGTCAGAAAGGCCATTTACTTTGCCTGTATGTGCATGTGTGTGTGTCTCTGTGCTTTATTTTTGGGCCACTGCGTGTACAGTTGTGTGTGTGAGTGTGTGGGAGACTCCTGCTGTGGCTCACTCTGCGTTTCTTTTCAGATGGGGTTATTTAATTTACATAATGAAGCCCAGACTCACTCTCATAGATTGAATTACCCTGACAAACAAATAAAAACGAATGCAGACGAGCACCCTGAAAAACATACAAATCCCAGTCGATGTGATCCTTCAGCTGGAGTTGTTCTCTGCTTTAACCATGACAAAAGAGCATCTGTGGCCCCAAAACAGAAAATAACCTGCAGGGTGTACCCACCCTCGCCCAATGATGTCATTGAACATTTGTGAGTGAGTTATGGTGAGCTGAGAGGGTCAAAATGAGGGAGAGCCAATCGATATTCCATATGATTCTGACCAATAAATCTAAGATTAGTCTGGGTAGTTAGTGACGATTAATTGTCAAAGCTAATAAAGTCTTTTGTGGCTGCGGGAGCCAGAGAGGCTGCTGGGAGTCATTGTTGATTTTATGGGCAAATTAATTAAAACGGCACCAGAAACAACTCCGTCAAAGTCGGGCATCAAACAGTCATTCTACGTTTGGTGAAGGGCGGAACAAAGAGACATCACTCAGCGAGTGTGTGTGTGTGTGTGTGTGTCTGTCTGAGTGCGTCTAATAATCAAACACAATGATTCTTTCCTTTACAACATGTAGTAAATCCAGACGGGAACGAGGGACATTTGTCATTTACCCACGTCTTTGCTTTTTCATTATGAAAATGGCTGACAAACTGTTTTAAGTGTGTCTGTGTGTGTGTGCGTGTGTCTGTGTGTGTGTGTGTGTGTGTGTGTTTGTGTGTTTGTTTGTGAGCATCTGTGTGTGTTTGCTGCAAAAAGTTTAAAAAAAAAAGATAAAACAGCAAGGATAAGGACACAAAGGATAAGAAAATAAGGAGGAGAGTCTGAAATGAGACGCTAAGTTGGAAAAGTCATAAATGGTAAAATGCACGTCCACCTCAGCACTTACCTGTCACTCAAGGTTGCAATACCCTTAATTGTGCATAAATTAAAGCTTAAATGCAAGTTAGACATGTATGGCTGTCAGATTAATAAGCTGTAGAAATAAACACATTTCTTTGCCAGGCTGTAAACTTATATATAATTTCTGCTGTAATGTGTGCGTTTTAAATACAAAGATGACTTTGGAACAAGTCTCAAGTAGGCATTCAACAAAGTCTTGATTTTGCTTCTCTTAAGCAGGTGTATCAATCAGTTTCTTCTCTTCTGAAAGAAATCTCACAAAGGCTATATTTGATATCAGAACATGAAATAAATTGTAAACTGGTGTAAAATGACCTGCTAGTTAACGTGGCAGAAAACAGTTTCATGTCTTTGACTTTTTTTTCTTAGTGGATGTAAAAATAAACCGCAGGTTAACCATTTTCTGTATTTTGATGTTTTATTCCTCTCTAATGATGTAGACTAGTAGTTATAAATCTTGTGTCAGGTTGTGTTTGATGAAGAAATGTTGACTTGCTTTGTGAAGGGCTTTCACATGACATTAAAACTGTGATCAATAAATAGTAAAATGTGTAATAGTGTGTTTGTTTTTTGTTTTTTTTTACCATAACCATGTGCATTATTTACAATCTTTAGCATGTTTTTTTAACTTCTAAACAAAGCCATTTGTGAGTGAGAATAAAGTATAAAAAGAGGAATAAAAAGTGAGGGCAAAGCAGAAAAGTGAAGAAAATTATTTTGATGAGTATGAGTTTTGCTCTCTAACATGGAAGGAGGGGGACTAATACTTTTCATCCCCCCTCCTTCATGATACGCATTTGATAGTCAAACATGTTCATCATCATAATGAGATGCCAAATGTCAGCATCATGTTGCAGTAAGAAACACATCAAACAAAACTAAGTAAGAATAAAGTTGTGATTATACAGATTTTTTTTATTATTGGTTTTGCTTTGAATTATTTTGTGTAGGCTGTTTATTGACAATATCGGTCTAAATCTGCCAGTAGATATTAGAAAATTGAACTGTCAGTGTTAAGAGGGGTAAATTTTGAAGACTACAACTTAGAGAGGCAGAGCTTTGGAAAATCTCTTTCAACAAGTTCACTAATCAAAGTGACCATTTAGATCATTTGGCTATGTCCTAAAAAAACAACACACACAACGCTTTCCACTTTAGAGGAGCTCTTATTCTCAAATCTTTCTATTAATGCAACACCACATGATTGCACACTGACATTTATTATGCACATTCTCAAGGCTGTTGTTGCCCTGCAGTGTCTCAAGGTTGAGAAACCGCACTTCACAACTATGTTTTTTACTTTACAGCTCCACTTTGCTTTAAGGCACCACATCACATGCCAGAAACTGGAAATCAACATACTAGCTGTTTTGAGCACTTATACATGCTTATTTAGATGCAAGGTTGTTATGGGGCTGGAGTCTATCCCTTCAGCTACTAGGTAAGAGGCAGGGTGTACCCTGGAACAGTCACCAGTCCATCACAGTCACATAATACACTTAGCACTTCCTTTGCTCTAACACCACTTGGTTATAGTTACTGTATACATCAAAATTGCTCTGTATGGGTTGCAAGTCGATTACGGATGGGGATAAAATACATTCCTTTTACAATGCAACCATTAACTTTACGGATGTCATTTTTACTTGAGTTGCTCTTCCAACCACTAGACCACTGTTTTTTAAACATAAAGGTAATTTTGGTCTACGGTTTGATTCCCACTCCCCCAGTCACCTGTTCTCGTGTCCTTGGGCAAGACACTTCTCCCTCCTTGCCTCCAGTGTTGGCATAGCTGGTGTATGAATATGGATATGAATGTTCGGTGGAGGTCAAAGAGGCCGTAGGTGCGGATTGGCTACACATGTAGCTTACCTTCACCAGGTATGAGTGAGGAGTGAATGAATAATGGATACAATGTAAAGCGTTATATAAATCTAATCCATCCATAATCCATATTTAGAAAGAGGGCAATATCAATCATTCATTAAACAGGCCTACATTTATGTCTCAATTATGTTCTTACTTACCACTTTTAGCTTACATTCAGATAGTTCAAATCTGGTGTAGCTGCTTCAATCTGTGATTGCATTCTGAAAATCAAATTAGCTGCACCTGCTTTCTGTACCTGCACATTGACAAATACATGCACACATTTCCAAGAAAGGCAGACCCAGGCTTGTACGCAGACACATACACAGCCAACTGAGCATGCTTGCTTACAGTCCATTCAGACACACAGCTCGGTGCTTTTTCCTTCACATAACAGCTGAAACAACAATTGTTTTACCGGGGAAAGACTATCGTAAGCATGCACTGTCTGAAAAGCTTTAACGGTCTGACTCCCTCTCTCTTTTTCACTCCATAGTCTTATTGAGTATGATGTGAAAAACCAAAGAACCTTTCACTGTGATGTTTCAGTGGTTTTCACTTGTGCTTCTTTCATTCTGTGAAGTTTAACTTACTAACCAACACAAGCACAGACAGCAGTCTGAGATTTTACTGAAAAGAACTGCTGAAACAATACAATAAGGCCACAGCCGGTTTCCGTCACAGGGGAAATCCTGCTGCCTGGACGGCCACTGATAGGAGTAAGATGAGAAGGGGAGCAAGAGAGGAGGAGAGAGATAAGAAGAAAGCAAAGTGTGTGGGAGATATAAGAGGAGGACATTTGGGATGCAGTCCAAAGGGAATAAAAGTCAAGAGCTAACGTCAGAGTGAAGGGAGTGAATGAGGTGAAAGACAGGGGAGAGAGGAAGAGGGGAATGATAGGAAAAAGAAGTTCAGTAAGCAGAAGGGGTTTGTTGGTTGGAGGAAAGAAACTAAGACTAGACAGTTTAGAAGGCCCAGTGTACCACCTCAGGTCAGGATGCAGCTGAGCAGGAACACTATGCTCAGAAAAAAAGAACTGTTTGTGTGACTCTGTTGACTCCTTATTATAAAGATAAACAACAGATGCAGCAACAGAAAAAGAGTCTCCACTATTTGTTTTGTGTAGAATAAAACCGAGGTGTTCACTAGAATAAGATCGACCTCTTTAAAACTGTGTGGGCAGACATCTTTTAATGCACTCGGTGCACTCAGTGACAGACAGAGTGACAGATTCTAATGTACTTTCCATTAAATTATTGTTGCTCATTAATAAGTAAGCAACATTTTTCTACTCAAACAGGTGGAGAAGATGCTCGTCATATTGTTTTCTTTTTTTCTTCATAATAGATATTGATCTGTATTTCAAATTTGGACTAAAGTACATAGTACTAGTTTACCTCTGCAGCATGCAACTGCAAATAATCAAATTAGTACACTGAGGCTCTAGTTTGCTCTTCAAATCAGAACTATTCACAAAAACCTTCCTTGAGCCAGTGAATCAATTAAACGCAGTTAAATAATGTCTCTAATTTAGAGCTTGTAAATAATTTATTTATGATGATGGAAACAAAAGGCTGAGTAAAAATGAAATAATAAATATGTCAGTCAATCCAGAAGATGAATACAGTGTTCATAGAGGGGATAACCACAAAAGCAGTAATGACCCTCAATTTACCCATACATTTTATTGTTATACATTGAAAGACTTTGGCTCTGTGTTAAATACCATTTTCATTGGAATACAATTTAATCTATTAAGGTTGAAATTTGAGAAACAATTTGAGTGAAACCATGATTCAAGAACAATTACATGAATCAGCAAAACAGGATGAATATTTCAGGAAGTGCTGGTGAAACTTTGATTTTAACCAAGCGTCTTGGACATATTCTGCTTTTCATCCTTGGAGTGTGTGGTGCAAATTTAGGACAGTGTGAATGAAAATGACACAAACTGAAACAATTAGAAAAATGTAGACTCGTCTCAACCTTTCACTAATGTGTGCCTTGACCATAAAGCCAGGCAATTTTCTTGTTCATTTAAGTCTTGAATAAAACTCCACATATGATCAGTTAAGTCTGAGTTAGATCAGATTATATGACTTTATTGACTGCCACAATTTGACACTTACAGCAGTACATAAAGACAACATTAGCAGCCATAAAAAGTCAGACTGTAGTGGTGTTTTATGATCAGTTCATCCTCCTTAGGTGCCTCTCTAAGCCAGCCAGCGCCAGGGGACTGATTTACTTGTCACACAGGGGGGACATATTTAGACTGGATGTGTTGGGGAGAGTGGGCAGTAAAGCTGGCAGGGCAATGAATGACCCAGACAGTGGGAGTGTAAGGGGCTAGAGGGGAACACGTCAGAGGTACCGGTTAACCTTTTGTCACTAAACCACCAATGATTTCTGACCAGAGGCCAAGGGACAATGGACTTCACTACACTAATTACACACTCTGACATGGATAATAGGAAATGTGCTTGCTCTTTATGAGGACAGACACACGTCTCGTTCTAACTCGGACAAATTGTGGTTGTAACGGGGACAAAAGGTGTTATAAGTGGCTGTGGAGATAAGTGGTCTTTGTGGTGAAGGCAAATTATCTGTTTTAATACCTCAAGGGTGTGGCTGTAACAACAAAATAGACCTATAACAGTATTTTCAATTAAAGCAGAATTTAAATCCATTATTTACCAGATGTGTCTGTTTATATTAACATGCCCAAGTGTGAATTTTAACTCCAAGCACATACATTACAATCAAAGCTAAGACTGTGTGTATATTTCAGTGTCCATTTACTGTATAGGCATATAGGACAAATTATATGGGACCACCATCCTACCTCTTAACCAGGAAAATGAAGACTTTATCATGAGTGCACATAGGCATGAAAAACATAGAATTGGAATTACTTTTCAAATTAGTTAGAATTAGAATTAGTTTAGTTAGTTTAAAGTAGAATTAGTTTAAATCCATTTACCTTCTAAATTAATAAAATGTATGAGATTTCTGTATATTTAGTTGCCCTTTAAGCCGTTTTAAATGTTACGTGTATGGTTTTAAATGGGACAGAAAGTTAAGACAAAGTTAACGCCGATGAAAAATTGGACTTCGTAGGTGGGTAGTGTAGGTTCCACAGCTGTTTCATGGTATAACGAGAGAAGAAGCTAACTGCACCGGAGCAGCCGACTTGAACGCAGGCTGTCCCGCCACTGGCAGTAAAGCGGGTAACCAGATATTCAAAAACAATACGTCATCCCACAATGCAACGCGCTCACGCTCTCTCCTTCCAACATTACCTCATCCCACAATCCACCGCGAGATTAAGAATCTTCTGGGTGGTCGTCTAGGCAACGCGCCTTATCTGCGGACTCAACTCCGCCCCGAGACACGCCCCCCAGCCAATGAGCGAGCCCCGTCATGACATCATGCTTATTCTTAGTGCGGCAGCGGCAGAAGATAAGGTTTGCCTCCACGCCGTGCAGCTTGCAGTGTGTACACATCCAAGCAGAGGAAGTACATCAGACGCTTCTGGAACCTGACAAGAAAACTTAAGAGCCGCTCGCCTATCAGTCACGAACTCTATACGCGTCTGGATACTCTGGCAGCGGCATTGTGAACTGTTACAAGCCAACACTGAACAATCGTCCATCGCTGGGTGAAAAAAGTAAGTTCTGATTCCTGTGTCAACAAAGTGCGCACTCAAAGTTTGGAGGTTTTTACGCACAGGGAGGACTTTTGGAAACCAGTGTTTTCCTCAGTAACCAGGAAGACGAGAAGGGGGAACGAAAAGTTGTTTTGTAAAAGACTTTTTAGCTACCTTTGTTTTTGGTTCTTCTATGTATACCAAGATGGAAACTACTTTCTATGACGACTCACTCAACGCTTTCTCCCAGCACGACAACGCCGGCTACGGATACAGCAACCCCAAAACGCTGAAACACAACATGACACTGAACCTCACCGACCCGACGGGCTCTCTGAAACCTCACCTCCGCGCCAAAGCCAGCGACATCCTCACCTCCCCTGATGTGGGTTTACTGAAGCTGGCCTCCCCGGAGCTGGAGCGACTCATCATTCAGTCCAGCAACGGACTCATCACCACCACTCCGACTCCGACTCAGTTTCTCTGCCCCAAGAATGTCACTGACGAGCAGGAGGGCTTTGCGGAGGGGTTTGTCAGAGCCCTGGCTGAGCTCCACCACCAGCACATGCCGGCCACAACTAATGTGAGTGTCACCTCAGCCCCCCAGACCAGCGTCAACACTGCCCTGCCGCCTGTGTCATCTGTCGCCGGTGCCACCGTTTACAACAACAACGCCACCATGCGCTCTGACTCGCCCGTTTATGAGGACTTGAACACTTTCAACCCCGCCATCAGCACCGTCTCGGCACCAAGTTACACAACTTCAGCTCCGGCTATGTCCTTCCCTGCTGCCCCGCCTCAACTTCCCATTTACGGCCAGCCGTCTTCCGCCCAGCTCCCCCGGCTCACGGCGCTCAAAGAGGAGCCCCAAACAGTACCTGAGATGCCAGGGGAGACCCCTCCTCTCTCCCCAATCGACATGGAGAGCCAGGAGCGGATCAAGGCGGAGAGAAAGCGCATGAGGAACCGCATCGCAGCCTCCAAATGCCGGAAGAGGAAGCTGGAGCGGATCTCAAGGCTGGAGGACAAAGTCAAGACCCTTAAGTCCCAAAACTCCGAGCTCGCATCCGCCGCCAACATGTTGCGCGAGCAGGTGGCCCAGCTGAAGCAGAAAGTGATGAACCACGTTAACAGCGGGTGCCAGCTCATGTTAACGCAGCAACTCCAGACCTTCTGAGGCGGGGACCGCAGCGGTGGAGAGAAAAGACTGTAGTTGAAAGAAATGGACGCTTCCTGTGATAGTGTGTCTGCCTAAGCCATGGCGGGATTTGGGATGATGTGGTTCGACACTGGCAGGACCGATGGGTCGCACTGAAGTTCCTAAAGTGCCACGCGCTCCCTGGTGCCGCGTCCTAGAGATGAGCTCGGGAAAGTGACAGTAGCCATGACCAGAGCTGACATGGCAACAAACAGGACACCTGTTCTGTTTGTTTTTCAGAACTGGACAGTACAGAAGTTTTCTTGATTTATACCCAGCTCTGCATGGACCTTATTATTACCATCAAAGGAGAAGTTCAGTATTAGAGGAGTTAAGATCCTGCAATAGACTTTCTTGCTGTAGCCATAATGCCCTCAAATATGGGTGTGTTGTCAACTCTAAACAGCTGAAAAGTTGTAACAAATGCTGACTTCTGAGTTACAGTACAAAGTACCTTTTTCTTTATTGTAAGAAGTTAAGTTAGAAAAGCTTCAAGATTTACTTGTTTCTTTCTAAAACTGTTAAATGGGGTTTCACTCATTGTTATATGTATATAAGATCAACTTGGAGTACTTATGTTTACCATTTGTAAGAATGCTGTATGATTTTTTTATGTTTGTTTTCTGAGCACATCAGAAACTAATCAATATTTAAGAAAATAAAAGACAAAACGAAGCAAAGGTCTCTGTGTTCTTATAAGAGTGACAGAAAAAGGTGGGTGTGCCATGTCAGGAACTCCAACAATAAAACATGTTGTAACATGTTGCAAGAACTGCTACTTCGTACCTCAAGGTAAATTCCATTAGGGCTGGTATTGATCCAGGCTAAGTGATTGTGTTACCGCTGACAGATCAGGCTCACTTCACTGATGGAGGCTAATTCTCCAAATTGGGGTTGAGTTCTCTGCTGTGAGTATGTGCACATGCTACCAGAGGAGTGTAATTACACCAAATATCTGATTGGCGCTAAAGCTATGACATGTTTAGCTTTGTTGAAAAACATAACTGCAATGCTTGATTTGCATATGGAGGAAATGCAATCAATCTCAAATTAAGACATCTTATGTGTCACTGATTTGATGCCAGGAAAAGAGCAATCACAGACTTTCTCATATGCTATTGCATCATTCAATTGTTTAACACCACTTCCTATTGTGTTGTAAATAAAGAAAACCCAAACACATTTCAACAAATTCACAAATCCTAATAGGACACTTTATTAAACTTGAAACGTACCACTGTGGTTGATAGGTATACATGAATATTGTGCATCATAAAGTCATTCAAGATTCAAGATTTTTATTGTCATTATGCAAGCATTACAAAAATTTTAGATATATGAGAGCAGAAGCACACACACAAAAAATTATATATTTTTCAAGCTAAAGCAAAAACCCAATTGATTTGATTTAATTTGATTGTGCTATCTGAAAATCACAGATAGAGATACTAAGACATTGTGATGTTTAAAGTGCTAATAAAATATTTATTTAAGCTCCAGCCAAATATTAAAAGATGCTGAGATTTTTGTCATTGTAATTGTAATTTAAATACAAACAACCTATTTAGATTCATTTGGACAGTATTGCTCAGTAAAACTCAGTCAACCTTATAAGCTCGACTTCTGCTCAGACAGCAGATGTTTTCAGAGGGACAGCATGCAGGTTTTGACTGACTGTACCCTCGAATAATACGTACTGACTGTAAAACACCACTAGAGGGCGACACAGAACGAGTTAGAGACACCGAGCACAAGAAGTTTGATGTGGCTTTTCAGTCGTTAGTAAAATTTAATCAGTTGTCGGGCTTTAATGGAAAAAATCCTGTCATTTTGTGCCCTAAATAAAAAGAAACGGGGAATTAAACGGAAAATTATTAATGAATACACCATTATAAGTCTACGATGTTTCAGTTGCTATTTTATATTCCTTTAATTCCCCTTTCATTCAGTCGTTGGATTTTCTTATACACACACACACACACACACACACACACACACACACACACACACACACACACACAAACACACACACACACATATATATATATATATATATATATATATATATATATATATATATATATATATATATATATATATATCTTTCCTCTCACAGTGAAGTATCACAAATGATTTCACTGAGTAGATTTAAAGGAAAAAAAATCCTTAACATTAAAAGAATGGACCCCTTATTAATTTTTTGCCCTGGACGGAAGTTTATTATTATTAGTCGGTTATTGACAATTACATAAATCTGCTCCGATTTCTCAAACTTACGGCAATATGACATCATTCCGGAAAGCTCTGCCCGTTCTGCCATATAAGGAGAGGGAACGCTCGGAAGATCTACGTCATGCCTCAGGAGGGCGCGTCTTACGGGAAGTGGATCGACTATAATCTTCTCCCTGTATAAACAGGGTGAACCCTAAGAAGTTATCCGCAGAGGCGATTGGATTTACTTTCCAAGGGCAAATCAATTAAAAGATTACAATAAAACATGCCCAAAAGAAGTAAAAGGAGAATAAAGCACACAGTCTGTAAATTCAAAATCTTTGTCAACTCTATAAAAATGGTTATTTAGGTTTCACCCACAGATAACCCTTAGGAAAAATTTGTTATATTACCATTTATCTGCTATATCATCAAAGACTCCTTTATAACCTATATCTATACTCTTAAATATCTTTAAAATAAATTGGTCATTGTTTAGTAAGCTATATTAGGTCATAAGGCCAATAGTAACTAACTTAATTTAAAAAGTTACTAATTTTCAATTAAATTAGTCTGTTTATCTTTTTTTTCTTGTGGGTTAATAATGTTTAAAAGCTCATGTAAAGTTCTACACATGTATTATTTCCATTAAGCTACAGTGTTCTACCTCAAACTGGACTTGTTTATATAAAATTAAACATGTAAGTTCCTAGGATGGGGTGTAAAACATTTACCTAAAAGACATTTTGAGGTGTTTCATTATTGATTCAGTTGTGTACTGAATTTTCACATAGTCACATTTTTACTCTGCTACTACAAGCTATGGGCTGTTGTTATATCTTTTTATTGATTTGTTGGCTTGATGATAACTGACTACTGATGGGGACACTCTGCTTCAATTTCACTTTTACTTAGAATGACTTGTGTTCCTCTTCCACGTCTGGAAATGGCTGTCTATCCCATGCAGTAAGACAAACACAAACAAGGTTAATAAAAACCAAGTTGCATGCTTTTCTTATGCTGGTAGAGCCTGAACTTTAACAGCTCATTAAGACCTACGTGAGAATATATTCAAGGAGACAGCCGAATGCATATTTGTTCGAGAACGAACAATAGAAATCAGATCATATTTCAGTTGAAAAGTCTTGTGCTTCACGTGCCATTTAAATTGCTCATTAATGTGGTATTGAAAAAGAGTAAAGAAACATCACAAGTTACAAAGCAAAAACACATAAAATAAACCAGAAAACCACAACAACCGGATTGCTATTAGCTACAGTTTAACATTACAGGAGGAGCTGGCAGAAGAGACTGTTATCAATAATATAATTTCCTTCAGTGAGTCAATTACATGCAGGCTACTGTAGTTGCAGAACATGAGTGTTTATTGTTGAGCTCCTGAACCAGAAAGGACCTAAAGAATAACACTGGTTGCACAGCTAACATCATTGGGGCCTCCATTCACTCTCATGATTTACGAAGTAAGATCTCATTAACCTATAGCATTGAAAAAAGAGAACGGGAGGTCTCTCAAGTTTTGATAAAGGCGTAGGAAAAATGGCACTGGTTTGTACTGTTGCAAGGAAAGAATGAACAAAACAGTGGCTGTTCTAAAAGCATAATCTAATGTTGACGTTATAAATTAAGCCCATGAACACCATCAAGAGATAATTCTGCAGCTCCTGCATGCGGAGTCTTTGTATCTGAATAAATCACAACCTTAGAGATGAGATGTAAAATATAAACAAAGATATTATAAGACTACAAGCCTCCAGTCATTAAATGTAGCTGAAACAACAATATAGACCAGAGGGGTTCTGGGATGTCTGCAAAGTTAACATTCTCTCCTCTTTGCAGCTAAACTATGAGAAAAAAGTTGCATTGACCCCTTTTGTGACACCAGGGGGAGCTGTCCAAAACCTGATAAGTGAAGCGACTCCAACCTTTATGTATTAGTTTTAAAGCTGCAATTTCTAATTAAATAAATAGATAAATTAATTAATTAATTATATATTAAAAATATATTAAACATAAGGAAAATGCATGAAATAAAAAGATAATTACTAAGTTTGCTGCAATGATATTTATGTTTTGAGGTATTAAATTATGTGGAAGAGTAAACAAAATTTGATCCTCTAACTGAAAAAAAGAAATTATTTAGAGTTTAAATCAACATGACTCCATCAGTTGAACAGTGTGACCTGGATTTAATTGCTTTTTTCTCTCGCTCTTTCTCTCTCTCTCTCTTTCTCTCTTTCTTTTTTTTTACTAAGACTACCTGCTAATTCTAATTAAAATCCACCTTTTTCTAAGGTTTTTCAGTGAAAAATGTGCTGCATGATTAAAGTCTATAATGACTTTGGATTTTCCTTTTGTTCTGTTTCTTCCTGTATTATTGGGGGGAAAAAAGAAAGGAAAAAAACACATTAAAATAACAAGTTACTGACACCAAAACCACTGCAGATTTCGGGGGGTTGACGCTTTTGTCCCCCCCTTCCTTGGTGCATTCTTGCAGAAACAGCTTTTTCAGTCAGTTGCAAACTGGCATCCCCCACGCATCACTTATCCATCACTGTGATATGAATCAGTTATCGGAAAATTGTCTTTTATGGTATTGCATTGACTAATTTTAATTTTTCAAAGATCGAAATAGAGTGAAAGAAGAAGAAAAAAAGTACAAATCGAGCATGAGGTTTTAAGATAAGTCCAATGGCAACTTTGCGTTATTCATGTACAACACTTCGGGGTCTCACGTGGGAGTCATCATCTTGTAAAAGGAAAAAAAATGCTGTGTGGTGTTGTGCAGATGAGGCAGTGTTAATCTGCACAGTATCTGCATGCAACAGCAACTGAGCAAAACCACTTCTAAATTTTATCTTTTGGCATTTTGCAACATGTTGGAATGGCATGTTGTTTGTTTCCATTTCTTTATTTGCATGCCAAAGATAAAACAGGGGAATAGGTTTAGAATAGACATTTTGGACCAAGAAGGTGATTCTTAAATATCTACTAGCTAATAACTTGATATATCTTAACAGTGTGACCTCAACAATCTGTATAAGTAAAGGAATAAAGAAATGTTCGGGCGTGGGCGTCCGGGGCGCTGATGCGTTGGGCTCTTGGCTGGGCCGGGCCTTTGCCCCTCTTACCTCGGGTGGTCTTGGGGAGGCGGGGGCGCCTACAGCAGCCAGCTGAGGAGTTGGCTGCCTGGGACAGAGATCTCTCTCCCAGTTGTGCCCCTCCCTGAGCCCCTCTCCTCCCCCGCCACCCCACATCGTACACACCACACATAGGGCAGTGTGGGGCGGGTGGAGGCGGTGGGTTTGGCTGAGGGGTCCCCATTGCGGAATCCCCCGGTGGACCCCTGCGACTGCCTGCCCCACTAGATTTTAATCACAACCTAGACATCAATGTACATTTAGGGCCTCGGGGGGATGGGCACATGGGCTGTGGGTGGGTGGACAGGAGCCACCGAGGTGGCCCTTCCTCCATCCCCTCCCTTGTGACCTCTCTCCCCCCGATTTTATTTACACGTTAGACACTACCACATTTAACAGTACTGCACTACACACATAACACACACTCACATGCAGGGAGTCCTGAGGGGGTCCTGCTGCCTGGCAGCAGTGGGACCCACCACCATCTCATGGCTCCTTCCAGTTCTTTATTGCATTATAAATAGCCCATACTCGTGCAGGGGTGGAGGTTCGGTGCCTGCCTGGAGTCCTGTGCGGGGTGCTGTTGGGCGCTGTTTGCCCTGGGGGCTGCCCTCGGTGCTGCATCGGGGGGGCTGGTGAGACCTCAGGGAGAATGTATGTGGTTGTGTGGGTGTGTATGTGGAGAGGGTCGGGTCTGGGGCCCACCAGACTCCCTGGGCTGCCCCTGGTGGGGGTGTGTGTGGTGTGTGTGTGTGTGTGTGTGTGTGTGTGTGTGTGGGGGGGGGGGGGGGGGGGGGGGGGGTGAATGGGTGAGGGTTGGAGTAAAGAGGGTTTGTTTTTGTTTTTTTAGGGGGGGGGGGTACCTGCGGACATGTTCTTGTCCCTGGGGTGCCTAGCCTTGGGTCTGTGGGGTGCCTGCCGCCCGGCGCCAGCTGGGCCTGCTCGCAGTCACCCTGGGCTGCCCGGTGCCCTTGCCCCGTCGCGCCGGGGGGCTCCGGTCTGGGGGCCCCTCTGCTCTGGTCCGGGTGGGCCGCTGCTCTGTCTGCTTTGGCGGTCCCGGGCTTGGTGCCCACGGACCTGCTGGGCCTTTGGGGCCTCGGGATCCCCCCGTCCCCCGCTGATGCTTCGGGGTGCGGCGTGATCGCAGCCCCCTTGTGGGTACGCATTTCCTCCTTGTTACATGGCCACACATGTATGTTAACAAGTGCATGCTCACAAACGTGCTCGTCTCTCCATCCGCTTCTCACTAGATGTAGCTGATGTTTGTGTGTTGGTACGTTTATCTGCAGGTACGTTTGATGACTATTGTAATTTTTCATATCATCATCATCCTATTTTTCTTTTGGTATCATGTAGTACTGTGGTAGTTTAGCCTATATTGTTTTTTTTGTGATATGTTCTGGGCAGCATAGACAACTGTTATTTCCACATTTTAATCCTGTCCTTTTCTCCCTTTTTTTTCTTTCTCTCTTCCTCTATCTCCCTGTCAGGTTCGACACTGGCATATAAAGACTAAAGAAAATAAGATCAAGGGGAGCCATGTATATAACATGTCTCCCTTGGTAGAGCAAATCTGTCAAGCAAAATATGGCACACAGACCACCGTTCTGTATGTTAGGATGCTGGACAGGACAGGGTAAAAAAAAAAAAAAAGAAATGTTCGGAGCAAAAAACTATCTACTGCAATGAACAGTATCTGAAAGTGATTTTGTTATGAAATAAGAAAAATCTCACAAGGACCCAAGATACATCTGGCCTTTCAGTTTTTCCATCTACTGATGAAGCCCTAAGGAAGGGAAATGGGGAGAGAAGGCTGAGGTGTGAGAATTATTCCGGAAGAATAGCTACTAAGAGAAACTGCAAGAAAGCTTGGCTAAGAGAGTTGAGACTGTTATAATAATAATAATAATAATAATAATAATAATAATAATAATAATAATAATAATGAAGAAGAAGAAGAATACTTTTTACTTTATTAATCACAATCAGGAAATTAGGGTCTACATTTTACCCAACTCTAGATTTAGTAGAGAGGAGTGGGCTGAAATGTCCATATCAAATACTGAGCTAATCAAAGTCATATAAACTGATTTTTTTTTTTTTTTTTTTTTTTTTAATTTATTTATTTGTTTATTTATTGTACTGTATTTCCATTTGGGCAACATGTAAAGAAATTAAGTGTGACTCTGGACTTTTGTATATTGCTGTACTTTGGCATGCAGACTGAAAAAGTTGCAGGTTAAACCAACGACCCACATTAAGCAGTTCAACAGCTAATTTCAGTGACAATTTTTAAATACAATACTACATATAATGTCATAATCATGGTCTATGTTTTTGGGTTTTGTCATGTTTAGTTTTGTCATGATCATGGTTTATGTTTTTTGTTTGTTTGTTTGTTTGTTTTTTATTTATTCATTCATTCATTTATTTTTTCATGTTTGGTTCAGTTTCCTGTTTCTGTAGCTTATGTGTTCTGTATTGCTTTCTGCTCCTGGCTCATTAGTTCACCTGGTTTGATGACTCATTCACTTCACCTTCTCCTGATTACTCCCTCTGTATTTATAACCCATGATTTTCAGTCTCTTTGTCAGGTCCTTGTGGTTTAGTCCCTGCAGAGTGTGGTTTTTTTTGTTGTTCTGGAAATAAATCTGCACCTTTCTGGGTATTCACCTGGGCCGCACCGTATAACACATTTCCCTTTGTGGGGTTTCATTTGTAGTTTTCATTTTAATTTAATAACCGATTTATACTTATAGACTGGCAAAACATCTTTTAATAATAATTTTAATTTACTTTATATTTTAATAATTGTCTCATTCTATAAATAAATTATTTCCCTTAATGCTTAGTTTTCGCCTTTGAGTTACTCTCGCGGTATGTTGCCGTCACGTGACAATAACTTTAGGTCACGTGGTTTTATTTTGTTTGAGTCCCAGGTTTGGTCTGGAAGCTGTGCCAGTGAAGTTGAAATGGCAAGGAACGAAGAAAAGCAACTGGGGAAACTGAACAGACTGTGGCTTCAGAAAGAGAGAGAGGGCAAGCAGCTAAAATGAGATAGAAACATTGTACAAACTGGTTTTAATCTAAATTCTGGTTATAAAAACCCCGGCTTGTGGCAGCTAGCGTTAGCTGTTAGCTACTGTCGTGCTAACTTGTTGCTTGTAGTTTATCTAGCTTATAAGACAAAGCATACTTGACAACTGTACGTGTTAATACTCATTCACGCAGCTATATTATTATTATTATTATTATTATTATTATTATTATTATTATTATTATTATTATTATTATTTTTCTTTTCAGAGGGGCGACTCAAAGACGTTAACGGCCGTCGACCCAAGCTGGTAACGGAAACATTAAGCGTCCATCATTATGGGTACACGTCCCTACAGTTAAGTTTTACTAGTCTTGTTTCTGTCAAACCTTTTCTTTCACAGTCTACTCTTCATTCTGCCTCCTCTGTGAAAAAGTGGATCCCCAGCATCAAGAATGAAATAGAGTATTACCTACAGGTAAAACACTTTTTAGTACGAATGATATTAATGATTTTAGAAACTTGTCATAAGCTAAAGTCAGACTTTCTAGTATCATGAAGGTTCCTCACTTTAACTATTTAGATCACTATGTTAACCTGCTCTGCAGAAATTCGTGTTCAAAGTTTCTGTTTGAATCGTCTAAAATAAAATAAGCGTCGTTATTTGCTTGATTGTTGCCCAGATGTTATAAAGAATGTGAAGCTTACAATCATTCCGTTTCTTTAAATCTAATATTATATTCTGGCTTGTTTGGATTTAGTCTTTTTATGTACATATCCTGTATTCTAACATCAGGATAGTGTTTCTGTACTCAAATTTTAAAACCAGCTCCTAAAATTATATCTCAGTCCATTTTTACTCCTCATATCCATCAGTATATATGTAATACTATCAATATGAGTACATCTTTACTATTAATGTAGTGACTCACAAATCCACTGCATGTGTTTCCATGATACAGATACATTGGTAAAGATTAAATTTTTTTCAACACTGCGATTTAGATTTTGTGGGGAATTGGTTTTTGGCACAATACATTCTTGTTAATTATCATTAGATCTTTGGCCATGCAAATTACTCAGGGTAGGGTCCATCTTCTCTATTTTTCTTTCTGTACTTTTTGGCCACTTTTAGCCAAACATACTAAAATCCTACCGTATGACAGTGGTCTTAAGAGACCTTCTTTATAGACAGCAACCAGCATTGAAATTTAGTGCCCGATGTAAAAAGTTGATAATGCCTAATCAACTCTGAGTAAATGTCAGATTGTCAAATAATAGATGGAAAATAAATTATTTAACCATCCTCTTAAAAGTCAACCAGAGTAGAACATTATGTGTATCATTAAATGTTGGTGCTGCGTCTTGTTTAAAAACATCTCACCTGTTTTATACTGCTGATATTTAATCTAACATACTAGAGTATTAACTCATATAATCCCTATAGCTCTGTATATGAGAGAAGATGCAATAAGTGAAAATTCACTTCAATTTGGTGAATTACTTTTGTAATTTACATGTTATTATGAGTCAATATAGTTGACTCATGATCTTATCAAGTTAAATTTTTAACGTCTTTATCTGCAAGCTGTCATAAAACAAACAGCAGATATTAACTTAGAAACTGTCAGCACTGATGATTTGATGACAGCATTCATCGTATTCTGAATTGCAGCAACGCTGTTTGTCTTGTAGTGATCTTAATATTTTTCACACTTCTACATCCACACAACCTGCTCTCCTTCTGATTGAGGTGCCGTGTGATCTGTGACTTTGTGCAGAAAATATATCAAATTACACATAAAATCCATTTCACATGAACGTGCGCAGAGCCTGAAGAGGAAAATGTGGGTTACTAAAGAAACACCATTTCTGAGTGGAGGTTTAGGTTTGTTTTTGTTCAGGATGGCTAATGCAGAGAAAGTCTGACTGTGTTAAACTCTGTGTAAGACTGGTCTATTTGCTAACGATTCAGTTTTCTCCATGTTTTGTCCCAGCAATCCCAGCTTTCTCATTACCCCGAGAGGAAGATAACAGAGTTCCAACTGCACATCGAGGCTTTGGAAAAAGAGTACAAAAGCTTCATAACAAAACTACGAGTTCTGGATCCCTCATGTAAACAGCATCCATGGACTCCCAGAGCATACTGCAAAAGGAGAGCAGACACACAAGACTCTTCCAGCTCAGGTCAGTGGATAAGTTAAGGCTAATCTGCATATCGTGAAAGTGTGTCTTTTTAATTTAAATTTTTTTTTATTTTATTTATTTTTTTTTTAGAAACGTGTCTGATTTAATTTCTTATTTTGATGAACTATAGCTTGTCCTGGAGGGTGAAGGTCGTGTGACAGAATTGCAAACAGTCATGTCTATAAATTCAACACTAAAATAAGCAAGAACTAAAATGGATTGATGACTGCAACTCAGATATTTAATCCTGCACAGCTGTGATATTTCTCCTGTATTTAACTCATTTGTAAATTTCAGTGAAACTAAAAAACTCTGTTTTAAATTATTAAAAAATGCCTTTATCCCACTGCAAATGTGTCATGCTTCCTGCAAAGAATCTTTCCTACTGATGAAAAAAGCTTTACGATTGCCAAGTAGGAAAAGTTTTCTCTTTGGCATGTTTACCTGTAACTTTATTGTTGCTTGCTCTCACATTTAGTTTTTATTTATTACAAATAGGGACAGTAGGCATTAATTAATTTTTCTGTTTTTAGCCATTGGCTAATTCCGTCTGTTGTCCCTGGGCAGGTTGATCTCAAATATCCTGTATCTCTACCCTCTCATTCACAGTTAAAACTCCTCGACTGTGTGAGCCAGATGATGGTCTTAATCAGTGTAACAGAGGTGGGATCAACTTGGCCTCAGAGACAGAGGGACCTCACAGATTTTTGGAGACCAGATTTCAAACCCTTGCACCCACCAACCTGGTCTCAGAAATCTCAGAGGTGTTCTGTTCAGCCCAGGACCAGCCTCTTACTTTTGACCGTACACGACTGGCAGTAGCTTCTGCTGCATTCAGAGGACCATCAGCTCATCAGAGTTCCTCTCAAACACAGAACCTTGCCCAGATGCTGCAGTTTAGTCTACCAAATCTTAATAATTCTCCATCAAGACAGAGGTCTTCATTGCAGGGCAGAGACAGTGATGGGGCAGCGAAGAGTTCTGTTACCGAGCAGAAAGGCAGCATCCAACACAGCGAACCAGCAGAGACAATACCTGGAAAACCCTCCATCAGTGAAACAACAGTGGAAAGAAATGGTCATACCCTTGGACTAGACTGCTACTGCTCTTCTGATGAGGACAGTGACATGTAATATTTTTACATTAAGGAACCTACACGTTTCTATATTTTTTAAAATTATAACAGACCATTTAATGCAAACTCTCTTATGTGTTCAATTCAATTTAAAGTTTCGTTAGGAACTTCATTCACAGAGAGCGACACTACATATTAAAAGTGGGTTAAAAACATAAATACAATAGAAAAAAGCACAATAAAAGCATACATACAACACCACAGTAGCCATTCAGCAATCTAACAGATAGGGTGCAAAGCTTCCTCTGGTTCTTAGTGCTGAAGGCCAGTATCTCAGACCTGAAGGTGGGAGACTGTAGCATCTGTGCAGTGTGTGACTGGTATCTAATGCTCTCCTTTTCATTTAGTCCTTCTGTTGTAGATGCGGAGAAGAGGTTCCTGTGCCAGTTTTATTGATCATTGTTATGATTTTGATTAGTGGATTGTGATGGATGTTAGTGACCCAAACCAGAATGATATATTAAAGGTTCGTTCAACATATTCATCCTTATTACATTATTTTCTTGTTGAAAGCCACATTGATGATAATTTAACTGTGAAAAAATATTCTGAAAATATTGTTACAGGGCTAAAAAAATGTTCAAAACTTTCTAGTTTTTAAACCTGTCATGCTTTGGTAAGACATTAAACATTCCTTTAGATATGAGACCGAAGTATAAAACATGTGTACCATGCTTTATTGACTGTATACTACAGATTAGCATTTATACTGAGAAAATACCGTTATTAAAATATATTAAAGCTAACAAAACTTGCTGTCTAAGGAAACTGTTTAAAAAAAAACCAAAAAAAAAAAAAAACCATGAGCTTCATTGTCAGTTGTGTAATCAGTCACCGTGACCACAGCTACTTCCATTGTGTAATAGAGGAGAGGAAGACGATGAGAAATGAAAAAATGATTGAGAAAGGTAGATGCTTATTCAGTAAATTACTTTATTTCCCTTCCCTGGTTATATTAACTAGAGCAACAGCAGATAAAGGCGCCCTGGTTAGACCCCAAAACCCCAACACTCCCACCTCACCCACTATGCTGTTGCTGCTGTCGTTGCTGCTGCCGTTGCTGCTGTTGCGAGGACCGCTTTCAACATGACGCTTCTGGGAAACAGACCATCATCTTGTACAGCGCAGCCAGTCTGTGAAATTTCTGGTTAGACTTGACGTAATTAACCTTTTAGTTAGACTTTTGTATTCATGTTGCAAGGTGGGTTTCCCTTTGTGTCTGCACGACAACCTGGAGAAATGAAACAACATTTTTGCAACAGCAGACGGAAAATAGACCTGGCTGATTCCTGTGGAGTCACCAAGGTGTTCACACACAATCATAAATATACCAGAATGCCTTAAAGCAGTTTGTTTTAGTATTCCGTTTAAGTGAATGTGTGTCTAACGTTGATGTCGCTCTGTCCAGTACATAGTCGATTATTTTCTTTAAAAACTTAAAAGATGCAATTTTTCAAAACCACCAAAGGATTCACAAATATTTGCTTCTTATCTTAAAAAGCAAAAACAGCTGATACAGAAGGAAATTGTTGCACTCACAACTATAGCAGCAGTTTTATTGCTCTAAATCCAAATACAATAAGAGTCAGAAAGACAACAACGGTATAAACTAGGGTATGCTAGGCGTCTGTGCTTTCAACTTTAGGTCTGTAAACTTATCTGAGGTATTAGTTGGGGTTAATTGTCACTTCAGTAAAGCATGGCCACATAAGTTGCTACTAACTTCTCACAAGCAGCCAGCATGCAGGTCGGGCGCAGGCTTTTGTTCTTTTCATGTGGCAGCAGCATCTTCCCACCAAGAACACACCGTGTGCTACTGAAACTGCTGTATCACTGTTTACTAACATGCCGATCCTCATTGAGACTGACGCTTATGAAGAATAATACATTTGATTGTATTTAATTGATTTAAATATGAATTCCTGCTATGGTTTAGGTTTGAAGTTTTTACAAGGAAGACAGAACAAGTAAGGTAAAAAAAATTAATGAATAAAAAATACTTTATTAGTGCCATCAGGGAAAATAGTAAAGTATGTTACTTGTGTAATATAAATCATATTACACAGTATGTTACCTGCGCAAAAGGACTTGTGTAAAAAAAATGGCTAAGCAGGTGATGCGTGCTCATGGCTGCTTAAGTTTTCCTTTCGTAGAACTTGTAAAAAAGGGTCTTTCTGAAGATGACTTTGTAACCAGGAACAGGTCAGCTTTAACCTCAAACTTCCTTTTAATTTCAGACTCAGCTACACTTGTTCATATGCAACACAGTTAAACCAGCATGCACAAATAACCCAAAAATGCATGAGGCAGGAAAGTTAAAGCGTAGCAAAGCCACCAGTGGTACAGAACTAGATTGAAGGCTTTAAGTGATTTTTTTTTTTTTTTGGGTTTGCATAAATTAGTTAAAGTGACATGCATTCTTTAGGGCAGGCGTGGGAGGGAATTGTGGGTGGTGAAAGCCTTAACAGCTGAAGGCTGATTCTGTTAAGTACACACCTCCTCTGTCTAGAGCATATAGATGCACACACAGTTTGTCTAACAGAAGGACTTAAACCATGAGCTGTGACCAGAGCTACCCGTTTCCACAGGTGTTTCTCGTGGATGGAGGCGGAGGCCACCCAACGCAGCCTCCAAACCTGGTACCCTGCTGGTCCTTCCCTCCTGCCCAGGAGAGAATGAGGAGCCGTGGGAAGAGCCGGGGCTGCATGGGTATCAGCCCCAGTCTGGCCATGGTTGTGCTGTTGCTGTTCCTGCTTGTGTTTGCAGCCCTGGGGTTTGAAGCCTATCAGATTTTGGACATACAGAAAAAAATGAAAGCCATTGAAAAGGTAAGGACCATCATGGGAAATGCAAAAGAAAACAATTCAGGGAGCATCTACTGAGAAAATAAGCTAATCTTGACTGCAGTTTGAGACTGAAGAAACATTGTAGGATGATGGTAAAGGAAAGACTCCTCACAAATCAGTAAAGTAAAAACTGAGTCAGGTTTAACCAGTACATAATGTTAATTATATTCCTTTGTGTGCAATCTTCTTTATTTAATGGGAGCATAGCAGCAAACATTAAAAAGGTGTGACCTCTGTTATTTTTGCATAGAGAGGAGGTGACAAAGAGGTGTAAGGTGAAAGAATGGAAACGTAAACGTGGCTGGAACATTTGGGCAGCCCTGCAATGTTTAATAATTAATTTGTAATTTGGTTTGGTTATCATGTGAGCAGCAGCACTGCCACAGCTATGCTCTGACATTTAAAAGAAAAACCACTGCATTCATTGTTCCTTCTGTGGTCACCAGTCCATTCTGACAGGATATCCTCTATTTTACTTGAGCTCTGAGAGCTTTTTAAGTACTGAGGTGCAAGCTGGTCTATGATGTGGTATTGAAATTTCTCTCTTTCATTTCACTAAAGGTTGAACTCGAACATGTGACGGAGTACAGAGCCCCTCTGAAACAAATTGGTAGGTGTCAGTCAATAAACATCCTTTACTGCACATGAAGCATTTATAAAATGCTTTATTTAAAAATGAGGTTCCTAAATGAACGAAAAGAGGAGCTGATGTGACTAATCTGAGGGCAATTTCAGGTTCCCTTGAAATAAAGTCAAAGGAAGAAGACATGAGCAGCAGACCTGCAGCACACGTGATTGGTGAGATTTCTGTAAATTTGAGCTCTACTTTGTGATTTTTTTTTTATGTTCACATTTAGTGACATCATGTCTCTCCTCTGGTAGGGCGCATTGAAATATCAGATTTCCGAAAGACTCTGCGATGGAATTCAAAGACAGGTCAGGCCTTCACCTCTGGAGGGGTGGCTTACCGGATGGAAGATGGCAGTCTGCAGGTCAATGAGACCGGACTGTACCACGTTTACTCACGTGTGGAGCTGATCTTTAAGGATTGCTCCATCTCTTCCTCCTTTGATCACTCTGTGTTTGTGAGGAGAGCAGGAAACCCACCCCTGACTCTGATGGAGACCCACAGGGCAGGGTTCTGCCCTCCGCAGCCCACCCACTCCTGGACCACAGAGAGTTACCTCGGCTCCACCCTGCAACTGATGAAAAACGACAAAGTTTTTGTGAATGTGTCTCACCCATCTCATCTTAGTCATTTACACCACGCCAACTTCTTTGGCCTCTATAAGATCTAAAGAGCTTGTAGTAATTTGACTCCAGGTGCAGATTGTAAGCTGTTCAGATTGTCTCAAACAGAAATGAAACTTACTCATCACTTTACATAAATGATGTATTGAATATCATTTCCTGAATGTATATCCAACTGCTCTGAATACCGTTCGATATCAGGTTCTTTCATGTAAAACCTCAGAGAAAATATTCCATATTTTCTTGATCTGCAACTTAAAGATTGTGAACTAAAAAGCACTTACAGAGGCAGTAAAATCCATTTCGACACATATGCAGAACACAAATATTGTGCCTTTTATTGATGACATAGGAGTGAGTTAACACTAAGGTGCTTATTTAGTTTGTAGCCATTTAAAATATTTATTTTGGTGTGGACTGACACCATATCTAGATGTGTGTTTATATAAAAATAAAAAGTTTTTTGTTAGGGTTGTTTTTAAAAGAAATAAAGAGATCATTTATGCAGATTTATGTGTCATGACAAAAATAAATGTTCCTTTCTACATGCAATTTGAATAAATTTCATGTTTGGTAAGTCTTTGTCATGAGGAACACCCACATAATGACCACTGGAAAGTATTCACCTTGACACTGAGTCAAATTTGCTCCTGAGCGTGATCTTCATTTTCATATATTCCACTGATCTGAAAACTTTAATTTAAACTTTGATTTCTCTGATTTCTTTACAGATAACTAATCATTTAACAACCTGCAGAACAAGCAAGAGCTCGTGCTCTTCTTTTTTTTTTCTTCCAGTCACTTACTTTTTTTTCAGTTTAACACCCTCATTTCAATTTGTGCATTTAGTACACCACAAAGCCATGTGAGTGGAGTGAAACGAAGCACAGTCTGGGCACATATGCACATATACACATCAAGGGATTAAGCAGTGGCAGTTTTGACGTGTATTTCCTTCCTGTGAGAACATCTCGAGGGTCTTGCATGTATGCAGGCTGATTTTTGTAAGGGTTGGCTTTTTTTTCTTTCTTTTTTTTTAAAACACGATTGAAAGTCTTGTAACTTCGTAATAAGTTGGTTTATGTGTCAGCTGAGGCTTGGTCAGGTAATTAATTGAGATTTTAAAACAAATAATTTTATATACAAGCTATTTTGGACCTAATCAAAAATTCCTACCTCTGACCAGTAAAAATAAATAAATGAATAAACATCAGTTTTTACAGGTATGTTAGTGCCTGTAATTCTCATGAAGGATGTGTGGAATTGAATGATTCATTTTTTTTCTACAACCTTCAGCGAAACGATTCAGAGAAAATTCATTATGTACCTGTTCTGATTTCCAGAGGCTTCTTTCCAAACTGCAGAGTTAGATTTTTTTCAAAACCACACATCTGAGGGTGTTCAGTTTTTACTCAGCAACGTAATTAAAATAAACTCAGTCTGGACTGCAGCACCCGGGCTGCTATCAACATGCATCTTGCATCTTGTAAAAATATTCACTTTATACTCATAGTAAAACTGTCTACTGAAAGTGACACTGGCCCCAAGCTTCTGTTCAGAAAATTAAAGTGCAACCTATGTAGAACGGAAAACAAGCGAGGTTGTGCTTGCATGTTTTTTTGAAAACGTGGTTTTATCTTGATAATGGGATAATTTAACTCGAGAAAACAAAGTTTGTTATCTCAAAATAATGGGTAGTTCAAATGCAGGGTGCTGTAGCTGTTCCAGAAACAACACAGAGAGACAAACTTTTAGTTAAACTCACACTGAGCCAGTATTTGGAGACTCAAATCAGCCAAAAATTCATGTCTTTAGACTGTGGGAGGAAGCTGGGAGAGAACCTATGCATACGGGAGAACATGCAAACTTCACACAGGTCACGGCCCCAGAAATTTTCTTGTTATTAATAAAGCCTGTAAGATTTTTTTAAGTATTTACATTAATACATTTTATTGACTTTTATTGAGTGTGTGGCCTACTGGGAGCAGTGCTGGTTTCCAGTCTAACTGCTGCAGGAATCAAGGACCTGCATAGCTCATTCATGCTTTGTGTGACAAAGTGGGTGAGCCTGTAGTTGTTCACCATTTGTCCCTATTGATTTAGACTTTATTTCTTCTTCTGTGTGTGGCATCTGTTGTTATACTCATGATAGTGTTTGAACCCATATTACAGGGTAGGAGTTTGGGAGTGGCCAACCCAGCGCTTCAGAGCTACAGGTGTGAGTAATTTCAGGAAATGGTTAAGCCTAAATCAGAGCAGGTGTGTTTTTACAGGGATTTATAATCAGATTGTTTGGGAAGCTGGGAAGAGAGAGAGAGACAGAGAAAGAATAAGAAAAAGGAGAATGTGTGTTCGCTTTAAAGGAAATGTTTGTGGATTATACTCCGGATGCAACTTGGATTAATAAACCACTCTTCATGAAGAAATACTGGGACTGCTGAGTTTGTTTCTTCCATTTATTTGACCAGTTTGGCCTACTATCCCACACTTTGGATGCAGTAATCTGTTGCATCAACACCTCTGTGAATTACACTTTGCAATTTCAGCCTTTGCCAGACTTGATAGACGTAAAATCGGATGCATTGATCAGTGATGAACATTCCTCAGTCTGACATCAGCTTGCATTCATTGCTGAATACAAGCTGACTGTACTGAGGCATCCCAGTACAGAACAGCTGTCTACTGGGAATCCTCTTGGACTTAACAGTTGAGGTGTTGGGAGTAAAGAAGATAATGACTAAGCTCTCATCCATGTGAAATGACAGCCCCACTTCCCACTGCCCTACACTCCTCCAGAACACTGACAGCCCAGCAGAGGTCCTGGAGTGTGGAAACCAGCACTGCTCCCAGTAGACCACAAACACACTCAATAAAAGACAAATTAATGTGCAAAGACATGCATGTTAGGCTGATTTAAGTCTCTAAATTCTCATTAGGAGTGAGTGTGAGTCTGATTGAAATAGTTTTTTACAAAAGAGGAATTTAAAATGTTCACCTTGATCATTTATTTATTGAAGGAAATGGTCCGATATCACCATCATACACCGTTTAGAGGTGGCTGAACATATAGTATGAAAATGACATCCTCTACAATTCTCAAAAACCACAAAGGTATAATGGAAATTTAAACAGCTAAAAAGTTCATTCATAAATCAGGGAGCTGGAAGGAGTTAATTTACTTCAGGGTGGCTTCAAGGCCAAAATGACAAATAAAATTAAACTACCTGAACAACAGAGAAGGTAAGATATGCCAAAGCAAAAGTCCAAGAAAGTATCGTGGTTCACCTCCCTATTCTAACAAAACACACACACACACAACAAAAAAAAAACAACAACAGAAAGGAAGAAAATGGCAGCCCAACTCTACAAAGTCCTGTATGCTAAA